>NC_081297.1:116667864-117292864 GCF_030435805.1 Mustela lutreola
CAACAGAACTGTAAGAGGTAGTACGGGAATTATTGATGTTGGACTGACTGTGAATGAGGTTTGGGGTGGGGAGGAGATAGCTCTTGCATATATGGATAGATATTTGTGTAACTGCTCAGAAAGTAATGTTGCATGAAGATCAGGTTTTGTGGGGAAAGGTATTAAGAGTTGTTTTGTTTTGTTTTGAAATGTTGAATTTTAGGTGTCTTTGAACTATCAGAACTACCAAAGGGAGGTGCAAAATAATCAACTGGAATTGTCAAGGCAAAAGTTAAGTTGCCCTTTGCAAGTGACTGAAGTTAGAAGTCCTGAAAATGAGCCTGCCTAAGGAAAGAGTATATACAGAGAAGTAAAGGTAGATTTCTAGAGATGTATAAATTGGTAGACTTAAAAAGAGTCCAAATTGAGAAATGAAAAATCAATTTTCTCCAGAAATCCCTTTAAATACTCACACGATTATATTTCTGCTGTTTTAAAATGGGTTTTTCCTCAAAATCTAAGAACAAAACAAGCTTAAAATTATATCATATGAAGTAATATTTTTAAACATATATTATAGTTTTCCTTTATGTGTAGTTATGAAACAAATGCATTACTATTACTTTCCTGATGCTGGGCCGTGAGTGATACCTAAAATTTTAAAAGATAATTTTCGCACCCAATGTTAGCCATAGATCAAAACACATGGAGAATGACATGGAAAAATTTTTGACAGATTCTTTTTTTTTTTTACTTACCCACACATATTTGTTCAGATATCTTCAATTCCAAAATCTTAGTATAATCTGTGTTTATATACAGGAGCATACTTTCACTGACAAATGAAAAATTCCTACTAATTTCTTATAGCAAAACTGTGTGCTTCTGCAAAAATTCACTTAAAGCCCAATTTAAAGCCCTACTTAAGAAATAGTTTTAGGCTACTTTCCTCCAGCTTTACTGAGGTATAACTGACAAAAATTGTATATAGTTAAGTTGTACAAATTGATGTTGTACTCAGGCAGTAAACTCTATAGTTCCAATGTAATGAGACAGGTAGGCAATTTTAGTGGAATCTTCATAAATAATAAGACAAAAACTAATTAGTTCTGTTAAAAATGAAACTAAATTTAATGATATATCATAAGTAAAATCAATTTTGTATAGATTAGCAACAATCAAAGAGAGCTAAGGCAGGTTTTATAGAAATAGAAGCTAGAACAACGTGTTGTCTTGTTTTGTTTTTTTTCTTTAAAACTAATTGGCCAAAAGCTAACAAAATGTCAGTCTCTACTGACCAGGCTGACTACATCATTAGCAACAGTTTCACTTACTTGTGGATTTTCTTTTCTTTTCTATTCTTTCTTTCTTTCTTTCTTTCCTTTTTACTTATGGATTTTCTGAGAAATATTTTTAGTTCTTTTGTGGAGTGTACTTGATATTTTTGTGTAATGGCTGCTAGTAACCTAACAATGGCATCTTCGCCTTTGTTAAGACAGAACTACATCATTTCCCTCTTTATGATTTACATTTTCTTTAAATGTTCATTATGTACTTAAGATATTATCATCTTAGGGAAATATATATAATAATATATTGTATATAAATACATAAAATTTGGCACCTGGGTTGCTCAGTCGGTTAAGTGTCTGCCTTCAGCTCAGGTCATCATCTCAGAGTCCTGGGATTAAAACCCAGATCAGGCTCCTTGCTCAGCAGAGAATCTGTTTCTACCTGTATGATTTCTCTCTCTCTTTAATAAATAAATAAAATATTTAAAAAATACATATATACATAAAATTATATGCATATAATTGGATATAATTATATATATTTTTATGTATTTATATATATTTATGTATCGACGTTAGTGTTTTGAAGAAATTCAGTAGCATAATTTTAGACTTGTTTAAAAGACGGAATCCGTCATTAAAAAACCCACAATTAATAGGTAAATGCTATTGCAGCTCCTCTACCTAAAAGTCTTTTTTTTTTTAAAGATTTTATTTATTTATTTGACAGAGATCACAAGTAAGCAGAGAGGCAGACAGAGAGCTTAAGGGGAAGCAGGCTCCCCGCTGAGCAGAGAGCCAGCTGTGGGGCTTGATCCCAGGACCCTGGAATCATAACCTAAGCCAAAGGCAGAGACTTAACCCACTGAGCCACCCACGCGCCCCTAAAAAGTCTTTAAGAGAATTATAAAACACAGATCTGACATTGAAAAATCATTTTAATTAATATAAATGGTAAGAATTTTGAAAACGTAGGTTGGATCTAGTAAAGTGAGGGAAATAGGATTTCAATAAGGAGAACCCTTCCATTTATCACATTTTTTAAAAAATGGAAGTAACAGAGCCTTAAGAAACTGCACCCTCAAGTCAGGCTTTGATTTGATTTAGAATTCAACTCAATTCCTCTTTCTTAAAGAGACCTTTCTAGAGGCAGATAATTTCATTTGTGTACTCTAAAATTTTGCTATAAAAGGACTCTACAGAATTCAATAAAATAGTACCATAATTATTTTTAAAAGGACCAAAAATTTAGAAGAGAAATAATCAATAATAGTCCAAAAATTGGGTTAGATAATAGATTTCTTTAATTTACCAAACAAATTTTTAAACAGAAATATGTGGGGTACCTGGGTGGCTCAGTGGGTTAAGCCTCTGCCTTCGGCTCAGGTCATGATCTCAGGGTCCTGGGATCGAGACTCGCATTGGGCTCTCTGTTCAGTGGGGAGGCTGTTTCCTCCTCTCTCTCTGCCTGCTTCTCTGACTACTTGTGATCTTTCCCTCTGTTAAATAAATAAAATCTTAAAAAAAAAACACAGAAATATGGTTAATATTTTAGAAAATAAAGAAAAATATGAAATATTGTCCCAGAAGGGAAGAGAATAAGAAATAAAATAGGCTTGTAGGAAACTGTGACAAGGTCAAATATAAGTGTAATTGAAGTATTGGAAAATGAGAGAGACAACATGATATAGAGGAAATATATGAAGAAATAATAGTCATGATTTTGTCCAAACTGATTAAAAAAAAAAAAAACCTCTACAAAGAACTTTACAAACTCAAATCATAATAAACACAAAAAAACAAAATATTCCTGAGCATACAATAACAAAAATGGTTACAACAGAAATATCCTTGAAGGAGGGGGAAAAAAGAAAACATGTTAGTATGAAAATAGCAACAGTGAGATTCTCAGGAAGCAGGTAGATAATTAGATAGATGATAGATTAGATAGATGGATAGAAAGATGATAGATAGATAATAGATATATTATCAGGATTTGCGAAATATCTCCACGGGGGACCACCCACGTGTGTTAGGTGTTTGAATTTTAGCCATATTGCTGTAGCCACACCTAACTGATGGAAATTCTCTGGTTTCTGTAACTCATAGCCACAGCTCTTGTCCCGGCCTCTTGCCCATCCCCAGAAGAATACTCTGGGGAAAAAACAACTGCAGATCATAAGCTTTCCCATTTAGGTTTTTCTCTTTTCCAGAATCTTAGCCTGTCTGGTCTTCCTTGTTTCTGCAGGTCTCTGATGCTTTTAAGTAAATTATTTCTTTGTTTTATTTGGTTTTGGTAGTTAGTGTCTATGTAAAGTTTGATCTGTTCCAAATTATTTCATTTTAGCCATAAGCAAAATGCTTCTAAAATTTAAGGTGTGTTTGAATACATAAATTATGTGAAGTTAGAATGTTGGATTTTGAATCTTGAACTTACCCATTACTGTATTTAATCTCATATCATTTCAATTCCTAATTGTGCAAACAAGAGAAAACAAATCTACCTACTGATAGGCTTGCTATGAGGATTAGTTAATGCACAGACAGTTCTTGAAATTGCAACTGCCTTAAGTCCTCTATTATATTAACTATTAATATTCTTATTGCTTCTTTTACTTTTGTTGTTTACAGTAATAAAGTTAGCATATATCCATGACTTCTTTAGGGCAATAAAATTCAGAAGGCTAATTCAATTCTACAAACATTTATTAAACAAGTGCCATGTGCAAAGCCTAGCATAATTGCTATGCACCATGGTTTTCAAAGTGAAAGCAAATATTGTCTCAAGGAGTATATGCATTAGCAGTATACTTGGGTAAAGAACAGTTAAGTTCTATGGAAAAAGAAAAAACAAAGATAAGTTTGGAGGCAGAGCAGAGCAAACTTGCCCCTCCCAACCAGATGCTACATTAACATATTGGCAGCTCAGAAAATAAGTACAAATAGTCCTACCTGCTTAAGTCACTTAAAGTACTCCCCCTAATAAGTTCCACTTGTGTAGAATGGAAGTTCTAATTACCAAAATGCTGCCCCTAAGCACAAACTAGGTTCCTGAAATATCTTTGGAACTGGCTCATTGACTGCACTGAATGTGCTGCTAAGAACCGATAGAGAAGCTGCCAGGGAAGAGCTTGGCTGTAAAGCAAATTACATTTTTAAAAAAGTTTCAGAAGCATTTATTGAGTTCCAACCTGTTTAAAAGTTTCTTTCTTAATTGTCTTCATCTAAATGTAAGGGTCATTAAAATGCATGTGAATATTCAGCATTTTTAAAGCAGTAATTTTCCTGTCCTTTGATTAGTCTATCCTTACAGAATTTATATTCTGAATGAGATTGACTGCTGTCCATTTAAATTGGGTTGACTATATTTAGACTAATATTTGTGATCAATTATATCATTTTCTTCTAAACCATAGACTTGGAGAATATTTTGATTGCTTTTAAGAAAGGAGAAGATAAGGACAAGAAGAAAAAGAAAATCTGAAATTTGTTGTACTTTTAAAATAATATTTTAACTAATTGAATTGAAAAACATTTGCTCAGCACCTCCCTCTGTGCTAGCAATGTTAGAAAAGACAAACTAAATCAGTGTTAGTCTATGATTCTTTTTTACTATCAGCCCCATTTTTTTTAAAGGTTTTTTGTTTGTTTGTTTGTTTGTTTTATTTGACAGACAGAGATCACAAGTAGGAAGAGAGGCAGGCAGAGAGAGAGGGAGAGGGAAGCAGGCTCCCTGCTGAGTATCAGCCCCATTCTTTTTACATACACATGTAAATCAAAGTGTTAACAATTTTAATGCTGTAAATGAATATATTAATATAGTTAGTATGTCCCAGATAATTTAACATAAAGTTTATTTTATATTAATATAATAGTAGATACTAAATTAGTAAACAGAACTACTTTTTTAATGAAATATTGCCTTGCCCATGACAACTGGTCTTTATTTCATGAAGTGTTTTTACTATTAATGAGTGTTTTCTAAAAATCTTAGGAAGATTATTCTAAAATGTTTTATACAGTTTTAAGCAAACATTGGTATATATAACAATGAAAATATTTTTAAAACAAATAAATTGGAAAACTATTGTAACATCACAATTGTAACTATTGTTAACATCACAATTGTAACAAGACCCAAAAGTCAGAATTGCAGCTAGGCACCATAGCTTTGATATGCAATAGTATGTGTAAATGTGCAGATTTTTGAGGATATGGCCTGGGACTTGTATGACTCCAGCATCCTAGAACACACTCTTCCCACTCACCACCCACTTTGAGATTATTGCAAAGATGAGAGAGGTGAATAAAGTAGGTTTTTGTGAGTAGGATCTCTTTGAGGGAAGTAGAGTTGTTAGTCCCTTTTCCATTCAACTACATGGGGTAGTAGCTGCCCGTCAAAGACAGTTAGGGTGGGACTTCTGTCAATCTACTTAGAATACATAATAGGAGACCCATGTACATTGAAGACATAAAATACATACTCTGCTGAAGATCTTGTTCCTGCTAAAGAATTTCAAGAAGGCTAGAGATAGTCTGGAGTATTACTTTGAATTTGGAGCCTTTAGAGTGCTGCCTTGCTGGGATCAGTTGCGTTGAACTCCCAGAATTTGTAATGTACAGGTATGTAAGGCTATTTCTCATAGTCCCAAGTGACTCTGTGGGATGGTCTTGGATTCTTTAGGCTGCTCGGAAAGGTGAAGGCACTCTACTAGCAAAAACCTAGATATGAACTCCTAGAGCCTGAGAAAGGAACTGAAAATGAGTACTAGAACAAAATAAAAGCTTCTCAGGATTAACAGTTTCAGGATAGAGGGACCTAGTAGGATCTTCTGAGGATCACTGGAAAATATCCCATAAGAGAATGATTTTGAAATATGTGCTCTGCAGAATACAAACCTAGCTTAACATGTGACCAGTCTAAATAAGGCCATTGCTTTCCATTTAGAAAATTTAGAGAAGACACCAAACACATATGTCCTTTTCCTATAGCAAGTTTGTTGCCAAAACTGGTTCAAGCCACACGGGGAGAGCTATTGAGCTATAAAGAAAGCTCAGCGTTTAAGCCAGTATTCCAGATTGAACATTTTTATTGCCAGCTGAAGACCCTGTTTGTAGTCTAAAAGAGCAAAATGAGCAAAAAATAAGAACATATTTATGGGTGGATGTTAAGTTCAAGAGTCAAATGATTAGCCAAATTTCTCCAATTTTCCCTAGAATATCAGCAACAGTGGCGGACTAGATTGCAGTCTTACTAAACAATTCTTTCAAAGTGCTTCATCTGTTGATGACACTGACAGCCGCAGGCCCAGGGCCTCCTTACCCCTATCACAAATTCTGGATGGGCAGTGATTGGAGTTTAACCTGGTTAATGGAGGCCATGTCCCAAAACAAAATGATGTGGTAAAGAGAGGCCAGTCAGTACCTTCCTAGGGCATCTGTTAGATGGTGGTGGGTAAAACATATTTATTCTCTTCCTGGATGTGAATGAGAATGAATCATTTCCAATGTTTGACAGTCACCTTGGAATCACAGGGAAAGAAAATACCCAGAGAACACCAAGTATATGTAGAGTTTACTTGTATGTGTACTTACAGGTTATAACATGCTTAGAATTATGACTTTAGAAGATAACAAAAAATTGTGATTTCACATTAAAGTTATTTATAAAGAGGCTTTTGTAAATAATTTCCTTTTTTACATTATACATTTTTTAAAAATTCAGTATAATTAACATATAACATTATTCTAGTTTTAAGTGTACAATATAATGATTCAAAACAATTTTATATATTACTCAGAATTCATTGTTATACATGTACTCTTAATCCACTTCACTTATTTCACTACCTACATGCCTCCCATCTAGTAACCATCTGTTTGTTCTCTATAGTGAAGTCTCTATTTTTTGGTCTCTTTTTTCTTTTCCTTTGTTCATTTGTTTTGTTTCTTCAATTCTGCATATAAATGAAATCATATGTGGTTTGTCTTTTTCTGACTGACTTATTTTGATTAGTGTTATACTCTCTAGCTCCGTCCATGTTGGTGCAAATAGCAAGATTTCATTCTTTCTTATGGCTGAATAATATTCCATTACACACACACACATACACACACACACACACACACGAAACATACAACTGAATTTATCCCTTTGTATTAGTGTTTAATTAGTGTTTTTGTAGTCTTTGGGTAAATGCCCAGTTGTGTGTTGCTGGATATTAGAGTGGTTCTAATTTTAACTTTCGGAGGAACCTCCATACTATTTTCCACAATGGCTGCCCCAGCTTGTATTCCCCCCAACAGTGCACAGGGGTTCTTTTTTCTTTACATCCTTTACAACACTTTTTTTTCTTGTGTTTTTTATTTTAACCATTCTGACAGGTATGAAGTGATATTTCAGTGTAGTTTTGCTTTGCATATCCCTGACAATGAGTGATGTTGAACATTTTTTCATGTCTCTTAGCTGTCTGTATGTCTTCTTTGAAAAAAAATGATTATTTATGTCTTCTGCCCATTTTTTAACTGGATTACTTTTTGAGCATTCAGTTTTATAAGTTCTTATATGTTTTGGATACAATCCTTTATCAAATATGTCATTTGCAAATATCTTTTCCCATTCCATGGGTTACCATTTGGTTTTGTTGATAGTTTCCTTCTTTGTGCTTTTTATTTTGATATACTCCCAATAGTTTATTTTTGCTCTTATTTCCCTTGCCTCAGGAGATATATCTAGAAAGATATGGTCAATATCAGAAAAATTACTGCCTGTGCTCTCTTCTGGGATTTTTATGGTTTCAGGTTTCACATTCATGTCTTTGATCTTTTTTCAGTTTATTTTTGTGTATGTTGTGAAAAAGTGGTCTAGTTTCATGGTTTTGCATGTAGCTGTCCAATTTTCCCAACACCATTTGTTGAGGAGACTGTCCTTTTCCCTTTCCCCACTGGATATTCCTTTATGCTTTGTTGAAAATTAAGTGACCATATAGTTGTGGGTTTATTTTTAGGTTTTCTGTATGTCTCCTTTTGCGCCAGTACCATACTATTTTTATTACTGCAGCTTTGTAGTTTAATTTGAAGTCTGGAATTTTGATACCTCCAATTTGGTTTTTCTTTTTCAAGATTCCTTTGACTATTTGAGGTCTTTTATGGTTCCATACAAATTTTAGGATTCTTTGTGAAAAATACTGTCATATTTTGATGGGGAGTGGATTAAGTGTGTAGATTGCTTTGGGTAGCAAAGATTTTTTTAACAATATTTGTTCTTCCAATCCATCAGCAGAGAATGTCTTTTCATTTCTTTGTGTCACCTCAACTTCTTTCATCAGTCTTTTACAGTGTTCAGAGTACAGGTCTTTCACTTGATGGTTAGGTTTATTCCTAGGTACTTTATTATTTTGGGTGTAATTGTAAGTGGGCTTGTTTTCTTAATTTCTCTTTCTGTTGCTTCATTATTAGTATATAGAAATGCAACAGATTTTTGTACATTGACTTTATATCCTGTGACAAGTCATTTATCAATTCTAGTACTTTTTTGGTGGAGTCTTTCAAGTTTTCTACATATAGTATCCTGTCATCTGCAAATGGTGAAAGTTTTACTTCTTTACCAATTTGGATGTCTTTTATTCCTTTCTCTTATCTACTTGCTATGTCTAGGACTTCCAGTACTATGTTGAATAGAAGTGGTAAGAGTGGATATCCTTGTCTTGTTCCTGATCTTAAGGGAAAAGCTCTCTGTTTTTCCTCATTGAGTATGGTGTTAGCTGTTGGTTTTTCATATATGGCATTTTTTTATGTTAAGGTATGTTTCCTCTAAACCTATTTTGTTGAGGGTTCTTAATCATGAATAGATATTGTACTTTGTCAAATGAGTATTCTGCATCTATTGAAATGATCATATGGTTCTTATCCTTTGTCTTATTGGTGTGGTGTGCCATGTTGATTAATTTGTGAATATTGAGCCACCCTTGCATCCCAGTAATAAATCCTATTTGATCATTATGAATGATTTTTTCAGTATATTATTGGACTTGGTTTGCTGATACTTATTGAGGATTTTTGGATCTAAGTTCATCAGAGATACTGGCCTATAGTTCTCCATTTCTTTGGTGACTATCTGGTTTTGGTGTTAAGGTAATTCAGTCCTTTTGGAAAGAATTTGGAAGTTTTCCTTCCCTTCTATTTTTTGGAATAATTTGAGAAGAGTATGTATTAACTCTTCTTTAAGTATTTGATAGAATTCATCTGCGCAGCCATCTGGTCCTGGAGTTATTTTTTGGGGAGTTTTTTTTTTTTTTATCACTGATTCAATTTCCTTGTTGGTGATCTGTTCAATTTTTTCTATTTGTACCTGCTTCAGTTTGGTAGATTGTATGTTTCTAGGAATGTATCCATTTCTTCTAGGTTGCCCAACTTTTGGCATAGAAGTTTTCATAGTATCCTATTCTAACCCTTTGATTTTCTGTGGTGCAGTTTTATTTCTCCCCTTTCATTTCTGATTTTGTTTATTCAACTCCTCTCTCTCTCTCTCTCTTTCTCTCTCTGTCTCTCTTACTCCTTTTAATGAGTCTGAGTAGAGGTTTATTAATTTTGTTGATCTCTTCAGAGTCAGCTCGTCATTTCATGGATTTGTTCTATTGTATTTTTAGTTTCTATATCAATTATTTCTGCTCTAATCTTTATTGTTTCCTTCCTCTGCTTGTTTTTGGCTTTGTTTGTCTTTTAATAATTCTTTTACATGTAAGAGTAGGTTGTTTGAGATTTTACTTGCTTTTTTTTTTTTTTTTTTTTTTAAAGATTTTATTTATTTATTTGACAGAGAGAAATCACAAGTAGATGGAGAGGCAGGCAGAGAGAGAGAGGGAAGCAGGCTCCCTGCTGAGCAGAGAGCCCGATGCGGGACTCGATCCCAGGACCCTGAGATCATGACCTGAGCTGAAGGCAGCGGCTTAACCCACTGAGCCACCCAGGCGCCCTTACTTGCTTCTTGAGGTAAGCATCTATTGCTATAAATTTCCCTCTTAGATCTGCTTTTGCTTCATCCCCAAAATTTTTTGGAAGGCAGCTATGCTCACCACTATACCACCAACGCTGCACCCCCAAAATTTTTTGAAACATTCTGTTATCATTTTTATTTCTCTCCATGTATTTTTTTATTTTTCTTGATGACTTGATTGACCCATTTATTGTTTAGTAGCTTGTTATTTAACCTCCATGTATTTATTCTCTTTCCAAAATTGTTTCTAGTTCATTTCTAGTTTCATAGCATTGCAGTCAGAAAAGATGCATGGTATAACTTCAGTCTTTTTGAATTTGTTGAGAATTATTTTGTGCCCTATTATGTGATCAGTTCTGGAGAAGGATCCATGTGCATTTGAAAAGAATATGTATTTTGCTGTTTTAGGATGTGATGTTCTGAATATATCTGTCAAATCCCTCTGGTCCAGGGTGTCATTCAAAGCCACTGACTGTTGATTTTCTGTTTGGATGATCTGTCCATTGATGTAAGTGGGATGTTAAAGTCACTTACTATTATTGTCTTACTATTAATAAGTTCTTTTGTTTGCTATTAACTGTTTTATGTATTTGGGTGCTTCCATGTTACATACATAAATATTTACACTTGTTATGTATTCTTGTTGGATTGTCCCCTTTATTACTATATAGTGATCCTCTTTGTCTCTTTTTATTGTCTTTGTTTTAAAGGCTTTTTGTTAAGATTTTTATTTATTTGACAGAGACAGCACAAGCAGGGGAAGCAGTAAGCAGAGGGAGAAGCAGACTCCCTGCAGAGTAGGCAGCCTAATGCAGGGCTCGATCCCAGGACCCTGGGATCATGATCTGAGCCAAAGGCTCAGATTGGTTGAGCCACCCAGGTACCTCACCCTAACTTTCTTTTGACATCGTCTGCATGATAAATGTTTCTCCATACTCTCACTTTCATTCTATACGTATCTTTCAGTCAGTCATGAGTCTCTTGTGGTCAGCATATAAATGTATGTCTTTTTTTTTTTTTAATCTACTCTCTCACCCTATATGTCTTTTAATTGAAGTGTTTTGTCCATTTACAGTGAAAGTAATTATTAATAGGTTTCTATTTATTGTCATATTATTACTTGTTTTGTGGTTGTTTTTACAGATCTTCTTTGATCCTTTCCTGTCTTTCTTTCTTCTCTTACAGTTTGCTGGCTTTCCTTAGTAATATGTGTGGATTGCTTTCTCTTTATTCTTTGTGTATGTACTGATTTTTTTGATTTGTGGTTACCATTAGGTTTGTATAGAACATCTTCTGCTTATAGCAGTCTATGTTAAGTTGATGTTCACTTAAGTTTGAACCTGTTTTTACTCATCCCCTTATTTTAGGTAGATGGCGCCACACTTTGTGTCCTTTTATTTTATGAGTCCCTACACTGATTTTTATAGATATACTTATTTTTACCATTTTTATGCTTTCTACACTTCTTGTTATTATTTTGGTCTTTCTTTTCCACTCACTCCCCTTTTAACAGTTCTTGTAGGGCTCCTTTAGCTTTTGTTTGTATGGGAAATTTTTCATCCTTCTATTCTGAATGCTAACCTTGCTGGATAGAGTATTCTTGATTACAGGGTTTTTGTTTGTTTGTTTGTTTGTTTCCTTTGTGCACTTTGAACATACTACAGTACTCTCCTTTTGTTTGAAAAGTTTCTGCTGAAAAATCCACTGATATAGCCTTACAAGTTTTTTCTTATATGTAACTGTCTTCTCTTAGTGCTTTTCCCCCCACCCTTGCTACTTTTAAAATTATTTATCATTACTTTTTATCATTTTAATTACTATATGTCTTGGTGTGTACCTCCCTGGGTTGATTATATTGTTAGATATATGTGACTCCTAGATATGGATATCTATTTCCTTCCCCAGGCTCAGGAAGTGTTCAGCTATTATTTCTTCAAAAAAATTTTTTGCCTCCTCTTCTCTCTCTTCTCTTTCTGGGATGCCTATAATGCAAATGTTATTATGCTTGATGGAGTTACTGAGCTCCCTAAGTCTATTCTAATTTTGCACAATTTTTTTTTTCCCTCTCACTTGCTTAGCTTGATTACTTTTCATTGTTGTCTTCCAGGTCACAGATTCATTCTGCTTCCTCTAGTCTGCTATTTATTCCACTTAGTATATTTTTAATTTCATTTATTGTGTTCTTCACCTCTGATTGGTTCTTTTTTTATCTCTTTGCTAAGGGTCTCACTGATGCCCTTCACTCTTTTCTCAAGTCCAGTGAGGATCTTTATGATTATTACTTTAAATTCTTTATCTGGTATATTACTTATATCTTTATCACTTAGGTATCTTGCTGTATTTTTGTCCTGTTTTTCTTTGGGACATATTCCTTCTTCTCCTCATTTTATAAAACTCTCTGTGCCTGTTTCTGTGTTAATACAGTCAGCTACATATCCTGCTCTTGAAATCAGTGGCTATGAAGAAAAGGTTCTGTAGTGCAGCACCGCAACATGGTGCTTTAGGGATATGTCCTAAGTGTGTTGCGTCTGCCTTGGTGTTGTGTTTTAGCTGCTTTTTCCTTCAGCAGTGGCTTTCTTTGCATCTACAGGGGCTTTCTTTGCATTTTGTGAACAGAACTTAGTCCATATCATGTTAATGGATCTCTCTAGTACCACATTGGGCTTCACTTGAGTCTAGTAGATGTTTGCCAGAAGTGCAATAGCCCCAAATTGTAGGGCACTTTCCTACTGCTGGGACAGTGGTCTGACCACTGTGTGTCATTATCTCCTTCTAACCCCAGCACAGAAGTCACTTTGAAGTCATGCTGGCTTCTGTTGAGGCTAGTTGCACACTACCAGGCTTCTGGCCCCATTATGAATGGGCTCCAACCAAGAGTGTATTGGAGGAAATGTGCCTACACTGCTGGGGCACGGATGCCTGGGGTGGGGCACACAGTTTTAACAAGGTTGATCATCTCTGGGGCTGCTGCTTCTACCACAGGGACCAAGGCCCCACAAAGTACATGGCAGGAGATGTGACATTCATAAGGTTTGCACAGGCCTTCTGGGAATGTGGACCGACAGCCCTGTCACCGAGGCAAGTGTGATTGGAAAGGGTGAATCCCAAAGCCCAGGAAGGTGGGACTTGGTATAAGCAAGTTAAGTAGAGAATGCCTACATAAGGCTGGTTCCCTCAGGTCACCATGTGTTTATGGTAGGAGGTGGTGATGGTTGGGGGGTAGAATGGTGCCTGCCAGCTCCTTTGTTCCTAGAGAAGTCCCTCAGGAAAGCCTGCCCCTGCAGAATACACTCTGAGAATAGTAAATAATTCTCCCTCCCATATGCTGCAGGTGTTTTTTAAACTGCTGCTTCTATGCTCTATCTTCCTGGGCTGTTTTCAGCTTCCTGTTGCCCTCTATGTTCTCCCAAAGCAGAGCCCCTGAATTTTAAAATCTGAGTTTAAGTCCCACTGGTTGTAAGAGCTCAGAAAAGTTGGCCCCTCTGGTTTTCAAAGCCAAATGTTATAGCGATTCATTCTTACTGCTTCAATTCCCCAATGTGAGGGTCTGTTTTTCTCCCCTCTCCACACCTGTGGGTCTCTCCCTCCTGAGGACAGCCTAAGTTCCTTCAGCTCCCCACTGTGTCTCCTCCTTTCTTAATCTCTTACATGTGGCCTGTTCTCTACCTTTAGTTATGGCATTCTGCCAGTTTCAGGTCATTTTACACTGATGTGAGTGTTACCTAGTTATATCCCTGGGAGGAGGTGAGCTTAGGTCCTCCTGCTCTGCTATCTTCTCAGCCTCCTCAGATAATTGCTTCTTAAGATGGCAGAGTAACAGTGTGTTTGAGAGTCTAGGCACTGAAATTTTGTTCCTGAATTTTAACACCTGCTGTAACAGCTACTGTCTGCATATCCTTAGACAACTCATTTATTTATTCTAAGCTACTGTTTCCTTGTTCATAAAATGAGGGCAATTCTGTAAACAGAATTATGGGATTGTAAGGATTAAATGAAACACATATGCTGGGCTGTAATACCTGGCGCTTATGGATAAGTACTCACAAAATTTTTTGGTTAATATATTTCTTGCAAGAGGTTATTACATAATTCATTCATCTATATTTAAGATTTTTTTAAATTAAATTAAAATTTTAAAACAGTAGCCTTGAAGATCTAAATCATTTTGTTTGGATTTTATGATTTTTTAAATTGTGTTATCAGTAAGAAATTAATAAACCCTACATTTAAGGAGTTATTTATAATCTCTAAACTTAATGTATCCATTGAGTTTGTATGAAATATAATGTCTCCATTTCCCCAAACTTTTATCTGTGGACTTTCACTAATTTAACTTCTGTAAAGCCCTAAATGTAAATTCTAAAGCCAGGTAAATTCTGTTATAGTAGTCTTCCAGATATGTACCAAAATATGTTATTTATTTTTACTTTTGTTATTGATTTGTTATTATTATTTAACATTGTTTCGTCTTCAAACTTCATCAATTTATCTAACACCCAAAGCCTTTATAATCCATTTATGTGTTAGGCTTGGAAATAAATTTAATCTTGAATTAATAATCCTTTATTATTCATTTAAGGATGGGAAGCTGTTGGAACTACAGGGGCAAATACTTTGGTATAACTGCTAATCAGAATCTCTTAATCCATTCTCATGCCAGCCTCGCTCTGTGTTTTTTCTTTTACACTTAAATATGAATCTCTACTCCTTTTTTTATTAAAGAATTTTTTTTTACTATAAGCAAGGCCCCATTACAGTATAAATTAATTTTTAAGCCATTATGAAAAATAGAGAGGAAGATTAGATTCATTTTAATTCTTAATAAAAGAAATATCTTAGTGATTTGGAATTGAAGACAGAAGAAATAACCAACCTCATTTTTTCTTTCATTGCTTTAAAGTACTTAATTTTCTTCTGAAATGTTATCAATCCAAGGAAAAACTAAACAAAATAAAACTTTGACTATAAGCAAACAAACAAACAAATAAATAAAACTAGTTTCTGAGCCTAGGAAATATCATGAATTATTATGTAAATAGGGCAAACAGCGGTTCTCTACAGGAAACACTTGAAAGCTCTGCTGCAGTCCTGTTGGGAAGCTGCAGTGTAAACTCCATCATGCTCTCATATAGCCAGAAGTGAAAACTCGCTTTATTTTCAAGAGTTGGTATTAACTCATCTGTTTTTATATGGTTTTATTTTTAAAAGTAGTTATGAATTAAATTAAATCCTATAAAATACATCACTGTAAATTACATTGAAAATAAATAAATTGAAGTGTAATATTAAGCTCTGCAACATTGAATATTTCAAAAATTGAGATTAATCACAAAGATAGCATTGTACTTACATGTATTATTTATTCCCGATTTTTGTGTGTTTCTCATGTTAAGATATATTTTTCTCCCTGTCATTTTGTTTTTCTGTATCATCTCTAATAGAATATGCAAAAATATGCAATTTGATTTATCTGTGTATGTACTTCATGATGAATAATTTGAACTAAGACGATATTTAGAAAACTAACTTAGGTACCCATTAAGACTTCCAGGGCTGTAGTTTGGAAAATGAGTAAAACTTCCCAGGGAGAGAAATAGAGAAATTAAGGAGCCAAACAGTCTTAATCTTATGTTACTTCCTAAGATCTGCAAAGCTCCTCTTTTGCCAGTTGCATGAAACCTTCTAATAGCTTTTAATAGCTTCTGTAATTCTGTTCTGTCCTGTTGAGTGGAGAAATTTCCACACTTGTGTTCTCCATAAAGGCAGGCTCCATTTTTCTTAGTCTCACAAATATGATGTACTCTTTCTCTGCCCTTCACTACTCTGATTCCTGGTTCTGGAATAGACAGACTTTCTTTTCAGTGTATTTAAATTGTACCTTGCTGACCTCTAAGATTTTGGGGGATGCTGATCTTCCCCAGACAAGTCTGGGAGAAATTTGGAGACAGTATATAAAAAGCTGAATGATTTTTTTTAGGAACACTTGGACTCTAGATTTTTATTATCATGTCAACCCAAATGTCTCTCTCTCTCACTCTCTCCATGCATGTTTCCATTCATGTTGTATAAATTTTAAGACAAGAAATGGCTTATAATGTTTAGTATAATATCGAACATGTAATAGACACATAATTGGTTAATTGGAATCTTTGCTTTTTTGAGAAGTCTGCTTTCACATAATAATTGTATTGCCCATTTGTTATTGAAATGTGTTTTTATTTCTCTAATACTGTGCTGATTTTAATAGAATGTGTGTGTGTGTGTGTGTGTGTGTGTGTGTGTGAGTGTGTGTGTATGTTTTAAGGGTGACTATTTCTGGATCTTTTTTTTGGAATCATATGATTTCTTGCTTTTTCGGATTTCCCCTTTATCTACATTCAGTTGTTTATGGGTATAATAGGATATTTTCACATGTACTTACAGTTAAGCTTTGTCAAAATTTGGTGTTTTTCTAAATTTCAGGTTTTGCATATGCTGTTAAAAATTTGCATTTCACCAGTACTGTTATTAATATTTGTCACTAAAATGGTTTTGAAATTTTAAATACCTACTTAAACTTTAACCTACACAAATAAAATTTTTGTTCTATCCATTAAGTGAAAGAATAAAAACCCACTATGTTCCCCTTTAGTAATTTAAAATGGCTATTTAAACTGAGAAAAGAGCTACCTTAGCAACTTTAAGTATTAGTGTATAAAGGAAAGTTAGTAAAGTACTCACAGGGAATTATTTTTACCTGTAAAAGATTTAGATGAGAACGTAGTACATTTTGTCATGTAAATATTTTTTCACAGGCTATTGTATTACAATGCACTATAACTTTTCTTTCCCTCTCTTTTGCTGTTTTTATACACAAAACCAAATCACTTAGAAACTTACATTAACCTGAAGTATTACTCATTCTAATGAATTGTATTTTTGGATTTAATAGAAATAATTGAATGCTCAGGGTAGATGACATTATAATTATTAGAACAATATATGCATATTTATATTTATACTTAATGTTCTTTTTGAAAATAAATCTTATAAATTTCTACTTTGTCCATATAGTACAGATACAAGGAATAGTCAGTAGTATTACACTTACACTGTTATTTTTTTTTAAAGATTTTATTTATTTATTTGACAGAGAAAGATCACAAGTAGGCAGAGAGGCAGGCAGAGAGAGAGGAGTAAGCAGACTCCCTGCTGAGCAAAGAGCCTGATTCGGGACTTGATCCCAGGACCCTGAGATCATGACCTGAGCCGTAGGCAGCGGCTTAACTCACTGAGCCACCCAGGCACCCTACACTGTTACCTAAAAAATCACACAATTATGACATTTAAATGCATAATTAACATAAGCATTTAAAACAATCTCTAGCACAAAATAAATGCTCAATATAAGGAAACATTGATTCTAAAGTTCAACCTTAGGGAATCTCCTAATTCTGTGCATTTCCTTGTTTCAGGGAGAGGATGCTTTTAGCAGAAATATTCTTTCAAGCTGTGAAGGAATATTTTACCCACATAGTGAAACTTAAGACAGCACTTCTCAAACCTTACTATGTATGCATTATCTGTAGATCTTGTGCATATGAGGATTCTGATTTTGTAATTCTGAAGTGGAGACCGAGATTCTGCATTTCTAATGGCTGCCCACATGCTGCTGATGTGAAAGTCCGGGGGCATTTTAATGCAATTGAAGATTATCTGCCTATCATATTATATCTTCCCCATCTATTAGAATGGTGGAAATTTCACCATTTGAGATTTATAACTGTTAAGCTGTTCCTTCATGTATCCAAACTTGAAATGAAAATACCATTGGAGAACTCTGAGAAGAAATTCTTACCTTTCTCTTTAGTTACCAGCTGGACTTGAAGTAAAAGGTTGTATAGATGGGGTTGATTTTCAACATGTGTTCCTAACTTTTAAAGAACTACCCTATCACGGGGTTACACCACAATCAGTTGTCCTTGGATAGCTTCAGAAGGAAAGGAAAACAGCAAAAGGAAGATACAGAGAGAAAAAGAAGGTAGAAATAAATTAAACTTCAAAACTTTATCTGCTTTTCTGTTTTTTTCATGCGAAGTTAATTGGACAAACACTGTATTGACTCCTATTGCTGCTATTAAAACAAGTTACCAAAAATAGAGTGGTTTAAAACAATATCTCACATTTTAGGAGATCAGAAGCCAAAAAAATCTCGACTGGTTTCTTGGGATCTTATGAGGCTAAATTCAAGTGTCAGCTAGGGTTGCAGTTTTCATCTGGTCTTGGAGTCCACCTTCAAGCCCAACAATGGTTGGCAGAATTCATTTCCTACTCATGGCTTTCCATGTGGTCCTCTTTACCTTCACAATAGTAGTGGGAAGTCAAGTTCTTCCCATGCCATGCTTTTAATTTCTCACTGTCTTCTGCTACTAGCCAGAGCAGCATTTGTACTTTAAAGGGTCAGTGTGATTAGATCCATTGGATTGTCCATAATCTCTCAATCTTATGGTCTTCTAGTTAGTAAATTTATTACATCTCTAAAGTTTCTTGCCAGGTAATATAATACATTCGTGGGAATCACGGGAGTAACACAAGTGGGCCAAAACGATGAGCTACCACAAGTTCTGTTTTGGATTTTGTTTTTGTTTTTCCTGAGAGGAAACATAAACATGCTGGAATGAAAAGCACTGATTTATATTCTATTCCTGGCTTAATTACATGGTAATCCATTTATATGAGACAGATAAGTACTATAAGTATCATTTCCTTTATTTGGGAAAAAGAGAATTGGTAAACAACAAAAACTTGGTTTGATTTATTAATGTTGTATAAAATCAAATTTACGCAAAGGTTTACATTATTATTTCACATTCCTTCTAATACCCAGGACAGAATTTTGCAAACACTGTTCACTGAATAAATTATTGAATTGCTACATCTGAAGGCCATATAAAGACCAACAACATCGTAGATGACATTTGCTTGGAACTTTGTATCAGTCTTATAATTAAAAATTCATATGAGATCCGTTCTTTCCAGTAACTGCCCTTTACAAATTACAATGGTATTTCTTGGGACATTAAATATTTTTGTTTTTAACAAGTAGCTTTTTTTTTTTTTTTTTAAATAGATTTTATTTATTCATTTGACAGAGAGAGATATCACAGTAGACAGAGAGGCAGGCAGAGAGAGAGGGAAGCAGGCTCCCTGCTGAGCAGAGAGCCCGATGCAGGACTCGATCGCAGGACCCTGATATCATGACCTGAGCCGAAGGCAGCGGCTTAACCCACTGAGCCACCCAGGTGCCCTTAACAAGTAGCTTTTGCATAACACTCCAAACTAGAGCTCTTGACAGAGAACTCAGTAAACAAAAACTCCAATTGGAAAACAAGTGTTAACAGACTTAAAATCTATTTGCACATTGTTGACTTTATTTAGGTCAGCTCACAACAGCTGTGACCAGAAAAGAATGAAGGAGTTGAGACAAAAGCTAAGCACCTTCTAAAATTTGAAAAAACAAACAAACAAACAAACAAAAAAACCAACACAATAATAATAAGTAAAATTTAACTATAGTTTTGATTATAATACAAAGAATATTATGGAACCATAAATCATGACTATAAAGAAAAAGATATGCCAAACCCAACAACAGAGCACATTTTTAAATTGTTTTTTATATTCTGTTTTAGCCTTCCAACAATTCCATACACACTTTTCACAGTGGTCATCATAATATACATAAAATCTTATATTTACTTCTTCCTACCAAATGTTACATGGTAAACACTTTTCCATTTCTCTGCATTACCCTATTCTGAGAGTTGGCTGAGTAAGACTCTATCCATTTCATGAACCGTAAATTTCTTAACTACACTCCAACTGTTGGACACTTGGATGACTCTGTGTTTTAATAATATGAATAAAGCTGATTTTTTGACAGTCATTTTTTAAAATAATTAATTTCTAGAAATTAGATTATTTGGAAAAGGGATTAAGCATTGCAAAGAAATTAGTCAAATATTTGAGAAAAAAATCCCTGATATATTTTTTCAGATTTATTGGATACATATCTTTTGTGGGTATATGTGGACTGTTTTGGCTGAAAAGATAAGGCCACCTACAGCAAAGATTTGTTTTAACACTCCATCTGTTTGGTATGTACTATGTAGATTGGAAGAAATTTCTGATTCCAGTGAAACACAGTATTTAGTAATACTGCTATCAGATTCTTCAGTTTCTCTGTGAGTCACTGTCTCCATATGCAGTATGGTGAGTTTTGTAAATATCTTCCAGAAATTGCTTCTCAAAAATGAATGAGGATTAATGAAGACATTGCATTCATCACAAAATGCACTCCTTAAATACCAAATAGAGGTTGGTATGTGGTCAATGTAGAGAGGCAGCAGGCATGTGGACTGGGCTTGCTGTCTGTGTCTGATGAAAGCAAACATCACTGAATGAATGTTTGCTTGTGCGTGTGTGAAAGATTGCTTCAAAATCTGTTGTGCAAATTTTAGTCACTCAAAAATCTTGATATTCATATGGTAGGTTTGGGCTAATTCTGACTTAATGATATAGTCTGTTTTTCAATTCTATTTTTGAGTTGATTTTATTTTCCATTTATGTCTCATTCATATTTTAACAACAAACAGTAACAAATTGGAAGAAAGAATGGGATATTTCATTGAACTTAAATGACCCGAACCTGTATTTTCATCAGTGTATTGAAGTTTTGGTGTTTTGTTTGTTTGTTTGTTTTGGATTTTGGTTTTGATATAGATGTTTGGCTAGGGAAGATATTGAAGGAATAAACCAAGGCCAAACAGTAAGTACTATTCTTATGAGCTTTTTTATCCATTTTGGTGACCTGGAAACTTAGAGACATTGAAGGTTATAGTATGAGAATTATAGAATAAATGGGCATTTTAGATTTATGATTAATAAATTTGAGGAAAAAAAAACTATGAAGGTAGGTTTGAGGGGGAGGTTAAAAGACCATATATAGTAAACATTCTTAAGCATCCAGGAGAGAGGAAGAAGTAACGTAGATGATGGCTCAAGAGCAGAAAACGAAGAGATTACAAAGGAGACACCACTTCATGGAGAATCTAGATTACCCGTATCAACATGACTTCACAATTCATTCCAGGAAGTTCTTTGCTAGGAAGGTGATGGTGTAGCCAGATAAATACTGCCACTGTTTGCCTGTTTGTATCAGGAAGTTCTTACAAACAAATTTATTTGAGTATTTCGCTCATCTGTGTAAACAGATCTCCCATTAAGATAACATTTTGCTCACCTGCACAAATATCCTGCTTCTCAGATACCAGTTTGCTTTCAAAGTCTCCTCAAAACTCTTGGCATATTGAATTCACAGGTACTAAAATATTCTGTAATGAATTTTGCCCAATTCCATCCAATTCCCCTCTTTGAAGAACCTGCCTAATACTACCGGAAGTTAGACTCTAGACTCTGTAAATACCTCTTCTGAGACACTGTTGAGATTCTTTCTGGGGTGTTCTTTTGTTTTCCTAAGTCAGATAAGCTTAATTTTGCCTGGTAAAAATAGTTTTCTGGTGATCTTTATGGGAGAGTTAACAGTTGGGGTACTTACTGATTTATTGGATGTTATGGGTGAAGGGAATGGAAAGGGGCAAGGTGGTATATATAAGTTTCAAGGAAAAGGAGAAGATAAGTAGTTTTCTGCTTTGATAATGAATGGATATTTTTGTTCCTAAGAAAGTTGGGGAAATCTGGAGTGCCTGGGTGGCTCAGTGGGTTAAAGCCTCTGCCTTCAGCTTAGGTCATGGTCCCAGGGTCCTGGGATCAAGCCCCGAGTCAGGCTCTCTGCTCGGCAGGGAGCCTGCTTCCTCCTCTCTCTGCCTGCCTCTCTGCCTACTTGTGGTCTTTGTCTGTCAAATAAATAAAAATAAAATCTTAAAAGAAAAAAGCAAGTTGAGGAAATCTGCTAAAGAACGATTTTGGGTTGAGCTATTGTGATGGTTAATTTTAGGTATTAATTTGAGTAGGGCAAACTACTCAGATGTATATTACCATTCTGTATATTACTATGAAGTAATATACCATTCTGTATATTACTATGAAGGCATTTTTAGATGAGAATAACATTTAAGTCTGCAAACTTTGATTGAAACTTATTGTTCTCCATAATATTGGTGAAGAACTTAATAGAAAGCACACTCATGTCCCCTAATAAAAAGGCAGTGCTCCTAGCCAACTATGCTTTGACCTGAAATGAAATTTTCAGCTCCTTCCTGGGTCTTCAGCCTGCTAGCCAATACTATAGATTTTGGACTTGCCAAGACAATTGAATATATTTTTTCTTTACTATGTACTATATTTTTTTTATACACATGTACACATACTATTGGTTTTGTTCCCTGGAGAGCCCTAATGCTCTTATCAAATAATTCATTATAAAATTGATTATTTATGTATTGAATATCTAATAAGACTTGCTTTTTATTTTGAGTGAGGTTCCAAGTACTCTGACTATAATATGATACACTACCAATATGTTAGATTTACTACTAATATTGAGACAGATTATGAGATTTTGTTAGTTTACTTAGCTTTTATTTCTATTCCATCTGAACTTTACTCTAGATCAGTGTAAAGATCTATTTTTTTAAAGTAAAATGAATCTTGGTATCCTTATTTTTATTATGTTTAATAGAGTATCATTTATATGTTTAAATTGTTTCATGAAACATGCTATGGACATCACTCATTTTATAATTTTGTCATCAAAAGTAATCAGTGAGGTAAGTACCATGGTTATGTCCCTTTTTCAGGTGAGAAAATTGGGAAGGGTTAACTTAAAATCTACCCAACTAGACTGTTAAACACATAGGCTTGAACCCAAACTCTATGAGTCGGGGCTCATGTGCTTAACCTGAATGTCATACTTCCACACCAAAAACAAAACAAAACAAAAAGAACCCCAAAAACCTATATGCATATTTTTAAGTAAAACATGGCAGAGTAGAAAGACGTGTCCATTATAATTAGAATTAAGTTTTCATCATCTTCCTGATATACTTTATAAACTTGGGCTTCAATTAACCTTTCTGGTCTTAATTGGAATAATTGTAATTGGATTAAGTGGGTGCTATTTTTTGGAAGCCCTTGAATAGTTCTATGAAAATGTAGACACTTAAAGTAATCTTGTCTTAAAAAATTAATTAATTAATTAAAGTAATTTTGTCTTAATACTTTTCATTTACTTCACTTTTTATATCTAGAAAATAAGTATTTAAAGTAGCAAACTGACATAATACCATATAATTTTGAAGACATAATGTTTCTTTATTAAACATACATTGATAGACTATAATAATTTAGCGAAGATATTACAGGTGAGTAGCGAGTTCAATTGCTACGCCATGTTTTGATCTATCTCATTAGTAGTCTCCACTTTATTTTTGTATTTTAAGAAATGATTTTCAAGTATCCATAATGCTTTAATTCAGAGAGCAGGAGGCTTAGAAATCCTTCCAAAGCTTGCACATATGGCAAACACAAGTTTTAATTTTAGATTGTAAAATGTTTTTAGAATTATATATTTTATTTAAAACCATTTAGTGGTCCACATTAAGTTAGTATTTCTTCCTCTGTAACAACTCAGTTCCAACTTTCTAAGATTAAATCACATTTCATGATGTATCATTGACTCTTATTTAACATTTACTTTGTAAGGGGCACCTGGGTGGCTCAGTGGGTTAAAGCCTCTGCCTTCAGCTCGGGTCATGATCCCAGGGTCCTGGGATCAAGCCCTGCATCAGGCTCTCTGCTCAACGGGGAGCTTGCTTCCTCCTCTCTCTCTGCTTGCCTCTCTGACTACTTGTGATCTTTGTCTGTCAAATAAATAAATAAAATCTTTAAAAAAAAAAAAAGCATTTACTTTGTAAGACTCTCATGATTTAAGAGGTTTGCATTTATAAATACATATATTAAAATATATCTGATTTTTTTCTATTTTGATAAAGAGATCAGCTTTTAAAAGGGATATTAACGAATTTTATATTCATACCTTCTGAGTATGAGAAAAATATATCTTAGGTATGATTATATCAGTGAACATGCTGTGTGGAAAAAATAAATAAAGAAATTGAAAACTATGCACTTGCTTATTGCGAATATGGTATCTTTCCATGTAAACCCATAAACTAGAGCTGTGTATAGTAGCAACGTTTTTTTTTTTTTTTTTTTTTTTTTTTGGTGATAGTGGTTGAGGCGCCTAGAAATAAATAGCCTTTGGGTGAAATCCCTTTTTCCTTCTAACCTTTCCCAAGTCCTTATTCTCTAGCTTTTCTTTTAGTATTGCACATTCTTTCTATGCATAACTTATTTACAACTTATCCGCTTTCAGATGTGTTTGGAGCTACATATAATAAAAATACCAGACACAATAATAATATAAAACTATAGGAAAACCTAAGCTAATTAAGCTACTGAAGTTTAGTACTAAGAGTGGAAAAGCAAGAATGTTGAGATGTGGGGGGCTAGAAAGGCAGCTTGTATAGTACCAATGATCAAAATAAGGAAGAATGGTATTTTGTCAAGAATTATGAAAATGTGAGCACCTGGGTGACTTAGTTGGCTAAACAACTGCTTTTGGCTCAGCTCATGATCCCAGGGTCCTAGCATTGAGTCCCACATCGGGCTCCACCTGTTCCGCAGGGATTCTGCTGCTCCTCCTGCCTGTGCTCTCTCTCTCTTTCTCTCTCTCTCTCTCTCTTTCTTTGTCCAAAAAAAAAAAAAAAAAAGAATTATGAAAATGTGTGTTTTAAATTTAATTCTTAGCTCTCACCCTGAAAGAAATTTAGTTTATCTTTATTTACAGGTATGTAATATGAGCATATTCATAAAAATCTTTAGCTACCATTAGAGTAAGTACAATATACAGAAAACGATCATGAAAGACAAAGACACAGAATACAGTCACACACTAGTGCAATGTGAAATCCTGGATTGTTTCCTAAAACAGAGAAGGGATATCAGTGTTAGAACTAGTAAAAGCCAGGTGAGGTTTGTAGTTAGTTAATGTTACTCTCAATTTTGATAAATGTGCAATGGCTATGTTAATGTTAGGTTGTGTTAATGAATGAAGAGTGTATAGACTATCTGAACCATCCTTGTAACTTTTCTGAAAATTGAAAACTTAAAAAAGCTCAAAGCTAAAAAAACAAATTATCTAATTATTTCATAATGAACTAATAACTAGATATGTTAGTAGTTGCTTATTAGTAGCACATTAAAATAGCAGATGAAAGTTATATTTTCTTTCTATATGATTGTGACCATGGGTTTTATTAAATAATTCTGAAGAGCAGCGCGCCTGGGAGCTCAGTAGTTAAAGCCTCTGCCTTTGGCTCAGGTCCTGATCTCAGGGTCCTGAAATCAAGCCCCGCATCAGGCTGTCTGCTCAGCAGGGAGCCTGCTTCCCCCTTTCTCTCTGCCTGCCTCTCTGCCTACTTGTGATTTCTGTCTGTCAAATAAATAAATAATAAAAAAATCTAAATAATTCTGCAGATACTAGCTCATTTAGTGATTCATCCATACACCTGGAAAGAAGCAAACACTAGGGATCATAAGGAGTTTAAAAAAATTCAAAAAAGGAGGAAGCAGTAAAGAAAACATTGCTGGCAAGAAGGAACGATGTCGCACAGGAACCTGAAATCAGAAGGAAGGAAGGAAGGAAAGTAGGAAGGAAGGGAAGGAAGGAAAAAAGGGAATAAGGAAGGGAGCAATGGAAGAAGGACGGAAGGGAAGACAGTGACTGTAGTTCCAGGAATCGTTTTTAGAAAATCCACAACCTATACATGTTGACTATGTTCCAAAGAAAATGTGTTGTGCTATTATTTGCAGGTAGCTCTTAACTTTTAGAGAGTGATTTCAATTTGTTATCCATTTAGTATGAAAAGCAGGCTGAGAAAGTCAGCCCTTACTTCATATCAGATGTTAGCAATTTAAATGTCAGATTAATTAAAATTTTAAATGTATTAAGAAATACAAGCATAAGAGAAAATTTAGATCAGAAATGCATGATTACAGATTGACACACATTTTTGAGTTAAGAAATTAATGAATAATGTTGTGAATAAAAATATTGATAGATACAAATTCCTGAATTATAATACCATATATCTATCCACTTGATATATACAAAAATTAATGAAAACCTCAGAATTAGTAACAATATATTTTATAACCAAAAGATAAATATCTCTATTGTATGAAGACATTTTTAAATGAAATATGTAATTAAATATCACAAGAGAAAAAAAGAGTCATGGCTTTGATTCACTGTGTCAATGAACTTGAAAATAAATAAATAAATTGCCCCTCCCATAAACATAGTCTCTTGTTGGATAATCAAATTAATGTACATACTGGAAGGGGAAATAATTGAATACTCACATAGCTAAGAGTAGTTTGTGTGTAATTTAGGTCGTTCTCACTCTCTTGGATCCCTTGCTGACTAAAAATACTACTTTCAGAATAAACTAGTTAGTTTTATTTCTTTATTTCTTTAAGATTTTATTTATTCATTTGACAGAGAGCGAGCCAGGCAGGCAGAGGCAGAGGGAGAAGCAGACTCCCTGCTGAGTAGGGAGCTGGGTCCTGGGATCATGATCTGAGCCAAAGGCTGACACTTAACCGACTGAGCCACCCAAGTGCCTCAAGAATAAACTAGTTGTAAATGCCTTAGATTGTTCTAGTGTTCTGTTCTTGCTCCATTGATATTTCTCTTTATGTGCCTTCCACATGCTTTTTAAAATTTACCAGAATATGTAGAATATTTTACAATTTGTCTTAGTAATTGGCTTATTACTATGACTTGTTTACTAACTTGTTACTTTACTAGCTTGTTACTAACTTGTTTCATTTCCTTAGTCTTTAATGAATCCTAGTGTATATTTGATTTATCTCTTAATATTTTAATAACTGAAACTCAGTGTACTCTTCTCAAAATACTTTCAGATGTTTATATACTTACCAGTATAACAAAGTTGTTTTTCTTTCCATATATACTACACGTGCTTTTTTTTTTTTTAAGATTTTATTTATATATTTGACAGAGAGAAAGAGAGATCACAATTAGAAAGAGCAGCAGGCAGAGAGAGAAGGGGAAGTAAGCTCGTTGCTGAGCAGAGAGCCCGGTGTGGGGCTCCATCCCAGGACCCTGAGATCATGACCTGAGCCGAAGGCAGAGGCTTAACCCACTGAGTCACTCAGACACCCTACTACATGTGCTTTAAAACTTATTTTCCTCTGGTAGTTTCTGTGGTGTAGTGTAGACATATTATTTTATTGAAATATATATATATACTTATGCATGTCTATATGTGCATACATAATTCATATATTCAAATGTGCAGCTCAGCTTGCACAAAATGAATGCACTGAGGTAATCAGCACATAGATGAAGAAAGAGATTATTACCAGTAGCATAGTAATTCTGTTCATCTTCCCTGTTGGTCACTTACCACTTACCTCAACTGACTAGTAGTGTCTAGAATTATAATAGGTTTACTTTGCTTATGTTCATATTCTTTTTTTAAACCTATTTAGTTGTTACTTTAATATTTTTGATATTATATTTTCATCTTAGTGTATCTAATTTATAAATTAAACTTCATCATAGATAGGCATGTGTAGGAAATAACATTGTAAATATAGGGTTTGGTGCTACCTGCAGTTTTAGGCATCCAGTGGGGGTCTTGGAATATATCTCCCACCGATAAAGAAGGACTACTATACATTGAATTGCATGTGAATGATATTTCCTGGAGAATTCTAGAACTGAAGCCATGAATATAAAATTCGGCATTAAACATGAGTTATATCTATAAAAGAAAGAAAACTTACCCGCATTACTTTTTAAAGCACAGGCATAATTTTACCTCCATGACCACCTATTAATATAACCTGTCACATACTAATTTTGTCCTTTTTATCATAATATGTACAATCCCTAAAGAATTGAATTTCATTTTCTGAGCCATACCTTGTATTCACTCTGCCTTAAGGACCCTTAGTTTTTGGGAGCATGACTGTATCATAGCTCTAGAAATTTTTATATTAGAGTTTATGACACAGGATAATGAGAAAAACATAAAGACTATTTCAGGTATATATTAAAACCATTCCAGCATGGTTGATGATACTATTTCAATCTGTTTGATTTATTTAAAGCTTGTAGTTCAGCCTTGCAATGTTCATTTATATAATATTAGCATTTAGTTAGTAGCAGTGAAGTAGATTTATGGCATAGAAAATACCTTAGCTGATGACAAATAATAGATAAAAGAGTTCAGATATATGCAGTTAAATCTTATGAAGTTTTTCATTTGAAACCTTGGATTAATTTTAGAAAATATGAAAAAGAGATGAAGGGCTCTCTGTAACATAAAGGTTTTGGTTAACAAAAAAAAAAAAGCTTTTTAAATTTTTTATTTCTTTTCAGTGAAGTCTGGCAGACTTGGTAATAAGTTCATTAAACCTGGACTTCTATAATTAAAGTAATATGTACTTTCTCACATATAAGTATTAATTTATTCATTTTAGCTTAGTTTTATATAATGAATAATTTAATTGATAGTTCTGATTTTTTCTACTCTTTTAATGCCATAAAATCTTTTGAATGTAATCAACCCTGAGTTATAAGTAAGCTTGGTAGGTGAAGAGTGTGGCAAGAAAGCACAGAAGTAGGAGACAGGATAAAAATGTAATTAACTCAGTATACCCTACTTTCTTATATGATATGTAATGTTTTCATTACATTTCTTTAAAAAACATTATTTCATTATTTTGAGACAATAGCAGAGTCACAGGCAGTTGTAATAAATAATACAAAAAAGATCCTATATATCTTGTACACAATTTCCCCAATATTATCTTGTTCAACAATATCAAAACCAGGAAACTGACTTTGAAAATCAGCCAAACTTACTCAGATATCACTGGTTTTATATGCACTAACTTGTATGTAAGTGTGTAATTTAGTTATACCCATTTTATTCCACGTGTTGTTTCTTTTATCTGCCACCACAGTCAAGATAGAATAGTCCTATAGCAAGATTCCTTCACACTACCATTTTAGACACTGACATCTCCCTCCCTGTTCCTACCTTCCAGTTCTTAGCAACCATTAAATATTTTCTTCTTCATATGATCTCTATAATTTTGTCATTTCTAGAATGCTATTTCAGTAGAATTATATAGTATATAACCTTTGGAGACTGCTCTTTTTCACTCACCTTTTTAAAAAGCTTATAACACTTTCTTTGTTTGTATTTAAAAAAAAAAGCTAAAGAACACTGGATTAATTTTGGGGGGGCGGGTAGAATAAAATAATTAATTGGTTACTATTGCTGCATACCCAGGGTGGGGTGGGGTGGGATGGTTGGAGAATCAGAACTATTTTTAAAACATTAGGTTTCAATATAAATACAACTCAAAACTGCTAGCCTTAGGGGATGGGGTGGGGGGAAGTTGTATGGGATTTGTTTTATTTAATTTATTGGTTAGTCTTTAGGGTTTTTGTGTTTGGGGGTTATCTTCTGTAGCTTATCTTTTAATCCATTACTCACTTGTGATGGACCCATCTAAGTTGTGTGTTTTATTCGTTTGTTCCTGTATATTGCTGAGTAGAATTCCATGGTATTGATGTTATGGATGTACCATAATTTTTTTAATCTTCCACTTGCTGAAGGACATTCAAGTTTTTTCCAGTTTTGAGCTATTGTGAAAAAGCTGCTCTGAACATTCATAGGTTCAAACACGTTGTTTGAACATAAGTTGTCATTATCTGGGATAAATGTCCAAGAAGACAAATGCTGGGTCTTTGAATAAATGTGTATTGACTTTTATAAGAAACTGTCCTATTATTTTCTAGAGTACAAATTTACTTTCCCACTAGAAATGGACAAGTGATCCTTTTTTTCCACATTATTGCCAGCATTTGATGCCATTACCACATTTAAAGTTTAGACATTCATGTAGTAATATGTTACTGTGGTTAAGTTACAATTCCCTGAGGGGTAATAATGTTGAAAACCCTTTTGTCTGCTTATTTGTCATCCTTACATCCTCTTCAGTAAAATGCCACTTCATGACTTAAGCCTATATTCTAATTGGATTACTTGATTTTTTAGTTGTTGAATTTGAGAGTGGTTTGTATATAATATATAATTTTTTTTGTCAGATATGGTTTGAAAATAACTTTTTTCTCAATCTGTAGCTTATCTTTTAATCCTCTTACCAGGGCTTTTTGCAAAGTATATGTTTTTAATATTGATAAGTTTAAATTTGCCAACTTTTCTTGTTATGGATCATGTCTTTGGTGACAAGTCTAAGAACTCTTCTCCTAGCCCTAGGTCCTGAAAGATTTGCCATTTTATTTTTCCTAAAAGTTTTACATTTTTATGTTTTACATTTAAGTCCATGATCCATTTTTAGTTTATTTTTGTGTAATTTGTGATGGTTTGTTTTCCTTTTTTTCTTTTCTTTTTTTTTTTTTAAAGATTTTATTTATTTATTTGACAGAGAGAGATCACAAGTAGATGGAGAGGCAGGCAGAGAGAGAGAGAGAGAGGGAAGCAGGCTCCCTGCTGAGCAGAGAACCCAATGAAGGACTCGATCCCAGGACCCTGAGATCATGACCTGAGCCGAAGGCAGCGGCTTAACCCACTGAGCCACCCAAGCGCCCGATGGTTTGTTTTCTTAAAGTTCTGTAATTTTGGTTTATATTTTTACCTTATTTAATTTTAATCAAGTATTTTAAAATCTCCAGAAAGAAAGGATTTTAAAATATTATTAATTTTTAGATTTATTATATGGTAATTGGCGAATCCATTTATAATATTTTTACTTACATGTCTCAACTTTTTTGTGATAATGATATTTGGCCAATTTTATGATCGCTCCATGTACACAGCTGAAAAATGGTATAATGTGGATAAAATGCCAAGGAGCTAGTCTTAAAACTCTGTGGTCTTAATCATTATATTATGCTGCATATTCAAGAAACAAAGGATATACAGGTCAACTATTAAAAATAATGAGTTAGGGGTGCCTGGGTGGCTCAGTGGGTTAAGCCTCTGCCTTCAGCGCAGGTCATGATCTCAGAGTCCTGGGATTGAGCCCTGCATCGGGTTCTATGGTCAGTGGAGAGCCTGCTTCCCCCTCTCTCTCTGTCTGCCTCTCTGCCTACCTGTGATCTCTGTCAAATAAATAAACAAAATCTTTAAAAAAAATGAGTTAAATGACTCCATACATATTTATCATGTGGGGTTGAAGGAATATTTATTTTATGCTATTATATGAACAAAATAAAAAGGAGAGAGTAATGTATGTAGAGAGGTCTCATTTTTATATTATGTGTAGGCGTATGTGTGCTTGAGCAGAGAAAAAAAGTGTTTTTGTGTGTACATGTGTGTGTATAAATATATATCAAAGAGTGAACATGGCTTGCTTTTTAGAGTGGTAGAGTTGATGATTGGAGAATAAGGTGGAAAAAACTTTTTCCTTATAAATTTCATATATAAATATATATTTTGATTATATTACATTCATCTTTTTGATGTGTACTTTTGTTTAGCGATGGAATTGGGGATTGGAGGATAAGAAAGTCAATTAAGTTTTTCTTTATAACTTTCATTTATAAAGATATATTTTGATGTATTACATTTCTATTTGGTAATTTAAAAAATCAAAGTGAGAACTGAAGAAGATCACAACATTTTCCTCTGATTTATTTAAAATCATAAAAATTAAATGGGCTTATCTAATGGATTTTTAAATTTCTCTTTTTATTTTTTTACATGGATTTTTATAAAGTCAATTTTAGACCTGAGAATGGTCTTTTAAAAAAGAAAATGGTCTTTTAATGTAGTCTCACTTAACATGTTTTCGAGATAAAATGGTAAGATTTTGAACCCCATCTTTCATTTTACTCTGTCAGGTCAGTTCAACATTAAATTATACCATGTGCTTTGTTTTACGATTAAAATAAATTACCTAAGTTTTTGAAATTATTAAAGTTGTTCAAGCATACATGAATCATAAATTTAGAGTTCTTTCAATTAAAAACTATCATTTGACAATAGTTCTTAAATATAGACACCTCAACACCTGATGACCATTTACAGAGAAGTAACTTGATGGCATTTAAATCACTGATCCAAATTAATTTCTCTCAAAGATTTTGTACATTCAGCTAATAACTGGCAATGTTACTCAATGCTGGGTGGCAGTCATGAAAATGATTACAGTTAGAAATATATTAAGAATAAAAAATACAATAGTAGTTTATCAGTTAGTGGCAATTTTTCTATGAAGAAAAGGTAGAAACGGACCCTTACCTCATGAAATTTTTAATTTCCTGGCTTGAATCCATATGTAGAAAGAATTTCAATTTGACTTCATCAAGTTAATTTAGGTTCAAAAAGATGAATCATACAGGTTTACTCCAAAACCATTTCAAGTCAGAATCTCAGACTGAAGAATAAATTTGCAGGAGTGCAATAACTTATTACTTCTGGCAGTTAGTCTGGGAAGTATTTATTTCCAATATTTAAGCTGTCTCCACTTTTTAGTTTGATGATGTGTATTTAAATAACACGTACCTTTATTAATTATCTGTAGGGATGTAATAAATGCCTATTTACAAAATTATGTGGATGATTATATTGTAACTTTAAAAATTTCCAATATCAAAAAGCCTAACTTAGCACTATGTTATCTTATTTTATTTTTATTTTATTTTATGATATAACTGATATAACATTGTGTATGTTTAAGGGGTGAAATGCATTGACTTAATATATTTATATCAGGCAGGGTTTAGATGGGCTATTTTTCTACTTCACAAGATAACAACTGGAATCATTGGGTGGTAATTTCCTGGCAGCTGGCCAGATGTGGAGGATCCAGTATGGTTAAAATCATATACTTAGTATTGTAGGAGTTGTGGCTGGAAGCTAGGTTCAGCTGGGTTCCTCTTCCAATCCATGTGTTCTTAGGTCCCTTCAACTTTTCCCTGTATTGGAGGAGTTGCAGACTAGGATGCCCAGTGACTAAGACAAAGGTGCCATTACTCTTATAAGGTAGGTCTGGAACTGGCGCAGTATCTTATCAAAATTACTTTATTAGGAGAAGAATCAATGAAACAAGATGGGATGGGAGGGAGACAAACCATAAGTGACTCTTAATCTCACAAAACAAACTGAGGGTTGCTGGGGGGAGAGGGTTTGGGAGAAGGGGGTGGGATTATGGACATTGGGGAGGGTATGTGCTTTGGTGAGTGCTGTGAAGTGTGTAAACCTGGTGATTCACAGACCTGTACCCCTGGGGATAAAAATATATGTTTATAAAAAATAAAAAATTATTTTAAAAAAATTACTTTATTAGTCAAGGAACTAATAGACCATCACTGATTGAAGGAGAGCTTCCAACATTTTTCTCACTGTCCTTAGATTTTTACCATCAGTTTTCTCAATGGTCTTCCATTTATCATTAACAGTCTCCTTGAGACCTTCAGCAGCTTTTGCATGGGATCCCTGGCTCCCATGAAATGCACACATGCACATTCACATTCCATGTTCAACTAAGTTTGGGAAATAGTATATATTGTATTTTCATGTAAGGACTAATATTATTCCTTCTTAAAGCTTTTAAGAAGTCTAGGAAATATTTTCATTTTTAAAATTTATGTAAATCAATTTTCCCCAAATATTTTTAGGGTTTTTTTTTTAATACAATGTAACATTGAACAATTGAGGTTAACTTTGAGAAAATTAATTATTTTGAGAAATGGTAAACTTTTTGAGCACATTTTTAGTTTTGATATGTATTTCCTGTGTACCTCTTAGGTAACAAATCTAAATATATACCAACTTTTTACTATTGTTTTTGTTTTCTGAAGTAAGAAATAAAATGAGATTACTGTGTTACAGCCACATACAAATTTTCTGTCATTTAGAGTATGCCAGTACCATGATAGTTAAATGAAATTTGTTTAAATTCCAAATCACATATTTAGGAAACATAATTCTTTTTTCTCTGGTTACACTTAGTGATTCTTGTGGAGGGAGATTATGGGTGTGTTTCCATGTATTTCTTGTTCTGTCTCTGCATCAACTAGGGGTTCCTGTTTCTATGAGACTGATTCAATTATGGATTACCTCTACTCCTTCCCTCTTTCCTAAGCTCTGCGGTACCTCATTTGACACCACTTCTATTTCCATAATTTTCCAAAGTAGAACCTACTTCTACAGTAATTTGAGGCTTTAATGAAGTAAGAGGTCCTTTACAGAATAACTTGATACCAATAATTAGTGTTTTAAAAAAATTTCCTTCAGCCATTTCTCCTGTTCAGAGTTTTAGCTTTTCTTATCGTGGTGGGGATCTTTACATTTAATACTCCTGGGTCCCTGCCCTGTTCTTTGGATTCTTCTAAAAATTAAACACTATAGTACAAGACAATTAATTTGTATTATCTTCATATACAATCATTTGTTCATGCCTTTAAAGCTTTATTGTCATATTTTCATAAGACACTATCATACTATTATATTTTTCTAAACTAAAAACTATAGCTTAGAAAATGTATGTGGCTGTATCTTGTGTAGTTTTGTGCATGCTACTTAAGAAAGAGCTAAAGAGCTAAAGAGAGTTATGATTTTAAATGCCACTAATTTTTCCTATCAGGTAACATATGTAATCCAGTATGCTAGTTTTAATTTATTTCTAGTCATGATATACTTAGAATAAACGGACCCAGTATTTTGCACAGTATACTCAGCACTTGGGGAAATTCAAAATGTTTAATGAAAATGAACTCTGCCATATGTTTTTAAAAATATTAAAATTATTTCCCTGTATCAAGAGGAAACAATAGATTGTCATAGTGATAACTCCTATTTATGAATTAAATTGTCTTGCTAAAACTTTTCATTTTGCACATTAAGGATGTTGATCCAAAGAGATTAAGACCCTTGCCTCATGTGACTTGCTTATCAACAATTCCAATAATGCCATAATATATGTTTTTTAATATCAACTTATTCCACTTAAATATCTCCATCCTATTTCTTTCAGAGACAGACACTCAAAGTAGCATTTTTTAAAAAAGTCATTAATCAAGTACATTATATATTTTAAAGTATTGTAAAGCCACTTAATTTCATAGAAATTATATAAACATTTAGAAGATTTGGATTACTCTGTAGTATTTTATTTTTTTATTTTGTTTTAATTCTGAAGTGAGGACATTTGCATCAATATTAACTTTTTATATAATTCAGTTGTATGAATTTGACTTTATAAATAAAATTAAGCATTACTCTTTATTTTCAAATGGTATAAACCTTGACTTTTTTATACAAACTCTGAGAGATCATAAAATAAATAATATTGCCTACTTAATTTTAATCATTGTACAAGCAGCCCCATAATTCTAAGAAGTCAGCATCATATCTTAATTGTAGATGAATAGTGGCATATATTTGTTTAATTAGGTATCTTTAAATCAATATTAAAAACAATTGCCTTATGCCCAAAATGAAACTGAAAATAACACAATTAAAAAAAAAAAAAAACTGTCTTAGGCTGGTTTCCATGGAATGGTCATTAATAATTGGAATTAGGGCCAATTTTCTATTTTGTACAAAAGTTCTAATAATTATGCATAATAAATTGTATCTGAGGTTATTAGTCTGTTTCTCATTAAACAGACTAAAGTCAACAGTATAAAGTCAAAAGAAAACCACTGAAATATGTACTTTTAAAGAATGATGGGGGATTTTTATTCAACAAGGACATTGAAAGGATTGTGAACAAAGGACAAAGAAACATTGTTCCAGATCTATATTTGTCTATAAATTTAACATTACTTAACATTATGACCTTCAGTTTTAGTTTCATCTAACCCTTGTCGATCTCTCCTAAGCAGTGTAAACTGAAGATGCCTGTAATGGGAATAGCAGTGGGGTGGTGGAGAGAGACTTACTGGCTGCACTAGTATCTGCTAATGCTTCACTAACAATAAAACCTTCTATGGCACCGTCAGTGTCTAACATCTTGCTGAACTAGCTAGGCTGACACTCAAACTTCTTTTCAGGACAGTTCCAACTTGCTATTTTGTTTGTTTTAATCATTTTTAATTTTAAGTGAAGGTATATATTTAATTTTAAAGTCAAATAGCATAAAACATGTATCACCTAGGCAGTGTCCTGTGACACCTTGCTACTTTTTTACCCTGAATTCCATTTTTAATGTTTTTTTCTTTTAGTTGGTTGTTATCTTCGTGGAAGGAAATACTGGCTTTTACTACTTCTATACTTAAATTTACTAATTATATATTTCCATAGAACAAGATGGAGGCATCACATTGGTTTCTGTTTCCACTCATTTCACTCAGTGTTCTGAAATTTCACAATTATGTGCTTAAAGTGCGTTTATGTTTGTTCATTTGTTTTGCAAGAATCTCAGTTGGCCAGTTCAGTCTAGGACGCCCTAGTTTTTATTTGTCAATATTTTTAAAAACACTAGTGTTTGGCTATTTCTCCTTTCCTGTTTCTCTAGTATTTGTTTTGCTTATTTTTCTTGATAATCCCAGAATTTGGATACTATATCTGACGTGATCTTAATGTTTTAATCTCCTAACACTTTTCCCCCCTGTTTTTCTTTTCTATTTTACTGTCTAGACAATTTCCTTCAGTTTTTCTTTTTCCAACCCCTTTAAATCTGCTTTTAAATTTTATTTAATTAAAATGTAATTTGATTTTCTACAATATTAATTATGTAGTGTGTGTATGTGTGTGTATGTTTCTTTTCCTTGCAACGTTCTTCCAATCTTTTTTATTATAATTTATTTTTTGTTTTTTTTTCCTTTGGTTTGTTTCAGTTTTTTGTTTGAGTAGCTTTTTTTAAATGTCTGCTGATGCTTTCTAGTCTGTTCACACTTACATGAAAGGAACAAAAAAAAATGTCTAAGTAGATTCATATGTGGGCGTTTCTTGTGCCTTGTTGGCTTTTCTGTGAAGTGATTAAGCAATGGCCTGACAAACCTAACATTGGTTTTATGAGGACTTTTCTCTTGGGTCAGTTTCTCCAGGGAAGGGTGTGTTTCCAGATCAGATGGTGTAGACTTTCACAAAATTTTCCTGTTTTCATATTGATGACTGAACCTGTACTCTACTATATCTGTTAGTGTAGTATTAAGAACCTCTCAACTTCACTTTCTTCAGAAAATACTGGTTTCCCTTTTGCAAGCATGGGACAGACATGTTCTTTGACTTTTGGGTGGGGGATGAGATATGATTATATGCCTGCTTTTAATGATGAAGATTTATAATATAGATGAGGTTCAGTTGGGTAGAGTCTGGAGCCAACGGCCAAGAAAGAATTCTTGAGATGTCTTTGGTGCAAAATGGTGGTTTATTAAAGCACGGGGACAGGAACTGTTCGCAGGAAGTGTCGCTGCCCTGGGATTGTGAGGAGTGGTCCATTATATACTTGCAAGTTGGGAGGGGGTCAGGAATGGTGTAAATCTCTAAGGAGTTTTGGAAGCAAGGTTTCCAGGACCTTGAGATGCTAGCAGTTGTTGGCAAAAGGTCATTTATTACCATCTAATAAAACCTTAGTCATGAGACCCTTCAGATATATATTGGTGGACCATATGCTTGGGGATGATTGCCAGCATGTATCTTGGAGGGTTTAGAGATAAAGGAAGTTTCCAAGGAATTTTTATATGTTAAAGTAGACTTTAAGGATCCTGGTTGGTGTGGGGGGGTGGTCAGGCTAGTATTATTGCCTTTTGCCCTTAGCAAAGTATTAAGGTAGAAGCCATTGAGTCCCTAGAGGAATGTCACTCTGCCCATTTCAAGGACTTGTCAGTGGGCTCAACATAGTAAGGAAATTTAATAAATTTTCTTCTGCCTCTGTTTCCCACATCATTTACATTGAATTGATAAATTCTCTTGAGACTTATCCTTCTCTTTTGTCACGTAAGGTAACTAGAGCCCAAAGCTCCTCTGTCTTGAGTGACTATTTTGGATAATTCAGTTTGCTACTTAGGTGCATTCCTATTTTTATTACCCAGGATTTAACCTGTTCAAGAACCCGGTAAGTTGTCACTCTTACATTTACTTCCATACGGCAAAATTTGCTAGTATACTTCACCCCCTTGTTGTCTCTACTTCTATATATCTTTTGAATTTATCCTTCAAAGGTTTATTTTAATACCATTTAGTTTTAGGAAGAAGAAAAGATGATTTCATATGTTTAATTTAACATGTTTAACATGAAAATCCCAAAGTATTTCTCAGCTTTATTTTCTATTTTTACACTCTCTATTGTTAAAGAAAGTGTGTGTGTGCAAAGGAATATATATATATATATATATAAATGGAATCACTCTTTACTCTTTATGTTTCTATGGTGGGATGATTATATTCTATTTTACAGTATGGTGAGAAGTATACTTAATCATATTCTTTGGTTGCAGACATCCTTTGTACAAAACAATATTTAAGTATCTTTGAATTGCTTATAAAGATAACATAGTTGCTGGCATACAGAGATAGTAAAAAATGAGAGGTAAATTGACAGATTATACAATATAAGAGATTTAGATCTGTAATTCTTAAAAATCAAGTATTGAATTTTCATTTCCTTTAAAGTAGGATGTTACATCATTGGGTTTTTATTATATAACAAACCAGTTGCTTAAACATTTTCTTTTTAATAATCACTCGCACATCTTTGTGGGACCTGAATGCCAATTTTGGTTAGGCTCAGTAGAGGCAGCTCAACTGGTACATCTCTGCGTTACATATCTCTCATCATTCTCCCAAGATCATAAGTTAGCTAGTCATGCACATGATAGAAGGATTGAAAGAAAGTTGCAGTTAGTACCACTGTTTCATCCTCAGTTTATAGATCTTCATGCATTTGGATTTTATACCACAATGCATGTTTTTACCTTTTCACATGTCAGCACATACAGTGGCATTAATATGTCGAAATAGAATGAAAAAAAGATATTAAATGGTGGGAAAATATACCTTAGAAATAATCAACAATCTAAAGATTGTTCTTCAAGCCATTAATGTTTTCCTCTTTTCAAATTCCCCAATATTATGCCATTGTTTGTCATTGGATTCACGGACATTTTGAATTTGGACTAAGGCATTGGCATTCATACTTGACTGATAATAAAATGCCTTCATATTAGTCTTTAGTCAGATAGTAAATGTTCTATACTTAGCATTTGGTTAAATTATGACTTACAAAGAATATTACATATGGAAGGGATATATACTCATTGGGGATAATCCACACATTTTTTTGGTGAAGAAAATCAGGGTTCAGAGAGTGAGCATTTAACCAATGTCAGAGCAGAAAGTAAACTCGCTTTTCATGAGTCATATAGAAGCATTTATTGTGATCAGAATTCAACATTATATTAGCATTTTTTATAATTTCAATTTAAATTTTTAATTTCCAGTTAAAATTAGGTTGACTTTTCAAAAGACTGTTGGAGAAATTTGACTTCAATTATGAAAATTATACATATTTTTATAAAGTATAAAAACTCTTGAAAACATTGAGAAGGAAATTTAAAAATGTTTATAATCAAACCACTTTGTTTCTTTTCAAATGAACCAAATATTTCATACAAATTAAAATAATTCATTGGGTAAAGAAAGTGTAGCACAGGGAGATCCATTTGTTTGTCAGGAGATTACACTCTTAAAACCTCTCAAGAAGAAAACATAAAAATTAAGCTTCATTGTTCTCAAATACAGGCACAAACTCCACCCAGTTTATGGGGCAGGTGGAAAGCATTAAGATCAGATTAAGGCCAAAAAATTGTAAAATAAAGGTGATTTTAAACTTGTTTTATTCTTTCTGATGCTCCATTTACAAAGGATTGAATTTCATAAAATACTTTACTGCTTTTATGATGGGAATGTTTTAACACTTTTATTTGTAAGGCTTGTAAGGATTTATAAACATTATGTTTTAATTGTTGTTGTAGGACTGATGTATTATGGCTGCTGCTTTCGTCTGTTTTACTTCAATAAATCTCCAGATCATATTCCCCAGACTTTGGATTGGCCATTTTAATATAAAACCCATGATTTTTTCCCTGACCTTGTAAAGGCAATAGGAAGGTTGAACAAAGTCATGGAACATAAAGAATAATTAATAGATTCTGTTATCTAATATATATTATAGATTATTTAAAAATAAAACTTTACAATGTTAATACTGGTCAATTGTGAAAGATGAAAAATATTGTTTTAAACTTAGAGTTTCAAGGTTTTTAACATTTTTATGTACTTTAAATATGTAGTAGTGATTATTTTCACCTTATTATTTCACATATATGAACATGAATATGCTGACAATAAGTTGACTTTAAAAGATAGGGACACCTGGGTGACTCAGTTGGTTCAGTGTCTGACTCTTGGTTTAGGTTCAGCTCATGATCCCAGTCAGGGCCGTGGGATTGAGTACCGTTTTGGTCTCTGCGCTCAGCATGGAATCTGCTTGAGATCCTCTCTATTGTCCCCTCTCCCTCTCGTGTGCACATGCTGTGTGTCTCTTTCTCTTTAAAAATAAATAAATAAATAAAATGTTTTTAAAAATGTTAACATCTTCAGTCACAGTATAAAAACAAGGCTGAATTTGCAATACCTTGTTAATTTGAAGTTAGAGCATGGAATAAAATCTACATGGTAACTGCATGCTGTTTATTGATACATAGTTCTTCTGACTTTCCCTCAAAACCATCCACGCTATCCTATTGCTTTCATGAATGGTATTTAGCTTAATTCAATTAAAAAAAGTGTTTTGAGTCTAATACTCTTAGTGCTTTAACACTATGTTAAAGATGATTAAATAAGACAATTTTGGTAATAAAAAAATTTTATTTAACATTTCAGGAAATGTAGTTAGTCTCCTTTTGGAAAACTGCACAATGGGGGAGAAAGCAGGAAAGGTTTATAGGAAAAAAGAATAAAGAACAAGAAGAGAAAATACCTAATCTGCTAAGGCCATATAGTCAGCTTTGTTTGTGGTGAGAAGGCCCAGAGTTGGCCTTGTGTTTGGGAATTGGTTAACCAAATGCCCTGTGTGTCTGGATAAGGGGAACATTTATAGGACATGGAAGTTATCAAAGTTTTGCTTTGCTGACATGGCATCCCAGGCAGGAGTGACTCCATCTTGGGCCTAGAAATTTATTTCAACAACTAGAATGGGTATACCATGAGATCATAACAAATTTCCTACCATGTAACATTTCACCTTAATTGATGATGTCCATGCACCTGATTTACTCAATGAACACATTTATTAATCACCAGCTGTATGCTTTGTACATAATGAAGAAATGTGTGACCATAAAGCAATAATAAATCTTGATAATGAATAAAATAATCAGCCAGATAAGAGAAATATTTGGAAAGTTAAATTGAAAGCTGGTAATTCCGTGAATAGAATAATTCTCTGGATTTATGATGTAAACTGCTCTTTGTGTGCAGAATTCCTTAGTAGACCATAGGGTTGTTCAAAAAAGCACTTTGATAGAGAAGGCATTGGAAATGTGCATTGACTACCTTGGTTCATGGAAATAATTTTTAAGCAAAGTCCATGACAACAACAAAAATACTAATTTTACTACTTGAATTAATCAGAGATTATCGAGAAAGTGTGATTTTTATAATGATAAATTATGTAAAATAGGGGTTTTTGAAAATTGTTCTGTCTACGTGGTTCTTTGTCTCTCTTTTAGCTTCAAAATAATGTTTAGAGAATGCACTGCTTTTGCTTCCAAATGGAATTTCTGATAAATTTCTTTGTAACTATCTTTAAGAAGATTTTTTTTTTACCCATTTCAAAGGAAATTACAGAAAGTTAATTTATTTTTAGGATGAAAATGGTTTTGAAATAATGTATTTCCTTAAACCTTGTCCCAAAGTACATGTTATTAAGAGAAGTTTTACACATTCTCATTTTTTTTTATTATGTTGACAATCTTGGGAAGATTAGATGTGTTCATACCTATAGCTTTAGGTTGGATTCCCTTTATTTATTTGGGTCTCTTGAAAGTTCTTTTGTAAACCATCATCCAAGACTAGTTAACAAAACAATCTTAGATGATCTAATAGCATGTGGCTTAAAGCAGTGAGAAACAATCCTCCAGTACATTGCTACAAATGACATTCAGGTTTGAGCTACTATAAAGGTCTCTAAACAGAATGAAGCATAAATCAGTACAAGCTGTGGAAACAATAGCTTTCCAAATATTGTACTCTTGTGTCGACATAGTGCCACAACATGAAAACATAACAGAGTTGGAATTAGACCACACTCAGGGTTTTAAAGGAAAATATACACTGCTGCAGAGCGCAGATGCCATGTCTGTCCTCCTGATATGCACACATCTGCTGCAGTTCTGAAATAGGTCTAGTGATGGCAACGCCATTAACTATTTGATTCCAGTGAAGCTCCCCCTAACTGGAGATTTTAGGAGCATTTCTGGAAGGCTGTTTGTAGAGACTTGTTTCCTGTTTTTGCCTGCCACTCTTTTCTGATGTTTATATCGGGCCAGTTCTTGTTTTGTTTTTGTTTTTGTTTTTGTTTTTAATAGTGCAACTTAGTTTTTCTTCTAATAATCTTCAGTGGTAACAGTGCCCACAATGCATAAGCAAAAATGCCCTTTTTTGGCTAGAACATTCTAAAGTAGTTAACATATTTATATTTCTACCTTAAGATAACTGAGTGATCTAGATGCAGGAAACTTACTGCTATTTTATATGCCCTATGAGAAAAAGGTAAGCCAAGTTCATTTCCATCCTCTACACTTCCTACCAGTTTATTGATCATGAAGTATAGATATTGTCTAGAGTATAAAGCTTAGTAAAGTTTACAGTTCTTAGTCATGGTATTGTATATGTTTTTATAAGCCACCTCAATATTCTTACCAAGAAAATAATGTAAAGACTTATAGAGGTTACAGTTCAATTAGATGATAGGCCCCAGTCTTCAAAGAGCAAAGTACTTGGGGTGGGTGTTGATAATAGATCTAAAATGTGACAATAGAGCGTCATGAACCTGTGTACACATACATATCTCAACTTTCTATTCAATTATGTGTCTGAGTCAGAAATTTGATTTTAAATGTACCTCTTGTAATTCCTGTTTCTTTTAATTGACTTTGTATGCATACTATTGGGTGGTTGTTCATGTTGAGAGACAAGAAGACCAAGAAAAATAAGGCTCAGATTTAGTGTGTCCCTAATGATTACCTCCGTGATGAGTAGTACAATTTAAAGAAGAAGAGAATTTATAAAAATTTTGAAATTTTTCTTAAATATATATACTTATATAATATTATAAGTATTCAATACCTATATATATATATATAATATAATGTTATATCTATATATACAGATGTAGATATCCAGTGATTAGTAGTAACTGGCTTCTAGTGTACATTTATTATGGGCCAGGCATCATACTGAGAACATTACATGCGTATCTCAAGTAGTCTTTCTAAGAGCTCTAGGAAATAGATACCACAAAAATCCCATTTTATAGATAAGTAAATTAAAACACAAATAGTTAGTCCAAGATTATCCACACATGGAAGTTGTAATTAGGAATCAGATAATTGACTCTGGTGGTTGCGATTTTTAAAAAGCATTTGTGCTCAGTGGTGCCTGGTGGCTCAGTCTGTTAAGCATCTGACTTGATTTAGGCTCACACCATGATCTCACTGTCCTGAGATGGAGTTCCAGGTCCAGGTTGGGCTTTGCCCTGGGCGTGGAGCCTGTTTAAGCTTCTCTCTGTTCCACTACCTGTCCCCCTCCACTAGGCCACATGCTTGCTTTCTCTCTCTCTCTCTCTCTCTCAAAAAAAAAAAAAAAAAGTAGTTGCTTTTAAACCTGCAATCATGTGGCAAACTTTGCAGAGGCACTCATAATTGGCTTTAATGATTGTTAAGTTTAATGTAGTCAACAGACATTAGCTCTTAATATTGTAAATTTTCATATTATCTAATACTCCACACAATAAGTAACAAAAATCTCTGGGAGCTACTTGGGATTTTTATTTTATTGTTTTACTACAAATTGATAAGTAAGTTTTTACTAGTTAATTATTAAACTCATAAGTAGTATAATTAATAAATGGCATTATTTTTATAATAACACAGTAGCTATTTCATGCAACTCAAGGCCACGGGAATAAGCTAGCAGGATCTGAAGTACAGAGCTTTGAATAGAGTGAGAAGGATCCAAATAATTCTGACCAGAGAACTTGAAAGAACATTTGATGACAATCACTTTTTCTCACTGTTAAGAGATAAGAGTTTTTCTGACCTAGAATTTTGGAAAGGATGGCAAAAATAAGAGAGTCTAGATGATGGTGTTCAGAGGAATGGTACCTGTGAGAGATTTGTGAGATAAACAGCAGGTACCTCCAGAAAGACTTCAGAGAAGAAGTTTTACATTTGTTCCAAGATTTATCCTGAAAAGAGAGCAAGTCTCATAGAAGCCATGGTCTCTCATGGACCTAGAAATGGGCAGTGCATACCTTTGCCTCATAGAGCACAATGGGAAGCACATATGATATAATCCAGAAGTAACCAAAAAGACAGAAGCCCAGGTAAGAGCAGGTGTTACAGGAGAGGAAATAAAGAGCTGATGACTGTGGATATAAAGAGCAGAATGAAGTGGAAATGAAATTCATGTCAAATCCTTTTCCTTCTTAATTTTTTTTCTTTTTCATTCATTTTCAAGAAGTGTTTATTGAACAACTACTGTGTGCTAGACCTGATTTTAGGTGCTGAGGATAGAGCAAAGAACAGAACTAAAATCGTCTGCATTTATGGAGCTTTCCTCCTTGCAGAAAGACTGACCATAAACAGAGAAGTGAATCGATAAAATGACAGGTGTTGGTAGGTGCTATGGAGTGAAATAAGTTGTGATGAAGGAGTGCAGGGGGAGGGGCACTTGCTGTTGTATTTATGACTTGTTCAGGGAAAGACTCACTGATGAAATGACCACTGAGAAACATGAAGGAAAGTCAGTCATTTGTGTATCTGGGGAATAATCATGAAAACATCAAGTCCAATTGCCCGCAAGAGGGGGTATGCTTGGAATACACAAAGAAGAGCCAGATCAATGTAGCTAAAATGAAAAGGGCAAACAGTAGAAAAAGGTGAGGTCTGAGATGGTCAGGGGAAGTCAGTGGGCAAAAATAACACTATAAATATCCCAAATTCCTTGGTATTATTTAGGTCACCATTAAATCCAAATATCACTGCAGAAGAAGATTAAAAAAAAAAAAAAAAAAACTTGAGCAGGCAGGTGGATATTAATTGACATAGGAATACTGACAAAGGTTGAATTTCTGAAAGGCAATGGTTTTGAATAATCTTGAAGTGCATAGATTATGATTATCTAGTGAAAATTGGACCATACCATGCACTGAATTAATTACTAAGAAATATTTTTTAAATTGCAAATACAATTTTAATATAACTTGTAAGTTGCATGCTGAGAGCCAGTGAGTCCCCAAACAGTGAAAAATAAATACTGATTTATAGCTTCATGAAAGGAAAATTTCTTAAATAGCAATTTACAGGCATTGCTTGGAACTTAACTATTTATTTTGAATTACTGTGAACATAGTTGAATGGTTGGATGCCTTCATAAGCAGTTTCAGGTAATAAAATAGTGGCCCCAAATAAGACAGTGCCTTCCCTAACTGTGAACTATTCAATGAGGGAGAAAAGAAATGTATTTTTGAAAATCACTAAAAAGCTTTGGCATAAAATTGTGTGATGGAAATATTTTGTTATCTTTGTTACCTTTATTTAAATATTTTAAAAATATTTAAAGAGTTATTTAAGAAACAGGATTTCATGAATGCATTCTAGAGAAATAATTTTTCATGGTTAACCATATAAACTGCAAATGCTGATTTGTATCCTGTACATAGTAAGAAGATTCTCCGTTTCAATTTCACAATTATTTTAAGTGATGGTTTTATTTTCTAGGAATGGCTAAGCTGGATTTTGTTGGATCTTTGCTGAGTTATAGAAAGTATGGTTTCAATATATGCTAGGGAACGTTGATTGCTCACTAAAAAAATAGAAGAGAATAGCAGAAATGTTAATGGTTTTTCAAAAACAAACCCCTACAACTTATACTTGTCATCCTGCCTTGGAACTTAGAATACTAATTTATATATCCTAATCATTTTGCGCAGGTTTTTTTTTTTTTTTTTTTTTAATTTTTTTTTTTTTTAAATTTTTTATAAACATATATTTTTATCCCCAGGGGTACAGGTCTGTGAATCACCAGGTTTACACACTTCACAGCACTCACCAAATCACATGCCCTCCCCAATGTCCATAATCCCAACCCCTTCTCCCAAACCCCCTCCCCCCGGCAACCCTCAGTTTGTTTTGTGAGATTAAGAGTCACTTATGGTTTGTCTCCCTCCCAATCCCATCTTGTTTCATTTATTCTTCTTCTACCCACTTAAGCCTCCATGTTGTATCACCACTTCCTCATATCAGGGAGATCATATGATAGTTGTCTTTCTCTGCTTGACTTATTTCGCTAAGCATGATACGCTCTAGTTCCATCCATGTTGTTGCAAATGGCAAGATTTCATTTCTTTTGATGGCTGCATAGTATTCCATTGTGTATATATACCACATCTTCTTGATCCATTCATCTGTTGATGGACATCTAGGTTCTTTCCATAGTTTGGCTATAGTGGACATTGCTGCTATAAACATTCGGGTGCACGTGCCCCTTTGGATCACTACATTTGTATCTTTAGGGTAAATACCCAATAGTGCAATTGCTGGGTCATAGGGCAGTTCTATTTTCAACATTTTGAGGAACCTCCATGCTGTTTTCCAGAGTGGCTGCACCAGCTTGCATTCCCACCAACAGTGTAGGAGGGTTCCCCTTTCTCCGCATCCTCGCCAGCATCTGTCATTTCCTGACTTGTTGATTTTAGCCATTCTGACTGGTGTGAGGTGATATCTCATTGTGGTTTTGATTTGTATTTCCCTGATGCCGAGTGATATGGAGCACTTTTTCATGTGTCTGTTCGCCATCTGGATGTCTTCTTTGCAGAAATGTCTGTTCATGTCCTCTGCCCATTTCTTGATTGGATTATTTGTTCTTTGGGTGTTGAGTTTGCTAAGTTCTTTATAGATTCTGGACACTAGTCCTTTATCTGATATGTCGTTTGCAAATATCTTCTCCCATTCTGTCAGTTGTCTTTTGATTTTGTTAACTGTTTCCTTTGCTGTGCAAAAGCTTTTGATCTTGATGAAATCCCAGTAGTTCATTTTTTCCCTTGCTTCCCTTGCCTTTTGCGTTGTTCCTAGGAAGATGTTGCTGCGGCAGAGGTCGAAGAGGTTGCTGCCCGTGTTCTCCTCAAGGATTTTGATGGATTCCTTTCGTACATTGAGGTCCTTCATCCATTTTGAGTCTATTTTTGTGTGTGGTATAAGGAAATGGTCCAATTTCATTTTTCTGCATGTGGCTGTCCAATTTTCCCAGCACCATTTATTGAAGAGGCTGTCTTTTTTCCATTGGACATTCTTTCCTGCTTTGTCGAAGATTAGTTGACCATAGAGTTGAGGGTCTATTTCTGGGCTCTCTATTCTGTTCCATTGATCTATGTGTCTGTTTTTGTGCCAGTACCATGCTGTCTTGATGATGACAGCTTTGTAATAGAGCTTGAAGTCCGGAATTGTGATGCCACCAACGTTGGCTTTCTTTTTCAATATCCCTTTGGCTATTCGAGGTCTTTTCTGGTTCCATATAAATTTTAGCATTATTTGTTCCATTTCTTTGAAAAAGATGGATGGTACTTTGATAGGAATTGCATTAAATGTGTAGATTGCTTTAGGTAGCATAGACATTTTCACAATATTTATTCTTCCAATCCAGGAGCATGGAATATTTTTCCATTTCTTTGTGTCTTCCTCAATTTCTTTCATGAGTACTTTATAGTTTTCTGAGTATAGATTCTGTGTCTCTTTGGTTAGGTTTATTCCTAGGTATCTTATGGTTTTGGATGCAATTGTAAATGGGATTGACTCCTTAATATCTCTTTCTTCTGTCTTGCTGTTGGTGTAGAGAAATGCAACTGATTTCTGTGCATTGATTTTATATCCTGACACTTTACTGAATTCCTGTATAAGTTCTAGCAGTTTTGGAGTGGAGTCTTTTGGGTTTTCCACATATAGTATCATATCATCTGCGAAGAGTGATAATTTGACTTCTTCTTTGCCGATTTGGATGCCTTTAATTTCCTTTTGTTGTCTGATTGCTGAGGCTAGGACCTCTAGTACGATGTTGAATAGCAGTGGTGATAATGGACATCCCTGCCGTGTTCCTGACCTTAGCGGAAAAGCTTTCAGTTTTTCTCCATTGAGAATGATATTTGCGGTGGGTTTTTCATAGATGGCTTTGATGATATTGAGGTATGTGCCCTCTATCCCTACACTTTGAAGAGTTTTGATCAGGAAGGGATGTTGTACTTTGTCAAATGCTTTTTCAGCATCTATTGAGAGTATCATATGGTTCATGTTCTTTCTTTTATTGATGTGTTGTATCACATTGACTGATTTGCGGATGTTGAACCAACCTTGCAGCCCTGGAATAAATCCCAGTTGGTCGTGGTGAATAATCTTTTTAATGTACTGTTGAATCCTATTGGCTAGTATTTTGTTGAGTATTTTCGCATCTGTGTTCATCAAGGATATCGGTCTATAGCTCTCTTTTTTGGTGGGATCCTTGTCTGGTTTTGGGATCAAGGTGATGCTGGCTTCATAAAATGAGTTTGGAAGTTTTCCTTCCATTTCTATTTTTTGGAACAGTTTCAGGAGAATAGGAATTAGTTCTTCTTTAAATGTTTGGTAGAATTCCCCCGGGAAGCCGTCTGGCCCTGGGCTTTTGTTTGTTTGGAGATTTTTAATGACTGTTTCAATCTCCTTACTGGTTATGGGTCTGTTCAGGCTTTCTATTTCTTCCTGGTTCAGTTGTGGTAGTTTATATGTTTCTTGGAATGCATCCATTTCTTCCAGATTGTCAAATTTATTGCCATAGAGTTGCTCATAGTATGTTCTTATAATAGTTTGTATTTCTTTGGTGTTAGTTGTGATCTCTCCTCTTTCATTCATGATTTTATTTATTTGGGTCCTTTCTCTTTTCTTTTTGATAAGTCGGGCCAGGGGTTTATCAATTTTATTAATTCTTTCAAAGAACCAGCTCCTAGTTTCGTTGATTTGTTCTATTATTTTTTTGGTTTCTATTTCATTGATTTCTGCTCTGATCTTTATGATTTCTCTTCTCCTTCTGGGCTTAGGGTTTCTTTCTTGTTCTTTCTCCAGCTCCTTTAGGTGTAGGGTTAGGTTGTGTACCTGAGACCTTTCTTGTTTCTTGAGAAAGGCTTGTACCGCTATATATTTGCCTCTCAGGACTGCCTTTGTTGTGTCCCACAGATTTTGAACCGTTGTATTTTCATTATCATTTGTTTCCATGATTTTTTTCAATTCTTCTTTAATTTCCCGGTTGACCCATTCATTCTTTAGAAGGATACTGTTTAGTCTCCATGTATTTGGGTTCTTTCCAAACTTCCTTTTGTGGTTGAGTTCTAGCTTTAGAGCATTGTGGTCTGAAAATATGCAGGGAATGATCCCAATCTTTTGATACCGGTTGAGTCCTGATTTAGGACCGAGGATGTGATCTATTCTGGAGAATGTTCCATGTGCACTAGAGAAGAATGTGTATTCTGTTGCTTTGGGATGAAATGCTCTGAATATATCTGTGATGTCCATCTGGTCCAGTGTGTCGTTTAAGGCCTTTATTTCCTTGCTGATCTTTTGCTTGGATGACCTGTCTATTTCAGTGAGGGGAGTGTTAAAGTCCCCTACTATTATTGTATTATTGTTGATGTGTTTCTTTGATTTTGTTATTAATTGGTTTATATAGTTGGCTGCTCCCACGTTGGGGGCATAGATATTGAAAATTGTTAGATCTTCTTGTTGGACAGACCCTTTGAGTATGATATAGTGTCCTTCCTCATCTCTTATTATAGTCTTTGGCTTAAAATCTAATTGATCTGATATAAGGATTGCCACTCCTGCTTTCTTCTGATGTCCATTAGCATGGTAAATTCTTTTCCACCCCCTCACTTTAAATCTGGAGGTGTCTTCGGGCTTAAAATGTGTTTCTTGGAGGCAACATATAGATGGGTTTTGTTTTTTTATCCATTCTGATACCCTGTGTCTTTTGACAGGGGCATTTAGCCCATTCACATTCAGGGTAAGTATTGAGAGATATGAATTTAGTGCCATTGTATTGCCTGTAAGGTGACTGTTACTGTATATGGTCTCTGTTCCTTTCTGATCTACCACTTGTAGGCTCTCTCTTTGCTTAGAGGACCCCTTTCAATATTTCCTGTAGAGCTGGTTTTGGTATTTGCAAATTCTTTCAGTTGTTGTTTGTCCTGGAAGCTTTTAATCTCTCCTTCTATTTTCAATGATAGCCTAGCTGGATATAGTATTCTTGGCTGCATGTTTTTCTCGTTTAGTGCTCTGAAAATATCATGCCAGCTCTTTCTGGCCTGCCAGGTCTCTGTGGATAAGTCAGCTGCCAATCTAATATTTTTACCATTGTATGTTACAGACTTCTTTTCCCGGGCTGCTTTCAGGATTTTCTCTTTGTCATTGAGACTTGTAAATTTTACTATTAGGTGACGGGGTGTGGGCCTATTCTTATTGATTTTGAGGGGCGTTCTCTGAACCTCCTGAATTTTGATGCTCGTTCCCTTTGCCATATTGGGGAAATTCTCCCCAATAATTCTCTCCAGTATACCTTCTGCTCCCCTCTCATTTTCTTCTTCTTCTGGAATCCCAATTATTCTAATGTTGTTTCGTCTTATGGTGTCACTTATCTGTCGAATTCTCCCCTCGTGTTCCAGTAGCTGTTTGTCCCTCTTTTGCTCAGCTTCTTTATTCTCTGTCATTTGGTCTTCTATATCACTAATTCTTTCTTCTGCCTCATTTATCCTAGCAGTTAGAGCCTCCATTTTTGATTGCACCTCATTAATAGCTTTTTTGATTTCACCTTGGTTAGATTTTAGTTCTTTTATTTCTCCAGAAAGGGCTTTTATATCTCTCGAGAGGGTTTCTCTAATATCTTCCATGCCTTTTTCGAGCCCGGCTAGAACCTTGAGAATTGTCATTCTGAACTCTAGATCTGACATATTACCGATGTCTGTATTGATTAGGTCCCTAGCCTTCGGTACTGCCTCTTGTTCTTTTTTTTGTGTTGAATTTTTATGTCTTGTCATTTTGTCCAGATAAGTGTAAATGAAGGGGCAAGTAAAATACTAAAAGGGTGGCAACTACCCCAGGAAAATATGCTTTAACCAAATTAGAAGAGATCCCAAATCGTGAGGGGGGAGAAAGGGGATAAAAAGAGGTTCAAAAAGGAAGAAAGAAAAAAAAAAAACAAAAAGAAAAGAAAAAAAAAAAAGAAAAGAAAAGAATTTTAAAAAAAAGAAAACACCTAAGAAAAATGTAAAAAAGAAAAAATATATATATTAGATAAACTAGTAAAAAATCGTTAAAAAAGAAAAAGCTAACAGTTAAAAAAAAAAAATTTTACCCGAAGGCGAGAAAAAAAAAAAAATGAAAAAGAAAAAATTAAATTAACTGCAAGACTAAAAGAAATCACAGGAAAAAAGCCATGAGTTCCGTGTTTGGCTTTCTCCTCCTCTGGAATTCTGCTGCTCTCCTTGGTATTGAAACCGCACTCCTTGGTAGGTGAACTTGGTCTCGGCTGGATTTCTTGTTGATCTTCTGGGAGAGGGGCCTGGTGTAGTGATTCTCAAGTGTCTTTGCCCCAGGCGGAATTACACTGCCCTTACCCGGGGCCGGGGTGAGTAATCCGCTCGGGTTTGCTTTCAGGAGCTTTTGTTACCTGAGCGCTTTCCGTAGAGTTCCGGAGGACGGGAATACAAATGGCGGCCTCCTGGTCTCCGGCCCGGAGGAGCCGAGAGCCCAGGGCCCCACTCCTCAGTGCGCCCTCAGAGAACAGCACCCAGTTACTCCCGTCTGCCTGACCTCCGGCCGCGCTCCGAGCTCACCGAGCCTGCGACCGGTTCAAGGTAACACGGAGCTGCGAGCTTACTGTCGGCTCTGTCTCTGTAGCCGGCTTTCCCGTTCCAATACCCGCAAGCTCTGCGACACTCAGACACCCCCGATCCTTCTATGACCCTGTGGGACCTGAGGCCACGCTGACCCCGCGTGGGCTTCGCCCCGGTTTAGCCTCTGGAGCGATGTCCCTCAGCGGAACAGACTTTTAAAAGTCCTGATTTTGTGCACGGTTGCTCCGCTGCTTGCCGGGAGCCGGCCCCTCCCCCCGGGGTCTATCTTCCCGTCGCTTTGGATTCACTTCTCCGCCGGTCCTACCTTTCAGAAAGTGGTTGTTTTTCTGTTTCCAGAATTGCTGTTCTTCTTCTCTTCGATCTGCCGATGGATTTTCAGGTGTTTGCAATCTTTAGATAAGCTATCTAGCTGATCTACGGCTAGCTGAAGCAGTCTCAGCTTGCTACTTCTCCGCCATCTTGACTCCTCCCCCTTTGCGCAGTTTTTGAGAGAATGCAATCAATAGGGTCAAATCCATTGGTGAATCTCATGTAAAATTTACTTTCTTTTGTTTACATTTTAAAGTCATATAATATTGTGGTTTTTATTTGGTCATAATTAAGCAAGGCTCATCCATTATCACAATGGAATAATAAGCAAAGAATTTATGTTTAGGTGGTATCAGTATTAAACATATAAAATATATTAATTTAAATTTAATATACTAAATATATTAAATAATATTTAGTTTATCTTTTGTTCCCCCCTCCCCGGAAACTAAGACAATATCATAAACTGATGAGTAGGATTTTTAAATTATTTGGGAATCGTTTTCTTAGGGAACAAAAAGCTATTGTGATGAACTGATAGATAAATGGAGAGATGCATGGATGCGTGAATGAGAAATGCAATATACTCAAGAAAAGTTTGGACACCCCTCCCATCGGGGGCTGTGTTCATTATTCCTGCCTGACATAAAAAAATGAAAATCTGTGAGAATTAAGAAAAAAATCACTGCACCTGGAGTCTGTGGCACTGAAACAAAGTAGGTCATGAAGGTCAAAAACAAAACAAAACAAAACCAAAAAAAAGAAAGTAAAAAGAAGAAATTAGGTTGTCAGATAAATTCTTATAGCTTTGGCTATAATGTAAGCCTTTTTCTGGAAATAGCAGCAAGACTAGAGCAATCAATCTCAGCAGGTGGAGACTTCAAATGGAAATATTGTGATGGATAGAGCTGGCAGAAACACAGTAGAATTCTTTGGTTCATTTGAGCTGTTTTGTACTTACACACATTCGATGAAGCTTGTCCATCCCCAGCAATCTGGAAAGGAGGAGACAAATCAGGACACCTGGTAAGGGATGATAATTCTTGACACATTACTTTGAGGTAAGCTGAAAAAGGAATTGATAGTGCTGGATTCAATTTAAAGTCAACAAAGAAGTTTGACCATAAATATAATATATATAAATATAAATTCAACACATACACACTTTGATGGTTAGATGGTTATCCTTGGCTGTTGTTGTTGTGACCTGGAGGAGGGAGCTATATTTTATAAACCCTGTAGTATATCAATTTCATGATTCCTTAATTCTACTATAATATGGAGGGTGATCTGAATTTTTTTCTTATTCTCTTACCCATTTTACATCACAATTATGGAGAACAGCCATAAGAAGAGTGTGTTTGATAAGGACTCCAGTCATTATTGATGGACTATTCCTTTTTAGTCAGACTGATGAAGTGGCACTGTAGCTTGAGCATAGAAAGATTTTCAACTTAGGGGGAAAAAACTGATGGATGGATTTAATTGCCTAAACTTTCCTTTGGTGGCACAGGGAGTAAAGGATTTGATTTGGACAGATTTTCAACAAATAAATGTCTGTAATCCTTGACTATGTAAAAAATTAAATGTATGTCTTATTTTTTTCTCCTCAGCTTACTCCCAAATTATAGAATCATTGTAAGAGAAGTTTGTTTGTTTTTAATGAAAACTTTGAATATTATACATAAAGCTTTTTTCAAGTCTATTTTCTTTGGGCACAGACAAAAAGTGGAGTACAAATGAAGTTGATTTTTGTGTAGATAAATAATAGTTTTTTAGCATTAATTTAATAATTAATACTTGATGTAAAATAATAGATTTAATATATGTATTCTTGTATTTCAGAAATATAAAATGAAGTAATCATAAATATATCAATACACAGCTTTATTTCACTTTCACATTTCATGTGAATCAACAGTGTGCATGATTTTCTGATCATGAGTTAGAGTTGTGCAACATCTTTACCATTTATAAATCGGAATGATTTTCAATTATCTGTTTTCTTTGTTTACTAAGTATACTCTCTTGTCTTCTAAATTCATAATTCTAGTTGCCACCTTTGAATACACACACACGCACACACACACACACTTTCCATTGCCCATTAACTTTTGCACATTTAAAAAAAAATTATTTATTTATTTGACAGAGAGAGACACAGCAAGAGAGGGAACACAAATAGGGGGAGTGGGAGAGGGAGAAGCAGGCTTCCCACTGGGCAGGGAGCTTGATGTGGAGCTCAGTTCCAGGGTTCTGGGATCAGGACCTGAGCAAAAGGCAGATGCTTAACAGCTGAGCCAACCAGCTGCCCCATAACTTTTGCACATCTTAAGAGAATTAAAAGGAAGGCAAACGCTTGGGTCTGTAAATATTTTGTAGACTTTTATTGCTTTATGTTACCTGTATTTATATGAATTAAGGTATATATGATTGCTATATTTATTGGATACAAACATGAAAGATTTTTTCCCATTAACTCATAAACTTAGATTATATACCTTTCTATGGATTTATACAAAATTAACAATCCACTCTTGCAGGCACAATAATAATTAGGATAATTTATAGCTTTTGGTAAATTCTTACATTCACTTCATTACCAGGTTCTAAAATGGCCAAAATGTTTTTCATTGTCAGATTAGATGAATAATTTTCAGTAATACCTAACTTTAAAAGCTTTAGTTAAATTTCTAAATCTTCTACATACATTTGCCTGCTAAGGCTGAAAATTTCTATTTCTGAATAGTTCTTTATAATTCCTTTTAACTTTTCTCCCAAACCCTACTAATTTTATTACTGTTATCGCAATAATTCTTATGCTCAGCTTTGATTATATCGCCCCTAAACCAGACCAAAATTTATTAACATTTGCTGATATAAAATTCTATATGCTAAAATTCAAGGCCTTCTATAACATGTAATATTTTTCAGCCTCCCTTCCCAGAGTTATGCTAATTATACTGTTGGCTTGGCCAAGCTCATGGTTTTCTTATTATACTCGCTGTTTTCTGCCTGCTTTTGCTCATTCTTTAGAAATTATGATAACACTAATATAATTTAATATCTGCTTGACATTATGTAGTTTACAACCCATATCTACAGATACTTAGATCACTTAATCCTAAACAAAATATCTTATAGTTGGTCTATATTTTTTTATAAGGAACAAGGGACTCTATAAATATGATCCATGTATCAAAGAGCACAGCCAAGTTTTACATCCATTTCTTTGATATGAAAAATTACTCCATTTATCACAGCTTTTTCCAATTTTCTGGATATGATGGAGTCTTAGATCAGAGGAACATCTTAACAATCACCTAGTCTAACCATTTCTTTCTACAGAAAAGAAAATAAACAGTTTCCTGGACTTGGAAAGGCTTCATCTTCCCCACCTGGGTTTGCAACACCTGTGTTGGGTGTGCAACAGTTCAGGGAATAAAAGATAACTAAGACATGGTATGGTCAATGAATGACCAAATAAAATATATATGCTGGAACCAAGGTATCTTAGCCAAGAGGTAAAGAAATTTAGGTAAAGAAACAATCAGTTCATTGGAGCTCTTGAGATTTCTCATTTCAAATATAACTCATGGCATTTTTATTGGCACATTATTCTAAAATTATCATATCCTGTTTAGCATGTAGTATTTATGAAAACATTCTAAGAACATAAACTTTCTATTACTCTTTTTTTAACAGTCTTGAATGGTACCCACACTTAGTTATTTTGTCGATGACTATTCGTGTAAGTTATTAAATGATCACATAGTAGTATAGCATTAACCATAAAATTGTAACTTTACTTTGTTTAGTGTTCATTTTATATTCCAATCTCTGTGCTAACCATTTAACACATACCATATTTTATGCTTAGGATAAGTGTGTGATAAAAGTAATATCTTCATCACATAACATTCTCTAACTCAAATCCAATGGCAACTAAGATTTTTGTAGTTGATAATTTAAAAGCATTGAGAGAAAGGACCATTAGCTCTGATTGGGCCATGATGATAATTTATTTGGAAAGGAGATACACAGTAAATTAGACTTACAGAAGCGATAGAATTTGATATATTTGATTTTCTTTTAAATATAAGAAATTGAAATTTAATATAATGAGATTTTAGTACAGGAGACAAAAAGAAGTTGAAAATGTCATTTCATTCACTCCCCTGTTCTTGGCATTTAATGTTAAGTTATTTGAATAGACATATAGATGGAACCAACTTGTGATTATGTTCCAGTTTGGAAATTCTAAAGTTACTATGTGACTCAGTATTTATTAGAAGTGAAGTTTATCTTTCATGAAAAGATGGAGGAAAACCTGTTTTTTAAAAGTTTTTATTAAGAAAAACCTTAAACACAAGAAAAAATGTAAAAAAATGCATACTACTTGTAATGTCAAGATTAAACAGTTACAAATCTTTTTCTGTATTTCTATATACATCTTTAGCTATTTTAAAGTTAATAAAATAGGGGCACCTGGGTGGCTCAGTGGGGTAAGCCGCTGCCTTCGACTCAGGTCATGATCTCAGGGTCCTGGGATTGAGTCCCACATCGGGCTCTCTGTTCAGCAGGGGGCCTGCTTCCCTTCCTCTCTCTCTGTGATCTCTTCCCTTCCTCTCTCCTATTGTGATCTCTCTCTGTCAAATAAATAAATAAAATATTGAAAAAAAATAAAGGTAATAAAATAAATGCTAATGCATTAATGGTTCAATATGCTGCTCTAAAAAAATTAACTACATAACGAGAATATTTATAAACACCCCTCATATTCACATTTTTGGGAAGGGATCTCAGTAATGTCATTTTCAGTGATTATTTAAAACTCAGATCCAAAAAAATAAAAATTAAAATAAAATAAAACTCAGATCCACATTCTAGACAGTTTGGGCCTGGGAACCCTTCTCCAGCTGGGTAGATTAGTAGTGATTTGAGAGTAATATCAGTATGTGATGTATTAGTTATCTACCACTGTCTAACAAACCAGCCCAAACATAGTGGCTTGGAACAAAAACCGTTAATTTAACTCAAAATTTTGTGGTTTGGCAATTTGGGCTGAATGCAGTAAAGATTTTCTTTAATGCTTGGGTGATTCTCTCATGTATCTGTGGTCAGTTGCTGGCCGGTTGCAGGATGGCTGAGAGAGGCAGGCCCAAGATGCCCTCATTCATATGTGGTGGTCGATATTGTGTCAGCCACAGTAATAAAAGCAAGCAAGCATGTCTCACATTAGCCATTAGGAAAGTCTGAGCTTCTTCATTCAAATGCTGTCTCAGCTGCATCTAAGAGACAGAGTAAAAGTATGCAGTCTGTTGAGGACTAGACACAGAACCTGGGTACCTTCGATGCTACCATTTTCTAACAGCAAAGCAACTTACATAACCACCCAGATTCAATAAGTGGAGAAATAGATTTTATCTTTAAATGGATAGAGCTGCAGAGTCTCATTGCAAAGGAGTTTTTATTAGTGATATATGGATAATTGTGGCCATTTTTGCAATCTACCACTGTGTGTTGTTTTAAGATGTCACCAGATGAAGAACATGGTAGAACTCTTTTTTTTTTTTTTTTTTTAATCACTAAATAAAACTCTTGATCCAACCTTCTTGAGTATCCTCACTGGACAAATATAGAAAGGATTCTTAACATCCTGTGGGATTCAACGTCATGGTTTAAGTTCATGGTTTATGACACATTGAGGGGTTGACATACGAGATTAAATAGATCTCCTATTTAATGTAACTGTGAATGTGGGAGGCTCCTGCTGAACATGATGAAGGACTCAGACACATAACTGCAAAATTAAACAAGTAAAGACAACCAATAGAAGCCTCTGGTAGTGCCAGTTAACGAAGGGTACTTCCCTCTTCTCCTTCCTTCCCTCCTCTGAACACTCAAAACACCAGAAGAGAAAAGATCATGAGGGAGACAGGAAAGAGAAAGAGTAAGAAAAGAATTTACCATTTCTTTGCTCCAAGAAACTGACAAAACAGCCAGGCCAATACTGAGGATGGAAAGAGTAAAAAATGTATGGGATTGTAATGGGTGAACTTTTAAAATCACTAACCATGACAGGGAGGCAATGAGGTCTTCCACAAATATCGCTAAAGGACAGAATACGGCTTAGTTGAAGCCACCAATTAAAGATAAATAAAACCATTTTGTGTCTGTATGCTACCATGAATGGACTAATGAATCCTTGAATACTATATCAAATACTAATGATGCTATATGTTGGCTAATTGAATTTAAGTTTAAAAATGAAATTTCTAAAGTCATTTACATTTTATTTGTTTATTCATATTTTATATACCCACACTTCATTCCAAAAAGAGTATTGAAGTATTTTCATTGAATGGTTAATTTAAGAGGCACAGTGACAAAAAAGTAAAGTAGAGGTAATAAGGTAGAATTGAAAAGACAAGGGACAAGGTGTACCAAATACGCACAGAAAGATGTGGAGGTGGTTCACATAGTCCATTCTGAGTCCTAACAGCCAGTCCTAACAGCAAAAGATAAATATATTCAGTGTCAGAACTCACAGTGACTGTATATAAAATCAAACCAGTTGCTGTGGAGAAAAATAACTAATTAGAGAACAGGTATATCTTAATCAGCTGCTGAATGCCAGATGAGTATTTTGTAACCAGCCTTACCTTAAGCTCAAAATCCAGTGTGAAAACAAAAACATTTAAGAAATATTTGCGGGGGCGCCTGGGTGGCTCAGTGGGTTAAAGCCTCTACCTTCGGCTCAGGTCATGATCTCAGGGTCCTGGGATCAAGCCCCACATCGGGCTCTCTGCTCGGCAGGGAGCCTTCTTCCCCCTCTCTCTCTGCCTGCCTCTCTGCCTACTTGTGATCTCTCTCTGTCAAAGAAATAAATTAAAAAAAAAAAAAACTTAAAAAAAAATAATTTGCAAGTATAACTGAGAAAAGCAACATAGAGGGAATGAGCTTTTTCATGCATTATGCTTGACTGGTACAATTATTGGAATGTGTGTAAATTTGTGACTGGGAGTATATACCCACTTCCATATATATAATGTACCCTTAACAGTTATTTAACAGGACTTTAGCCTCACTAAAAAATTGGAAGTTATGTGGGGCCAGAGCATAATTTGTTCAACATTCAACATTTTTATTCCTTGCGACGTCAACCACAATCTAGTTGTTAAATTATGTTGAGGTGTGTTAGTGATTTTAGGTGTTGTCATTGGAACTATAACAGCAATGTTGTAGAATCTGAAATGTTACTTCTGCCTTTAATACAGTGGTTTTCTCATGCATGATACATTGTTCAGTTTCCAAGAAAATTACAGGAACTGCTAACAGAAGTGGAAAATAGTTTCAGAAATAGAGATTTCTAGGGGTGATCCAATATAAACAAATAGTAATATGGTAATAGTGAGACTTCACTTGTATGCTGACTATTGATTTCTGTCCTGTTTTTATTGTCAGCTTAAAGAAATCCTGATGAGATTTTACAGCACATTTTTAGCTAGTCACACAGAAATTTTTTAGGTAGAAACATTACAAAACCATGTTTCAGTTTTAAGTTTCAAATAAGTGAATAAAAAAAATTAGGGACCATGTATCAGGATCTAAATGGAAGTGTAAATCTAAAATTAAGTGATAATTAAAGATTGGGATATTAACATGTTAACTTAAACTCGCAGGAAATAGTTAATAAGTAATAGGCTTTAGAGATGTATTGATTAAGGTATATAATAATCTTCTGTTAAGGAGAGAGGAGAAAAGATCACAAAATACTGTGGATAGACAATGTGGAAATTTAGTTCCAACAATGCTGATGAATAAGGTCCATCATTGATTGGGCAGTTCTGCTCCCCTCAACACTTCGCTTCCAAGTTTGAGTGAAAAGGTGATAATTTAGTTCTTGTAATCATCTAGACAGTGAGAATGGAGATAGGGCTATAAGAATGCATGACAAATCCTTTTCGAGTTAAATCTTCGAAGTGGCAATGAGCACTTCAGCTCAACAGACATCAGTTTAGCCAGAACATAACCTCAGGGCTATGTATGGCTACAGAAGGCTGAAAATGTAATATATAGATTGAGCAGATAAGCTTCCTGTCTGTGGATTATGGGAGAACAGGTGCTGAGTACATCTAGTTGTCAGCCATAACATATTCAACTTGACTACAGTTTCCTAACATACTTCTGGTTGTAAAAATTATACATCTTATCTTTATAATATTTGTAAGATATATCCTTAAAATATAATTAGAATAACTTGGAAATAGTTTTACTTATAATTTCATTTTTTGAAGTCACTATTTTTATGCCATCATTAATTTCTATTTTAAGTAGAATTTTCCATAAATTCCAATGTTTTAAACATCTAAATGTGCAAGGAAATGAATAGGCTGTGGACACTTTTATTAAAGTTATTCGTAATTCTAAGATATATTAAATTCCGTCAACTAGTATAAATACTATATGCCCACAAATCTCTTAAAAAGTCCCCTACATTAATTGAGAATTTTGACACTTAACTCATTCTCTTCTTTACCCATAAACTCCTGCAATGATTCTGGATGAATACAGTATACATATATCATCTTACCTTTACGGTTCTTTGAAAAGAGAATTGGGTTTTGAAATCAGTGTGGTCTTCGGTAGACTATAAATATTTACCCAGAAATATACAAGTATGGGAGGAAAGAGTTTGAAGTCTGTCTCCAGTCCTTCAATACATTGGTGTTATCTTCAAAACCACAAAGCCTAAGCCTTGAACTTCCAGACTCAGAAACAAATGATCCATCTCTGAAAGCCGATTCACATTAATTAATTTGACAAGCCTTACGAGGCTCATATATAAAACATATAATAATAATATATTCTTTAGAGTAATTACTGAACTACATTTAAATAAAAATACTATTATACAAATATTTACTGAGTTTCAGTGTTTTGTACAAAATATAGTGCTGATAGGATAAAAACTGAAAAGTCAACCCTCCAAGAGGTTATATTCAAATGGAGGAGATAGGCTCTTTTAAATCACACAGTGCAAGGAACAAAGAGATAAAAGTATAGTGCTACCATCTTGGAAATTGGAGCTCTCCAACTTAATACGTTTTCTTCATTGTTCATGATGTTCAATAAATGTTCTTCATGATTTTCAATAAATAACTTGAACTTCATGATGTTCAATAAATAATGTGAACTTCCCTCCCCAAACTGCTATATTCTAGGCTCTAAATACATAGATAATACTTTTTAAAATAGAATATAGTGATACTGGGAATGATACTATTTTATCTAGCACATTTATGATTTCACATCTGCTCCCTACTGGTATGGAATGTGACTGCTCAAATATATACGTTTTCAATTTTTGTTCTGGACCAACTTTAGTTAAAGACATATTTCATTTTGTCACTTCATAATCAGTATGTTTTTTCTTCCTTTAGTACTATATTGTCTTCAGTATGATGCTTTTATAATAGGTCTACCTTTCTTGTAAGTCAAGTCACTAATATTATATGGAATATAATTCAACTGTGAGTAAAAGATAAACAGCTTCCCAAAATATATATGGATTATACACAGTACAGATATATTTTGCTCATATATAAATGTATTGCTAATGGGCTACAACTGGTAAATCAGCTCAATGAGCATCAGGACTTGCAGTCTTATGCTTTGTTCTCCTACCATAGTAAGTAGTTGTCTTCTGCTTCATGGGTCAGTTCCAGTTAACCAAACCCATATTCCAGCCACAGAGAAGAGGAAAATGAAGTAACACACGTTGCCTTCAAGGACAGTTCCTGGAGATAACACAAACCACTACCCCTTAGGCCGTACTTAATGGATTTTACTAATCAATATTTATAACATAGCCTAGAAAATATTCACTTATTTTTAGAGATATTTTTGCTTCATTAAAGAAAAATATCAAAAATAGATAATGAAAGCCAATTATAAGGTTCTGAAAAAGTCTGAATTTAATTTTCTTTCAGAACTGAAATCTCTTCTTGACAAACTGTTCTAGGCACACCTGAGAATAATTTCTCAAGGTTTATTTTCAGGAAAAACCTGTGAGGAAACTAAATAGGTGATTTAGGAAGAGTTTATATATTTAGTTTTTCCTATGTATTGCATTTAGAAATCTTAAGAGATATGGGAAATTGTGAGAAAGTTGAAGGAAAAAGATAAAATTTTAAAGCCTGCACTCTTATATATTCCTAAAATGAAGTATACTTTAGACATCATTTATGATAATAGCATAATATGTAACCATGAGGAATAAATTGAGATTATTAGGCAGATAGTAGTGAATATGATTTTTTTCTTTCTGAATGCTTTTTTAAAAATTTTTCTTGCATTGGTCACCACTTGCAGAACATTGTATAGAATCAGTTCTAGTGGTCATTCTGTTTCTTTTTAAATTTTTAATGGGAAGTTTTCCTTTTTAAAATTATATATTAATTTAGCTATAGGATTTTGGCAGACACTTTAACAACTTAAGCAATTTTCCTTCTGATGTGCAAAGTGTTTTTATCTTCAGTGAATGTTGAAATTATCTAATTAATTTTATTTTTCCTGAAAATTTCTAAATGACTACCTGGTCTGTTTCTTTTGCTCAGATTATGTGATCATTTTGGGGTATACAAATTGCAGAACAAAGTTTTTTTTTTTCTTCTTTTTTTTTTTTTTTTTCTTTTTTTTTTTTTAAGATTTTATTTATTTATTTGACAGAGAGAGAGATCACAAGTAGATGGAGAGGCAGGCAGAGAGAGAGAGAGAGAAGCAGGCTCCCGCTGAGCAAAGAGCCCGATGCAGGGCTCGATCCCAGGACACTGAGATCATGACCTGAGCCGAAGGCAGCCGCTTAATCCACTGAGCTACGCAGGCACCCCTTTTCTTTTTTTTTTAAGATTTTATTTATTTATTTAACAGAGAGAGATCACAAGTAGGCAGAGAGAGAGGAGGAAGCTCCCTGCTGAGCAGAGAGCCCGATGCAGGACTCGATCCCAGGACCCTGAGATCATGACCTGAGCCGAAGGCAGCAAGGTCACAAGGTATCTTGTTAATCTCTGCTTGGCGGGGAGCCTGCTTCCCTCTTTCTGCCTGCCTCTCTGCCTGCTTGTGATCTCTGTCAAATAAATAAATAATTTTAAAAATTAAAAAAAAAAGTAAGAGATTTATTTATCTATTTGGGGGGTGGGGCAAAGGGAAAGGAAGAGAGAGTCTTTTTTTTTTTAAGTTTTTTTTTTTTTCTTATTTATTTGCCAGAGATAGAGAGAGAGAGTACACACAAGCAGGCAGAGAGGCAGGCAGAGCCAGCGAGAGAAGCAGGCTCCCTGCCAAGCAAGGAGCCCAACTCTGGACTTGATTCCAGGATACTAGGATCAGGACCTGAGCCGAAGGCAGCAGCTTAACCAACTGAGCCAGGAAGAGAGAGTCTTAAGCAGACTCTGTGCTGACTGTGGAGCCCAACTAAGGGCTTGATTTCACCACCCTTAGAGTACAACCTGAGAAGAAACCAAGAGTTGAAGTCTTAACTGACTGTATCACCCACGCGTGCCTCATACATTTTTATACTTCCTTTTTTTTAATACTATATATACAAAATCAGTAAACTTTCTTCTGGATACCTTTTTAGTTATATCCTATAGCTACTTCCATTAGCTGTAGCTACTTCCTATAGCTATTTCCATTTCAATGTTGTTGATCCAGTTTTTATTTAGAATATTTTTTAAATGTTTAAATTATATTTATTTTGTAGGTATCTTGTTAATCTCAATCTACATGACACTGATTCTTTGAAAATTATTGAAAATTATTTTTGAAACTAGTATATAGTTATGTTTGTTTTATTTTTTAAAATATTTATTTATTTATTTTGAGAGAGAGAGTGTGTGAACATTAGGAGAGGGGAACATTAGGAGAGGGGAAGAGGAAAAGGAGGAGAGACTCTCAAGCAAACTCCCCTTTGAGGGTGAGCCAGGCAAAGAACTCAATTTCAGGACCATGAGATCATGACCTGAACCAAAACTTATTGAGCCACACAGGCACCCCAGTATATGGTAACTTTTGAATGTCAAATGTAATTTATAAATTCTCGAGCTGTTGTTACATGTCTTATATATGTCTGTTAGATCAAGTATGTTGAATATCTTTTTCAAATTTTCTATATCATTACTGATTTTTGATATATTTGGAAATATTTTTACCACATTAATTTATGCTTTTTATTTTTCTTTTTTAAACTTGGAATAGAACAAAGGCTCTCATCTGCAATATGGGCCCCTGGGAGGAATTAAAACTCAAGTCTTTCGATTTCTGAAATCTTCAAATTTAACTTACTATGTTCATCAGATTGTTAGCCTTTATCACCATGGATTCTAGTTTTCTCCAGGTTACATCCTATGGGAGTTTTCCTAATTTCCTTACAGAGTAAGGTGTACACTTTGTTGGTGGTTTGCTGTATTTTATCAAGCATATTTGCTTCTTCGGAGCTGGAGTATTTTCAGAATAACTTTCCCATATTGACAGAACTGAAGTCTGCACATCTTCTCTCATAGGCTGTGTCAGGTTAAGTATATATATTAAGGGCCTGAGGATTTTCTATTACTTTAAAGTATGCATAGCTTTTAAGAAAAGAGTGTTTTCCTTATATACAAAAGTATTTTCATGCCAGAATTGATTGTACAACTTAGTAAATATTATTTTTAGAAGATACAGTAAAAATATTATCACATTAACGTTAAGCCATAGGAACTGATGTGATCACTTTTTGTTACAAAGTTATGTCAGAACAAATTTAACTTAAGTAGAATAAAAACTACAATGCAATATTTTAAGTAAAGGCTCAAGATAGGTAGAAAAAAAAATACTCTATTGTCAGATGCCAAAACCACAGAATAGCCTTACTAAGTAGTTGCAGAACTCTCTTTGCACAAAGCCATATGTTCTCTAACAAGATTCTCTATTTCTACTATGAACAAATTGATTTGAAGTATGAAGGTGTCATAGTAAGCCTTTCCACACATTGCATTTTGATAAAGCTGTCAGTGTCTACCTGTACTTCAAAGCTTTATTTGCTGACTTAACTGAAAGATGTAGGTGGTTCACAAATAAAAATCACTGGATAAAGTGATATCATGCAATCAGGCATGTAATTTTCTGGACATTCTTGAATCTTCTCCCTTGATTTCCTCTTAGCCAGGTAGCCCTATTTCCCATGTGTATACATTTTTGTCAAGATGTATAGACATGGGAAATAGGGTACCCTGAACGTCCTTTCATTCGTCTTGATAATACCTTTCTTACTGATTTCTGTCTTTAGAGTCTAATTTTGTTAGCAATTTTGGGGTCACTACATGCAAATGAAGAATTGGAAAAGCTTTTTTGCTTCCTCACAAAGATGTTCTTTACAATGCTAATCTCATCCAGTTTATATGGATAACATCCAAAGCTTGATTTCCATATCTGCTCAATCAAGGATATTGGTCTATAGCCCTCTTTTTTGATGGGATCCTTATCTGGTTTTGGGATCAAGGTGATGCTGGCCTCATAAAATGAGTTTGGAAGTTTTCCTTCCATTTCTATTTTTTGGAACAGTTGCAGGAGAATAGGAATTAGTTCTTCTTTAAATGTTTGGTAGAATTCCCCCGGGAAGCCGTCTGGCCCTGGGCTTTTGTTTGTTTGGGGATTTTTAATGACTGTTTCAATCTCCTTACTGGTTATGGGTCTGTTCAGGCTTTCTACTTCTTCCTGGTTCAGTTGTGGTAGTTTATATGTTTCTAGGAATGCATCCATTTCTTCCAGATTGTCAAATTTGTTGGCGTAGAGTTGCTCATAGTATGTTCTTATAATAGTTTGTATTTCTTTGGTGTTAGTTGTAATCTCTTCTCTTTCATTCATGATTTTATTTATTTGGGTCCTTTCTCTTTTCTTTTTGATAAGTCTGGCCAGTGGTTTATCAATTTTATTAATTCTTTCAAAGAACCAGCTCCTAGTTTCATTGACTTGCTCTATTGTCTTTTTGGTTTCTATTTCATTGATTTCTGCTCTGATCTTTATGATTTCTCTTCTCCTGCTTGGCTTAGGGTTTCTTTCTTGTTCTTTCTCCAGCTCCTTTAGGTGTAGGGTTAGGTTGTGTACCTGAGACCTTTCTTGTTTCTTGAGAAAGGCTTGTACCGCTATATATTTTCCTCTCAGGACTGCCTTTGTTGTGTCCCACAGATTTTGAACCGTTGTATTTTCATTTGTTTCCATGATTTTTTTCAATTCTTCTTTAATTTCCCGGTTGACCCATTCATTCTTTAGAAGGATGCTGTTTAGTCTCCATATATTTGAGTTCTTTTCAAACTTCCTTTTGTGGTTGAGTTCTAGCTTTAGAGCATTGTGGTCTGAAAATATGCAGGGAATGATCCCAATCTTTTGATACCGGTTGAGTCCTGATTTAGGACCGAAGATGTGATCTATTCTGGAGAATGTTCCATGTGCACTAGAGAAGAATGTGTATTCTGTTGCTTTGGGATGAAATGTTCTGAATATATCTGTGATGTCCATCTGGTCCAGTGTGTCGTTTAAGGCCTTTATTTCCTTGCTGATCTTTTGCTTGGATGATCTGTCCACTTCAGTGAGGGGAGTGTTAAAGTCCCCTACTATTATTGTATTATTGTTGATGTGTTTCTTTGATTTTGTTATTAATTGGTTTATATAGTTGGCTTCTCCCACGTTGGGGGCTTAGATATTTAAAATTGTTAAATCTTCTTGTTGGACAGACCCTTTGAGTATGATATAGTGTCCTTCCTCATGTCTTATTATAGTCTTTGGCTTAAAATCTAATTGATCTGATATAAGGATTGCCACTCCTGCTTTCTTCTGATGTCCATTAGCATGGTAAATTCTTTTCCACCCCCTCACTTTAAATCTGGAGGTGTCTTCGGGCTTAAAATGAGTTTCTTGGAAGCAACATATAGATGGGTTTTGTTTTTTTATCCATTCTGATACCCTGTGTCTTTTGATAGGGGCATTTAGCCCATTAACATTCAGGGTAACTATTGAGAGATATGAATTTAGTGCCATTGTATTGCCTGTAAGGTGACTGTTACTGTATATGGTCTCTGTTCCTTTCTGATCTACCACTTGTAGGCTCTCTCTTTACTTAGAGGACCCCTTTCAAGATTTCCTGTAGAGCTGGTTTGGTGTTTGCAAATTCTTTCAGTTTTTGTTTGTCCTGGAAGCTTTTAATCTCTCCTTCTATTTTCAATGGATAGCTGGATATAGTATTCTTGGCTGCATTTTTTTCTCATTTTGTGCTCTGAAAATATCATGCCAGCTCCCTCTGGCCTGCCAGGTCTCTGTGGATAAGTCAGCTGCCAATCTAATATTTTTACCATTGTATGTTACAGACTTCTTTTCCCGGGCTGCTTTCAGGATTTTCTCTTTGTCACTGAGACTTGTAAATTTTACTATTAGGTGATGGGGTGTGGGCCTATTCTTATTGATTTTGAGGGGCGTTCTCTGAACCTCCTGAATTTTGATGCTCGTTCCCTTTGCCATATTGGGGAAATTCTCCCCAATAATTCTCTCTCTAGTATACCTTCTGCTCCCCTCTCTCTTTCTTCTTCTTCTGCAATCCCAATTATTCTAATGTTGTTTCGTCTTATGGTGTCACTTATCTGTCGAATTCTCCCCTCGTGTTCCAGTAGCTGTTTGTCCCTCTTTTGCTCAGCTTCTTTATTCTCTGTCATTTGGTCTTCTATATCACTAATTCTTTCTTCTGTCTCATTTATCCTAGCAGTGAGAGCCTCCATTTTTGATTGCACCTCATTATAATAGCTTTTTTGATTTCAACTTGGTTAGATTTTAGTTCTTTTATTTCTCCAGAAAGGGCTTTTATATCTCTCGAGAGGGTTTCTCTAATATCTTCCATGCCTTTTAAGATGATCATTTTCAATTTTACTAAGCTTTTGCTATTTACCATAATTAAGTAATTCAGTAATTAATGAAACTTTCCCTGCTCCTCATATTTGCTAGCGTTTGTTAATAAGAGTTATTTTAATTTTTGCCAATCTAATGGAAGTGAATGACATTTCATCTATATTTTCTTGATTACTAGTGAGATTAGCATATTTTTATTGGTCATTCCATTTTTCTTCCTTTAAGTTGATATTCATATTTTTTGCCAGCTTTTCTACTAAGCTAAGTCTTGTTAATTTGTGTTACTTAAAGCTTTTAAGGTCTTCATATGTTCATAAAAACAATGAATATTGTAGATAGCATTTATTTTATGCTCATAATATGTCATGTACTTTTCAGAATCTATACATTCATTAGAACATTTCAGTGACACTAATCCTGTTTTGATATACATGGTAAAATACTGTATTGTCTAGAACCTTATGGAGTATTTTCATTTTGGCATATTTAAACTGATCAGACTATTTTATGATTTCCCTTTGATCTCTAGGGACTTTTTCTTACTACAAGGACATAAAAACTTCCATTTATATAATTTTAAATAGTTAATTTTTTTTATTTTTACAAATAAGTAGCTGACTTCTGGAATATACTTTTAGAGGCATTGGAATCCATTATTAGTATTACTGTAATTATTTTATAAAAGCAAGTTGTTTCAGTACCATTTGAGTTTTTTCTGTCATTTTCTAAAGCTGTCTGTTTTATGTATCAACTTGCTGCAATAGTGTGATTCTATTTTGGGGCTCTGTAATGCCCCATTGATCCATTTTTTGTCTCTGTGTCAACATACTCTATTGAAATTCATGTTACTGCATACTCTCTCCTGTTAATTGATATAATTCATCCATCCACCTTGTTCTTTGTCTTGCTTATCCTTTTTCTAATTACTCTTGACAAATTCCTTTATATTTTTTATTTTTTTTTAATTTTAATTTTATTTTATTTTTTATTGACATATGATATATTATTAGCCCCAGGGGTACAGGTCTGTGAATTGCCAGGTTTACACACTTCACAGCACTCACCATAGCACATAAATTCCTTTATTTTAAAAATTTTTTTTAATTTCATTTTTTTCAGTGTTCCAAAATTCATTTTTATGCACCACACTTAGTGCTCCATGCAATACATGCTCTCCTTAATACCCACCACCAGGTTCCCCCAACTTCCTACCTCCCTCCACTCCAAAACCCTCTGTTTCTCAGTGTTCACAGTCTCTCATGGTTTGTCTCTCCCTCCGATTTCCCCCAACTCACTTCTCCTCTCTATTTCCCCATGTCCTCCGTGTTATCCCTTATGCTCCATATGAAACCATATGATAATTGACTCTCTGCTTGACTTATTTCACTCAACATAATCTCTTCCAGTCCCGTCCATGTTGATACAAAAGTTGGGTATTCATCCTTTCTGATGAAGGTGTAATATTCCATTGTGTATATGAACATATCTTCTTTATCCCATTTGTCCATTGAAGGGCATCTTGGTTCTTTCCACAGTTTGGTGACTGTGGCCATTTATGCTATGAACATTGGGGTACAGATGGCCCTTCTTTCATTACATCTGCCTTTTGGGGGTAGATACCCAGTAGTGCAATTATAGGGTCATAGGGAAGCTCTATTTTTAATTTCTTACGGAATCTCACACTGTTTTCCAAAGTGGCTGCACCAACTTGCATTCCCACCAACAGTGTAAGAGGGTTCCCCTTTCACCACATCCTCTCTAATGCTTATTGTTTACTGTCTTGTTGATTTGGCTCTTCTAATTGGTGTAAGGTTGTATCTCAATGTGGTTTTGATTTGAATTTCCCTGATGGCTATTGATGATGAACATGTTTTCATGTGTTTGTTAGCCATTTTTATGTCTTCTTTGGAGAAGTGTTCATTCATGTCTTCTGCCCATTTTTTGACATGATTATCTGTTTTGTGTCCATTGAGTTCTTTATAGATCTTGGATATCAGCCCTTTGTCTGTAGTGTCATTTGCGAGTATCTTTTCCCATTTCATGGGTTTCCTCTTGGTTTTGTTGACTATTCCCTTTGCTTTGCAGAAACTTTTGATCTTGATGAAGTCCTAAAAGTTCATTTTTGCTTTGGTTTCCTTTGCCCTTGGAGACATGTCTTGAAAGAAGTTGCTGTGGCTGATGATGAAGAGGTTACTGCCTATGTTCTTCTCTAGGATTTTGATAGATTCCTGCCTCATGTTCAGGTCTTTTATCCATTTCAAGTTTATCTTCATGTATAGTATAAGGGAATGGCCGAGTTTCATTCTTCTATATATAGCTGTCTAGTTTTTCTAGCACCATTTATTGAAGAGACTATTTTTTTTCCACTGTATATCTGCTTTTTGAAGATTATTTGACCACAGAGTTGTGGGTCTATATCTGGGCTCTCTACTGTGTTCCACTGGTCTATGTCTTTTTTTGTGCCAGTACCATGTTGTCTTGGTAATCACAGACCTGTAAGAAAGCTTGAAATCAGGCAATGTCATGCCCCCAGTTTTGTTTTTCTTTTTCAACATTTCCTTAGGGATTTGGGGTCTTTTCTGGTTCCATACAAATTTTAGGATTGTTTGTTCCAGCTCTTTGAAAAATGCCGGTGGAATTTTGATCAGGATGGCATTGAAAATATAGATTGCTCTAGGCAGTATAGACATTTTAACAATGTTTATTCCTCTGATCCATGAGCATGGAATGGCCTTCCATCTTTTTGTGTTTTTTTTTTTTTTTTCAATTTCTTTCAAAAGTGTTCTGTAGTTCCTTGAATACGGATCCTTTACGTCTTTGGTTAGGTTTATTCCCAGGTATCATATGGTTCTTGGTGCTATAGTAAATGGAATCAATTCTGTAATTTCCCTTTCTATATTTTCATTGTTAGTGTCTAAGAAAGCAACTGATTTCTGTACATTGATTTTGTATCTTGCCACATTACTGAATTGTTGTATGACTTCTAGTAGTTTGGGGATGGAGTCTTTGGGTTTTCCATATAAAGTATATGTCATCTGTGAAGAGAGAGAGTTTGACTTCTTCACTGCCAATTTGAATGCCTTTTATTTCTTTTTGCTGTCTGATTGCTGTTGCTAGGAATTCTAGTACTACGTTGAACAATACAGGTAGATTTTATGAAGTTGAGGAATGTTCCTCTTATCCCTATACTTTGAATTGTTTTAATCAGGAGCAGATGCTGTATCTTGTCAAATGCTTTTTCTGCATCAGTTGAGAGGACCATGTGGTTCTTCACTCTTCTCTTATTGATTTGTTCTATCCCATTGATTGATTTGCAAATGTTGAACCACCCTTGCTTCCCATGGATAAATCCCACCGGGTCATGGTGGATAATCTTTTTAATGTACTGTTGGATCCCATTAGCTAGGATCTTGTTGAGAATCTTGGCATCCATATTCATCAGGGATATTGGTCTGAAGTTCTCCTTTTTGGTGGGGGTCTTTGCCTTGTTTGGGGATCAGGCTAATGCTGGCTTCATAAAAGGAGTCTGGAAGTTTTCCTTCTGTTTCTATTTTTTAAAAAAGATTTTATTTGTGTATTTGACAGAGATCACAAGTAGGCAGAGAGGCAGGCAGAGAGGGAGAGGAGGAAGCAAGCTCCCTGCTAAGCAGCGAGCACAATATGGGACTTGATCCCAGAACTCTGGGATCATGACCTGAGCCAAAGGCAGAGGCTTTAACCTACTGAGTCACCCAGGTGCCCCCTGTTTCTATTTTTTTGAAACAGCCTCAGGAGAATTGGTTTTATTTCTTCTTAGAATGTGTGGTAGAATTCTCTAGGGAATCCATCCGGTGCTGGGCTCTTGTATTTTTTGCGAGGTTTTTGATCACTGCTTCAATCTCGGTCCTAGATATTTGTTATTTGTCTATTCAGGTTGTCAATTTCTTTCTGATTCCATTTTGGAAGTTTATAGGTTTCCAGGAATGCATCCATTTCATCTAGGTTGCATAACTTATTGGCATATAACTGTTGATAATAATTTCTGATGATTGTTTCTATTTCCTTGGTGTTAGTCGTGACCGCTCCCTTTTCATTCATAATTTTGTTAATTTGGGTCTTCTCTCTTTTCTTTGGATTAGTTTGGCCAGTGGTTTATGGGTCTTATTGATTCTTTCAAAAAAGCAGCTTCTAGTTTCGTTGATGTGTTCTCCTGTCTCTTTAGTTTCTACCTCATTTGATCTCTGCTCTAATCTTGATTATTTCCCTTCTCATGTGTGGGGTTGGCTTAATTTGTTGTTGATTCTCCAGTTCTTTAAGATGTAAAGAGAGCTGGTGTATTCTGGATTTTTTAATGTTTTTGAGTGCAGCTTGGATGGCTATGTATTTCCCCTTTAGGGCCACCTTTGCCATATCTCATAGGTTTTGAACCAATGTGTGTTCATTCTCATTGGTTTCCATGAATTGTTTAAGTTCTTCTTTGATTTCCTTGTTGATTCAAACATTCTTAAGCAGGGTGATCTTTAGCTTCCTTCCAAATTTTTAGTTCCTTCCAAATTTGTTCTTGTAGTTGAGTACCAGTTTCAAAGCACCAAGACCATCTAACAATTGTAAATATTTATGTCCCCAATACAGGTGCAGCCAACTACATAAGCCAACTGTTAATCAAGATAAAAAGTCACATTGATATGAGTACATTAATAGTAGGGGACCTTAACATGCCACTCTCAGTACTAGACAGATCACCCAAGCAGAAAATCCATAAAGTAATAGATCACCTAAGCAGAAAATCCATAAAGAAACAAGAGCATTGAATGACACATCGGGCCAGATGGACATCGTAGGTATATACAGAACATTCTACCCTAAAACAACAGAATACCCATTCTTCCCAAGCGCACATGGAACTTCCTCCAGAATAGACCACACACTGGGTCATATATCAGGACTCAACTGATACCAAAAGATTGAGATTATTCCCTGCATATTCTCAGTCAAACTCCGCTAAAAAACCTAATAAAAGTTTTAGAATTAGATTGTTTGTATAGACTGTGTTTTAGTAGAATTGTCATGCTCATGATACTGAACCTTATATTCATGAATAGTGTTATTTGTCCATTTAGCTATATCTTCTTTTATGTCTTTGAATAAAGTGTTATTGTTTTTGAAGACCTTCATATGACTAATAAATTGGACCTTTATTGTTTTGCTGCCATGGTAATAATAACCTTTTCAAAATTTATTTTGAAAGTTGAATCTAGTATATGAGAACAATTTAATTTTGTATTGCTCTTGTATTTCATTTCTCCATATTCAGTCTCCAGATTGAATTCCTAAGAATTTGCCTCACTCTTCGATTTGCCAGAGGTTGTTTTCTCTCTTGCTTACTATAGTCATTTAGGTTCTCCTTTCATCATGAATTTTCCTAAAAATTAAGACACTCTTCACTAAGAGCCTTCTATTTGTACGTATTGTCAATATGATGAATCCAATAGTATTAGACTTGAGTATATGACCAGACTGTAGACTGCATTTTCAGACTCATCTCTGTCCATTTCATGATCTGCTCCCAAGCTCACATGATCAAGGCAGCTTGAAGTTTCTTGAGGGCTTTCAGACTGCCTGCCTCAGTTTCTTGCTTTCTCTCTATGCTGCCCTGTTCTTTCACACATGGCCCTCTTCATAAGGAAGCTCACAACATAGAAGATTGCTTCTTCAAAACCATAAGGAATGCTGGAAACTCAAAAATTTTACTTGTATTTATTCAGTCAAAACCACATGTTATTTATAAATTCTTTCAATGAATATTTAGAACCTAATACCTAACTTAATGTGTTATGTTCAAGAACGGTAACTATGGACAAGCCAGACATGACCCATTACACTCTATAATAAAGAGTAAGATAAGTACATAATAACACACTTCCCACCACCTTTACCATATTCTGTTGGTGGAGAAGCAAGTCAAAGGTTCCACCAATACTTAAGGTGATGGAACTGTACAAGGGTACAGATATCAGAAGGCAGGGATCATGGGCACAGCCTTAAGTCTTTCCCACTGTATTCTATCCCAGATTTTCCAAAGGCAAAACAGAAGTTTCTTTTTTATAAATTTTCTTTTTCAGTATATAGAAAGCTATACAGTAAAGCAGAAACACAAGCACTTATAAACATAGTGTTTTATTATTCACTAAAATCAAACTGTACTATTCATACTGTTGAAAAATTTCACTTTGAATCTTAATACTCTGTTGTGAGCATCATCTCATATTACCAGTGTTTACATATTAATATATACATATACCTCTTTTTTTTTTAAGATTTTATTTATTTGACAGAGAGATCACAAGTAGGCAGAGAGGCAGGCAGAGAGAGAGGGAGAAGCAGGCTCCCTGCTGAATGGAGAGCCCAATGTGCGGCTCAATCCCAGGACCCTGAGATCCTGACCTGAGCTGAAGGCAGCAGCTTAACCCACTGAGCCATCCAGGTGCTCCTATCCCTCTTTTTTAATTAAATATGTAATAAATAATAATCTTACAACTTATCATTGTGTGGTTAGATTACAGTTATTAATTTGCTAAATATCAAACCTGGGGTAATAAAGTATACAAAAGACCATACCAGTAAGGAAAAGTAATATAGAAGTAACATTGCATCAAGTCACACATGGATATTTCTAGAGAACACTGCTAACTGTGGCCATTAGTCACACTGGTAGCTATTAAAAATTAATTAAGATTAAATACAATTAAAACTTAATATTTCAGCTACATTAGCCACAGTACAAGTGTTCAGTAGTCCTATGTAGCTGTTGACTACTATTTTGGACAGAGCAGATATAGAATATTACCATTATCACAGAAACTCTGTTGGACAGTGCTGTTATAGTGGACAATGATGAATAAAACATGAGGTTAGATTTCATGTTATTTCCTGGGAACCCCTATGGTCTTTAATTGTTGAAAAGGATATTATCTATTTACCCCTACTATACAACATAGTAAAGAACAAAGGAATATAAAATTTTAAGAACTATTTGACACAAATAAATGTGGAATACCTATTTAAACAAATTAAATGTATACAAAACTGCTGAAATCATTTAAAGGAATAAAAAAAGATGACATAAAAAGATTTTTAATTATTCTGATTATTAATTTATATGACAAAATACCACTTTAAACTTAAGCTATTTTCCACTGAATTACTTCTTGGATATTTGTCTCTTCTGGTCCTAGGATCAAATTATTAAAAATTTAATTTAATAAACTTAATTATTTTTGAATTAATAGCCTCAATATATTCAGTCTTTTATATTTAACACAGTGAAAATTCCATGGGGTATATTTAAAATATGTGACAAAATGATTCTAAAGCTCTCAGGGAAAAAAATTAAAGTGAGTGCATCAACATATATATAAATATGCATAAAGATAAATTATCTGTACCAAGATATATAGTGCTTCCTTTTAACAACATTAGTTTTAAAATATGGTATTGGCAAATAATTATTATATCTAAACATTGAAAGATGCTGCAGGGTATTACTATATATAACAGGAAAAACCAAACACAAAGAGAAACTTTGAAAAATAGAATACGTATGTAGGGAAAATAAATTTTTAGGATGCCATAAAAATAACCATAGATGTACCTTTAGTGGAGGCTAGCATTCCACAAATCAACCTATGAGCCAACCAATTAATCAAAGAACTTGCAGGAGTTTACTCGGGGTGGGGAAGCATAGATGCTCTTTCTTGTGCTTACCAAAACAGATTCCAGAGGTTTAAAACAGACTGCTAAATCTACCTTGTATTACTGGCTGTCAGAGGAAGCACAGTAGGATAAGGATGATAAAGACCAGATTCATAAGAGCATAGAATTGGGAATATTGCCAAGTTAGGAGTTACATTCTATTAAGATAGAATATAATTTTGTAAATAAAATGTTTATTGAAAAACACATAAATAAAATGTGCATTCATTAATAAAAATAAAAGTGCATTAATAGTGTATTTTGTTTACTAAAGCACAAATTATTAAATAATTTTTTAAATGTCTTGACGTAGTGTTTGCTAAATGATTTTTAATACACAAAAATGAAAATAGTTGTTTTAATTTCATTATACTAGAAAGCCAATAGAATGAGTGACCTGATGGCTGATGCTTAAGTAAACTTAAGGAAAATAAAACTGGTGGGGGTTATAAACCAAACACAAAAATCTAAATTCCAGTAAAATTAATGTAGAAATCAGTCTGTATTAAAAAAATAAATTCTATTGACTAATTAAAAGAAACAAAACATATAAAATAAGAATGTAACAGGTTATATAATCACACAGGTTATAAAATAAGATGTTGATTAAGTATAAAATAAAATACCAATATGCACCTTCATTAAAATGTGATTTCCAAAAAACTAAGATTTATGACTATTAAGAAATAGAAAATTTTATTTAACCAAATATTAAGAAAACCATAATTTATTACTTGTCAAGTATTATATTTAATAATATATATAAGCCGAGATTTCATGTCAGGATATTTCACTTTTATATGAAAAACACTTTATATGAAAAACAATTGTCATGGTATATATTGTTTCAGATAATAAAATCTATTTTCTTTTTCTCAATAGATTTTCTTACCCCAGAAAAAACAATTAAAATTATTCTCTTAATATATGTTAAATTCTTACCCAAACTGTTTCTTTCTTTCTCTGTATATGTGTATATTTGTAGGTGTGTGTGTATGTACTTTTATATATTCAAATAAGTATATATTACATTTGTAGATTTAAGCACTATTCTCCCAGAAATTGATAAAGAGAGAGAAAAATGTGTAAGGAGACTGAGACTATCAATCAGCATGTCCTAACTGATATATATAAATCTTGACCCTCTGATAACTATAGAATACATATTCAGTTCCAGTATACATAGAACATTCATTAAGATAAAAACACTGAACTATGAATCATGTCTCAAGAAGTAATAAATTATTGGAAGCATACAAAGTATGTTATTTGGTCAGGATGGAAATGTATTAGAAATCTATTTTTAAAGTACCTAGAAAATTTACAAATATTGGAAATTAATTATGACACTTGTAATCATCTATTAAATAAAAATGACAATTTAAACAAAAATATTTAGAAATGAATAATAAAAGAAAGAATAAAATTTTGTGGGATGAAGCTATAGCAGTACTTAAAATTTTGCATTTTTTATGTTTAAAAATAAAGTTTGTAAATTAATTTTTTTAAGGAAAGAACACACACAAAGTAAGTAGAAGAGTGAAAACATGTGAAATAGAAAACAATCAAACCAAAGGGTGAATCAGTAAAACTGGTTCATTTGAGACATCTCTGGCTAGAGAGAAAATATAAATTATTAATATAAATGAAACAGATCCTCCAGTTATTTAAAGATTATAGGAGTATTTGGGTGAAAGGTATGGTAATAAATTTAACTTTATATGAACAAATTTCTTAAAGGAAACAAATTTTCCAAGAATATTTAGAATATCTGAAATTTCGATATTTATTAAATAAATTAAATACTTTCTCACAAAGAAAATTCTTGGCTAATATTGCATAATGTTCAACTCCAATATCGGATTAAGAAGTAACTCTTATAAGAAGAAAACAATCCAATAAAAACAAAGCAAAAGACTTTAACAGATATTTTACCAAATAACATATATTGATATCAAAAAGCACATAAAAAATGTTCAATAGTGGGCGCCTGGGTGGCTCAGTGGGTTAAGCTGCTGCCTTCGGCTCAGGTCATGATCTCAGGCTGCTGGGATCAAGTCCCGCATCGGGCTCTCTGCTCAGCGGGGTGCCTGCTTCCTCCTCTCTCTCTCTGCCTGCCTCTCTGCCTACTTGTCATCTCTCTCTGTCAAATAAATAAATAAAATCTTTAATAAAAAAAAAATGTTCGATAGCATTAGTGTGTAAACCTGGCGATTCACAGACCTGTACCCCTAGGGATAAAAATACATTATGTGTTCATAATAAATAAATAAATAAATAAAAATAGAAAACGACACAAGAAAATGGAAAGATATTCCATGCTCATGACATCAAAGAATAAATACTAGGTTTTGTGTTGTGAAAGAATATATATATATATGTTCAACAGCATTAGTCATTAGGGATATCCACAGTTAAATTAGATACCACAATACCTAGCAGATTGCCTAAAATTAAGAAGATTTGTAATACCGAGTCTTGTTGAAGACTGCAGTGACTGGTAGTCTAATACAGTGAGCACGAGGGGTGTCAAAAGATGCAGCTACTTTAGAAAATAATTTAGCCAGTTATGTAAATTTGGACACACACTTATCCTGTGACCCAAGAATTCACTCCTAGGTATTTTGCAAAAATTAAAACCTAGTTCCAGAAAAAAAGTTACATGATTATTTACAATAGCTTTATTCCTAACAGTCACAATCTTATATATTCACATACCCCTCAACCGGTAAATGGATAAATAAATTATTCATATGGTGGACTAACAATCAACACAAAGGGACAGTTGGAGATATACTCATTAATATGGATGAAGCTCAACAAAATTGTGCTCAGTAACAGAATCCAGTCACCAAAAAAAGCAACTGTGTAGGTTTCTGTTGATACAATAGGTTAGAAGAGGAAAAATGCATCTACAGTGTTATAAATTATATGAATTTCTGCCTGGGATGGTGGGGAGGTCGTGATGGGGCTGCAATTTCAAGGGAAGTTTTAGGGTATCCTGTATTTGGTGTAAGGGCACATCGTTGAATATAGGTGTCAAAACATATCAGTCAACTCACTTAAGGTTGGAAGCATTTTACTGTATATGAAGAGTACTTCAGGAAAATTGATATTTTAAAAGGAACTATGTAAAACCTCTATGGAGGAAAGTACAAAATATACTGAAAGTCTGAACATTTATTTAATAAATTCAGAAATACACTCTATTTAGGTCTAAGAATTCATTATTGAAAATTATTTTTCTCAATTAACATACCTATGATGTAATTTCAATTAAAATATCAATATGTTTTTCTTAAAAATCACATATGTTTTTTAAAAAATTCATTTGGAAGAAAATAGGGATCCCCGGATGACTCTGTTGGTTAAGTGACTGTCTTTGGCTCAGGTCATGATCCTGGGACTAAGCCCCATGTCTGACTCTGGGCTCAACATGGAGTCTACTTGTCCTTCTCCCTCTGTCCGTCTGTGCTCTGTCTCTCAAATAAAGAAATAAAATCTTTAAAAAAGGAAAAGCTAAAATTCATTTGGAAGAAAATAATAAATGAAAATAGAGTATTTTGATACAAACTGATGGTAGAGAACTTGCCCAAATACAGTTGAATGTTCTGTAGAGAAATAGTGTGAACTGTCAAGTGTCAGAGAAAAAAATGTAGGAAAACAAAATATAATTTAATAAATTATAACATAAACTGTAGAATAGTTAGTTAAGTTTTGGTGAAAATATATCTGCCATCACATCTTATAAAAATGCCAGAAATAAAATTTAATTAAATGCAAGGATTAAAGTTTATTTTAAATATTAGTCAAATATAATGACATTATTTTTTAATTGAGTATAATTAAACATTTTATACGAAGTATATATGGGCATAGACTTTCTGATCATAAGGTAGGCATCAAGAAGTCAGACTGGGAAATGATAATTTCAACTCACAGTTAATATTTCTAGACATTGAAACTATATGAAGAGATAAATAAAAAAATATTGAATGATTATGGCAAATGAAATATTACCGTCTATAAAATCAGAGCTCTTGCATATTAATGAAAATGTTATCAATAAATATTTTGTATAGGATATTAAATATTTCAAAAGAAAATTTATTTGAGAAATTTGAAAATATGAATGTCACTAGTATTACAGTAAATGTCAGTAAAAGGTTGGTTGGACTTCTACTCACAAAGTAAAATATTATTAAATATAAAGTAAGTATTTTCCAGTGAATTCAAAATGGTATTCTCAACATGCTCTTATAGAATTATAAATTGTTAAGGCTTTCAAAAATCCTTATTTAAAGTCTTTAGACACTCAGAGTATTCAGATTACTTATTATGAATCTCAGAACATTTTTACAAAGGCAATAATCAGAATTGCTATAAAGTTTTATATAAAGATACTAATTACTAAGTATTCAGATAGAGCCACAAATATAACATCATATATTAAAAAACAGTGATTTATACGTTCATAATTTATATAACCATCATATGCATACACCTACTACATGATTGCATTTTAATGTATATAAATGATAATGAAACATTATAAACATTTCTAAGTTTTTAAAATTTTATAGCATATTCACAATAGAAAGAAAATTATAAAAATTACAATGACAATATAGAGAATATAAAACAGTACAAATTAATTATTAAACATAGCAAATGTGAAAGGGAAGTGAATTTTATTGGGTATAAAATCAAGGAATTAATTTGATATTTATTTTTCTTAAAATCCCCTGAATATAAAATATATGCCCATAGCCATTACGAGCCACAATTTCATACCTCAGCCTTCTTTGCACATTTTAGTAAGTTGACAAGTTTTTAAATGCTATTAGTCCCTCCTCCCCCCCAAATAAAAAATGATATAAATGTTACATTTTTAGGTAGAGTTTCAGTAAAAATGCTGTTTTTAAGTAGGAGGATTTCTTTTAACTGGAGACCAGAAAACCTGCCAGGCTTATGTCATAAATAGATTATTTTTAAATACTAGTAAGTTCAGCCACTGATTGATGTGCTTTAAAAGGCTATTCACGGGGCGCCTGGGTGGCTCAGTGGGTTAAGCCGCTGCTTTCGGCTCAGGTCATAATCTCAGGGTCCTGGGATTGAGCCCCGCATTGGGCTCTCTGCTCAGCGGGGAGCCTGCTTCCGTGTCTCTCTCTCTCTCTGCCTGCCTCTCTGTCTACTTGTGATCTCTCTCTGTCAAATAAATAAATAAAATCTTAAAAAAAAAAAAAAAGACTGTTCACTTAGGAGAAATCTCCATTTGTAATGCTAGAGTGTAAAATGGAAAAGAAGAAGAAACAAATTTACTTAAAGCATTTATAAAAGCTTTTCAGAGGCAGTCATAATTTTACCTTTGCAAAATTATCAGTGAATGAAATTAGTGCTGGTGAAATCAAGGGATGGAAGCCACGTACACGTTAGCTAGGATTCTATGGTCTGCCCCTCACATTTCTGCCAACAATCCTTAGCTCTGACCTTGAAACACATGTTTGTTAGAGGGGACTGTCAAACTGATCTGTGTAAATATCATGTGCTTTGGAAATGTGGAAAGATAGAGTGAAATCTCAAACTTTCTTTTCTTCTGTTAGATGAGCATTTAAACAAAAATCTATGGAGATTAAACTAATCAGTTCATTAGTAGTCCTCTCAGTTACCAAATTTAGTGTTAACCAAAAAAGGTGTCATTTTAAAATGTAAAGTAAAACTGATATAAACTTCCTATATGTAAATTAGAAACTGTACAGTGTTAATTTAAATTGAAGCAAAAAATGCCAAGTGTGTAATTTTAGTCTGGATGGGTTAAATTGAAAAAAAAATTAAGAAATTTTAAAGAAATGCTAATATCAATACCATTATTGCTCTTTTGGTTCTTTTGTACTATAATTTATTTATTGAAATGAATGGCATCAATTATACTTTCATCACCATTAAGAGATCCACATTCATTCACCATATATGGCATCAAATATTGTTATTTTCACCATTAGGAAAGTGAGTAGAGACTTGAGTAAATCTGTCTCAGCTGATTACTGTTACAGTTTTGAGAAGTTAAATTCAGTCTTTCTAAACCTCAGATTCCACTTTTATAAATTCAGATTGATGATTATTTCTTACATACTGTGGAATAAAACTATATATCACCTCAGTTGGTCATTTATTGAACAAATTTGAAAAGAATAAAATGATACAGTGTCAATTTATTGAAATATCACTCAACTAGTCTTAGATTCATTTAGGTATATTAAAAAGGTGAGTAATTTCTTAAATAATAGTTACTACCAAACTGAATATTAACACATGCTTACTTTGTATTTAATCATCATAAAGTTTCTATACCTTTTTGATATAAAGAACAAACAAAAATTCTGTGATATTGATAGTTGGTTTTCATAGTTCCAAGACTGTTAAATTTACTTATAATCCTGGAATTATAATTTTTTATTAAGGAAAATTGTATTTATTAACAGTTGGTTATAGATAACTTCAATGTATTTATTTATTTAAAATTATAAACAATATTTGACACAGGGGATTGACTATACCCACCAATATTATAATCAGCTTACTATCTTAGATTTCACTTTATAAATTTGTATAGTTCTTGACTACCATTAAGATCCCTTAAATCTCTAATTCACTCCCTATAGCTTTAGTATTTTAATAAAAAAATAACAAATTTAATTAATTTATTATTTATTTATTAGATCATTTAATTTATTTATTAAATTCATTTATTATTATTTATTGAATTATTTAATTTAGATATTATATATTATTATGTATTTATTATATAGATATTCAAAATTTCTAGGTACTAGAAAACTTAACATATGATTTTATGAATTCACAAGTCAAATGGAAAAAATTTGCTTATCATACTATCTCATGGTAAGGTTATGCAGATTACCTTATATTTCTTTACTGAGTGAGGAAGACCTGAGTGGCAGACTTATTTGCTAGGACTCAAAAATTCCTGGCTGACTGGTTAACATTGTATTTTGGGGATAGGTTGAAACTGCAGTTAGATTATGTATTGAGCACTGTTTGGGAACTCTAAGTGACACCATTTGAGGGTTTTTTTTTTTTCTTTTTGGTATAAACATTTTTATTTAACATAAACCTTACCCACTGTTACCTCCCCTGACATCTTACTTGCACATTCAGCACAAAGTCCATATCCTTCATAGTTCTGAACATTGTGTGTCAGGCTCCTGATGACCGATCTCTGTAACTACCTGGTACAGACACGAGATACCACATGGAATTTACAGGCCAAAAATAATGAATTACTGTCAGTAGTCATCGTGCAATATACTGTTCCTCATTTTTCTATATTTGTACACACTGTCAACTCTGAATTTCCTTTCCATCTGTACATTGAAAAAATCTAATCATTCTTCAGCACTTAATTGTCTTTAACACAGGTACCTCCCCCTCTATCATGCTGTAGATTATTCTATACCTCAATTATAGTAGGTTTCAATTATATGTCTACTTTTTTCCTTGCCTATTAGTATTTAGTTCTCTCAGAATACACTTTATTTTGAAAGTTTTTATAGTTAGAAGTACTTTGAGAACAGAATTCCATTTTATTTATATGTTTGACCTATGTTCTAAGAGGCTCTTAGAACCCCAGGGGGTTCCTGGGTAGCTTAGTCTGTTAAGCATCTATTGATTTCATCTCAGGTCATGATCTCAGGGTTGTGAGACCGAGACCCATGTTGGACTCCACACTAGGCATTTAACCTGTTTAAGATTCTTCCACCCTCTCTCTCTCCCTCTGCTCCTCCACACCCTCTTGGTTAACCATCCAATTCTTGATTTCAGCTCAGGTCATGATCTCAGGGTTGTGAGATCAAGCTCCCTGTTGGGCTTTGTGGGCTTTGTGCTGGGTGTGTGGAGCTTGATTCTCTCTCTCCCTCTCTGTCTGCCTGCCTTTGCCCCCCACCCCAACCACTCTCATGCTCTCTCTCTCTCTCTCTCTCAAAAACAAAACAAAACACACACACTCAGGATGAAAGACAACTGTTCAAAAGAAAAAGAAAATAATGCATATAGTCACATTTTCTCAAACCAAACATTCTTAATAAAACATTGTGTAGAAATTAAGAGTTTTTTGTTTATTTTAAATTAAATGTATTACTGAAGGATAAAACTTGATACCATAGGGATGTTAGATTAAAATAAAACCAGTTATGCTTTTTACAATAAAAAAATGTTTTAAGAAAGTCAATATAAACTTTTAGTACTTAAAACTAGATCACTATATGCAGGCATTAGCAGATATATTATGACATATTTATGGGTGAGGAGTATATTGTAAATATATTGTAGCTACCAATATAAACTTAGATATGTATTCAAAAATAGAGCTAATACTAACTGGGCATCCATCATGCCCAGGGTAATGATCTGGTTACTATGGATAAAACAGAGAACAAAACTAATAAATTCTTTCATCTCATAGAGCTTTTATTCTAAAATGATTGAACATAATGATTATTTTATATGCTTATAAGCGCTGAAGGAAAAATTATACTAAGAAAATGGGCATAGAAAATCTTCAAGGAGGTCAAAGGACTTTTTGTGTAAAATATATGCAAGTTTGATATACAGACTAAAGTCATAGGGTATTAAAACCATACACACATATATACACAAACTGAACAGAAACCAATATCATTAATGAGATCAATAAAGAAAAAACAAAAAAGGTCCTCTGTATATCATGTTCACAAAGACAAGCACATAAGGATAGGACTTCAATAATAGGTAGAATTAAAAACAGAGTAAGATGAGATTTGACCTAAATAGGAATGGAGTTTACATGTTGTATTTTTTTAAACTGAATTGGCTTGCTAGGGGTGCCATAACAAATAACACAAACTGGTGGCTTAAATAGAATTTATCTCACCACAGCCCTGGAGACTAGAATTCCAAGATCAAGATATTGGTAAGGTTGGTTTCTCCCGAGGCTTCTCTGGCTCATAGATGGCCCTCTTCTCCCTGTGTCTGCTTCATGACTTCCTTTTGTATCTGTGTCCAAATTGCCCCCCTTTTACATAGACATTAGTCAGATTAGATTAGGCCTACCCTAATGATCTAATTTAAATTTAATTGCCTCTTTAAGGGCTGTATCTCCAAATATAGTCACATTCTGCAGCACTTGGAGGATAGGGGTTCACCATATGAAGGGGGAGGGGTGCACAATTCAATCCATAACAACTTTTATGTTTTGTATGTATATATATATATATATATATATATATATTTTTTTTTTTTTTTTTTTTAAAGATTTTATTTATTTGACACAGAGAGAGAGTGTGTGGGGGAACACAAGCAGGGGGAGTGGCAGAGGAAGAGGAAAAAATATGTTCCCTGATGGGTAGACAGCCAGATGTGTGATTGAATCCTAGGACCCCAGGATCATGACCTGAGTCAAAGGCAAACACTTAACCGAATGAACCATCCAGTGCCCCACAACTTTTATATTTTAGAACAGTTTTATATTTAAAGAAAAACTGGGATGGCAGTATTTAGCATCCCAGCATTAATTAATATGTTCTTATATTTTTGGCTTGCTTCTTGAAAATGGTGATTATATTTTTTTTGAATGTTAAATCTGCCTTGTTTAACTAGAATAAACCACATTTGATTATAGTATAAAAGACTTCTTATATGTTTTTTTAAGATTTTATTTATTTGACAGACAAAGATTGCAAGTAGTCAGAGAGGCAGGCAGAGAGAGAGAGAGGAGGAAGAAGGCTCCCTGCCAAGGAGAGAGCCTGATGCGGGGCCCTATCCCAGGATCCTGGGACCATGACCTGAGCCGAAGTGGCTTTAACCCACTGAGCCACCCAGGTGACCCTTCTTATACATCTTTTTTTTTTTTTTTAAAGGTTTTATTTATTTATTTGACATAGAGGAATCACAAGTAGATGGAGAGGCAGGTAGAGAGAGAGAGAGGAGGAAGCAAGCTCCCTGCTGAGCAGAGAGCCCGTCACAGGACTCGATTCCAGGACCCTGAGATCATGACCTGAGCCGAAGGCAGCGGCTTAACCCACTGAGCCACCCAGGCGCCCCTTATACATCTTTATATTCAGTTTGCAGAGGTTTTTTTATACATATGTTCATGAGATATTAGACTTGGTTTTTGTTTCTTGTTATTACCTTAATCGTTTTTTTATAAGGGAAATGCTGACCTCATAAAATGGATTAGAAAATGTCCCCTTGTGATTTACACTCTCACCACCTTTATTTGACATAGTAATGGAAGTCCTATCAACAGGAATCAATCAACAAAAAGAAATAAAAGGCAAAATGGTAAGGAAGAGTAAAACTCACTACTTACAGATGACTATATAAAAAACCTGAAAGACTCCACCAAAAAATTGCTAAAACTGATACACAAATTAGTAAAGTCAGAGGATACAAAATCAATGTACAGAAATCTGTTGCATTTCTAGACACCGATAATGAAACAGCAGAAGGGGAAATTAAGGAATCAGTCCCATTTACAGTTGTACCAAAACCAATAACGTGCCTAGGAATAAACTAAATCAAAAAGGTGAAAAACCTATATACACTGAAAACTATAAAACACAGATGAAAGAAATTGAAGGTGACACAAAATGGAAAGACAGTCCATGCTCATGGATTAGAAGAACAAATATTATTAAAATGTCTATATTACCCATTGCAATCCACACATTTGAGGCAATCCCTATTAAAATGCCAACAGCATTTTTTACAGCGCTAAAACAAACAGTCCTAAAATTTGTATGGAGTCACAAGAAACCCCAAATAGCCATGCAACATTGAAAAAGAAAAGCAAAGCTGGAAGCATCACAATTCCAGCATTTAGGTTATATTACAAAGCTGTGCTGATCAAAGGAGTATGGTACTGGCACAAAAATAGACACGTAAATTAATAGAACCGAATAGAATACCCAGAAATGAACCCACAACTATGAATAAACAATCAACAAATGGTGTTGGGAAAACTGGATAGCCACATGCTAAAGGATGAAACTAGACCACTTGATTATACCATACATAAAAAGAAACTCAAAATGAATGAAAGATCTAAATATGAGATCTGAAACCATAAAAATGTCCTAGAGGAGAACACAGACAGTAACTTTGTTGATATCAGCCACAGCAACTTATTTCTAGATATGTCTCCTGAGGCAAGGAAATAAAAGCAACTGTTGAGACTATATCAAAATAAAAAGCTTCTGCACAGTGAAGGAAACAATGAACACAATTAAAAGGCAACCTACAGAGTGGGCGAGGATATTCACAAATGACATATTTGATAAAGGGTTAGTATATAAAATATATAAAGAACTTACAAAACTCAACATTCAAAAGCAAATAATTTAAAATGGGCAGAAGACATGAGTAGACATTTTTCTGAAGAAGACATATAGATGGCCAGGAGACACAGGAAACAGTGCGGAACATAACTGACCACCACGGAAATGCAAATCAAAACCACAGTGAAGTTTCACTTCATGCTTGTCAGAATGGCTAAAACCAACAACACAATAAAGAAATAGGTGTTGGTGAGGATGTGGAGAAAGGGGATGTTAATGTTAGGATGCAAACTGGTACAGCCACTGTGGAAAACATTATGGAGGGTCCTCAAAAGTTAAAAACAGAACTACCCTGCAGTACAAAAATTGTACTACCAGGTATTTACCCAAAGAATATAAAAATACTAATTCAGAGGAATACATGCACCCTCAATGTGTGTAGCAGCATTATCAACAATGGCCAAATTGTGGAAGCAGCCCTAGTATCCACATACTAATGAATGGATAAAGAAGAGGTGATATATATTACACACATACACAATGGAATATCACTCAGCTGTCAAAAAGAAGGAAATCTTGCCATTTGCAGATGTAGATCTAGCTGGAGAACACTATACTAAGCAGAAGAAGTCAGGGAAAGACAAATACCGTATGATTTTACTCATGTGGAATTTAAAAAACAAAACATGAGGAAAGGGAAAAAAAGAGGGAAACCATAAAACAGATTCTTAAATACAGAGAATAAACTAAGGGTTGTTGTAGGGGAGGTGGGCTGGGGAATGGATTAAATGGGTGATGGATATTAAGGAGGTCACTTGTGATGATCACTGCGTATTGTATGTAAGTGATGAATCACAAAATTCTACTGAAACTATGGTTACACTATATGTTAGTTAACTGGAATTTAAATAAAAACTTGAAAAACAAAAAAGAGTTGCCTGGGTGGCTCAGTTGGTTTGGTGTTTGACTCTTGATTTCCGGGTCATGATCTCAGGGTTGTGGGGTTGAGCCTAATGTGGGGCTCATGTACTGGGCATGGAGCCTGCTTGAGTTTGTCTTTCTTCCTCTGCACCTCCCCTCTAAATATAAATAAATAAATAAAGAAAGAAAGAAAGAAAGAAAGAAATTTTTTTTTTAAAAAAAGGGAAAAGAAAAGGAAAATGTAATAGAACTGTAAAAAAAAAGAGAGAGAGAGAGAGAAAGAAAGAAGAGCAAGAGAGAGAGAGCATGATATTGAAAGAGAGAAACTGAGAAACAGACTCTTAACTATAGGAACAAACTGATGGTTACCAAAGGGGAGAGGTAGGGGGAGGATGGGTGAAATAGATGATGCAGATTAAGGAGTTCACATGCTGTGATGAGCACTGCGTGTTGTATGTATGTGCTGAATCACTATGTTGTAAATCTGAAATTAATATTACACTGTATGTTAACTATCTAGAATTTAAATAAAAGCCATTAAAAAAAATTTTCCTTTTTTGTTGTTGTTGGAGGACATTGTAGAATATTGGTATAATTTCTTTCTTAAATTTTTGGTAGAATTGGTCACTGACATCATTGGGACTTTGTACTTTCTTTTTGGAAATTTATTAAATTTCCTAGTTGCTAAAGACTTATACAAATTATCTACTTCTCTTTCTGTTTTCTATAGAGAATATACTTCATCTTACAAAGAATTTATACATTCCCTCTAAGTTGTCAAATTTGTGGACAATGGATGGTTCATAAATTATTCTATTATCTTTCCAATGTCCATGAAATTAGTAGTTTCTCTTTCATTTCTGATATTTGTAATTGCCTCTTTTCCTCATTTTTCTTGGTAAGCTTACCTAGAGATTTATAAATTTATTGTTATTTTTAAATAACTGGCTTTGATTCCATCGATTTTTGTCTATACTTTCTTGTTTTAATTTTATTGATTTTTCCTCTTGTTGCTATTATTTTTTTTTTCTTGCTTGCTTTATGTATTTATTTGAGGGAGAGTAAGAGAGAGAGCATGAGAGGAGAGAAGGTCAAAGGGAGAAGCAGATTCCCCACAGAGCTGGGAGCCTGATGTGGGACTCGATCCCAGGACTCCAGGATCATGACCTGAGCCAAAGGCAGTCACTCAACCAACTGAGCCAGCCAATTTTAGTCTAAAATTGCTCTACTTTTTTTATTTCCTAAAATATCCTAGAATGGAATCTTGGTTTTTGATTTTAGATCTTTCTTTTCTAATATTTTTAATGCTTCAATTTTTATCCTAAGAATTCACTCACTGCATTTAGCACACTACATAAATTTTGAAAAAATTGTTCTATCAAAAAGTTTACTGTGAGTTCAAAATATTTTAAAATTTCTAATGGTATTTTTTTCTTTGACTCGTATTTTGTTAAGAAGTATATTGTTAAAGGGGCACCTGGGTGGCTCAGTGGGTTAAAGCCTCTGCCTTCAGCTCAGGTCATGATCCCAGGGTCCTGGGATTGAGCCCCGCATCCGACTCTCTACTACTCGGGGAGCCTGCTTCCTCCTCTCTCTCTGCCTACTCGTTATCTCTGTCTGTCATATAAATAAATAAAATCTTTAAAAAAAAGAAGTATATTGTTAAAAAAAAAAAAAAGAAGTACGTTGTTTAATCCTCCTAATATTTTGGCATGTTTCAGCTGTCTTTCTGTTACTAATTTCTAGTTTAATTTCATGTGGTCCAAAAACATACTTTATATGGTTTCTATTATTTTGAATATGTTAGGGTGTGATTTATGGCCCAGAGTGTGCCCATTTTCTGAATATGCTATAAAATCTTGAGAACAGTGTATTCTGTTTATTTAATGAAATATTCTATCAATGGCAATTTAATCAATTTGATTGATAGCACTTTTTAGGTCAACTATATCCTTATTCATTTCTTGTCTGCTTGATCTATCAATTACTAAAAGAACATTGAAGTATTCAACTATAATGGTGGGTTTGCCTATTTTTTTCTTACGGTTTTATCAGTTTTGTCTCATGTCTGTTTATTAGGTACACACAGTAAGGATTAATGCTTCTTCCTGGAAAAATTTTCCCTTTATATATAGCAACTACAGATTTCTTTTGACTATTGTTGTCATGGTATATTTTTCATCACTTTAGTTTTTTTGTTTGTTTTCTGGTGTTTTTTTAGTCAACCGAAATGTTTTTATTGGGTCATTTCTCTACTTTTTTTGTGATATAATATGTAACATTTGCTATCTTAACCTTTTGAAGTATACAGTTCAGTGGTATTAAATACATTTACATTGTCATTCAGCCGTCACCACCATCCATCTCCACAATACTTTCCATAAAACTGAAACTCTGTACTCCTTAAAGAGTAACTCTCCATTTTCCCCTCTCCAAAGCCTGTGGCAACCACCATTATACTTTTCATCCTTATGATTTTGACTACTCTTACCACCTCATGTTAAGTGGAATCATGGAGTATTTGTCTTTTTGTGATTGGCTGATTTCACTTAGCATAATGTCCTCAAGCTTCAACCATATTGTTATATATATTGGAATTTATTTCTTTTCAAAACTGATTAATATTCTGTATGCATGTATCATATTTTGTTTATCCATTTAGCTGTGAACAGATATTTGTGTTAGTTTAATATATTAGCTATTTAGTGAATAATGCTGTTATAAACATGGATATACAAATACCCCTTTTCAACTTTGCTTTCATTCTTTTGGGTATATATCCAGAAGCAGAACTGCTGAATTATAAGGTGAATCTATATTTATTTATTTGTTTCATGTTCTTATTTAAATTCTAGTGAGTTAACATATAGTGTAGTATTAGTTTCAGGGGTAGAATATAGTGATTCATCATTTACATATAATAACACCCAGTGTCCATCACAACAAGTGCCATCTTTAATACTTACACATCTCCCATTCAGTAGCCCATCCCCTCATCAGCCTCCTCTCCAACAGCCAACAGTTTATTTTTTATAGTTAAGTCTGTTATGGCTCTACCTCTCTTTCTCTTCTATCCCCCCATCTTTATCTGTTTTATTTCTTCAATTACACATATGAGTAAAATCATATGGTATTTGTCTTTCTCCAACTTCACTTAGCATGATACTATCTAGCTCGATCCATGTCCTTGCAAAATGCAAGATATCACTCTTTTTGATGGTTAAGGAATATTTCATTGCACAAATATACACCACTTTTTTTTTTTTTTTAAGATTTTATTTATTTTTTTGACAGAGAGAGAGACAGCAAGAGAGGGAACACATGCTGGGGAAGTGGGAGAGCAAGAAGCAGGCTTCCTGCTGAGCAAGGACACAGATGCTGGACTCAATCCCAGGACCCTGGGGTTATGACCTGAGCCAAAAGCAGGCAGTTAACAACTGAACCACCCAGGCGCCCCATACACCACAGCTTCTTTATCCATTCATCATTTGATGGACATTTGGACTCTATCCACAATTTGGCTATTGTTGATAATGCTGCTATAAACATTGGGGTACATGTATCCCTTTGAATCAGTATTTTTATATCCTTTGAATAAATATCTAGTAATGCAATGACTGGATGGTAGGGTAGTTCTATTTTTAACTTTTTGAGGAACCATTGTACTATTTCCACAGGCACTATACCATTTGACATTCACACAATACACAAAGTTTCCAGTTTTTCCAATCCTCTCCAATATTTGTTGTTTTCTGTTTTAGGTGTTTGTTTGCTTTTTTGGACAATAGCTATTTTAATTATGTGAGGTGGTGTGTCATTTTACTTTTCACTTGCATTTCCTTATTATGTTGAATAACTTTTTGTGTGCTTATTGGTTATTCATTCATCTTCACAGAACTCTCTATTCAAGTCCTTTGTCCATTTTTGAAATAGGTCATTTTTGTTGTTAAGTTTTTGAGTTTTCTATACATTCTGCATATTAATCCCATATTATATGTTTGATTTGCAAATAATTTTTCTTTACTTTATGGATAATCTCATATGTGTATATATATATTCTTTGTTACTTACGCCTTTGGTGTCATGTCCCAGAAATCATTGCCTAGCCTAACGTCATGTTATTTTTGTCCTATCTTTTCTTCTAAAGGAGGAAAAGGTCTTATATTTTATGTCTTTTAAGTTTTTAGGTTTAGGTCTTATATGCAGGTACTTAATCCATTTTCAGTTAATTGCGTATAATTTTAGATAAAGTCTGACTTCATTTTTTCACATGTGGATATCCAGTTTTCCCAGCTCTATCTCTTGAAAACATTTCCCTTTCTCCATTGAATGGTCTTGGTATCCTTTTCAGAAATCACTTGACCATATATGTGAGGGTATATTTCTGGATTCTTTTTTATTTTATTTTATTGTACTTATTTATCTGACAGAGAGAGACAGTGAGAGAGGGAACACAAACAGGGGGACTAGGAGAGGGAAAGCATGCTTCCTACCAAGCAGGGAGCCCAATGCGGAGCTCAATCCCAGGATGCTGGGATTGACCTGAGCTGAAGGCAGCCCATATTTCTGAATTCTATTCAATTACGTGTTCCACATCTTTTGAAATCCAAGAATTTTTTTTAATGCTTTTCTTTTTGCATTATTCTTGGAAATTTTCCAATGAATTTATTTCCTTTACAGTGTTTTTGATTTTTCTATTTCGAATCTTCATGTTTCTATTCTTCTGTGTATAGTGCCCATCTGTACTTCATGTCATCTACTTTTTCCACTACAGCAATTAAAATATCAATCATAATTTTTTTAAATTGCCTATATGATAATCCCAATATATGTTTCATATCTGAGTCCAGTTCTGACACTTTGTTCAGATTGATTTTGATTCTTTCTTTCGTGTGTGGGGTGTGTGTGGGTGTATACTTTTATATTAATTTGGGTGCAGGTTAGGATCTGTTTAATGGTTTCTGTAGTTGCAAATGCCAGGAGCTTCAAATTCCTCTCATGTCCTTGTTTTTATTTTCCCTGTTGCCTATGGTCATTCCTGTAAATTCTTCCTTAGAATCTGCATCTTTCAGTTCCTTTAGCTATAATCCCTTATATCAGAGCATTGATGATATGGTGATAAGATGTGAGTGATAAGTTTTTTTAAATCCTGTAATTAAATTTTACCTTTTACAGAACCAGTGCCCCTGGGCTAAAACCATCATAGGTGTTTCTCATGTGTTTTGAATTTTATGTATTTTTCTCTTTATCGCCTTGCCACTGCTACTTTAAGTGAAACAAGGTTATGGGGAACTAGAGTCAAGAAATGCTCTATCTCAAAGTATCTAAAACAATAAAATCTTCTCTTCTTGAAAGTAAGCCTCTGTTACTGAGACCGTGCTGAATGTTTTTCACAATGGTTACTCTTTCCCACACAAATGCGAAAGCCAGCATAGGATTTATCTTGTCTCTTCACCATTAGAATCTGCTGTGGTTTGTTTGGGTAAAACCCATCAAAATGTGTGCACCTTCCCAAGACTGCAGCATACAGTAGTAAGAGCTTCTTATTCTCATTTTGTCCAAACTCGGCTTCCAGGGATCTCAAACTTAAAATTTAAGACCTCCTACAATTTCAATGCTCTGCAGACTCAACTGGCTTGCTAGAGTTTGGATGGTAGCTTGCCCTATGACTTCAGTTCTCTGATGAGTCAGTGAAAAGTCATTGGTTTTCTGTTCGTTTAGCTTTTTTGTTGTTGTTTAGTATGAGAGTGACAATTTCCAATCTCTCTACATGTTGGAGCTATAACCAGACATCTACACCTTAGTTTTGTTGATGTTGTTATTTGTTTGTTTGTTTTAGTGAGGCAACACTGATTACTTGCACCTTAACATTTTATGATAAAATTACCCAAACACAAAAAATAAAGCACTTAAGACATAGAGTAAATAATACACAACAAAGCAATAGGTACATAACAAACAAAAAGAAATAGAGAGAACGTTTATTCCTGACTTATGCTTTGTGCCTAGTTTCAGCAACGATCAATATGTTTCCCTATGTGAGCACCCACCTTTAACCCACCACATTATGGATACATACGTCAAAGAAAATCCAGACATTGTGCCATTTTATCCACGAGTAATTAATATTAACCTAAAAAAAGAACATTTTCTCCAAATCTGCAATATTATCATCATGCAATAGTAATTTTCAACATCCTCATATACATTTTTAAAACTTCTTAGGATATCTAAAATTTGCCTTTTTATATTTGGTTTGTTTTATGATCTTAGTGTTAATGCAAGAAACTAACCAGAATCTTAAAAAATTTACCAAAGCTATTCTTTGGATTTAGAAAAACAACATTCAGTAAAATATGGTTGAAGAATGTGTTTAGAGGAATAGACCATTTTATATTTATTCTTATTGAGTTGAATCTTACTAGTAAATCGCTTGAATTATTTTTTCCCAGAGTCAGAGCTAATTATAGTACCATCTATTAACCATATTCTCTTCTTGGGCGCCTGGGTGGCTCAGTGGGTTAAGCCTCTGCCTTCAACTCAGGTCATTATCTCAAGGTCCTAGGATCGAGCCCTGCATCAGGCTCTCTGCTCAGCAGGGAGCCTGCTTCCTCCTCTCTCTCTGCCTGCCTCTCTGCCTACTTGTGATCTTTGTCTGTCGAATAAATAAATAAAATCTTTAAAAAAAAAATTCTCTTCCACACCAATTCAAATATCAGATTTACCATACGGTAAATTTTTGTTAAAATCATCCACTTTGAACTTGTTTTTTTTAATTGATCTTTGTTTCTTTACCCATGGGAACTATATTTCAATTACAGTTTAGTTTAATTTAAAATCCTTCTACTTTTGTATGATGCTCTTGTTAATGTGATTTCTTTTTCTTCATAGGTTTTATAATTTTAAAAAACTCATAGACAATTTATGGAGTTTATAAATTAATTTGTATATGATTAAAATCTGCTGTTAGGAATAGAATGCTACCAGAATTTCTTTCCCTTGAGAAACAAGTTTAAATGTGGATAAGGTATATGAAGCAATTGTTTTCAGGCATTGGACAGTCAACAATAGTCTGTAAGGATTGAGAGAGTGAAAATACATGAGGTCCTATGGTGACCCTAATGTTTAGGCTATAGAGACTTTATAGACCATAGCATAGAGAAGTTGTCAAGCCTCGGCTGGCTGTAGTGTCATCATTGAGCTGATGAGAAAAATAGCAAAGTTCAGAGCTTCTTAAAATCAGAATATTTGGGATGCCTGGGTGGCTCAGTCAGTTAAGCTGCTGCTTTGGCTCGGATCATAAACCCAGGGTCCTGGGATCAAGTCCTGCATCAGGCTCCTTGTCCATCGGGGAGCCTGCTTCTCTCTCTGCCTCTGCCTGCCACTCTGCGTGCTTGTGCTCTCTCTCTGACAAATAAATAGAATCTTAAAAAAAAAATCCTAATATTTGTTGGGCATTTCATCTACAGGGAAGAAGCTGGACAGCTCAGGGGGATATCCTCTCCATGGTTCTGTATGGTAATTTCTCATGTTTCTGATGATGGCTGTGATGAGTATGCTCAAGGCATGCCACGGTGGGCCTGAGAGCCAACCAGAAATACCAGCATTCATGCAGGGGCTGGGATATTTGAGTTCTGGGTCAGTCTGAGTGAAAAGACTTTTTGAGCACCTCCAGGAAGGCTACACTTAGGAGTTAAGACCATGAGTCTAGGATAAAAGAGAAGATAAAAGAGTAGCACACCAGCCTTAACAAACAATAAAAGGAACTCTAACTGGATTAAAAGGCTCCTCCAGTAACTTAACACATAACTTAACATTAAAGAAAACAGCATAGCTCAGGCTCTATAATATACATGCATAATATCCACCCTAAAATAAACAAAGGACTAGCCATGCAAGGGAGTATATATGTATGTGTGACAGTTACCCCCCAAAAAATAAATAAATAAAATAAAATCAGTAGAAACAGACTTGGAGATTACTCAGGTATTGAAGTTAACAGAGAAGGACTTTAAAATTGCTGCAGTATGTTCTGTGTCTAAGGAACAACTATGCATAATGAGACAAAAGATAGAGAATCCAAGTAGGGAAATGGATCCTATATAAAAATAAAACAAGTGAAAACTCAAAAAACTAAAGCACCCAAAGGGAAATTTTAGAATGGAAAAATATAATATATGAAGTAAAAAATTTCCTGGATTTTCCAAATAGCAGGTGGAGCCTTCAAAATAAAAGATCAGTAAAACTAAATACAAACAAATATAAAGCATCCACTTTGAAGAACAGAGAGGGGGAAATGACTGAAAAATAACAAAAAAGTCTGGAACTCAGAGACATGAAAGACAATATCAAATATTTTATGAGTTCTAGAAGGAAGGAAAAGGAAGAATAGGACATAAAAATACGTTTGAATAAATAATGTCTAAAAATTTCTCCACATGACACCAAAACATCCATTCATGCATTGAAGATCAGCAAACTCTATATAGGAAAAATGAAGAAAAACAAACTAGTAGTTTAAGTTTCTATAAACCAAAAATAAAAAGGAGGAAATCACAAAAGCTGCAAGACTAATAGCACAACTTATAAACAAATAAAAAGAAGAGTAATACAGGTGTGATGAATACATGGAGGCCAGAATATTACGGACTTAATAGCTTTTAAAGTGCCAAAACAAAACAGTGGTCAACTTAATATTCTCTATCCAATGAAAACAGTCTTCAAGAAACACACATTTCTTATGAATTAAATATGAGGAAACTCATCAGTAGTAGATCATAGTAGATTTTAAAAATGCTGAAGGGAATGGTACTAGGTGGAACCTCAGATCTACAGAAAAGAATAAAGAGCACCAGATTTCTTAATCTTGTGTGCAATTAAAAAAGTAATCTTTCTTTTTCTCTTATTTTATTAACAAGACAATGTTTAAATACAAAAATTAAAATTTTGTATTGTGAGTTAAATAATGTATGTACGATGTAAAATATTCAACCACAATAGTATCAGCAATGAAATTAAATTCTATTTTGTTATTGAAAATGTCATGTTTTATATGAAGCAATAAAATATTATCTCTATATAGGCTGTTATCAGTTAAGTGTGCATATTCTACCGCAAATTAACCACTGAAATTTAAAAAAGGATAAAGAACCAACTGAAGAATAAAATTGATTATTAAAAGTACTTGATTAATGGGGCGCCTGGGTGGCTCAGTGGGTAAAGCCGCTGCCTTTGGCAGGTCATGATCTCAGGGTCCTGGGATCGAGTCCAGCATCGGGCTCTCTGCTCAGCAGGGAGCCTGCTTCCTCCTCTCTCTCTCTGCCTGCCTCTCTGCCTAATTGTGATCTCTCTCTCTATCAAATAAATAAATAAATAATCTTTAAAAAAAAAAAAAAGTACTTGATTAATGAAAAAGAGGCAAATGCCAAGGAAGGGAAGAAAAATCAGATGGGAGAACCAGAAAACAAAGAGCAAGATAATAGATATAAACTAAAATTATTATTAGTCAGCTTGAGTCAACTTCTACTATTTTTTACTGGCTTTCTCTTTTATCCTCCCTTCTCACATTTTTTTGTTTTGTTTTGTTTTCACTTGGAGTAAACAAGTGTATATCATCATATATATGCTTTAAATAATTAGGACTAAATTTATTTAACAATCACATAAAAGATTTTTTTAATCTTATGAGGTTTTTGTAAAGGACATTAAAATTGAAAAGTGTGGCTTGTTTCTAAGTGTCTTAATATTGTAAACATAGTGGTCATTCCGTAATATGTAACATTATTTTTAACTGAATTTAGAGACATGCAGGACTTTGGTGAATAAAGATGGAAACTGAAGAATCACTAAGACTAATTAAGTGTGATAACTAGTCTCATAGGATAACATCACTTACTAGAATTTCCCTATAAAATGGATATTACAGACAACAAAGGAAGGATTGAGTATATAATGAAGAAATCAGTATATGCCAAAATAGATAGTTTAATGTGGAGGGGAAAAATTGGATAATTAACTCAAACAAAATTAAGTTCCAAATATATTAAAATGTAAAAATAAAATTGTAAGAGAGGTGGAGTGATCTGTATATCTCTCTCAGAGTAAAAGGGAAAGAGAAAACTGATACAAATATCTGCATACATATCTTAATGTAACATTAAGTTAAAACACGATAGATCTTCCATTAAATGCATCTACACTTATGAAAGAGCACACATCCAATAGGAAAAGAAAACAAACTGTTTAGTAAGCTATTAAAAAATAAACTTCAAATTATGTAAACATTGGGCATTTAGTACCTAAAGACATGCAAAAAAAGAAAGAAAGAAAGAAAGAAAGAAACAATCTGAAACATTTTTTTAATTCATTATTAAAAAATTAGAAAGAACTGTGATACCCAAAGGCAGTAGTAAAGAATACTTTTGCCTGTTGCTTGTGAAAATGAGATTCATGTAATTTTTTAAACAAATCCATTTGTAATCCTCTTTTTCAGCAATGTCCTCTGGCTTTCTGTCTGCAGGGAAAATAAAAAGTACCCATGATAAAGGATAAATAGACAATAAGGACTGTAATTATTTGATTGATGGGTCAGTATCATGAAAAGAGCTTGAATGTTTCTCAAGAAGGGTAAGAGGAATACACTTCATTATAACCACACTATATAGAGTACTATGGTGCCATTAGTAGTGATATGTATGTATTGTGGAAGAACACTCATGATGCATTTATAGTATGCCCTTCCAGAAAATAAAATTTGAAAAATTCTACCTGTGCATGTAAGAATATTTTGTGCATATATATGTATATTTTAGAAAAAATGCTGGGAAAGATGAAGGCATCAAGGCACCAAGATGTTCATTTGGTTACGTTTGTTAGGGTATTTGGAAAAGGAAGGGATAGGGAGGTACATGAAGAGAAATAAAACTATAGGCAAATGGGAAAGTACCTCATTTTATATTAAATATAAATGTAGAGCATCAAATTTTGTACTTTGACAGATATATATTAAATAAGCAAATGAATAAGAACTAGACTTAAATGTAAAAATAAATACACTGATTTTTATAAGTGACAAAAGTATGAGTAATTTCCTTTTTATATTACTGTTATTATTACACTATTATTTTCTCAGTAAAGCTTTGTTTTTAATTTTTCCCCCACCAAAGAAAGAAATAACGACTAGTTCCCATGAAAAGCCATGAGAATCGTACTATGGATAATAACATAGCATGCCTCATCTAGACATGTAAAGATAACTATTTTGAATTGATAATCATTGACCATGTGACTCATATAAATAAATATAAACAAGCAATAAATGCATGCATGCTTGTGAATATTGAAAAGGATGCACAGTTAATGAGAGTGCACTTTATTCCTTAATTTGACTTCATCTGCAGTATGCTGTGTGCACTTCTGAAGGAGTGTGCATTTACGTGTATGAAAGAAGAAATTAGAAGATAGAAAAATTGTCATGTTATACTAAGATCATTTTAATATATGCTTCTAACAAAAATTTGCTTTAGAAAAAGTCAAAGCCTTTTTAAACTAATTCCCACACATACAAACATAATATCACTTTGTAAAATGCTAATTTATAGGGAGATTTATTTTAAAAATCTTATGTGGAAATATATATGTCAGAAAAATGCTTTTAAGGAGCATACTTTTTTCTTTTTTTTAAAGATTTTGTTTATTTATTTGATACTCAGAGATCACAAGTAGGAAGAGAGGCAGGCAAAGAGAGAGGAAGAGAAGCAGGCTCCCTGCTGAGCAGAGAGCCGGATGCAGGGCTCAATCCCAGGACCCTAGGATCATGACCTGAGCTGAAGGCAGAGGCTTTAAACCACTGAGCCACCAGGCGCCCCTAGGAAGCATACTTTTTAATGCAAGTATATAAAATTGTGGTCGAAATATACACGCAAAGGACAAGCAAGTACTGTGGAAAAACTTAGCAGATAACTTAATTTCTTGAAAGATATTATTCAAGATGTATATTTGTATTTATCTTCTTTAATTAATTATTTATTAATTTGTTGGGTCCATTGATAAGGATTAGGATAAGATGTTTGCTCTCTCGTACAAAAACCACTTAGTGACTTACAAAATGTAAAGAAGCTTTTCTTTCTTGGTTCTTGGATCACTTGATTTTTGATACATGCCTCTGTTTTGTGAAATAACTTGCATTTATTTCTTAAATTTTTTCTTAGACTCTGAATGAATTTTATGATGTGCCTAAAATAAAACACATTTGTAAATATTTTTAAAAGTTTCATTTTATGGGAAAACTGGAGTGTAAATGTACTTTTCCCTGAATTAAAATATTGTTTTAAATTGTTGACAAAATATACATTCATATTTAGGCTGAATTTTTTTCTTAAACACATAAACAAGTTATCTTTATTTACAGGAGGGTGATGTGATTTATGAATGGTGATTTTAGAAGGCTCCTGAGTTACCTTGGTGTCAAAAAGGCTTTACTAAACAACTTTTTAATTAGACAATTATAAATGAATCTGAAATGTAGATGTATTTAAATTTCTAACAAAATAAACATGAGCCTAAAAATTAATAGGAATTGTATTTAGCTTCACACAATTTTTAGTTTAAATGAACCTAAAGCCTCAGGAATATAAATGAAAACACTGTGTGGTTCCAATTTTGTAGTTACTGAAAAAACTCTACAGTAATTTGCATTTTGTGTTGAAAGCTTTTAAAAGTTATTAGCATTGGTTAGAGTTTATTTATAAGCTTAAAAGTGTATTTTCTTCTCCAGAATTCAAGTCAAACTATAGCAAGCAATTCATTAGTTAACTCTCCTTTAGTTTCATTTGATTACATAATCTGCTATTGTAAAATAATGTTTTCCTTTAAAGCTATGTTCTAATTCTGTATAAATCAATGTGAAGGTCTATACTGAACCAGACTGAGCATATACTGAGTGTACTACAAACTCAGAGGTAGAAAGGTTCTTTTTTCAAAAGACTTTTTTGCATGATTCACGGAGTGGTAAACTCTATTAAAATTCTTTGATCTACTATGTCATGGAATTTTTTTTTTTTTTTTTCAGAGATAGAGAGTCCAAGAGGTGAGGGAGGGGAAAGGACAGAGGGCGAAAAAGAGAGAATCATAGATAGGCTCCTTGCCCAGCACAAAACCTGATACTGGGCCCAGTGTCATGACTCTGAGATCATGACCTGAGCTGAAATCAAGGGTCAGTCACTGACTGAGCCACCCAGGTGCCCCTTAAAGTTATACCATTAACTCCTTTGTTCTCACTATGGGAATAGGAAGAATATGAAAAGGTATCTAATAAGGTAAGAAAACTACAATTATTTTTTAAATGCATTGAGACTGCTTTCATTATATACTTGTGCTTATTTATACTCCACGCAGACGTACAATTCAATTCATTTAAGAATGTTCTTTGTCTCATTAATTTCAATAAATTTTGAAACATTAATAGTGTGACCACATTGAACATGATCATGATCAGTCTTTTGATATCTAACACATTTTGCAGATAAAAAATATACAAGATAGGGGTGCCTGGGCAGCTAAGTGGGTTAAGCCACTGCCTTCAGCTCAGTGGGTTAAGCGTCTGCCTTTGGCTCGGGTCCTGATATTAGGCTCCTGGGATCGAGCCCCGCAATGGGCTCTCTGCTCAGTGGGGAGCCTGCTCCCCCCTCTTCTGCCTTCCATCTCTGCTTATTTGTGATCTCTCTCTGTCAAATAAATCTTAAAAAAAAAAAAATCCAAGGTAATTAAGACTGTATAAACCATGTACCATATACTTTTACCATCTAAAGTATAACAGCCATCGCAGAGTACATCAGGACAAAGGAAAAGTGCTCCTTATTCTTTTTTACCTTAAAATTGTACCTTTAAGATACAAGAAGGAGTAATTCTAACAGAAGGTCATTATTCAATTATCTAGACATTTACCACTTTTTACATTGAGCAGATGATGTGATATACTTAACAGAGTATATAGGAAAGGAAATAGCTCTAAGCCCCAAGCCAAAAATTATTTTAATAAATAAATAGGAATGTAGGATTGTATAAAAATGTTAGTTCTCTGGTAGAAATGAATAAAACTATTCAAAAGGAAAGAAACATATTTAAACAGTATTTCCCCAAATATCCACAAATAAAGTACCAACCATCAAACATAAGATCACAATTTTAAAAATAAGATACACAAGAAGAAAGACAAAAATAACAAGTATAGTATAAAGAAAACAATGGAAAACACAACAGAGCTTAATTTGCTAAGTTAGACTTACAAGGTTACTAAAAAATGACTGGTAAAAGGATGAGTCATTTTCTTCCCCTACATAAAACGAATGTTTTCTTTATTGTTAACAGATTATAAAAGACTGCAATTTGCAGAATTTACTAACTCACTATTTAAAATGGCATCTTCCTATTTCCTGGTTTCCACCTTGGTTTAGAAGTTGCATTTTTTTTCCCCTAGAATGTTATGTAGTATGTAGTACTATCTTGCCCTATTATGTCTTTTAGAAAAGAATGATTTTGTTAGCTCTGCATAAAGAATATGTGAACTATATTAAAGGGAAAAAAAGTCAGTTATTTAAAGATAAATTCATTTCTATTGCCTGCTTATCTTTTTACATAAAGTACAGAACACTTCTATGAATGCCTTGAGCATATAATGCAACGTCTACTATTTCCTAAACATATCAATAATATATACCATGTGCAGTTTTTCTGAGGTATATCATATTGACATGAAACTATGTGAATATAATACGTATGACTGTGAAATATTTCATAAATATTCAGGATTTCATTTGTTTTTTTTTGTTTACTTCCAAGTTTATGCAGAAAAATTTTTAGTTGTTATAGCAAATAAGAATGGCAAAATTTAGGTGAGAGAATAAGAAGAGAAGTTTAGAAAATTGAGAAGTAATAGTGCCGTTTATAATGGACACTAGATATCTGTGTATCTATCTATCTGTATCTATACCTATCATCTATCAACTATATCATCTATTATTTATCTATCATCTATCTATCAACTATGTGTATCTATCTACCATCTATCATCTATCAACTATTACGTATCTGTCATCTATCTATCTATCTATCTAAAACAAATGAGCCACAGATTTGATCATAAGCTGTTTCATGACCAACATCAAAAGGGGTATTTATCTATTAGACATGCATAGCATTAATGGGATGAAATAATGATTCATCAGAGGATTTTCTACAAATATTAGTATTAATAGAAACCTCTAGTATTCTTCACAAAATAATTTATATGTAGTTATATCACTTTATGTTTATAATATATTTTTATAATAATATCTTCTCTGATTTTCATTAAAAACTGAATGCCTCCAATCTTTCTAATATATGTGGTGGGTATAAAGTAAGACAGTAATTTAAACCTCATTGTAGCAATTATCCAACTTGACAGTGCACATAACTTTCATACAAAGACCTTTTGCCAGAGGTTATCCTCTCCCTGAATTTTGTATTTTTTGGTTAAAAGCTGATTTTGGGGGGTACTTGGGTGGCTCATATGGTTAAGCATTTGCTTTCTGCTTAGGTCATAATGTCACAGGTCCTGGTTTCCAGGTCCATATTGGGCTCTCTCTCCCTCTGCCTCTCCCTCTGCTTGTGCTTTCTCTCTTTCTCAAAAAGAATAAATAAAATCTTAAAAAAAATAAAATAATAAAAGCTAATTTTACCATGTGCATTTTTAGACTTGATTTATAGATTATATTTATTTGTGATTTTTGAAAATTTATGGATATTGGTAATCATAATATTACACTTTCTTTTCTGATTTTTTTCCCCTTAATAGTATGATAAGATTCATGTTGATGAATTGGCTAAAGTTAATTCATTGTACTCCATTCTACTTCGTGAATATATCCCAGTGTGTGTATCTATTTTTTCTTTTTGATATTTGCTCTTATTCATTGCTGCTACAGTCTTAACCATAAAAATTCTCATGTATACTCCTGGTACACAAATTTCCAGGTTATATGTCTGAAAAAAAAGTGCCTAAATTAAGGTATTGTCAAATTATTTTCAACTGCCTTTCTCTCTTTCACATGCTTACCAACTATTTATATATTTTAATTTTTTTCTTTTTTAACTTTTACCAGTCGATTATGTTTAAATGGAAAATTATTTCTTTCTACTTCTCATTATAAATTAAACACTTTTGACATAATTTTTGGCTATTTATAGTTCTCCTCAATTACCACTGGGAAAGTTTATATATTTCCCTTTGAGTTGTTTGTCTTTGTTCTAAAAATTGTGGAATATATATTTATCCTTATGAGTGTACAAGACATAGTACACGTATGTCTTATTTCTGCATATGTATAAGTAATATTCTTGATACATATATTTGTTAGATATTTGTGGCAACTATCTTTTCTGAAGTCCCTGGTTTCTCTTTTCATTCTCTTTATGATATCCTTAAGGAATAGATAGATGTTCTTAATTTAAGAAAGTAGAACTTATCTGTGTGATTTCTATTGTTTGTGTCTTCTAATTTAAAATCTAATTTAAAATCAAAAATTTATGTGTATATATATATATATATATATAGTTTATAAGTAGAATACATAGTTTTAAATTTTGTGTAGATTTTCCTTTAACATTTAAGTAATAATTAAGCTATTTGGCATTGGATTTTTTTAGTGTTATTTATTATTTATTGAATAGGACTTTATTTCATTATTGATCTGTGATGTCAAATGTCATTATGTTTTCCAGATAGACAGTAATCTGTTCCTAAGCCCTTATTGTGGTTTATTCCTCTCTTCCTGCCCCAGTTAATTAGTGTATCTTTATTATCTCAGGCTATAAATCTTTGAAAACTTCAAAGATTTTTAACTCCTACTGGAACCCTGAGTTTTCTGTGCTAATATACTTTATTCTTCACATCTCTCTACTTAACTTTATGTTGTATTTTTCTTTGTCCTCTTTATTGACTTTTCATATTTATGTTCCCATTCACTATCCATTCAATTGTGTCTACTCTGATATTGAATGTGTATATATTTCACTTCTAATTTTTTAATCTCTAGGAATTTTATATGATCTTTCTCATAACTGCTTGAATATGTTCATAGTTACCTATCCTTTGCTTTTTACTAAAGCTACTCTTTTATTTTTTTTTCTTTTCTTTTTAAACAGAGTAAATATATTTGCTTAACAATCTCTATTTGATAATTCTAATGTATCTGCAAGTCTTATTTTGCTGTCTGGTATCTCTTGGTTTTAGTAGTGTGGTTCTGTTTATACCTAGTGATTTGCTTTATTTCCTCTGTGTTTTAATTGTGAGAATCTTTGATAACTTCAGAGGTTTGCTTTTGCTTTTCTCAGGCTTATGGGTTACCACAAACCTAAGAACAATGTTAAGTGAAATATTTGCTAGAGATATAATGGTACAACCAGATTTGGTGAAACTGGTTTTTATTGCTAAATGAAGTCTGTACAGTGATTAAAATTCTTTAGGATAGATTTATATTCCCTTTCAAAAAGCCAAAGTGCATTTGAGACTGTTAGAATTCATTGTTTTCTTTACCTATTAATATAATTATTCCTTGGCCTTTGTTATCCTGTTGTTATATTAGGGTGTTCTGTTGGTCATTCAACCCTAGGAAAGCCGTAGCTCTTTTGTTTTACCTTATCTTTTCCCAGCCTCTGTGCCCCACACATATTTCACATCCAAATTTTAAGTGATCAAGGTTTAGCAGAAATCCTCTAAATAGAAAGCCAACTTCTGAACTCTGAATTTGCCCATTCAAAAGATCCCCCTTTTCACTTTAAGGTTTTTTTTTTTTCATTTATTTATTTTCAGCATAACAGTATCATTATTTTTTCACCACACCCAGTGCTCCATGCAATCCATGCCCTCTATAAGTTTTGCTTCATTGTTCTCCTGTATTCTTGATAGCATGGCAATGCATTGAAAATGAAATTTTCACATACAATAATACAACAGAATACAAAATACAAAAATACAACAGAATTTTTAGCTGCTTAATGAGAATATCATCTATGCTATTTACCTAATCTGCCATATTTTACAAACGAGAAATTTATATTCACTTTTATATCCATATTTCTGTCAAATATGATTAGAGTAAGGTTATTAAAAAGCAGGCATTAGAACAAATGTAAAATATGCAAAAATATAACAAAAATTAGAGAAAAACATATAAATGAAATATTGATCATGGTTATTAACTACTGAATATTGTGGAAAAAAGGACTGACATAAAATGATTCTCAACAGAACAAGCTAAAAATAAATTCCATAGAAAATAATTTTTTTTAAAGTTCTGAAAGAGAAATACTTGAATCAATCTTCATCCTTGTAACTGTTGACATTTTCCCCTCTGCATTGTACATCTATGGATTATTTTTTCCAACATCAGGGAAATTGAAAAGACAGTACTTTCAAAGTTTCCTTGTGCTGACCTTTCTTATCTGCTTGACACATCATAGTGTCACATGAATAATTAAATATAAGGAAATTGGGCATATTTACTTTGCTTTTAAAATCTGCCTTCCTTCTTTCCTTCCTCTTTTCCTCCCTTCTTCCCTTCCTCTCTGTCTTCTTTTTTTTCTTTTTTAATCTTTGAATGTACACAAGTAAGGGAGGATAATTTCTTTGGAGATTCCACCACAATATACACAAAAATTGAAACAACAATAAAAAAATACTCCAAGTTCTAAAAATAGATAATTTTATTACAGATGACTCCAAAGATACATATAAAATTTTGGCAATTAATATTCAGACAGGATATGTCCTGTAAGCTAAAGATGACACTGTCTATTCCAGTAAAAGGATATTCCTATTATAGCAAAGCACATCTGCTATTATTCTGTTGTTTTTGGCAACAATGCATGTTAAGAAAGAAGATAGTTCTGCAGTTCTTTGGTAAGTAACATAAACACATGGGAAAATTATTTATCTTTTTCCCTGAGACCATAGGGAATGGTATCATGGCTACCATGATATGATGAATATTTTGTAATGGTTCTGTGTGCTGATTGAGGGTCAGACTGATGTTTTCCTTTAGTTTTTGATTTGAAATATAAATTGATTTGACAGATTCTGTTACTTTGTGTATTTCTTTCCAAGCAATATGCACATGTGGTTATATCTTTTTCCTTTTCTCCTAAGCTTTCCTTTGACCACCACTGAAATAGTATTTATAGAGAGAAAATCCTTCCTTGGTGAATACATTTTCCCCTGTGGTTTTCCAATGTCTTCAGTTTTCATATGTTGAGGAGAGAGAGGGAGAACATGTGAGAATGAATGATACAGAACAAGTTTTGTTCTCCCTGTTTTCCTTTGACTATATCAAGCCAGCACTTAAATAGACACAGTTGCACCATGAGAAATTTTACTGGCTATCATTTTATGGTAGAACGACAATCTTTTAATCAATACAAAGTAGTAATTGTGTCCCCATGGTAACTTAAAAACTGATTGCAGCAGTGAAGCCAAAACCTGAAATAATTCTATAGTAACATGAAGATGTAGACTATCTCACTTTAAATATTAGAATTTCCAGTATCTGGTTTCTTAATTTGCAATTTATATTCTATTTACTCAAAGTAGATATATTTTACAGAGAAAAGTGCATGATATATCAGGGGATAAAAATATATGTTTATAAAAAATATATGTTTATAAAAAATAAAAAATTAAAAAAAAAAAAAAAGTGCATGATATTTTGTGATAACGTAAATATGTCAAAATATACCTGTAGCTATCTAAATGAAAGATTATCATGACAGGGAAGAAATTTTACTGTGGACTAATGATGCCATTATAAGGCAGACAAGGAATTCTTTGCTTCATACAATAGACATGTTTTTGAAAACATTTGCTAAAAATCAGCATCTTAAAAACTGAATCATTCAGTGCCCTAAAGAACTGCATTTTTAGCACAATTTGATATGTCTCTTTTAGAGAAGATGTAGTATAAATCTCATTTAAAGAAAAATAATTGTTGATTTTGTACATTACATTTTTTTAAACATGAATCTTTTTTTACAGAAAAGTTTTAAGATTTAGCAGAAGCAATTAATCTAGTACTTTAACAATTTCTTTTTTTTTTTTAAAGATTTTATTTATTTATTTGACAGACAGGGATCACAAGTAGGCAGAGACACAGGCAGAGAGGAGGAAGCAGGCCCCCTGCCGAGCAGAGAGCCTGACATGGGGCTCGATCCCAGGACCCTGAGATCATGACCTGAGCCGAAGGCAGAGGATTAACCCACTGAGCCACCCAGGCACCCCAGTACTTTAACAATTTCTAAAAATATGTAGGGCTATCATTTTATAGTGTGAGATTTGTCTTATAAAATAAACTGAATTACTGTATTATAATTAATAATTTAGGGGTTTTTTTTATGCTTGCTAGTGAATAACTTGGTCAGTTGTTTATGATGAATACCTATTGAAAGATCTGAAAGAATCTGAGTTTCCTCACTTCTTACCCTTAAGGCGCAAAGCATAGGAATAGTACTTGTCTTTGCCTAAACTTTCCTCAAAGAAAATCTTAAAGAAAATATGATCTCCAAACAAAAGTGCAGGACATGGTCTGTTGAAATGAGAAAGGTTGAAAAACCAACACAGGGGTCTTATATGGATTTGACCAATACTATAATCAACTGGTGTTTTATCTCATGAGAATCTTCTGGGAGGCTTTATGTACTTTATCTCAGAGATGTCCATCTGAGAGACCAAAACGAGAATATATTCATCAATCTGCTCTTCATTCTGCATTGGCCAAGCGTGGCTCCATGCATTTTGATTACTGCTTATTTCTGATTTGAACATAAGTGAATATTGGACAAATTCTCATGTCTGTTCCTGCCACAGTTTTAGGGAAACTCCAGAGCAGGAAGGAGGGTATATAGCTTAATTAGGGTGAGGTAATATCTAATTATGTCGGCATGAAGCTGGTTAAAGTCATTATAAAACTATTGCTGACACAGTGGTTGGGGAATAAGATGGGACCAAGAAAATTTTGAAATAATTATGAGTTATTCTAAAGCACTCTAAGATATATTTTTTTTAGATTTCAGTCTTACTGTGCTGCTCAAAAGACAACAAATACTGGCATAAATATGAATCTTTTCAATTAAACTTGAATGTTCCTAAACTACCTCCCACCATTTTCATAATTTCTTCCAGTGTTGACATTTTATGGCATAATGTAGCTGAATATAGTTGATGTTATTATTGCATATACATCTTTTTATCTTGCAAATGCTTTTTCAATTAGGTCTCTAAAAGAAAATTTCACATAAAAAATAGTGAATATAACATTGCCATTTAGTAGATTTACAAAACACTGGCTGCCTATACAATCATCTTGCTGTAATTTTGAGTATGATGGCTCTAATTCTTTGCTATTGAAGTGCTTTTAAAAATTATATGATGTTTCTTTCATTAATATTGAAATTCTCTGAGTTTTCTTATTAATCTTGGCCTATTACTGAGTCTTAAATTTCTTCTTACATGTTTTGAGCATCATCATGTCAGATATTTTGAAGGGCAGCTGCCTTTCCAAGCATGGAATCAGGAGGTTCAAGATCCAAAATAAGGTTCCTACACCTGTCAGTCATCAAGACTAAAATGGTGATATAGGGATAATTATGAATAGACTTCTACTTAGCTTTTGGAAGCCTTGTATATATTTTTTAAACAGCAGAATTCATTGGCAAGTTGTGAGGTTGGCTCTCTTAAACTCTGTTTGACTGGCTTTGGGACAATTTGTCAAACCACATGGTCTGATCATTCAGAGGTTAGCTCAAATGACTCCTGTCTTTCTAAGTAAATTTTTGGTTTAGAATTCTTAAATTATCTTTCCTTAGTATTATTCAGAGAAGTTTTAAGACCATAATTTAATAAAAAAATAATGTGTTTTAAATCTCATTTACTTTTGTATTATGAAATTATGTATAGCTGAAATGAAAACTGACATCTTTAATGACTTTCTATTTCAATTCTCTAATAAATACTCAAACCACTGTAACAGACTGTGATTTTTCTTTTTCCCATACTTTCCCCAAGCCTATTTATTCCATGTGAAGAATTTACAGTGCTTCAAAAGCATATTCTGAAATCCTAACGCAATAAGTGGTCGTGAGGAGAAACGTGAATCAAATAAGTTTCTAACCAGGAAAATTATGCCTAGGAGTATAAACTTTTCACCTGATGAGTCTAAAGTAAGAGTTAAATGTAGGCACAATAACATCTCACCATCTTCCTTAGCTGTAAATCTCCCACATGATGATGTAATCACAGTTAGTTATGATAATACCCTTTATTTATAATGCTTTATAATTACAAATAGCTTTCACTTCTTAATTGCCTTTAAGAACCACACACAAAAAAATTAAGATTAATGTTATGCACATTTTATAGAAGAAAACTATGTCTTGGGCTATGAGACAGTTACATGGCTAACAAGTTGTATATAGGAACATTCTTTTCTAAATGAAGAAAATGAGTAAATATGAGAACAAAATTCAATAAATAACCATCTTAATGGATTGATTAATAGTAATAATAAGTTATAGAATTACTAGAATGTACTGAGTTTGATTAGTATACAAATTATATGTCTACACTTTCAGTTTTTAAGTATATGTGATTTAATGTCACATACCAAAAAAAAACAAGAAAAAAAAAAGCAAATAAACAGACAAATCAAAATAAATTGTTGATAATATGAAAATACAAGTCAGAGACTGAGAGAAAAAACTTACAAATTGCAAATCACCTATCCTATCTAACATAGGATTTATATCTAGAATATATAATAAACTCTCAAAATTCAACAATAAAATAACAAAATAAAAAAAAGCAAAGGACAAAATATCTAAAGAATATTAACCAAAAAGATATATAGGAACATATCCATGTCCTTGCTAACACTTGCTGTTTCTTTTTAATTTTAAATGAGTATGTGACTTACAAACTAAATTAAGAAAAACCTCAAAGGAGAGATACTATTTTTCATTTGCCTGGATTATTATTTTTTATATTCTTCATTTTTTCTTGTGGGGCTGATTTCCATCTAGTATTATTTTCATAAATCTTGACTAACTTCTTTAAACCTTTTATAGTGCTGGTAGGATGGAGATGAATTCTCCTAGTTAACTTCTATTTGAGAATACCATTATTTTTGTTAGATACAGAATTCTGTAATGTCCGTCTCATTTTTGTCACTTAAAGATACTGCTTCACTCTCTCTAGGCTTCCATCATTGTGATAAAAAGCCAGCCATTGATCAGATCATGGTTATACCGAATATGTCATTATCTATTAGCCGATTTCAAGAATTTCTTTGAGTCTGTGATTTTCAAGTGTTTGACTATAGTTTTGGAAAGTTTTTCTAGCATTTATTTGGCTTATTTGCTGAAAATCATGTATTTGTACATCTTTTTTTCAGACTTATAACAATTTTGGTTATTTCATTCAATTGTTTTTTTCTGTTTGATCTCTCTCAATTTTCCTGGTTTTTCACTTACATATATATATTGGACTATTTCATACTATGTAGCAATTTGATGAGGATCTTTTTTTTCCCCTTCCATTATCTTTTCCCTGTATTACTTACCCAGTTAATTTCTGTTGCTGTTTTTTGTAGTTCACTTAGCTATTACTTTTCATTAGTTGTCAAGCCTATTCAGTGATTATTTTTTTTTCTTCCCAATATTATATTTTACACTTCCATCCAGAATTTTTATATTTTTAATCATTTTTCTTTCTCCGGAGATTTCCCATTTTTCATTCATCTAGTGAACATATTTTGTTTTTACATTATTGAGGATAGGAATAATAGCTTCTTAAAAATATTTGTTATTTTGAGTATATCGTTTATCTCAAGTTCAGACTTTTTTATTTTTTTTTCTCTTGGGGATTTGTTTTATATTGTTGGTTGTTCATAAAAGGTGGTTTGAGATTGTATCTTGGACATTGCAGTTATGATTATTAAGTTTTATAGTTTGGGGGTTATATCGGTGATGATTATTGTGTCCTTTGTAAACCAGGCGGTTTCTTTGCCTGTGCTTTAACTGCAAACTCTTGTTTCACAGATGGCAGCTTCAATGTCAGTTCAGATCTTCTTTAGGTGGGTTACTCTGAGTTGGTTTCATGGCTTTGAGGTCAGTAAGAAATGTCAGTGGATATTTGGGTTATCCCTTCTCTGGTTCTTTTCTTCCTGGGATTCGCCCTCTCATGTTGGTGATAGTCTTCTACCAACAGTTTTCTGGTTCCCTCAACCAGAAACACTGTAGTTTTTCCATCAGTGCTGCTGCTGACACAGAGCTGCTATATGCGATGTAGTTAGTCTCAGGGAAAAAGCCACAGAAATGGGGAACTGACTTCATATTCTTTGTCTTCTGTAAGTGTAGCCTGTTCTCTAGAGTGGATATGCTTCTGTTCATATCTGGTGCCTTCATGTTATTTTCTAATATGCTGAGCTTTTATAGTTGTTTCTGTGGTGAAAGCTCTCCATTTGAGTCTCTGGTTGTAGCAAAATGAGAAGTCAGAAGTTAAGACATGCTTTTTTTTTTTTTTTAAAGATTTTATTTATTTATTTGACAGAGATTACGAGTAAGCAGAGAGAGAGGAGGAAGCAGGCTCCCTGCTGAGCAGAGAGCCCGATGTGGGGCTCGATCCCAGGACGCTGGGATCATGACCTGAGCCGAAGGCAGAGGCTTTAACCCACTGAGCCACCCAGGCGCCCCAAGACATGCTTTTTTAAAAAAAGAAGTCATGGAAAATTTTCATTTATTTAATAAAAATGAATGTGTAATGTAAATTTTTTTCAGTTTTCAAAAATAAAGGAATACTCTTTCAGGTTAGTAAGGTATTATTTAGTATATGATTCATTAAAAAATCGCTGGGATATACTGCTATAGTTAGATATTGAACTATATCCATAGCCCCTAAAGATATACATTAGTTCCTAGAATGATAGAAGTGTTTTATATTATGCTTTAAGCCAAATACAGAGAAAGAAAAACACCAAAGAATGATCACATAGTACTGTCCAAGATCATTAAATACTTATAAAAAACTTTTTAAAGATTTTATTTATTTATTTGAGAACAAGCAAGAATGAGAGATATCACAGAGGGAGAGGGAGAAGCAGATTCGCCACTGAGCAGGAAACCTGGTATGGGGCTTCATCCCAGGACGCTGAGATCATGACCTGAGCGCAAGGCAGACCCTCAACCGACTGAGCCACCCAGGAGACCCAATACTTATACAATTTTTAAGAACCTATCTGTATGGTTCTTGGTTTGTAACTACCATTCAACCTAGAAAAATACCGATCTCATCAAGAGAGAAAATGAATTGTTTAAAACTTGAAATAAGTTGCAACACCCTTTCTACTATCAGGTGTGAACAATTTCCAGAAATGTCTAGCAATTGTTTTTATTACTAAAATAGACAAGTATTCTCTTATGTTCAAAAAGCCATTTTTGCAGACAACATTTTGACCTAAATGATACCAATTTCCTTCTTTGACTGACTTTCCATACATTACTTTCAAAATTATATTGCACTAAATAGGCATTGCATAAATATCTTTGTTTGAAGATATATAAGAGTATGAAAGACATGACATTTTTTAAGCGCTCTATAGCTAAGTTCAGATTCAGTTTAAAAATCAAAGATATAGGTAGTCATAACTTCCAAAGATCCTTTATGCTGTATATAGTACTTCTTGTTATAACATGAATTCTCTGACTAAATTTTTGAGAAAAGAATTTCTATATCATTATGACTAAATTCCTTTCTTCTTCTTCTTCTTCTTCTTCTTCTTCTTCTTCTTCTTCTTCTTCTTCTTCTTCTTCTTCTTCTTCTTCTCCTTCTCCTCCTCCTCCTCCTCCTCCTCCTCCTCCTCTTCCTCCTTCCCTCCTTCTCTTCCTTATTCTCTTCTTCCTCCTCCTCCTCCTTCTTCTTCATAATAGTTAAATGAAAATTTTAAATCACAAAGCTTATTTCTGTGGCAAACCATAAAAGAGGGGAAAAGAAACCTGTCATAAGTTACTTTAAATGTAGAACATTTGTTTAAGAATTTTTAGGATTATTATTTTTAATGGAGGAAAATACATGCATATCCCTAAGAAGTATGGTTATATGTTAAGGTTAAGATTTATTTTGGAAAAAAGAATAAAAAAGGTTGATTTTGGGTGAAAAAATGTTTTTGAAATTGCAATAATTTAGTTAACCAATTGTAATTTTTGTGAGTTTGTCACAAAAGCCTATTTATCTTCCTCAGTGCTGTATTTTCCAAAATAAAAAATTCAAATTCCTCAAATTTACTTGAAAGCGTTAGTTATAGTAGTGTGTTATGTACATAGCACCATGGATTTACTAATAAGACTCCTTATTTACTTATTTATTTTTTAGAGAGAGAGTGCATGCACATATGTGGAGGTGGTGGAGGCAGAAGGAAAAGGAGAGAGAATCTTAAGCACTCTCCATGCCCAGTGTGGAGCACGATGTGGGGCTCGATCTTATGACCCTGAGACCATGACCTGGGCTGAAATCAAGAGTCAAATGCTTAAGTAACTGAACCACCCAGGCACCCCAAGACTCTTAATCTCTCTTATATAGTTTTTGTGTAAATTTGAGCAGTGCTCAATACTATTGAACAAGGCCATTTTGAGAATAAGCTGTGATAAATGTAGGGGAAAACACTTTGAAAATGAAAGCATTAGACAAATTTGGTAATTATAGAATTTTATAATCATCTTTTTTTCCTTAATTAGAACAACCAAACTTTTAATGAAGCAGTCTTCTCAGTGACCTTGAGAAGGTCACAACTGTTTCTCACAACTGTTTCTCAGACTATATTATTCCACTTTTCACTATGTGCAGTACATGTTTTTCTCCCACCAATAATCCACATTCTACCAGTTTTAGGAGTAAAAGCTTGAACTATTATTTCTCAGCAAGTGTTCCAGTCTACTTTTCTATTTTGCTGTCGGTTCTCTTATATAACAGTGTATTCATTTTGACCTTGAGCAAAGACCACAACATAATTTAATCATATCATAGAGCTCCCTTCTGAAGTTACCTTTACCAAGCAAAAGTAATCTTGTGCATATCTGGAGAGTTTGTTACATACTGCAGATTTCTTTTAATTGAAAAACATTTTATAATGGTCAGGCTACTTTTAAATTACATTTAAGCAAACAAAGTACTGTTACAGCTTAAGTGAGGATACACTTTCTTATCAATCAATATAGATTTATTTAAATTACCCAAGAATTCAATTTATATTTTGTTTTGGGGATGTACATATAACGCATAAATAGTATTTTCATGAAAAGGAAGATTTTATTAGTAGTAAATTCCAGTGACAGACATATCTCTTTAACAAACAGGAATAAAATTGTATTTTTAAGAATATTTGAGTTAGCAGTTCTTTTCAAATTAATACAAGTCTAGATTTGAATATATTTTAAATAAGATTGTCTTTTTTGTTTGTTGACTTTCTTTCCTATAACCTATTACTGTTAACATTGGAAAAATCATGCTCTCAAAGCATCTAGAAAAGAAACAAAAGATAAACAAAACCAACCAATCAACCACCCAAAAAAGCTCAGAAGGTTTTGGAAGTACAGTAAAATTTTACAAGTAAACTAAGTTGTCAATCCTTAAAAGTTTAAAAATAATTTTTAAAAAACCATTTAAATTCAGAAGATTTAAATACAGTTATACAAGTGTTTTATTTATTCTGTTTTCATTAGAAAGAATATTTTTACATAATAGAATTATCTAATGAGATGTTTTTCATTTTTGAAACAATGAATTTCACATCCCTGACATTAAAACAGTTACACAATTAAGAAAATATGAATTGATTCTCAATCAGTCATTGTGGAAGGGTTCCTTAGTGCGATATCTATACTCAAGAAAACATATTTCTTTTTTATTCCTGTTTAAAAACATTTTATTATTTTTATTTTTATTGATTTTTACTTATTTTTAGTTTCACATTTTTATTTAAATTCCAGTTAGTTAACAAAGAGTGTAATATTAGTTTCAGGAGTAGAATTTAGTGATTTATCACTTACATAAGACACCTAGTGCTCAGCCCAACAAAGAGCTTCCTTGATACCTATCACCATTTTAACCCACCCCCCCTCCCCTCTAGTAACCTTCAGTTCGTTCTCTATAGTTAAGAGTCTGTTTTGTGGTTTGCCTCTCTCATTTTTGCCTCCCTGTGTTCATATGTTATGTTTCTTGGATTCCACATACAACTGACATCGTATATTTTTTGTTTCTCTGACTTACTTATTTCCCTTAGCATTATACTTTCTAGCTCTATCTGTGTCCTTGCAAATGGCAAGATTTTATTCTTTTTGATGGCTAAGTAATATTCCACTGTGTGTATAGTGTATATATATATATATTACTCATATATATATATTACTCTTTTATCCTATGCAGTACGCACACATAGGATACATATATAGTGTATATATACATATATATGAGTTATATATATATTACTCTTTTTTATATATGTATATATATACTTATATATGTATGTGTATGTATGTATGTGTGTGTATTGCATAGGATAAAAGAGTAATAATAGTGGCGACTAAGGTTAATAACCCATCCAGATGTCCTTGTTTGCAAAAGCTACATAATTTTAAGATCTACATGGTATAGTCAAATGTTGATTTTTGAAGAAATTGAAATCTACAATCTGTCAAGGAGCCAATTACATGTGATTTTGGCACCAAAACACAGAAGATGTTTTCATTTACATTGAAAACTCAAGGGAACCATTTTATGTTTTTGAAGAACAGAGGCAAGATACAACTATGTGTTTTATCAGTAGAGAACCAGACCCTTCACTAGGTCAATTTTTATAGACAAGGACAAGTATTAGCACTTACTTCAGAGTGTTTATAATGTTTTTTCCATAGCTAGTAAAATGTAAACCAACTGTCTCTTACTACTTAAAATCACCATAAACATACTGGATATGAAACTGAGAAATCCCTTGTGCCAAAATCTCAAACACTAAATACATAATAAGCTCCCTAAAGAGAAGCATAAAATAAATAAATACATAAAATATTATGTCACTTAGTAATCTTCCTTTGGCTAATTAGGCACCTTGAAGAGCAGGAAACAGCTGCCATCTGATGAAGGATGATTACAACCAACGTCTTTCTCAAATCAGTAATACTATATTATGAATACACACACAATTTAATCCATAAAGACAATTGAAGATCATATATACAAATATCCTCATTTTGCAAATCAGGAAATGAGGCCCAGAGATTAGATGATACCAAAGCAGAAATAACTACTTAATCGTTGAATATTTGACTCATAATCTATGATTCTTGTCTCCAAGTTCCAGGATTACAATATAGTATTTGCCTGTTTTACATGTTTTTTATATCCATATATCTTAAAGTAGTGTATATATTTTTACAGACATTTGAAGTTTTTCTAAATTAAAATTGCCATTTTGAAATATACAAAGCATTTATTAAAATGTACTGATCTGTGATTTTATAGTTTATACTGATTTCATTAAACTTGTTTTAAAAGTGACTAAAACCAGAAACAACCAATTTAATTAAAACCATTTCCCATTAACTAAAATCTGATGAATACCAGATCATATAGATTAGCAAATCAAACATAATTAGTGATTTATGTTGTGTTTCATGTGATTCATGTTTGTGAAACATGAGTGTCTCCAATTATGCTAAGTGATTTGCCAATAAAGCAAAAATTAATACAAAGTCATTTTAATTCAGTTTAGTTCACTCAGTATTCAATAACGCCTAGAAGATTCATTTATAAGACTATTTCATGGGGTGTCTGGGTGGCTCAGTGGGTTAAGGCTTCTGCCTGCAGCTCAGGTCATGATTCCAGTGTCCTGGGACCGAGTCCCACATTGGGCTCTCTGCTCAGCAGGGAGCCTGGTTCTTCCTCTCTCTCTATCTCTCTGCCTACTTATGGTCTCTCTCTGTCAAGTAGAGAAATAAAATGTTAAAAAAAAAAAAAGGCTATTTCTTAATAGGTCTTTTTTTTAGAGAAGTATTAGATTTACTGAAAAATTGAACATATATTTATAAGGGGTACAGGTACAGTTTATTCTTTATGTTTTACAATTTTAGACAAATACATAATTTCATGTATCCACAATTATAGAATCATACAGCATAATTTCACTGCCCTAAAACTGCCCTGTGCTCTACCTATTTATCCTTTCCTTTTTCCCCTGAAACACTGTCAACCATTGATTGTTTTACTTGGCCTTCTCCAGTATGCCGTATATGAAATCATACAACATGACCCTTTTCAGGTTGACTTCTTTTAATTAGCAAGACCCACTTAAGGATCTTCCTTGTCTTTTGGGGTTTAATAGCTCATTTACATCTTTTATTTTTGAAAGATTTTATTTATTCATTTGACAGAGAGAGAAAGAGAGATCACAAGTAGACAGAGAGGTAGGCAGAGAGAGAGGGAGAAACAGGTCTCCTGCTGAGCAGCGAGCCCAACGCAGTACTCAATCCCAGGACCCTGAGATCATGACCTGAGCTGAAAGCAGAGGATTAACCCATTGAGTCATCCAGATGCCCTGCTCATTTACTTTTTATCACAGAATAATATTCCAGTGTATGAATGTATCAAGATGATGTTGGATGTAGTCAAGAGACAAAGAAAACTCAATAAACCAGGAAAAAAATGCATAAGCAAAACGAAAAGTTCAGTAAACAGAAGTCAATTAAAAAATTTATAAAACATCACCACTTCCTCATGTCAGGGAGATCATATGATAGTTGTCTTTCTCTGCTTGACTTATTTCACTAAGCATGATACGCTCTAGTTCCATTCATGTTGTCGCAAATGGCAAGATGGGATTATGGACATTGGGGAGGGTATGTGCTTTGGTGAGTGCTGTGAAGTGTGTAAATCTGGTGATTCACAGACCTGTACCCCTGGGGATAAAAATATATGTTTATAAAAAATAAAAAAAAAAATTTAAAAAACAAATTCTGAATCTGAGTAATCAAGTAAGTGCATTTAAAAATATAATAGTAAATTTCAATAGCAGGCAAAAGGGGGAGTCTACAAAATTAAAGACAGATCTCTTGATATTAGCCAGTCAAAGGAGAAAAAATGAGAAGGTAAAAGAGTGGGTTTCAGTTCAAGATGGCAACATCAGCACTCCGGAAATCACCTCCTCTAAGGACACCCTGAATCTGGAGCTATATATGGAACGATTACCTCTGAAAGAAATCCAAACTAGCAGAGCTTGTGGTATACATCAGATAAATAAGAAAAACCCACTTTGAAATAGTTAGGAGAGGCTGAGACACATACTCAGGAGGAAATATGAACTGCCAAAGTCTTCTTGAGCAGGGAACGATTTGAATCCCACATCCGGTTCACCACCTTTTAAGACTCCCATTGGAGAGACAAACCTCTCAAAACACCTAGCTCTGAAAGCCAATGTGGATTGTGTCCATAACAATATTATGCTATAGTGAACAAAGGAACACCTTCAAGGGAGATGGTGGAGTAGGAGGAGCCCAAGCTCACCCTGTCCCATGGATCCATCTACACAGCATCCACAACAGAGTTAATAACCCAGAAAATTACCCCAAAACTGGCAGAACAGACTCTCTACAGCGAAATGTCCCAAAGAAGCTATATCAAAAGAGTAGAAAGGTCAGAGATGCCATCAGGATCTAAAGGGACCTGCCCAACTGTGCTTGGAAGGGAGAGATGCCATGGATGAAGACGGTAGAGAAAAACAGACAATCACATGAGGAATTCCAGGCATGGGGAACCCAGACAAGGAAGACAAATCCCCATCACATTTGGCTTTGCAAACCAGAGGGGCCAAATTCTTTGAGTTCTTACACTCTGCAGGGTTTAATACATGGCACTTTAGGAATCAGTAGGCTCAGCTCTGGGAGAGCCAGGAGGATAAGAGGAAACTGAGTCCTGAGTACCTGCCCTTCAAGCGACAATTGAATAAACAGCCAGCCCTCAGGATGAAAGCAGAGAAGCAGTGGTTTGAAAACTGATAGAGTTATACAGGAGGGAGATTTGTGGACTAATCCCAGAGCATATGCTGGAGGGGATTGTTGGGCGACTTCTCCAGGAACAAAGGAGCTGACTAGTGCCAGTTCCCATCCCTGCCCACCAGCTGAGACACCCAGCCTGTGGAAACCAGCTCAGTACTCTTAACCCAGCCGGCGAACTTCTGCTACCTCGCCCCCCTTCAAACCCAGTGTGGGCCGAGGAGGAGTTTTGGGTGGCTGCAGGTTACCTCCCCAAATGGGCCTTGTGGCTACCGCTTATCCTTCACTCGTACTCACCTGCAAATTCATCCTCTCCAGCCCTGCAAAAGCATCTACAGGTCCCCTCCCAAAACAGATCTGCACAATCTTGTTAGCACTAGGAATCCTTGGTTCCTCCTGTGAAACGGCCCCTACCAATACTACTTGGTCAGAGCCCCTCCAAAACAGTGCCTGACAGTGTTCAAGCAACTGTGATAGGGGCCAGTCCAGCACTCTAAAGTGACTCCTGACCTAGGGAAACGAGAAGATAACCACACATATGAAATAACTATTACTGTAGCAGTAGGCTGGAAGCTGGTATCTCGTCTGACAGCAGAACCCTCCCACCAATGAAAGCTTTTCAGGGAACACCACAAGAGAACTGCCCTACAGTGTGGTGCTACTGCATCTTTGGCCAATGCCTGGTATGGCTCACATGGAGCCCAAGGGAGCCCCAGACTGGCCCACTAACAACAGTGGGACTGAACCCTGCCCACAACCAACAGAACCACTGCATGTGAATGAAGGCAAATGCAGCTCAGCCACAACAATATTGCTCTCATAACACAAGTTAGAGACAACCTTGAAGTGACATGAGGATGGCCTTCATGAACAGGGAGCATTACACTGCAGAGCATCACAGGAACTCCTTTCTATAAGGTCAAAACATTCAAGAACAGGAGAGCTAGTTGACTTTTCCAAAGCATGGAAACAGAGTTAGAGAAAATAGAGGAATGTATCCCAAAAGAAAGAACAGGACAACATACCATCAAGAGAGCTAAATCAAGCAGAGATGATAAGCAATATGCCTGATAGAGTAATTAAAGCAATGGTCAAAACTTCACTCTCCTTGAGAAAAGAGTGGAGGACATAAGACCCTCACCCAAGAGGCAGAAAACAAGAACAAAGATGAAGAACTTAATAACTGAAATAAAAAATACATTAGATGGTTAAGTTTCTTACAGCTTTTCTCCTTCTCTAACTACTTCCCATTTCATTTCCCCTCCATGCCCTATGCTTTCTGCCCTGTTTTACATATGAGTGAAACCATATGATACTTGTCTTTCTCTGATTAACTTATCTTAGCAAAATACCCTCTAGTTCCATCCATGTGGATGTAAAAGTTAAATTCTGATGGCTAAGCAGTATTCCAATGCGTGTTTGTGTTTGTGTGTGTGTGTGTGTGTGTGTGAATGTGTACACACCACATCTTCTTTATCTGTATATCCATCAACGAATATCGTGGCTCTTTCCACAGTTTGGCTACTGGAGACATTACGGCTATGAGCCGTGGAGGGCAGGTGTCCCTTTGGATTGCTACATTTGTATCTTTGGGGTAAATACCTAGGGTCATAGGGAAGCTTCCTTTTGCTGCTGGAGAGGCAGTGGGTGGGGGAATGGGTAATTGGATGATAGCCATTAAGGAGGGCATGAGCTCTGGGTATTCTATGCAACTGATCAATTATTGAGCACTACAACTGACAACAGTGACATGCTCTAAGTTGGCTAATTGAATTTAAATTAAGAAACTACATACTTGAGGGAGGTGTTTTTATGTATGACTTGTCAATGTTGGGAAATCAAAACCAAGAAAATACTGCTGTTAATAATTAAAAGTTTTTATTGCTACATTACATATATTTGTAAACTATATTAGAGAATAAATAAAAATAGTTCCCCTATCAAAGACTACCATAAATAGCCTTGGCAATATAAGAACTTGAGAAATATAAGGCATCAGAGTTAAAGATAATTCGCTTCTAAGGAAAGTGTGTCTTTCGGTACTACTGAAAGAAAGTCCACAATTCTGCAAAAACAAAGAAAGTCTCAGAGTGCTGAGTGTGGTTCCAGGACATGCAGTAGTGTTTAGATGTGGGGGAGTCAACCGTGAAGGAGCTGTGTGCTATGTCTAGCAAGTAAAGATGGAAGAACTCAGTCCGGGGAGGACGAACCTTACATCCACTGGCCACCTTGACCCACAGGTAGATGTTGAAGAGGAGGAACAAAGCCTGGCAGGGAGGCCTGAGTGGAGGGAGGCAACAGCACTTCTTTAAGCCCCAGGCCCATTCCCAGGCAAAGATGCAGCAGGGCTTGGCTCTTCGTCTCCAAGCAGGTTCAGAAAAGTTCCTTGTGATTTAGCGAAAGTCATCATGTCTTCTAGGACCTGCAGGTCTTTTAGCATCTCCATCATCTGCTCTTCTTGCTGGAATCTTTTGGCTCTCTCTTCCTCCAGGTCTCGACACAGAGAATGGAGTTCCTTCATCAGCAACATGTTGGTCATCTTCCCCTTTCTGTAAGAGTCTACAAGGCTGGGGATATCGAATGACTCTTTCTCCAGCTTGGCCTTTTCTACAGATGATTCGATTGCTGCATGCTCCTTCTCAGCTACAAAAACCTTGTCAATGAGGTGGCATTTCTCCTTGATCCCTGCAGCCAGTGCTTCTGCCAGCTGCTTCTCACGTTTCTTGTAGGAGTGACTTCTAACAGACTGAACAAGTCGGCATAGAAAAAGGAGGCCCACCAAGAAGCCAATGACAGGCGGACACAGCAGTGTCTCCCACTGGAGGCTGTGGAACATCAGCCGAGGACTCGAGTCACTTGGCAGCAGCTTTGCCATCATCTCATCCAACTTCCCAAGGATCAGTTCAAAGCCATGCTCCAGAGAGCCTGGCAGCTGCTCCATGGTACTGCTCGACCACAGGACAAGTGATGGTCACCGTGGATCCGGTAGTCACAACACACCCTCAACATTCCATCTGGAACCCAGCTAGCAACTGGCATTCCCATGTAGTCAGATATATGGCAGGGTGTGGAAAACGGCATGGGGGGAGGTTTGTCTGCTCTTCTCTATGACGGTCTAATTTTCCTTCTTACCCCTCTTTCTTATTTCTATCAGTGTAAACCTAAAATATAGTGAATGGGCCAAAAACACATTACATGGAACACACAGTAGATGAGAGCAAGCAGAAGGATCAGTGATCTGAAAGACAGAATGATGGAAAACAATCAAGCTGAAGAGTAGTGAGAAAATCTTATGATAAAAATGAAATATAATTTGAGAACTCAGTGACACCATCAAGTATAGTAACATTTGCATTACAGGGATTCCAGGAGGAGAAGAGAGAGGGAAGGAGACAGAAAAGTTATTTGGATAAGTAATAGCTGAAACTTTCCTGAATCTGGGGAAGGAAGCCAAAGATCCAGGAGGCCCAAAGAGCCCCCAACAAAATCTTCCCAAGGTAGTCCACCACGAAATGCCAAGCAATCCAAATGGCAAAAAGGGGGTGCAAAGAAATAATTTCAAAAGCAGCAAGAGAAAAGAAGATAGTTACATACAAGGGTTTTGGTAGATTTTTCAGCAGAAACTTTGCGGTCCAGAATAGAGTGGGATGATATATTCGATGTACAGTAACAAAAGAAATGAAACCAAAACAACAGAAACAAACAAAGTGCAGCCACGAACACTCTATCCATCAAGGTTATCACTCAGAATAAAAGGAGAGATAGCGTTTCCCAAATGAAAGTTAAAGGAATTTAGGATCACTAAACTATCTGTACAATAAGCATTAAGGGAGACCCTTTGAGTGGAAAGGAAAGAGTATAAGTAGGAGGAAGAAAAGGAGGAAGCACAAAAGCTGTAAAATTAAATATATATATAAAAAGTCAAGGGAGGCATATCATAAAAAGATGTAAAGTATGATATCCTATACCTAAAATGTGGATGGGAGAAGTGTAAAGAATCGATTCACACTTAAGCAACCATCAACTCACCATAGATTGCCATATGCATAGGATGCTATCTGTAAACATAATGGTAACTACAAATAAAAAACTGGTAGCAGATATGCAAAAAACAAACAGGAAGGAAGCTCAGTATAGCCTAAAGAAATCAAGCAAACCATGAGAGAAAGAGCAAGAGAAGAAATAAAGAACTGTGCAGACAACCATAAAACAAATAAGAAAGTGGCAATGAATACATATATATATGTGTGTGTGTGTGTTTGGGAGGGGGAGAGAGAGAGAGACCAATTATTTGTTTAAATGTAAATGGACCAAACACTCCAATCAAAAGACATAGGGTGACAGAATAGATAAAAATAAGACCTGTTTATATACCACACACAAGAGACATATTTCATACCTACAGTCAGATGTAAATATAAAGTGAAGGTTTGGGAAAACATTTGTCATATAAACAGAAGTGAAAAGAAAGCCATGGTAAAAATACTTAACAGCAGACACAAAATCGACTTTCAAACAAAGACTGAAACAGGAAACAAAGAAGTACACTACATAATCCTAAAGCAGACAATCAACAAGAACATATAAAAGTTGCCAATATTTCTATACCCAACATGGGAGCCCTCTAATACATAAAGCAGCTATTAAAAACAAGGAACATTTTCAGAGTAATCAATAAGAGCAGGGGACTTTTACACCCCAGTTACATCCATGGATAGGTCATCTAGACAGAAAATCCAGGAGGAAAATGTGCCTATGAATGACATATTGGACGAGATGGCTCTAAGAGATATATTCCAACATTTAGCCTGGAACCGGAACATACACATTCTTTCTAGTACCGATAGAACATTCTCCAAAACAGATCACATTGGAGGCCACAAAGAAGTCTCACTAAATTCAAGGAAACTGAAGTCATATCATGCATTGTTTCTACCAACAACGTTATGAAACTAGCCATCAACCAGAAGTAAAAATATGGAAAGAACACCATTTCATGGAGGTTAAGTTACATAGAATGAATAAATGAATGGGTCAATCAATAACTCAAAGAAGAAATGAAAACATACATGGAGACAAATGAAAAAGTAAAACACAATGCTCCAAAATCCTTGGGATGCACCACAAGTTGCACTAAAAGGAAACGTTAGAGCAACACAGGCCTACTTCAAGAAGTAAGAAAAATCTCAAATGAACAACCAAATCTTCCACTTAAGGCGAGAAGAACAACAAAACCCAAAACCAGTATGAGGAAGGAAATAATAGTCTACAGCAGAAATAAAATATAGACTAAAAGCAAAATAGAACAACAAATCAGTGAAACTAAGAGGGGCTTCCTTGAAAGGAGAAAAACAAATTGGTAAGCCTTTAGCCAGACTTATCTGAAAAAAAAAAAAAAAAAAAAAAAAAGGAAATCAAACTCAGAAATGAAACAGGAGAAACAGTAACTGAGACCACAGAAATAGAAAGTATTATGAAAGAATATTATACAAATTATGAGCTAGAGACTGGACAACCTAGAAGAAGTGGATAAATTTGTAGAAACATGTAACCTCCCAACACTGAATCAGCAAGAAAGATTTTGAGCAAATTACAAGCAACGATATGTAATCAGTAATCAGAACACTCCCAACAATACTCCATAACCAGAGGTCTTCAAAGGTCAATTCTAGGGGCACCTGGGTGGCTCAGTGGGTTAAGCCGCTGCCTTCGGCTGGGGTCGGGATCTCAGGGTCCTGGGATCGAGTCCCGCATCGGGCTCTCTGCTCAGCAGGGAGCCTGCTTCCCTCTCTCTCTCTCTCTCTGCCTGCCTCTCCGTCTACTTGTGATCTCTCTCTGTCAAATAAATAAATAAAATCTTTTAAAAAAAAAAAAAGGTCAATTCTATCAAACATTTAAAGAATTGATATCTATTCTTCTTCAACTATCCCAGAAAATAGAAAAGAATGGAAAAATTTCAAATTCATTCTATAAGATCAGAATTGCTCTGGTACCAAATCTAGATAAACAAGCTGTAAAGATTAAACAACAACAACCACAAATGGAGAACTCCAGGCCAATATCTCTGATAAACATAGAGAGCAAAATATTAGCAAACCAAATCCAACAATACATTAAGAAAAATCGTTCACCTCAAGCAAGTAAGATTTATCCCTATTAGAATACCTTGATGCCCCCAACAATTCAGAAACTTTGGTGGGGAGTGGGTACTTAGGAACCTTGGTTATCTTCTCACACTACTCTGGCAGTTCATGACTTTGTATAGTTGACCTCATACTCCTTTAACTAAGCCTCTCCTTGATGCCATTTTGGATAATGGATTTTCCCATCAGGCTTGTTGCCACTTCTATCACCTGCGGGAAGCCAAGCCCTAGTCTTTTCTCCTCATATCTAGGGGTTTACTTCCCCTTCTCCAGTCTTTGTGCTTCATCCAAAGAAACAGGGGATGGGCACTTCCCAAAGAACCACTGTTTCTAAGGTCTGGTCACATTCCCTTGTGATCTTTCTTCCCATAGGCTAAGCAGTCTAAACCTCAGTTTCCTACTCTAAAATACCAACTTGAGTCTTAAATTCAAAGAGGCTCTGGCTTTTCATATTTGAACTTCTAGCAGTGAAATCAAAATAAATATACTTTTCTGTCTCAAGCATGAGTTTCTTGAGAGTGAAAGTTTATAAGTTTACAGATATTTAGGGTGGGGTGAAGTATTTGACACCTTGTTTTGTTTTTTCTTTTGTTTTCCTCTTACCTTGTCTGTTCTGAGGATACCGTTTGTAGAAACCCTTCTCTGTTGCTTCAGAGGCTGAGTCCCTTCAAAAGGAGTGGAGAAGTTCGGTTCTAAGATCAGAACTTTGCCAGTGCACTTGCCACTGCTAAAGAATTTTAACATAGACAAGAGCGTGGGTCTTGTCTATGCTATGTCTTGTCTTGTCTATGCCCCACTCTCACCTGCTTTTTGCCTCTGTGGCTCTGTCCACATGCTTACCTAGGCAAGCCCTACTCCTTAAGTTGTATTTTAAACTATCAAATCCAAACGATCCTTAGCTCATGCCTCTGCTCTGAAGTGTTTCCAATCAAATATATCCTCTAGTTCACAAGAGAAATTAGTAGGGCATCATATCTGTACCTGTGTTGCCAACTGGAAAAATCCTCCTTTATTGGACTTGTTTTGCGGGGTGGGTTATGGTATATGTCTTCCTCTCTCAGTAATATTGTAAGTTCCTTAAATGTCTTTTTGGGGATAGAGTCTTGTTTCACTAGTAAATAATGTGTCTTACACTAGTAATACTTATAATCATATTTTAAACACATGGACTATATCCATATAGCTGAATGAGATGCTGCATCATCTTACTTCACAAATTGATCAAATATTGAGTTTTTTTTCCAGAGCTCATTAAGTATATAGCCCAGAGCCTATTAAAATATATATCTATATTTCAGTGTTAGAATACAGAATTCTGTATTAGTTTTCTAGGGCTGCTATGCCTAAGTACCACCAACTGGATGGCTCAGAAGAACAGAAGTTTATTCTCTCCCAGTTCTGGAAAGAATGCCAAAGTCAAGGTCAGCTGGGCCATTCTTTCTCTGATATATGGAAGGGAGAACTCCTTCCTCTCCTAGCTTCTGGTGAAGGCCATCTATCCTTAAACTTACTGGGTTGGCAACTCCTTTACTCCAGTCTCTGTGTCTATAGTCACATGGCTTTCTCCTGGTCTTTTTTGTCTTCACTTGGGCCGTTGGCTCCTTTCCGTGTGTGTGTGCATGTCTAAATTCCTCTCTTTCTTTAAGGACAACAGTCATATGGAATCATAACCTACCCTACTGACTTCATCTTAACTTGACCATATCTGCAAATACCCTATTTCCAAGTAAGGCCACATTCTACAGGTAAGATGGGTTTGGACTTCAACTTATATTTTGTGGGTGGGGTGTGTGTGTGGGGCACAGTTCTATTTGCAAGAACAATTAATAATGCTCAGTGTATGGTAACTATTCAAAAGATATTTGAAAAATGGAAAAAAATTGGTCTACATACAAAGTATTTTTGTTATTTAACAGTACCTAGTTATATTTAGAAACTTATCAACAACAGGTACTAGGAAACATGATACTGCCAAACAACACAATAATTTTTCAGTAACTAATCACCAAAAAATGGCAACCTCTTAGTTGCCTGAAAAAGAATTCAAAGTAATTAACAGAATTCATCACACTTTTTTCATTCTTTCCAATTTGGGGCAATTATTAATAAAACTGGCCTAAATAGTCATGTGAAGGTTTTTGGTTTTCATGGTTTTTTTGGACATGAGTTTGTATCTTATTTGGGTAGATAACTATGAGTGTGTTTGTGTAGTAATAATATATTAAGCTTTGTAAGAAACTGCCAAAGTACATTCCAAAAGGCCTGTGCCATTTTGCATTCCTACCAACACTAAACGAAAATTCTTGTTGCAACATTTGGTGTTCTCAGTGTTTTAGATTTTAGTCATTCTATTAGGCATATTGTAGTATCTCATTTTGATTTGCAATTCTCTAATGAAATGATTAATATTTTTTCATATGCTTATTTGACATTTTCATATCCTCTTTAGTGAGGTGTATTTTCAAATGTTTGGCCCATTTTTAATTGCTGTTTTTGTTGTTCTTACATTTGAATTTTTAGTGTTCCTTCTATATTCTATATTACAAGTCCTTGGTGAGATGTGTTTTAGAAATAATTTTTTCCCAGTCTGTGACTTGACTTTTCATTCTCTTAACAAGGTCTTAACAGAGCAGAGATTTCTAATTACAATGAAGTTCAATATATCAATTCTTCTTTTCATGAAGCATGCCTTTGATATTGTATCTGAAAAGTCATTGCCAAAAACAAAGTCATCTAGTTTTTCTCATTATTGTCTAGCAGTTTTTTGTTTTGTTTTGTTTTGTCCATTAAAATCTCATTTGTTGAACTATTTAACTATATATATATTTTTTCCCCTGGTCCTCTGACTGATATAGAGTAGTTCCTAAATGACAGCCATCTTAGCAATTGAAGATTCAAATCCAAAGAATAAAAGTGTGGATAAACAGCTGAATTTGAAATTAATTCTTTGAAGAAGAATTGATATGGAATTAATTTAAGTGAGTGGCTGGGACTTGTCTCTTTGAGAAGGTAAAAATGAGGGGAATCCCCTAAGATTCAAGAATTAGGTGATATTGGTGGCTTTTATATTACAATGCATATATAAAGATCAACAGATTTTAATAAAACTTTGGTTATACACATATCTGAAGACTAAAAATATCTAAAAGGAACACTGAAATAATATAGATGTAGTAACTTCAGTAAGCAACTACCATCTTTAGGAATGGGGAAACAAGGGTGAGAATTTGGATGCCAGAATCATTTGGCAGCTTGGGAACAGGTAGGGCCTTTGTGGTTCTGATATGGAGAACCTGAGGAAGGTGGCTGATGATGGTGGCAGAGAAACTCAGAGGAGAAAGACTGAGACCCTCAGAGACAGCTCTCAGATTTCAGAGGAGAGAGGCTGCCTAGCTGGGCACAAAGAGACTGGAGAAAACTTAGAAGGTAGGTGTTGGCTGTGCCTCTGACATGTGAAGGCATTATTGGATGGAGGAAGGAGTCTTTTGTCCTACATTACAGTCTCCCTCTACTTTCCCACTTAGAAAAAGGAATTGGATGTAAAGGAAAAAATTGTAGTTTACAGAATCCCAGACTCAACTTTTTAGGGCAGCATATAACAACTGGAAAAAAATAATATAAAAACTGGAGCTGAGAAGAACTGTTATAGTTTCCTATTGACTAATCATGTTAAGAAAGAGAGATGTGAGGTCCTCTAGTCTCCTTTAGGTAGTATCAGTATCAAAAGCTTGAGTTTCTATTTCATTTTCAAAGCAAACAATCTATGCTAAATGCTATCTAGCTTAAATCCATTTGAAATAGGTAGGAAGATAAGATTGACTTGTTAAAATTCCCATTACAGTTTTCTTTTCATGTTCACTGAGAGCTGAGTTGGTATTACCTAGTCAGATGCTAAGATACTAACCAGATTCTGTCTACCATCCTATTTTCACTCTTTTAGCATTATGGTTAATTCTATGGTTTAGGTCCTTATCAATTTTCATGTGGATTAATGGGTTGTCTATTAGTTTTCATTAATCATTGTTTTTATATTGCTAATGATCTATTGTGTCATTTCTAAAACTTAATAAATAAGGAGAGATACATGAAAATAAGGCATCAACACCAATAACCCAATTTCTATTCATCCCAGATAAATTACAAATCTGTGACATGAAATTAAAAGCTTTATAAATCCATTTAAGTTTAATCTTTCATTTTTAGCTATACTTCTGTACATACTCATTTCCCTCCTACGGCATATTGTAGGTATGGTAAACTACTGTTCCCAAAACATGTGGCACATTTTTATCTATCCATATCTTAAATTATTCCTTCAATTTCTAGGAGGTCCCTAAGAAGACAATTTTTCATTTATGTATGTATGTATTTATTACACTGTAGAAATACAGAGAAGAATTGAGGCCTACTCTAAGGATCTCAAAATAGTTGTCAGGGTCTAAGAAGACCTATTAGAGGCTTAATCATCAGTATGTTATAATGATGTAAATAACATCAATAATAAAGATATAACAATGTTTTGTTTTTTATTTTGAAAAAAAAATTATTCATTTATTTGAGAGAGTGACTGAGAGAGGTAATTTTTTCAAGATTAATTTCAATTAATGCTTCCCCACCATTAAAAAATCTTGAGGGGCACCTGGGTGGCACAGTTGGTTAAGCATCTGACTATTGATTTCTGCTCAGGTTCTGATTTTGGGTTCCTGAGACTGAGTCCCGCATCCAGCTCTGCACTCAATGTGGAGTCTGCTTCTCCCTCTCCCTTTGCTCCTCCCCCCATTCTCTCTCTGTAGAACAAATAAATAAAATCTTTTTAAATTTTTGAATATGCCAATTACTAATGAGTTTTTATGGTAGTTTCCTTGGGCTTGACTGATTTTGAGACCCTTTGAAATTGTGTAGCAGAATGACATGCTAAGTCATTTCTTAGATATTTTTAGAAATCTAAATATAACCTTAAATGTAGATTTATATTAAATAATACTGTGTAAACTTATGAACTAAATTTAGCACCAATTATAATATAGTAGCTATTGCAGAAAGAAATAAACATATTGTTTTATCCATTAAGAAGGCTATAATCTATGGGAAAGTAGATAAAGAAATAAACAATTACACAATTGGGTAATTTTAAATTTGATTTAGGCTCCATTCAAGTGTTGTGGTTGAATAAGTGTTTTATGAAGTTTCTTCCAATTCTACAGTGACTATTTCTATCTAGAGGCTATTTCCTAAATCACAGGACTTTCTCTTTACCTGGCATCTTCTATCACATATTAGAATTTTTCCATACTACACACTATCTAACTACCTACTTGATAATAGCTGATAACCAACCATAATTTTGAGAAGTTTTGTTCTAATTACTAATTTGAATAGTAAAATTGTCAGGTTGCTAGTATAGACCCAGAGGCAAAATTTCTTCATTTTATAGTGAAGAGTAAAATTTGTTATAAATGATTTGTCATAATACCATTAATACACAGATTTACTCCTATAATGATTTTCTCATCCCTAAACAAAGTGAGATAAATAGGTTATGTCATAGTATCCAAAATGCTAAGAAAATTTATTTCAGTAGAGATATTCCCTGTTATTTGACCAACATTTTTTTGAAAGGGAAGGGCGAGGGTAGAGGGAGAGGGAGAATCTTAAGCAGACTCCACACTCAGCACAGGACCCAAAACAGTGTTCAATCTCATAACCCTGAGATTATGATCTGAGCCTAAATCAAGTCAGATGCTTAACTGACTGAGCCACCCAGACACCCTTGACAAATATTTTAAAAAAGCAACAAACATTAAATGTTACTTGTTCTATTGGAAATATTCCATAGACTTAACTGGTATTATTTTATTTTGTTAGGTAAAGGAAACTGAATGTTTTTAGTAACACAGTGGTTTATGGGGGAATGCAAAAACTATAAACTAAAGTGCTTTTTTATGTCTTATATAAAAAATAAATACCGGAGCACTTAAAGTAATAGTAAATGAGTTTATGGAGAGACACAGTATTTGCAAGGAAATTCTGCTTGAGAAATAGTTGCACTTAAGTTTCATTCATAGATTGTAAAATACAAAAAAATGTTCAGTAAGTAATAAAATGGAGTAGAGAAAACTATTAAAAACAAAAGCATTGTGTTCACCTATATCTTTTGTAGCAGAATCACATACTGCTTCTCTGAGATTTGTGAAAAATTCTTTTATTTCAGATTGGTATACTTAGAATTAATCAAACAACATATTAATCATATCAGAGAATAGATTTTTTAATCAGTAAAAATGGTTCATTGCCATATAATGTTTGGTCGCTATTATCTGGTATATGGTATGTGTTCTGTATAGGATATGACATGTATAATAATATAAAGTAGATACTTGGAGTCCAAGAGTCTCAATTTAGGGACAGAATTGATGGCATTAGTACCTAGTTGTACATTCCACAGATTTCCGTTCTTTCTTCCTGCACAACTTTTCTTCCTTCCTTTTCCTTTTATTCTTTTCTTTCCTTCATTCTTCCTTCCTTTTCTTCATTCCTTCCTTTTCTTCATTCTTTTCTTCCTTTTTCTTGTGTTTTTCCTTCAAAAATATTTATCGAACACCTACTATATTCCTAGTTGATATCATATATGCCTTTTTATGTGTTTGTGAATTGGGAAGAAAGAAAAAACAGCAACATTTAGTTGTTACACAAGAGTTCATAACTAGTCAAAAAGATACTGCTATGTCATTATTAGGACAATCTTGATTTTATAGAAAAAAGAAAAATGTTACCTTCAGTCTCCTTGGCAGTATTCTTATTACCTGAAGCAATTTGGCTCCTAGATTGCTATCTACATTAATTTAATATCAATAAAACATGAAACATATAACCAGAGCTGTTGGACACAGAATTATGCCAAATATAACATCTTAATATTAATATTGCAAAGAAAATAGAAGACCATAAAATAGTCACATTTTCTTATTTGAGTCATATTTTATAATCTATCCATATGGCTTAGGTTATAAATTACAATAAAGGAAGTAAAATTACCTAAAACATATAATTCCTGCCAAGATATTTAAAGGAAGATACACGCAATTTTCTCATATTTAATTATAGGTGTGTTTAGGGGTGCCTGGATGGCTCAGTGGGTTAAGTGTCTGACTCTTGATCTTGGCTCAGGTCATGATCTCAGGGTTGTGGGTTTGAGCCCTATGTTGGGCTCCATGCTGGGTGTAGAGCTGCTTAAGAGTCTCTCTCTCCCTCTCCCCCTCCCCATACTCTCCCATTCCTTCCCTAATAATTAATTAATTAATTAAAATTAAACAAAAAGGTGTGTTTACCTACATGATCCGTAAACATCTAGTAGACATAATAAATCAATATGTATAAAAGATGAATAAATGCTGAGTGTTCCTGCTCAGTGAATTTTCACTGCAATATAAACTGTAATGACTTTCTGATACATATTTTCAAATGTGCTATACAATTTGACTTATAATCATTTTTAATTATTTCATTTCTTTTTATCTATGAAACAAACTAACAAACATAAAAACATAATCAATAATAATTCAATTGTTTAGTGGTCATCTGGATATATCTTGCAATGTCCAGATATAATAATCCTAATTGTTCTGTCTTAGAGGGAATAATGGGAAATAAATGGGGACTTTAATGATTGAGCTCATGCTCTTGTCCTTGTTCTATTCTATAACATTTAGTTCACTCAAAAATATTTATTAAACAAGTACTATATGCCAGGTACTGTTTCAGATATACTAGGTGCAGCTTATAAGTCCCCTTCCACCAGGAAATGTATGTCCTACTTGGTAAGAGGTGAGAACCAGTTCAAGGGAGAAAAAAGACAGAATAAAGCAATAGGGAGTCCTGGGATATGGTTGGGATTTGGTCCAAGTCACTTGTGTTTGTACGCTAGATTCTGAGTGAAGCCAAAATTTAGGGAAAGGTTCTCCGACTAATGCGCTGGGAGAGAAACTTGGAAGGAAGTGTGTATTTAATATCACAACAGAATTTCCTATCCATTACTCCTTTAAGCAAAATATTCATTTCTGTTCTCCTTCTGGAAAGGTACTACTTTATCTATAAATACTTCCACCATGGACAGTTTTCCTATATATGGAATGGAAGAATTTCATCTCTTTGTTCACTCTGATAAAAGTCGGATTGTAGTATAGACCTGTTTCCCTAGATCTGTCTTCATCCATCTAGCTTAAAAGGGACATGTAGCTGAATACACTAATAATAACATTAATACACTGGTTAAAGTTTATCAGACACTTACTATGCCAAGTATATTTCTTTGTGCTATGCATTCATTAGCATATTTAGTCCCTACAAGAATTCTGTGGAGTTGGTAATGTCCTTCTCTTCATTACAAAGATAAAGATTTAAAGTAAGTAACTTGCACAAAATTTATATCCTCCACAGTCTCACTTCAGAGCTTGCATGCATTCAGAAGTTCCCAATTATTTTCTAGATAGTTAAGCAAACAGACCTTCTCCTATTTTTGTTTGTTTACTTCATGAAGTCAAATAATAGCTCTTTTTTAATATTTTTTTTAGTATTTTCATTTTCTTTTTTTAATTTTCATTTTATTTTATTTTATTTTATTTTATTTCTTTTCAGTGTTCCAACATTCATTTATGCACCACACCCAGTGCTCCATGCACTATGTGCCCTCCATAATACCCACCACCAGGCTCACCCAATCCCCCACCTCGCCCTCCTCCAAAACCCTCAGTTTGTTTCTCAGAGTCCATAGTCTCTAAAGTGAAAAACATCTTCTCACTTTTAGACTGTATCAGAGGTCTTTATTATTTATTTCTGTAGCGCTATGGGTTTGTTCCATCACATTTTTATTTTAGTCTCTTAATTGTTTTTGAAACTAGATGTTCAGCATGAATCAGGCCCATTTTCATTTGTATTCTCTCAAGAATATGGAACAGTCTTGGAACATAGTGAATGTTCCCTAAATATTTTTGGAATAAATGAATTTAAAAAACCTAATTGACTGACAGAATAATGTCTAAGAGGGGCAAAGATAGAGGGTAGATGAGTGAGAAGGAGAGGAAATTTGAATTCATAGAAATTTGAGATGGGGGGGCGCCTGAGTAGCTCAGTGAATTAAGCCTCTGCCTTCTGCTCAGGTCATGATCTCAGGGTCCCGTTTGAGACTCTGCCTGCTGCTCTGCCGACTTGTGATGTCTCTCTCTCTCTCTGTGTCAAATGAATAAGATCTTTAAAAAAAATAAAAAATTAAAAAGAAATTTGAGATAGGCCTATTATTTATATCATTTTAAAGCAATTCAATGATAAATATACTAAACCACTTTGTATACCAAACTCCACATTTTTAATAATTTAAGAACTAAGAACCATAATACAATGCTGGAGGAGTCCTTTTAGCTTTAGATCTTTTATCAGAATTGATTTTTGAAAATGTTGAGTATTTGTAATAAATTAAATATTCATGTTGGATCTAATGATGGCTTTTTGACCTCATGTTAGTTTTGTCTACCTGGCATTCTTTTATCAGGAGAACGCTCCAAAGCCCCAGGGGTATACAGTATTATTATAGAGACAACAGAGAAGATTTGAACAGAAAAATTGAGTAAGATAAAGTTTAAAGACTGAAAGAGAAATTTGTGTGTGTGTGTGTGTGTTTGTGTGCGTTGAGACACACCCTGCCATCAGGATGACAGTAGAGTTGAGCATTGGCAATAGCATCAGATTATAGAAAATTGAATCTCAGGAAATTCAGTTTCAGGAATCATTAAAAAATCTCTATTAATTTTTCACTTTATTGGTATTAGTTTATGCCACCAATTGTATCTTTCTTAAGTTTCTTCAAATTTTAACATTCTTAGGGAAACTAAATCTTCTTTTCTACTTTTTATACTATTATTGTCCAATTAATATGCAAGTTCGTGTATCTCAACTTGAAATATGCACTAAGAATATATAGAGTCCCGTAAAATGCATTAAATAAAATTAAAACCAGAATTCAATTCTTTTTCATAATTATAGTTTAAAGTAGTGAGATAATATGCCTTCTTCTGACATATGACCTCAATCACTCTTTCAACTTAAGCATAAATCATTTAATTTGGGATTTTGACAAATATATATGAAATGAGGTTGTTTTTCCTTTATTGCTATTCTATTTGCAAAGGAGTCTTCGATTGATGTTTCCTAACGTGATTAGAATTCTCCAGAAGTGTTCAACACCTTAGTTAGTTTTCATCTCATAGTTTATTTAGTTCAGTCCTGCCAAATCATTCACTTTTATGTGTGCATTTTATCTATGAATGTCACCAAGGATATTTCACAGTGGCCTAGATCTGTTTCATTTCCTTGCTTTATAAATACAGGCACAGACCATACATTTTTACTTTCTGGGTACAGTTAAAAATCATATTTAAGGTATAAAATGTAGAGAATATTTGCCAGATGATTTCTGAGCAGCTTCTGCTCCAGTTTTGCTTTTGGTACCCTGATTTGGAGTAATGAGTTCTCTGCAAGTTTCATGTGCCTTAAGAGGAATGACACCATGCTCCATGGATAAGCTTTGATGATCTGAGCCAATCTAAGTAATCCCATCAATCCTGACACAGGGTTCTGTTCAAGGATGCAATTATAAAAAAGGCTTATCAGTGTTCTGCATTTCTCTGGAGTCAATAAAGGCAAGGTCAATCAGAATTAAACCAAGGGCATTTGTTCCTTGTATAACAAATGTACACTCTTCTTTCTGCTACCCATGAAATAGTATGTAGCCCCTCTCCCTACATTCTACTTTTGACTGCAGACCACTGGGCAGAGGGGCAGTACAAAAGGGATACTTAGAAACATAATGACATTGTTGAATCAATCAATACAGATGTGCCCTTGTCTCTAAACTCTCTGGCTACACAGTGTATTAATATATTTTTATAATCTTGTGAAGCCAGTTTGAATTGTGGTTTGGTGATGGTCTTCATCAGAAGACATCCTGACTTATAGGAGAATTAGTAATTAGAGGGACGCCTGGGTGGCTCAGTCAGTTAAACATCTGCATCCCGCTGAGATCATGATCCCAGGGTCCTCGGATCCATTCCCAAATCCAGATCCTTGCTCAGCAGGGAGTCCGCTTCTTCTTCTGTCTGACACTCCCCTTGCTTGTGCTTGCTCGCTCTTTCTCTCTCTAACAAATAAATACATAAAATCTTTTTTAAAAAGGCATTAGTGGGGCACCGGGGTGACTCAGTGGGTTAAGCCGCTGCCTTTGGCTCAGATCATGGTCTCAGGGTCCTAAGATGGAGCCCGACATCGGGCTCTCTGCTCAGCGGGGAGCCTGCTTCCCTCTCTCTCTCTCTCTCTGCCTGCCTCTCTGCTTAACTGTGATCTTTCTCTGTCAAAAAAAGAAATAAAATCTAAAAAAAAAAAGGGGGCATTAGTAACTAGATATCGGTTACTTAAATGTTCCTCCTTTTTTCTTATAAACATTGGATTTTCTGTTCCTTCTCTTATATGAACTTGTAAATTCCTTTCAGAAATACATACTGCCCATTATTCTTATACTTTGAAGGCTTTCAGTACTCAACGATCCAGAGTCTACCTGAGTGTAACTTCACAATTACTCATGGCTGTTTTGTCCTCTTACTCTTTTTAAGACCCCTGCTTGCCAACCACCTTCAGGTGGAGGCAGAGAAAGTTGAAGAATACACTCATTTTGATATTAACCTTCTTATCCTCCTAGTTAAGTTAAAATAAGTTAAACACCTTTTACTTCTATGATACATACATCTCTGTTTTATTTTATATGAGGATAATAGAGAGTAGACTTATTCATATCGCAGATAATTCTTCCATGCTCTATTTCAATTCCAGCTGTAAAGAGTGGGTGGTTTTGGTTTTTTGGGTTTTTTTGGTTTTTTTCCTCAAGATATAGCTCCAAATGGTAATCAAGTGAATCTATGCTCTTTGAAAGATCTGTGAAGAAAATCAAGGGCAACTTCAGTAACAAATGGTATTAAGTAGCTAGTAAAATATGGTTATATAATTCACTTAAAGCCATTCTCTAAATGCAAGTCTTATTACAAACATTGCTTTAATTAAGATTTTCTTTTTGTTTTGTTTTCTGAAAACATCTTCATACCTCTTCTGATTCACAATTAAAATAAAATGCATACTTCAATGAGTGGATTATTTTATAATCAATTGTTTATATTACCATTTCTTTGGATAGACCACAAACCCTTAAGAACAGGGTGTGCTTTTGATGATCAACATCCTCATACCTTCACAAGATTATAAAAATATATTAATATATTATTAGATTTTAACATGAGGATCATGGGAAGGCTTCCACGATGGGTGTAATAATGAAGCCAAGGATGACTATGTTCTAATCTTCAGAATCAGTGAATATAGTAATTGAGGGGCAAGAAAGGAGTAAGGTAAGTTTGTTAATGGAATTAAGGTTGCTAATCAGCTGATCTTCTGATGGAAAGATTATCATGGATTGTCAGGGTGGGCCCAATGTAATCAGGATTCTTTTTTTTTTTTTTTTTTAAGATTTTATTTATTTGACAGCGATCAGAGAAGCAGGTAGAGAGAGAGAGGAGGAGGAGGAAGGCTCCCCGCTGAGCAGAGAGCCCAATGCGGGGCTTGATCCCAGGACCCTGGGATCATGACCTGAGCCGAAGGCAGAGGCTTTAACCCACTGAGCCAGCCAGGCGCCCCTGTAATCAGGATTCTTAAAAGTATGAAAAGGATAGCCATCGAGACCCAATGGCTATGTGACTCTAACTTATCCATAGCTTCCCCCAGGCTGGATAGGCTGCAGCACTCTGGGTTTTGTCTGGATGCAGAGACTCATTATTAAAACTGTTACCAACCTAGCTAACCTTCTAAATGTAAAACAATGGTGGACATGTTCTGTGTCTCATTGGTATAACCGCCTGGCATCCATCTTTGTTCTCTCTTTGAAGCTGGAAGATATTGTTTGGCACATGGATGCTCTGAATACTGAATTTGTACATGGTCAAAGTCCTAACTGACACTCAAAATAGAATTTCTTTTAAATACTAAAGTAACAGAAAAGCATGAAGCAGTTCTACCTAATTGAATGACGTATTGTTTCAACTGTGATACAAGATGAAACTTGTGCTCCTTAAAAAGAGAATGCTGTGTATACAGTCCAGATTACACAAGATACTAATGGATTTCTAACAGAAACGAATACTCAAATTGGTGCTTTAAATAATCTCTCTTTCCTTTAGTGATTGCTTTAAACTCCTGTACTGGAGGGAAATTATGGTAAACTATTACGGATCTCTTTACTGGACTTCTCATTTTATAGCCATACTAATCTTAATGCATTATCTTTTTTCAGTATCTCTCCTCTTGGTGCCAGGCCTCCATTCCTATAATGACTTTCCAACATCAGATGATCCATTCTACTCAAGGAGGTTCATGTATGTTGACCACAATGGATTCAGCTACCTCCCCTTTTGTAACTCCCCTATATGGTCCCTAACTGACAAATATTGTCCCTATATGTAGGGACATCTCTATGCACCTACTTAGCAGGAAGAAGTTAGAAAAGATGTAACTTTCCACCTTCAAACACCTTAAAGATTAAAGGGTCAAAATTGCTCAAGGGGGAAATGATGAAGGAGCAGAAGGCTAACTGAAGACAAAGCACAAGCTGACACCTAATAATGCTTGACTATCTTCACATATCATAAGCATGTTCTAGTTTTACTTCTCAGGTAACATGGGTTATATGAGTAATTGTGAAAACAGAATGGACTCCAAAAGAGTAATCAAAATTTAAAAAGCAAAGCACACACACATATCCATACATACACAAGAACAGTCTCTGAAATTCATGGAAAGACTCTTTTTTCAGTCATTGAACTAGATAAACTTAATAAAATGACCTGAATGAAGCAGTATTAAAATGAAAAACTTGGGGCACCTGGGTGACTCAGTCATTAAAGGTCTATCTTCAGCTCAGGTCTTGATCCTAGGGTCTTGGGGGTCGAGTCCTGCATCTGGCTCCCTCCTCCGCAGGAGGCCTGCTTCTCCCTCTCCCACCTTCCCTGCATTTTTCTCACTCTGACTGTGTCTTTCTTTGTCAGATAAATACATAAAATCTTTTTTTAAAAAATGAAGAACTTCTTTTTCAATAGGCAAAGAGTACCTTGATGATTTTTTGTAGTGTGTAAACTTGGATTTTATGTACTGAAACATTAACTAGAGGCTAGAAAGGAGGAAATAGGGGGATTTTGGACCTGGAATGAGCAGCCTCCATCCTTTGGAGAAAGGGTAAAAGAGGGTAGGAGAGGAGAGAGCATTCATATTTAGGTAGCATGTGTATAGTATACAGACATGTATAGTATAAAGTATATGTATAGTATACACATACATATATATGTATAGTATAAAGACAATTAGAGGAGACTAATTTTCCCTAATATGGGTAGCCTATTTCTTTGCTTCTTTCTCCTTCAGTATATCTTATTATAATCAAGAATTTAGGTCATTAAGGACCTTAAAGGATCTATATACCATTTCTTCCTTTGCAAATTGTATGCTATCACGTGTATATTTTTAAGACTGTTGTTTCAGAACAAGTCTTTGTAAAACTCAACTATTTTTATTTATATGCTTGGAGAAAAAAAAGAATGTACCATAGATATGTGACATTTCATACTGTTATGTTATCCTGATTGGCTCATATCTTATAAGAATTTGACAAAAATATACTAAAAACCTAGGCATCATTTCACAGTACTGAAAAATTTATTATTTAGGAAGAGAAGCAACTGTCCTACTACTTCTAGAAAATTCTTCCATTTGACCTGAAGAATAAACACACTTGTTCATTATATTTTATAAAGTTTCTTGTATTTATGGAGGTGAGTTAATCTCAAATTTGAGATGCATTTTTGGGGCCTTCATGACTCTTTATGAAATACTAGGTGAAAATAGAATTTATACAAAAGTTTATGTGCCTAGACACACGTTCTCTAGATGTGTGTTGATTTGCACAGAAACAGTTGCAGTAGAATGCTTAGTGAGAAGAAAGCACAGGTGCCTAAGACAGAGCAGAAAAACAGCAACACTCACACCAGCTTTGTGTTCTTTAGGAAACATAAGGGGATAAATTTCATCATCAGTGCAACAATTTTGTAAGTAAACTCATTTTTCTAGGTAATTTTTCAAATCTAAAGTGATTTTAAAATAACTGGAAATCTATAAGGAGAACTGTGAATCTATTAGGGGAAGTAGAAATTCTTTATTTAAACAGTTAAGTAAGCTTGGAGTTTCAATAAATTCCAATTTGAGATTGTGCCTCTTTCATGTTACTTAGATTATGATTATGAAACTACTAGAAATTACTGGATATTCATCAAACACATGAACATAATTATTTATCTTGTTTAGCACCAAAGGACAGATGTCAACACACAATCATGTAGGGAAAGATGGCTTTTACTAGAGAGGAATGAGAAACATAACCAGTGCCAATAGTTCTTTGTTTGTTTGTTTTTTGTTTTCAGAGCAAAGGATACACTCTAACTAAAACAATCTTTTAGAAGAAAGCTGGGAAGGAGAGTATCGTACTAGCAGCCAATATGAAAGGACAGGTGTTGAATGTTTCATAGACTATAATTGTCTTTATATAATTTGAAATAACCTATTATGTAATGGTTTAAAATTGGGAAAACAAATCCATCTACATAGATTTATCTCTGTTTAAGGAAAAAAACATTTTGCAACAGGAGATAGAATTCTGTTTCTTTATATTTGGAGGTCAGTACCTTTTTTCCATGAAGTTTGTCTTTCAGTAATCCATTTAGAAGCAAATCTAATTCAAGAAAAGGGCTGACCCAGGAGGCAAACATTTATCTAACTATCAACAACCCTCTGCATCCCCCTTCTGACTTCCTGCACCCCCTTTGGAATAGGAATGCCAACTCTGGTTGGAAGGCAGATGGTTTCTGAGAGCAATTTTGGGGGGCCAGCAAAACAAACAACAAACAAAACAAAACAAACACTTCAAAAAATATTTATAGAAGTGATATTTTGGCATTATAATTTCAGGTAATGGCATATGTGCCAATTCACAACAATACCAGTTTTTCAAGTCAGAAAACATCCTTCAGAACGCAATTCGATTGCCCCCCTATGTGTGGATTCAGCCAAATCACTTTGCTTTGCAGACACACACCAGGTAAAACGGGGAAAAGGAGTATCATCGCCTGTGACTCCTCAGTCTGTTGGGTATGTGTGCTAGTCCCACATATTGCAAAATTTCTCATGGTGAGCCTTTATTTTGCCCTAAGGCTGTTGACTGTTCTGTAATGTTAAGTGCAGTTTGAGCACAAGATCACGAAGAACCCCCCAAATCTTCTAACACTCCTTCTTTGGACATTCATTTACAAGTTACAAGTTCACATGTGTGGACATGCTTTAGTTTGTTTGGTAATGGAATATCTAAGGAAATTGTAACTCTGTGCTGAACCTTTTGAGACCTGCCAGATTGTGTAAAAGGGGTTATAATATTATTTTATGTTTTACGTTCCTACCAGCAACGCAGAACAATTCTCTCCATCTCCATTTCCATCTCTTCTCCATCTCCACCAACACTCTTCATTTCACATCGTTTTGATTGTAGTCATCCTGATGGATGTGAATGAAGTAACATCTCGTCGTGGTTTCAATTTGTTTTTCCTTGTTGGCTAATGAGGTCTCACTTCTTCATGTGCTTATTGTCCACTTGAATTTTTTTGAGAAATGTCCATCAGGTTCCTTGTCCATTATTTAATTGGGATATTTTTGTTTTTTTATTGCTAACCTGTAAGAGATCAGTTTTTATTTAACTTACAACCACCTATTTCTATTTAAGAGATTCAGTTTCCCAGATGCATTTTTAAAGTGAAATTAATATGGGCAGAAAATACTCCAATAGTAATAAAACAGTTAATATTATTGGTTCTTGATAATTTACTATGTATGAAGTAGGAACTAAGGCTTTTATGTACCCTACCTCATTAAATTATTACCTTTAATTATCAACCCTACTTTAAGATAGGCTTTATAAGTTCCTCTTTGAAGTTGAATAAAATGAAACTTCAAAATCTCAAGTAACCTGACAAAATCAAGTGCTAATGAATGAGAATTTGAATATAAAATCAAACTCATACTATTATGAGTTAGCTTGAACTCTTAAACCTTCCATAATATTTCCTCTAATTTTTAGGATAGGTATATATCTGATATGACTAAAATTGGCATGTAGTGGGAATTTGGCTGGAGAGAGGTATGTAGGAAGGTCAAGTAGTACGAAAATCATGTGAGAAACTGCCTCACTGAGGTGGCACACATTCTAGACCCCAAAATCTTCACTCACAGATCCTTCCTCTGATTATCATTTTCTAATATTTCTTGAAAGCTGCAGGAAATATTTAACAATTAAGCTAAAGTCCCAATAATCCAAGCAATCATATTTATTAAATACTAAGTGCCAGTATAACACAGTTTGCAGCAGTTTGCAAAATAAAGTTCCCCTCTGCCACTTATTTTTTTCTAGGCAAAATCCTATATAAGATTTAAAAATACATGATTAAGAAATAGGTAATGATTTTCAAATGACTTAAAGATTTTGATTATTAAATGCTATATTAGAGATCTTAGACTGTTTTGCAATACAATATTAATTTACCTGAGAAATTATCCCATGAGGAATAGCAACATATGTTTCCAACTAAACTTATTACTTTAAAAGCTTGGCGAATGACAACTATGAAAAAAAAAATCCCCTTAAAAACCATAGAGTAATTGGCTGAATATAACGTCTCTCGGGTCAGAACAGCTGTGCATATACATTAAGGCAAAATATGAGGCAAGAGGAATGGATAACAGCAAATAAGTCTGTCATTTTCTGTTGAATGATAAAAGAACTTTTAAATGATTCCTTTCTCTCCTGCATTTTGTCATTATGTCAATGAGTAATGACTTGCCATTCCAAGGGAAAAAAAAAAAAAAAACCCACAATGTTTTGTTTCCTGTTTCTGTTGCTCGGTGTCATCACGGTTCTTCCCAATGTCTGCTCACATCGTTCGTTGGCTCAGTTCAGACTCACAGGGAGGCAAATCTGGAGAGCGGGTATGATCTTCTTCCCTACCTGGCCCTTGCAGTCTGCAGGACCTTTTTTAGGCTTGTTCTGACTTGGACATCATTTCCACATTTTTTCTGGTACTTATGTTTCAATTGCTTGCTCTCTGTTTTTTACTGCAAGTTCTCAAAGGTGAAGAACACATCTATCTTGCTCCCCATTTCAACTGTAAGTCATAGCACAGACTAAAAAATTGTTAGATGGACATTTCAAATTTACAAATTCTTTACCTACATGTCCCCTGCTTCCTTACCTATGCACATTAAAAATTTAATATGATTGGATTGTCAACATTGAAGTCAAAGTCAGTGGGGGTTTGTAACTTTTCAGAGGGAATAAAATATCAAGCATTTTATGTTAAAATAAATCTCTTCTCCTAATAACTACAAGGGGTATTTTTTCTAACTAAATTTCTGACCTGTGAATGAGAATTAGCCTGTTCAGATGCTATTGTGTTGCCAGGGTTTAAACTATGAGGATGGAAAACTATGTTTACAAAGATGCATGTATGTGTATCACTTTAGCAGACACCGCATTTACTACTTATAGAATGCATGTAGTAAAAAGGAAAGCAATTTATAAAGTTGGTTAAAATCTTATAAAAACTAATATCCTAAAAAAATATGCATATACAACTTGTATTATTTCCTTTCCAGTATAAGTATTTCAAACACTAAGAAACAAAGCTGAGGAATAAAGAAAAAGATTTGGGGTAACCAATGCATATTAAGGGGGAAAACAAAACAAAACAAAACAAAACATCTGCCTCCTAAGTAAATTATAAATTTCTTTTGGCCAGAGTAAATTTCCCTGAAATACCATGCTGCATATTCAGTAACAAAAGCATAGTAAATAAATATCAACTTGGCTAGGAAAACAGTTATAGCACTTAATTCCTGACTATTCTATGGCTTTCTAAGAGGAGTTGAGAATGAATTATGGGTTAATTTGGTCATAAATCATCAATATTTCTTCTGATATCTTATGCTGAGTAGTGAAGAAAAAAGATCACTATTTCTTTCAGAGATGTGTGAATTTAAAACTGGAAATTTACAGAGCCCTTCGACATACTGGTAGGTTTCCCAGTGTTTTTTAAAAAATATAGTTTTCCACATTGAATCGTGTGTGTGTGTGTGTGTGTATTCATATGTGTGCATAGGTATAAAAATTGATGCAATGTGTGAGAAATACATGCATATATAAATATTGGTCTGAAGGAAGAAGAAGCAGAGTTATAAGGAAGTAAGAGTTCATATTAGCTCTATCTTAGATATTAAAGTATTTTTTTTTGCAATTTACTTTCAGAATTTGTGTAAGATACTAAATCTCTCTACATTTCTATCCCAGGGCTATTTTAAGTATTAAATAAAGCAAGGAATGAAAAGTAATTAGTCCAGTACTTGGGTCAATACTTATCCCCATAGTAGTAGTTGTACTGGTAAGCCCATTAAAAAGAATCAAAATTTTACTTTTATTAGGCTTTACCTTTGAACTAAGACACATTTTCTGTTTAAGGATAGCAAATGAAGAAGACTTAGTGTCACAACCTGTATTTTCCAATTAGAGAAAACCTTCATAGATAGTGTTCTGAAAGAACACTCTCTTAGTAACATTTTTATTTTATAATATTTAAAGAAATATTGCCCTAAAAGACTTCAGAGTAGTTTAAAATAGAGTGCACATTTTAAGATGTCTGATCATTTGCTCAATACCTAATTTATTCTAAAGAAGACATTTGGCATATGAAATTACAGATAAATGGAATAGATAGAAAAATCTTGTTGTAAATGGAACCATTAAACAGTGCTTGCTTTGCCACATTTTGCTGTGACTGGTTAGAGATGTGACATCAGGTAATACATTTCAGAATGATGAGATAAGGAAATTAAATATTGAATGCTTTGTAGTTCTCTGAATATATAAAACTTTTAAATCTCATTTAAGAAATGACACATCCTGAAAGTGCAACCAACCAAAGCATCTAAATTCTCAAATTGACAATAACCAGAAAAATTGAATTAATTTTTTAAGAAAAGAAGTATTTTTACACTAGGATCTGAATTATTACAAAAAGCCTTTGTTAGAATTACTGCCAAGCATGACCTATGTATTTATTCAAGATTGCATAATTTGCATTACTGTATTAAAATTTTTAATTAAAATAATTAATTACATGTATGTATTTCTAATAAAGTCTTTCAAGGTTTCTATATCAGACCTAACGAGTTGTTGTGTGTGCGATGTGATACCTTAAATTTTTGGGATAGAAGTATACTTTTACTTCACTCATTTTTACAATTGAATTTTATGGATCCCAAAATAAGCATAATGATACTGTCCTATGGATAACAAATGCTGAATTACTGATGAATCGGTGGTGTTTGGGCAGCTTATATCTCAGTAACATTAATTAATTAATATTCAGAGCTAGTAAAGATAGAAATACTTTCAAAAGAGAGTTATAATTATAACTGAAGTACAGAGAACTTAGGTGGACAAATTCAATCAGCTCTGTTTCCTAAGGAGAACAATTAAAACAGAGAAGCTGGGGCACTTAGGTGGGTCAGTCGGTTAACCATTCTGCTCTTGGTTTCAGCTCAGGTCATGATCTCAGGGTCATAAGATGGAGATCCACACTGGGCTTCATGCTAAGTGTGTATCCTGCTTAAGAATCTCTGTCCCTCTTCCTTGCCCCACCCCTCCAACTCTCTCTCAAAAAAAAAAAAAAAAAAAAAAATTAAATAATTTTAAAAGGGCAGATAAAATTTTAAGTAATTACTCTCTATTTGGCTATTTGAATATATGCTAGATATATAATAGATAGGATTTGAACTAAGCTCACTAGCACATGTATTATTTTAGCAGCGAGAGTTTGTAAATAGTCTGAATTTAGAAAGACATAAAAACCATGGATGACAAAACATATAGGATATGTTCATGAGACATACAAGTTCCATCTATTAAGAGGAGTGAATATGATAGCATGATTTCAGGGAAGAGGACTGAGGATTTACAAGGTACATTTCACCAGAGATGCAAGCATGAGTCTATTAAGGGAATGCCATGTTTGAGCCTCATTCTTTGAGAATTGGAGAGTCAATGTAGATTGTTGACAATGGAAGGACCATGATCAAATGGGCCATATCTGGAAGAATGCAGTCTGGGTAGTGTTCACAGGGAAAAGGCAACCATACTCAGAGCTACTATGTGTTGAGAGGAAGGGTGAATGAAGATATTTCTTCATATTGGAATATTCGTTCACTGTTTTAAAAAAGTATTTAAGGGTGCCTGGGTGGCTCAGTGGGTTAAAGCCTCTGCCTTCGGCTCAGGTCATGATCTCAGGGTCCTGGGATCGAGTCCCGCATCGGGCTCTCTGCTCAGCAGGGAGCCTGCTTCCTCCTCTCTCTCTCTGCCTTCATCTCTGCCTACTGTGATCTCTGTCTGTCAAATAAATAAATAAAATCTTTAAAAAAAAAAGTATTTAATACCAAGTACATGTCATCCACTATCCTAGCACCTGGTAACAGAGAGATTTAAAAAAAAAAAAAAAAGTTTTCCTACTCTTAGGGAGCTTATGTTTTAAATTTGACTGGTCAGGGAAAGGTTCTCTAGGAAGATAACAATGAAGATGGAATGTGATAGTTAATAAGCAGCCAGTTGTGCAACAATAAAAGGAAAGTGCTTTTCAGATAGAAGGTACCATTACTAAAGCCTTATTGAAGTAGAAATGCAGAAGCTTGGTGCTTTCAAAGGACAGAAAGAACCTCTATACACTGCAGCCTAAGTAGCAAGGGGTAGAAAGGTAAAAGGAAGTGAAACAAGGTAGAACAGACGTTTGTAAGCCGCTGTAAAGAATTTTAGTCCATTTTTAATTGGAATTGGTGGACATTAAGTAGGAAAGACATAGATTTTAGTTAGGGTATATAAAATCTCAGTCAAGTCTTATCAGTAATGCACCATAAGACTTGGCATGAATAGGAAATGCTGTCTCTAGTGTTTTGAGGCTGTCTAACCTGGATTGTGATTCCACTAGGAAAAAAGAAAAAGGAAGAAATACTTGGGAATGAAAATTCTGGTTTTTTTTTTGTTTTGTTTTGTTTTTGTTTTGTTTTGTTTTTTATTGTAGGACTGTAAAATTATAACATTATAGATGCCTGGACTGGAAAATGTCACAGAGGACAAGGGCTGTGCTGATAAATACTGTGTAGAAGTCAAGAGCGATAAAGACAGAGAAGATGCAAATTGATTTACCAATTACAAGGTTACTGTAAATCATCCAGATAGCAGCTTGCCAGAGTGAGGAGAAGCCACATTATTAAGGTTGAAATAGGAGGTGAGAGATATAGATATGAAGTGAATTCTATTACTGAAAAAAAAATTAGCTGTGAAATAAAGCAAAACATTCAACAATTTCATTTATTTTACAACACTGAAAAATAATCTTTTCTCTGCTATATGAAGCAAACATCTAAAAGTTGATCTCTGGTTATTTTGATCAACTTTTTGCATTTTCAGTTTTAAAAGTCATATGTCACCTGTTTCACAGTTACACATATTTTTAATTTAGCAACTGGCTGTGCATATTGGTCTGATTTTGTTTGGTTGGTTAATAATGACAAGCAGTGAGAAATACTTAAAATATGGAAAGTAGTTTAATAGATATGAATTTGATTTAGCTGGTTTAATTTTATTTTTTAATATGCAGAGATTCATTTAAGGACACTATTATAATTTAATGGGAAAATGAAGTGATGAAAATAACCCAAACTAAAAGTTTAAATAATGTTTCTAGGGCACCTGGGTGACTCGGTCAGTTAAGCAGCTGCCTTTGGCTCAGGTTGTGATTTCAGGGTCCTGGGATCAAGCCCCACATCAGGCTCCCTGCTCAGTGGGGAGTCTGCTTGTCTCTCTTTCCCTCTGACTCATATGTACCAGCAGGAACAGTACTTAACATATTTTAATTGATGTTACTATTTTATTCACTCTTGTTCTCATAGGTATCTATGTTCTGTGTGTCATTCTTGTTGTTTAAAGTGATTTTATGTAGTTCGGCTATGATTAATTATGGAATGACTTTATAATATTCGCCAAAGACCAACCTCATTTTTTCTTATTTTCAAGTTATTAGAGACCATGTCTGTTTCCACTTAGGAAAATTAAAGTATATTTAAATGTAATATTAGAATTTGTACCATTTCTAAAAGTCCTATACTTTTTTAAGTACATAAAAAATAAGTTATACATAGGGAGAAAAAGAAGACAATACCCACATCCCATGTAGAATCTAATTCCACAGTTATTTAGAAATCATTTATCTATTTTATTAATAAGATTAAAGTATAATTTTATTCTACTACCTTCCCTGATACTTTTTTTTCCTGTATTCGACATCAGTATTAGAATTTTTTAGATAATTTTAAGGTTTTTTTTTTAAAAGATTTTATTTATTTGACACAGAGAGAGAGATCACAAGTAGGCAGAGAGGGAGGGGGAAACAGGGTTCTTGCTGAGCAGAGAGCCTGATGTGGGGCTCCATCCCAGGATTCTGAGATCATGACCTGAGCGGAAGACAGAGGCTTTATCCACTGAGCCACCAGGCACCCCGATGATTTTTAGTTTTAAAGTGAAAAAAATTACTTCCTAGCTGCTTAGGAAAATGATAATGCACCTGCTGTTTAAAATACTCATTGTTGAAGAATTTACCATGTATTGGTAAAACATATCTGTTTTACCAATAAAATGCCTTAAATTTGGATTTATTCAAAACAAAATCATAAATGGAATCACTAAGTTGATTACTATTTAACATTTTGGCATGCTTTCTCAATCTTTCCACACCTCTTATCACAGTGCATAACTTGAACATATGGCTTTGTAGGATTCTCTGAAGACTGTAGAAGGGAGTGATTTTTTTTTTTAAAGACATTGGTTCTAGTGAGCATTGAGCTTGTATGTCTGTGTGTATACATGAGTACAAAAGCATACTGCACAAGATGAGGCTGAGTGTTATTGCCAAAGGAAAGCATGTGGCGATTCATTACAGGGGCAATCATTTGCAGAATGTTCTTTACCCCTTCCCCTTTCCACAATTAAATTGGCAAATGTGGAAAAGTTAACCAAATAGCCTGTTTAACTGTTTAACTGTTTACTTGTACAGTGACTATATGAGTACAACTGTGCAAAGAATATACATACACATGAACATATGAAGAACTTATGCTCTCAAGAAATAGTTTGTATTTAAATGTACATAGTTTTAATTTTAAAGCATAAAAATATATTAGGGTAAATTTCTTTGGAAAAGTAAAATGGAAATTCAAAACCTACAACTATGAGTTCAGCTGGCAATTTGAAATTTCAAATTGTCCAAGAAGTTATTTGCGTGGATATTTAAATGAAGGGTGATGGATGTTAAGTGGTTAGAGTATTTGGCATTCATTGCCTGCATTTAAGACGTGTTGCAACAGTTTAATATGTCAATCTACATAATTCCTTTATAATTATTGGAACCAAATGAACAATTTTATCTTTAAAATATGTGAGCTTATACATTGCTTTTCAAATTCTTTAAGGGAGTTTTGGGTAGGGCATTGGAAGAATACTTTTCAATTATACAAATTGAGAAGGAAGAACATAGGTGATAGCATGACAAGAAAAGAGTGTGTGGAAGCATTTCATATTTGGAGAGAATTCAGTAAAACAGAATGAGTGATTGCCAGAAATAGGTTGACACTGAGCAAAGGGCAAAGGTGTTAAATAGAAAGCTATGCTTAGTCTGAGATTGGAAAATTGGAAATGTTTTGTCATAAGAGTTTTAAACTTTTCCTTGATTTTTATTTTGCATAATCCATCTAAACAGATTTTGGAACATGAATCAGCCAGTCTTCCAAACTAGCCATTCCCCTATAAAGGTTTACTTAAGTACCAAGATAAATCGCTACTTAAATGTAGTTATTGCAATTAGGAAAATAAAACATGGTACTTTGATCAACTAAATGTGTGAATTATCTAAATTTTTAACTCACAAGAGCATACACTATTGGCACCTAACTTAGTGTCATCATTATTCTACCTTTTCTGTTTTATTTTCATTGAAAATTTGGTTAATCATAATAGTTCACCATCATCAATCCTTCCAACCCCTCAGTTTTTAAACAGAAATTTCCCATTTACTGTTGGTTGCTCAGCTAATTATACCTAATACTACACATACAAAAGACACCTCTCAATTCAGCTTCAGCAACTAGATTTATGTGCTTAGCTTTTTCTAAATACTACATTAAGTGCTGAAGAATATACCTATATATAATATATAGAAAGAATATATATTGAATATATATTTTTCTGTATATTGAATAAGTATTATATATATACATATACATGTGTTGTGTGTGTGTATATATATATATATAGATATCTATATCTATATCTATATATATATGACATTATCCTGTCCCCAAGTTGTTCCCAGGTTGGTAGAAAGATAAACCTAGAACATAATTCAATTGTGGGATGATATGAAAAAAAATGATTGACTAAAGTTCAATGTACAGTGACAGAAGGATCCTAGTGTGCAAGAAAGATGTGATGGAAGGCTTTGGGAACACTGTGAAATCAGAGGGAGATTTTGAAGACTGAATAAGAGATTTGCAAAGGAATCCAAAGAAGAAGGAGTACTTTGAGTGGAAGTAATTTCACGAAAGAATATGATATGTTTATGTTACTGCCCAAGATGGAAGAAGTAACTGTGGAAAATAAGATGTTGGTATACATGGATATGGTTGGGAGGAGAGGTAGAGGAAGCAATACAGGATGGTCGTGAGGAATCCTGAAGCTCCAAAAGGATGGACCCATCCGAATATTTTGGCTTAGCCTCAGGGTCCCTGCAGTCTTTCCAGGACCCCTCCTCTATGCAGCCGCAGGCTGTAGATTGGCTAGTGTCTACAATGAAGGGGAATTTAGATGTATGCATCTCTTATTATTTGCCAGCCACATTGATTTATGCAATCCTCCTATAAGCCTCCTGCATTAAGGAAGGAAAGATGAGCAGAAACCAGTAGGTCTTGAAGCAATCTGTACACAACACTAAAAAGTTAAGATTTTGTCCTATTTATAGTAGGGATTCAATATTTGTAATAATAAAACAAAATGTTAGACATGTGTTTTGGAGCCATCACTTAAGTAGCAGTATGGAGAATGCATTGGAGGGAGTATATAATTCAGGTATCCATATTGATAATAGTTTTAATGACCTTAGTTGTTAGCAAATGATAGTTCATTTAATTTCGTCATTATGAATAAAAGCTGGTTACATATTAAAAGAAAATAAATCAATTGCATTTTATTACTACTTCAGGTAAGCCAGATGTTAATGTCACATATATAAGCATGGATTTTATAAACTACAAGAAAGAATTTTTTTTTTTTTTTCCTCAAGGACCAAATCTAATTGAAGAAAGCAGAAGAGTTTGAAATGAAAGATTTTCTGAAAATATTCAAACTCATTGAGGATTCTCCTTTTTTTTCTTTTAAAAGCTATTACTCTACTGTACCCTACATTATGCTCAAGGAAACTTCTAACAAACAGAAATAATAATGGCATAGTAAATTGTCCCTGGTGGATTCTTCCACATTTCAGTAATGGCCTACAGAAAAAGCTCAAACTAGATAGAAAATAATAAAATAGGAAAATATGCTGCACATACTATACCCTTTACTGTCTTGTGTCAAATTATTAAATGTTCATACATTATGGGTGTGATACAAATCTACACAGGACAATGCTATTAAAAAGAAACCCGTAATTATAGCAGGAAGTAAAAGCCTTGAAAGTGGAATCAAAAGGTGAACTTCAAAATATGTGTTCAAAAACAAAAGAACAAGGAAGGAAAATGGAGATCATTTCGGGAATTTTTGAATATTTGTGATTCTATGTCCATGCTCCTAAATTATTATGTCCTACAAAGCTCTGGTATAACTTGGCCACAACTTGGTTTCTTGCACATCTGGATTTAGCTGATGATTTCAGTAACATGGGTTTTTTTCAACAACAGTCTACATTTAATTTCAGGATTTTGTATTAAGAGCATTGGAGAAAATTTGTCAGGCTGGGTAATTATTCCTTTTAATGGAAGTTTGGGCTGGCAAGATAACCATAGATAGCCTTTCATATTTCCACACAGGAAAACTATCAATACATGAATAGTGAGATATTCAGAAAGTCAGGAATATAAAAATCATGATGCTTATTTGACCTGACATCTAACTTTGAAGGAAAGTGTTGTGAAGGATCAACCAAAGGATAGAACTATAATTAGTCCAGATGTGTAGTCAGAGTTTGGAATCAAGTTGGACCTTGTCTTAAAGTTGGAGAGGTGAAGAACAAGTTAATGTGTAAATTGCTGAGAAACATTCCTGTGGCATTCCCAACGGTATATATTGAAAACAAAAGCTATATTGAATGATTGATATAGGCCAATTAGCATTACAATTTGATGTTCTATTTATAGCTTGAAATAGATCCCATACTGTATTATCATTTCTATTTTACAAGGGGGGAGGTTGAAATATGGTGAATATTAATGCTCTTACCAATATGTTCTTTCAATACATTTTGATATTTTAAAATGCATGCTCTTTTTGTCTTCTCTTCTAGAATCTGTTTTCCATGTGGATAGGATTTGTCAAGGAAAAACTGCACTGGATAAAGATATACAGGTAAAAAAAAAAAATATATATATATATATATATATATACAGGTAAGAAAGACTTTATTCAAGACTATTCTGATAGGAGACAGATACCCCAAAATGGTCTGAACTCAACTCCATGGGGAAAAAAAAGAATGCAAGAGTTTTGAGGAAAGGGGATAGATGGTTCTGGGCCATTGGCACTTGCTAATAGAGAAAGGGCTCTGAAATGTGTATAAATTTTGACTTAGTAATTCACCTTCTAAAATTTTACTTCTCAAAAACAATCTAGGGACACCAGGGTGGCTCAGTCGTTAAGTGTCTGCCTGTGGCTCAGGGCATGATCCCAGGGTTCTGGGGTCAAGTCCCTCATCGGGCTCCCTGCTCAGCAGGAAGTCTGCTTCTCCGTGTCCCTCTGCCTCTTCTTCCACCTGTGCTCTCTCGCTTTCTCTCTCTTTCAAATAAATAAAATCTAAAAAAACAAACAAACAGAAAACAATCTAAGAAGCAGAGAAACATATTTTTATTTATCAGTGTATAATGTAGTATTAATTATAATAGTAAACACCTGGAAACAACCCACATGGGTAACACAAGGAAATTATTAAACAAACTGTTCTATCCAAATGAGAGCACACTGTGTAACCATTAGACAATGTTTGAGGTGTATATTTATAAATATAGAATTATATTTATGGTATTAATCAAATGAAGTATACAGATCATATTTATATGGAATATATACCATTTTAAAAATGTATCTTAATATACATACTACTCTATGTAGTAGAAAAATATTGACTAATATGGAGTTAAGATTTAGCAATTTTTATTTATAAATTGTGGGATTAAGGTGATATTATTTTACACTTCTGTATTTTTTAATTTTACCCAGAATTAAAGCATCACTTGTGTAATTAGAGGAATAAGGAAAATGAGAGAAGTTTAAAAAGGGAGAGAGAGAATTAAAAAGGAATTAAAAATAAATGCTTGAAAATTTAGTAAAATGAAGTTGAACTGATTGCCAAATTCATAGAAAATTAGTATCTTAATAGTAATGGATGTATTTCATTAGGGATTTTTTACTTGTGACAAATAGAAAAAGTCAACTCTAGTTTATATAAATCGTAACAATAACAAAATCATAAGATATATATGTATGATATACAATTTTAAACTGTGGATTGAAGTGTAGTATATATGTATGTTAATATTTATTAGATGACAACATGTTTGTGGCTTAGATATGTGGAACGGATACGCAGACATCCGGCTTTAGTCATGACTGAAGTGGGATCATCAGGCCCAGCTTCCCTTCACCACTTCGCTGTTTGTTGTTGTGCTGTCTGTATCTCTAGTACTACATAGGCTTGCTGTACATTAAGTTATATGTTTTTGTATTTGTTAACAAATTAATACCCAATGAGATAGAGATGTGCCCTGCCATGGGGTATATATATACTCAAGGCCAGGAGATAAAATGTTCTGTAATTGGGTTAGTTCAGGTGAGATCTTCAGCACTTCAATTATATGGAGTGAATAGAGAAAAAATGGCTTTCCAGCTGAAAATCCAGGTACTATTATATATGTAAAAGAGTTTTGCATCCAAGAATGATCTGGTGACCACTAAGAGTATGAATTGTAAAAGTTTAAGTTGGGAATTGTAACCAGGATAGCCAGATAGTAAACTACTGTAATGATTGTTCTGTACCAATCAATGAAGAAGTAATACGGATATGAATTAATGCAGAAGCAGTAACAGTATTATATATTACAATGTGAAATAAAACTATACATATTATCATACTGTAAGATAATATACTGTGATATATTATAATAGATATATATCTTATATAATGGACATACATTAATTGAAAGAAATGATAATAGCACAGTAATTCTCAACTTAAAACAAATTAAATGATGTTTTTACATTAATTCATAAGACTTATGTGTAATTTCATGAGCCTTGTGAAAAATTCTTAATTCCTCTAAAATCTAACCTTATCTCTTTGGAAAAGATGGTTCTAGAAAACAATGGACAAGCACAAATGCATAGAACTAAAGGAGAAAATTTTTTAAAGACGTGAAGTATAAGGAAAATTTCTGAGTGGAACCATTTATAAAATACATTTAATTCTTAGCACATCATGTCTTTCAGCACCCTCCTGATATTTTAATAGTAGAAGCAAAGATGCAGGATGTTGTTACTTTTAAGAATCCTAGCTCAGAGTTGGGGCGCCTGGGTGACTCAGTGGGTTAAAGCCTCTGCCTTTGGCTCAGGTCATGATCCCAAGGTCCTGGGATCAAGTCCCACATTGGGCTCTCTGCTCAGCAGGGAGCCTGCTTCCCTTCCTCTCTCTCTGCCTGCCTCTTTGCCTACTTGTGATCTCTCTGTCAAATAAATAAATAAAAACTTAAAAAAAAAAAAAAAAAGAATCCTAGCTCAGAGCAACACTGAATCTCAGAGCAACACTGAATCTCTGTTTTGTCATTTACTATTAGTGTTTTAATTGCTGTGTGCCTCAGTTTCTTCATCTGAAGGTAGGTCTTAATTTGGGATTTCATTCAGGGATCAAATGAATATATATATACACACACACACACAAAACAGTATCTGCCATATAAGAAATATTTCAAAATTAGTACACATTGTTAATATCTAATATGATTGATTTTTATTTGCATTTAGAAGCACAATAAACTATTTTCTAACAAAATGTACTGTTTTTTTATAGAAATATTATATATTGCCACCTACATTCCAACTTTTTTGTTGTTTACATGGAATTTATAATGTGAACATTAAATTGTCTTTATTAGAAAAAACTCCTTCTAAGTAATTCAGAAGACCACTATCATACACCGTAATTGAGCTGCAATCACAACAAAACTCTAACAGTCATTGACCAATTTAAAGTGATTTCCTATCATTACCATTGTTTAGAACAGATAATATCTAGGTCATCTATATTTTACATCCATTTTTTGCTACCTTATAATCTTTAAAAGTTTTCATGTTATGCAGAAATTATATCCTCGTGCCTTGAAAAACCAAGAATTTGCCTTTGAAAGAGAAATGGAACTATTTCAAGCTCTATAAACATGAAAGGAAGACACATACATATAGTCACATCAAGTGTATGCTCAACAAAAATTTTAGGAAACAATGAGAATTAGTGGAGAATTTGATGGGGGAGTGGGAGAGAATGGTATTGTAGATAAAAAAATAAAAAGAAATCTGAAAAACAGCCTAAGATGTGTAATCTGTCAGTTTATCTGTTCAATGATCAGCATCTGATGTTGAACCTACTCTTCCTAGAGTGTCTACTAGAATCTTTTTACTACTTATCATGTAAATGCAAACTGATCACTTAATTTATTGATAAACAATCATATAGTAAAAACGAAATTTTAAAAATGGTGTCAACAGACTTCTGATATCAACAAATTTAGTAGATTCAGATCAAAACAGATGTTTTACAAGAGTTACAATCAGGTTCTGAGCAGTAGGTGATATCACATAACCATATGATAAATTTGGAAGTATTCAAAGTGATTCAATTTTTGTAGGTTTAAGCATGTTGATTGCAGTAATTTGCCTTTTAAAAAGCATTCCTTGGAACAAAGTGTCTCAGAATAAGTAAGAAAAAAATAACAATCAAATATATGATTTATAAACTTGAAACTTATCATCTACTTTCATATTTAAGGATGGCTGCCTATGCTGGAAATGAGTTCTAATTAATCAGTAGGGAGACATAATGAAGTTGGACAACAGAATATCTGTATATTTTATGTCTCACAGTGGTGTGCTGGAGCCAATATATATTTTCCTTTGACAGAGATTTTTGTCCCAACTCTGTGTTCAGTAACAACATATTAGTAACTTAAAATTGTCCATGGTGCAAGTATCAACAAATACTTTAACAGCATTTTATTTATCTATTTTTCCGTCATAGAGTCATACTCCTCATATCTCCTCTAGTTGAAAAACAGCCTCACTTCTTTGAGAAAATTGAAGACACTGAGTCATTTCTCCCAAAAATATGTGTGTTATGAAGTATAGAGAAAATAATCCAACTATTGGAGATGTGATTGATATACCTGTATATGTGGGTGCCATTAATCTCCCCAAAACAAAACAAACTAATAACGAATCAAAAAGACAAAAGCTTTCAGAACTATAGTTCCAGGTTTTTACACTCATAAGGGGGAAAACTAGGTTTTTCCAACCAAATTTAGAGACACTAAGAATACTACTTTTCAGAAAAGAAAACTACTGAACATGAGAACAGTATTGAAATGGTGACTTCAGAAAGAGCAGAGATGATGTCGGACTCTATCTAAGGCCTGTTTAGAAAGTGTAATACTTTGGGGGCACCTCGGTGGTTCAGTGGGTTAAAGCCTCTGCCTTTGGCTCAGGTCATGATCTCAGGGTCCTGGGATTGAGCCCCACATTGGGCTCTCTGTTCAGTGGGAGCCTTCTTCCCTTCCTTTCTCTCTCTGCCTGCCTTTCTGCCTACTTGTGATCTCTGTCAAATAAATAAAATCTTAAATCTTAAAAAAAAAAGTGTAATACTTTGGTATGGGTCTTCATTTTGCCTAAATCTGGCAATAATTCCAAAATGTGATTGTAAATATTTATCATTTCCCTGCACAATAAAATATGGGGACTCTATATTCCAGGTAAAAGCAGTACAGCACACAGAGAAAAGTGAACTGTTAAAGATCGTGTTAGGGTGAGACTTGGCAAGACCGAATGAGGCATCTTTTACTCATGTCATAAATAAAATATCAGAAAGATAAGGAGTTTACTTCTTATGTGAAAAACATGACTTGCAACAGAAAAATTGATGAGTGGCATATCAAGTTCCTTCTGCAGGCCAAACCATTTGGAGTTTGGCATCTGGTATTAACAGTCAATAGGTGACTGACTGCATAAATATACAGAACATGACAGAAGAAAAACACCTGCAATATTTGATCACAAATCTGTTTCTTTTTTTTTTCTTTAGAGATTTTATTTATTTATTTGACGGAGATCACAAGTAGGCAGAGAGGCAGGCAAGCAGGCTCCCTGCTGAGCAGAGAGCCCTATCCAGGGCTTGACCTCAGGACCCTGAGATCATGACCTGAGGTGAAGGCAGAGGCTTAACTAACTGAGCTAACCAAGTGCCCCCACTAATCTATTTCTAATGGGATTGGCTCAACCAGAAAAAACACCAGTAGGGACTTTTTGTTGTGGTTATGATACTGCTGTATAGAGTCCCAAACTCCTGGAGGAAAATAAGCTTGTATTTCTATTCTGCCTCCCCCCACTTCCTTTCCAAAGTAATTCAGTTGTGATTTTTGAAAAGGGAGCAATTATGGGAAGGAAATCTCAACAGCAGGTCAGTACTATAGAGAGGAACAGTACCAAGCCAGGTCCAGCCAGAAGACAATACCACACCAATTATTTTAATAGGGGATATTTACTGTAAAATATTTTGTATTATTACTGAAATAAAACCCAAAATGGAATCACAAAGATAGCCCTGAGAGAGTAACTGAAAAGACCTACTACCACCCTGGGAGAAGGGGCTGGAGTTACTGCATTTTAGAAGCTTAGATGCCAGGCAGTCTTGGAACCCAGTCCTCTGAGATGTATGCACAGTTAACTCGTGCTGAATTTTCTGGTTATCGGAAGAGGCAAGAAGAAGCTGGTTTCACAGGTCGGAGTATGTTGTAGCTGCCCAGGATGGCGTGTTGCAGTGATGACCCTCTCAAGAACTGGAGGCAAGCAGTTGGGGACGGTCTCTTCTTCCTCCAGACTTCCAGAGTGCCTCTAGCATCCGTTGGTCAGAGCCTAACAAAGAGCCAAGGGCCAAGCAAGATGTGGTTCACAGAACCCCAGCCTTCCTATCCCAGAGTAGGGAGAAAAGAATGGATTTGAAGCTGAGGCAAAGCTGGAACTTGGAACTGATCAGCAAAAACAACTACTTTATCTACTTTATTACAGACTATTGAGCTTTATAGTGGTTTGTTATATAGCGATAGATAAAATAGTGCACTACTGTTCTGGTAAAAATGCAATTTTCAAACCTAAAGCACTCAGATTTTTTTGTCCCCCCTCGAGGATAAACTTCATTACGACTGTGTGATAAATGGAGAAGATACAAAAAGTTTTGACTCCATATAAATCAAAATGCTGTAAACTATTGTTACAGAATAGAATGTAAACTTTAAACCATAAAAATGTAGAATAATTATCTCTACCCAAACAGTGGTGGTAGAAGAGGCTATGGTAGATGTCTGTTGAATTTGTGCATATCACATCTGGCAAGACTGTGCTCAGTATTTTGCATGTCACTTCTCCCTCTTTCACATGCCATGGGAGAATTCTGCTCTCAACTTCAAGAGTAACCACTGGTATATTTATAGCCATCAACATATTCTTTTCCCCTCTTTGCAGTTATTGGCTCAGATATAAACACACCATTCATTTTAGCCTAGGGTTTCTCAATATTGACACTATTGACACTCTGAGTCAGGTAATTCTTTGTGGGGCGGGCTGTCCTGCACACTGTAGGATTTTCACCAACATGCCTAACCTCTGTTCATTAAATTCTAGTAGCATCTATCCATTGCATTCCAGTTATAACAAGCAGAAACATGTCTGGATACTGACAGATATTCTCATTGGTGCAAAATTTCTTCCAGTTGAAAACCACTGATTAATACAAAAAGAGATGCCAAGATTCATTTGTTTAATTGTGGGCATATAGAAACTCTTTTAAAAATGAGATTATAGGGGCGCCTGGGTGGCTCAGTGGGTTAAGCCGCTGCCTTCAGCTCAGGTCATGATCTCAGGGTCCTGGGATCGAGTCCCGCATCAGGCTCTCTGCTCATCGGGGAGCCTGCTTCCTCCTCTCTCTCTCTGCTTCTCTGCCTACTTGTGATCTCTCTCTGTCAAATGAATAAAATAAAATCTTAAAAAAAAAATTAAAAAATTAGATTATATGTGGGTTGCAGAGTGGCTACAACCATCTGGAAACCACAAAAAAGTTGGAAGATATGAAAAGGTCAACCTAATTAAAGCCGGAAGAAAAAATTGAGAAAGAAAATCCTAATCACATTGTGATTAATGTGATTAATTATATTAATCACATTACCAATAGTAGCTACACTGCTGAGCTCAATGTATCTTCCCAATACAGCAGTAGTAGCTATACTGCTGAGCTCAATATATCTTCTTTCTGATTCAGATTTTCTGTTTCATGAGACAGAAAAAAGACCCAACATAAAGATCATAGGTAGGAAGTTGTATAATGTGCTGCTTTCTTACATTTCATGATATTTAACATATATACATATGTATATGTGTGTGCTTGTGTATGAGTGTGTATACTTGTGATATAGAAGAAATAAAGTTGTCTCAGGGAAGTGTGTCTCCTTAAGCTCATGGTATTATATTGTTTCTTCATGTTGAAGTATTTAAAAAAATCTTGCATTCATTTGAGCTAGTCTTATTATAGAAGTCACTTATACAGTAGTAAAGTCTAATTAATTATAATGATTAGAATCTCTAATTGTAAACTACCACTAGACTTTAAACAAATAGAACAAGTTATTTACCTTTGAATAGATAAATTTAAGACTAGTAAAAATAAAATAAACAATAGAAAAATGACACTGATGTTCTTAGCAAAATGAAGTCTATCGTATCTGAAAAATCTGTAGGAAGAAATATCATCTTTCTCTTTAAACAGCTTCTGCTTTCTAAGTCAAATTCATATCCAAACTTTTTCTAAACAAAGGGCATTCAAATATAAGGTGCTGAAGAATACAATAGTGGTTTAGAATGTTGCTTTAAACAAAAATCCCATCTAATAAATTTAATATACTTAGGCCACATAATATATTCTTTATTCTTAAATAACTCCCAAAGTATCCACAATGCTAATGCAATTGAGTCTCTTCCAGTAAAGGCAGCTCCTATTAGCATACTAAGTTCATAAAAAATGATGACATTTAGATGAACATTGAAGAGTGAAATGGAAGAGTAGTATCTGTTGGCTTAAAAGAAGTTACTGCTTTGATTTCTACAATAATTCTAAAACATTTTTCTTGGTTCTAAAGGAACACAAATATTGATGTGTTCTATGACCTAGAAAAAAGACTGCAGGGGAATAAATAGAACAAACAAAAAACCCAAGAGTCTATTGTCTGTAATGAAACCGTGGATCTGTTCTAAGCTATTGTTTTGTTACATTGCATTCTTGTTTGTTAATTTGAAGTTTATAGAATGTGAAGAAACTTGTCTGTCTAGTGATTTATCTATACAGTTTTTTACTCTATTTTAAGTAGTTTTGAACCTACAGCTCTCTAGATACCATTCTTAAAGAACGCAAGTAAAGTTATATTTACTTCATATATTTAAAGACAAAGAACTTTAAATCTTCGCTAAAAAATCTGTTTCTGCTCCTTTGCCATCCTTCCTCTTTCAAGACGCTTTTTTTCATCGCCCTTTTGTATATTTATAGCTCTTCTTAATGACACTTCTCAGAAAATAAACATTTGCCTATCATTCTATTAAGTAAAGATTTCAAATGAGTCAGAGAACTTTCTACTAACCATTCTAGAACCCTTCATTTACCACCAATTTTTTTTTTTTTAAGATTTTATTTATTTATTTGACAGAGAGAGAGAGATCACAAGTACACAGTGAGGCAGGCAGAGAGGCAGTCAGAAAGAGAGGGGGGAAGCAGGCTCCCGGCTGAGTAGAGAGCCCTACGCGGGGCTTGATCCAGGACACTGAGATCATGACCTGAGCCGAAGGCAGAGGCTTTAACCCCTACCAACAAAACTCTTAATACTATCATTTAATGCTTATTGTCTCAATTTCTTACTTCTACATGTCTCCTACAATCTAACCCCACCTCTATAATTCTACTCAAATTATTTTTTTCAAAGACAGCCAATAACCAAATTGACCGGACTTCTTGCGTTAGGATATTTGTTAGGGTTTAATAGTCCCTTCTCCAAAAAAAAAAAAAAAAAAAACTATTAAATTTCTTATTACAGTTTCCTTTACTCTGCCTGATTTTATCCTATTGTTTTAAAGATTTTATTGATTTTTTTTGTCATAGAGAGAGGGAGAGAGAGTAAGTAGGGGGAATGGCAGGCTGAGGGAGAAACAGGCTTCCCGCTGAACAAGGAGCCAATGCGGTACAGGATCCCAGGACACTGGGATCATGACCTGAGCAAAAGGCAGACACTTAACCAACTGAGTCATCCAGCCATCCCCACTCTGCCTGATTGTAAATTTAACAGGAGATTGTCCCAACAACTTCTCTTTTCATTCTTTATACTGTCTTTGGGCAGCTCACTCCATTCAGGTGGCTGACATTGAAGCCATATCTTTTTATATGTGTCCTTTAAAAGCCTGAGGAATTTCTCTTCTATTCCAAATTTTATGAAAGTTTTTTTTTAAATATAATATGTTTAATATACATTGTTTTTTAATTTTGACAAATGGATTTTCTGCATCTATTGAAATAATATTTTTTTAATTTTTCCTTTTTAGTTTGCTAATACAGACAATTTTCAAAAGTTTCTACCTTACATACACACCTTACACCTTAGTTTTTCAAAATTTAAGCCCTTTTTCAAACTATGGTAAACCCAACTTAGTCATGATGTATTAGATTAGATTTACTGAAACCATATTCATTATTTGTGTAACTATGTTTATGAGAATATGGTTCTGTAGTTTACTGTTACTTTAATTTCTTTGTTTTAGCATTACTAGGGTAATGCTACCTTCACAGGATTCGTTTTGAAGTAGTCTCTCTTTTTCAATTGCATTTTAACTTGTCTCTCTACCTCTCTTGATCATCTATGGCCTTTTACATGACGGCAGCCAGAGAGAGCCAGTTAAAAATGTAAATAAGGCCATGTCTCATCTTTTCATACTGATGAGTGTTCACTACATTTATATCTAAAAAAGCTCCAGACTGCCATTCCCAAAGACTCATTTTATGTGAGAATGATATACATAACCATTCCTGGCAGCGAACTGGGTAATACTTCGGTTCAGTTGCAGACAAGAGAAACTGCTTTTGTAGGAATGACTATAACCATGTCCTATGAGGCTTACAAATCACCGGGAGACCAAGAGTGGCACGTTCTAGGCCAAGCTTCCTGGTATTGACCAAACTGCTAATGAGACCTCAGGAAGCTGCGACCTCAGAAAGCGTGCTGCAATGTGTATCAATAAATTGATCCTTTATACTATACTTCTCTGCCCTGCTTAATTCAGTTCTGAATTGAAAATCACAGATTTTTAGAATCTCATTTTCTCAGAACAGTTGAGCTGCAAAGGAGTTTAAAAATGTGTAGATTTTTATTTTTCTATTTGTGTGCTTGTTGGTGGATTTTTTTAAAAAGATTTTATTTGTTTGAGAGAGTGAGTGTGTGTGTGTGTGTGTGTGAGAGAGAGAGAGCACTTACGTGGTGATGAGGGACAAAGTGAGAAGCAGAAGCATACTCCCCACCAAGCAGGAAGCCCAACACAAAGGCTCCATCCTAGGACTCCGGGATAATGACCTGAGCCAATGGCAGACGCTTAACTGACTGAGCCCTTCTGTTGGTGGAGTTTTATATTGTTGTTTAGTTGGTTTATTGGTTTTTTATTTGTTTAGTTTATTAGCTCAGAAGTGTTTATAAAGAGATTAGAATGGGAAATGAATAACCAACTTCCAGATGATTACTCCCTCATATGGTAGCCTTGGATTTTTGTGTTGTAAAAACTCTGGTCAGTTAAATAATAATTATTTCTGACTATACCTTCAGATTTGCTCCATACTTAAAAGATACAATATTAAGAATACAGAAAATAATATTCATATTCTCTTTGAACATCATGATATTTCTATGTGATTCAAATATTTTAATTAATCAAATATTTAAATTATTTTATGGTATAGAATATAGGGATGTATTCACAGGATGAAATGCTGGTCTTTTTAAGTGCAACTTCTTCATGTTTAAAACATTGGCCTTAGTTTTTGTACCTTCTTAGCTTCTAAGAATGATATTGATGTTAGGATTAATCACTTATGTTTCAGTATGTAGCATATGCATACACTTACACACTCTGAGCAGTTCATGCAGTATGTATTGCTCTCCCACCCAGTCAGTATCAGAAATGATACAATCAAATTAAGTAATTTTACTATAAGACAAAAATGAACACTGCAAAATTGTTAAGTGATAAACATTACATTACTTACAATAAAGCTTATACAATATGTCTTGGACATCCTGACATTAACTTAGACTCCTCTGGTTTTTTTAAGTGCAAAATATTGTTTTTATTTTTTTTTATTAACATATAATGTATTATTTGCCTGAGGAGTACAGGTCTGTGAATCATCAAGCTTACACACTTCACAGCACTCACAATAGCATATATCTTCCCCAGTGTCCATAACCCCAGGCACCTATCCCTGTCACCCACCCTCAGCAACCTTCAGTTTATGTCCTGAGATTAAGAGTCTTTTATGGTTTGTGTCTCCTCTGATCCCATCTTGTTTCATTCCCCTCCACCCCTTACATCCCTACCCTGCCTCTCAAATTCCACATGTAAAAGGTCATATGATAATTGTCTTTCTCTGAGTGACTTATTTACTTAGCATAATACCTTCTAGTTCCATCCATGTCTTTGCAAATGGCAAGATTTTGTTTCTCTTGATGGCTGCATAGTATTCCATTGTGTGTACATACACCACATATTCTTTATCCATTCATCTGTTGATGGACATCTAGGTTCTCTACATAGTTTGGCTATTGTGGACATTCCTGCTATAAAAATTGAGGTGCATATGCCCCTTCAGGTCACTACATTTGTAAATTTAGGGTAAATATACAATAGTGAGATTGCTGGGTTATAGGATACCTCTATTTTCAACTTTTTGAGGAACTTCCACACTGTTTCCAGAGTGGGTTCACCAGCTTGCCTTTCCCACCAACAGTATTGGTGGAAAATGCAATCCTCTCCAATATCTGTCATTTCCTAACTTGTTAATTTTAGTCATTCTAACTGGTGTGAGGTGGTATCTAACTATGGGTTTGATTTGTATTTCCCTGATGCTGAGTGATGTGGAGCACTTTTTCATGTGTCTGTTGGCCATCTGGATGTCTTCTTATCAGGAATGTCTGTTCATGTCTTCTGTCCATTTCTTGATTGGATTATTTGTTCTTTGGGTGTTGAGTTTGATAAGTTCTTTATAGATTTTGGATACTAGCCTTTTATCTGATATGTCATTTGTGAATATCTTCTCCCATTCTGTCAGTTGTCTTTTGGTTTTGTTGGCTATTTCCTTTGCTGTACAAAAGCTTTTTGATCTTGATGAAGTCCCAATAGTTCATTTTTGCCCTTACTTCCCTGCCTTTGGAGATGTTTCTAGGAAGAGACTATAATTGCAAAATATTTCAGAACAGTGTTCTTTTGGGTTTTGCTCAGTTTTGGTATGTTTACCCACACCCAAACCCATAGGCATACATATATATATATATATATATATATATATATATATATATATATATATACACACACATACATATATATATATATATATATACATATACATATACACACACACTGCCTATCGTGACTCTTTGTGGACTACAGCAAACTAATATATCATAGATCTACTCAGGAAGCAAGATTGAAAAAGATGTCACTATGTGAAAACCTTCATCAGAACTATTCTATATTTAGATTCCAAATCGTGCTCTCATTGTTACATTTATACATGTAGTTTCTTTCAACGGAAGTGTTTTACCTAACTCACTAGACCACAGTATTTAACCTATTATTTTCATTTCTCTCGTTTTAAAAGTTTCTCATTATTTTAAGAGGTACTGCTTGCTACTAATGTGCCTTTTTTTTTTTTCAAAGATTTTATTTATTTATTTGACAAGTAGAGATCACAACTTGGCAGAGAGGCAGGCAGAGAGAGTGAGAGAGGAGGAAGCAGGCTCCCTGCTGAGCAGAGAGCCCAATAAGGAGCTCAATCCCAGGACCCTGGGATCATGACCCGAGCCAAAGGCAAAGGCTTTAACCCACTGAGCCACCCAGGCACCACTACTCATGTGCCTTTATAAATATAACTGCCTTATTTTAACTCCTATGTAACATTTTGGCACCCAGCCATATTTTGTTCATGTTAAATTCAGTAAACAAATCATAAGACACTTGTCTAACAACACTGAGTGTTAAAGCTTATGAGACAAGGTAGTGCCTTTAAAATATTTCCTTTCTTGTCTCAAACTGAGTGTTTCCTAACTTACTTTAAATGTTTCATCAACATTTAAAAACAAAGATAAGCAATTATGAATAGTGTTTATGACCAGTTTTAAAAATTCCAAACATTCAAATAAAAATTCCAGATTTTTGATACTTGGACCCATAGTAGCTCTTGTGGCTTTGTAGGAAGCAATGATTCCTTTAAGATAAAAACATCTATTTAAGAATATTTACTTTACTTTGTGCTTGGATTTGGAAATAACCCCAGGCAGATTTTAACAGCATGTTAAATTATCATTAAATACATGTTAAGAGGTTGCTGAATTGTGTGAACAAAGTCAGATTCAAAAATGTTTTTTAGGCAACATTTTCTGTTAGTTTTTTAAACTGTTCACTTTATTCAACACTCCATCTGTCTGTAGTCTTACTCATCAGGAGGAAAATTCTATTTGTTTTAAAAATGTATATGGGGAGATTGTACCCATAACCTGGTAGAGCTCTTTCCTGTGTAAGCTATGCAGAAAAAAAGTTCTGTCAGTGTGCTTAGAATTCATCAGGAGGTAATGATATTGTTTGGTTACTATAGACAGAATTATTGGATAACAGTAACTTCTTTTCTTCTTGGCTTCAAATAAATGACGAGACCTCTTGGATTTTAAAAAGCAAATTAGTTCAATATTTGTAAATTTATCGATGATGAGGAGTAAATCTTTAAGACTCACTGAACAATTGTTCAGCTCTTCTCAACCCATACACACCTGTTCATCTATCCATCATTCAGCTTAGGGTTTATAACTTCAAGAGTATTTAATAAATATATGCCACAGAACTCAACAGGGGATGTTTATACAAAAGCAGTCAACAAAATCATTTTTGTTTGTGTGTTTACAAAACTGTTGAGAGAAAAAGAGAGAGCATGTGTTGTGTGTGCGTGCGTCTGTAGTCTCCAGTGAAGGTTTCTAAAGATGATAAGGTCCTTCTCTCAAGAGTTGCATTGCTTCCTGGGGAAGTGGAAAATTACAACTCATCAATTCTAAGGTATATACATTTCACATTGTAACAGCTCTAAAATTAGGATGTGTTTTACAATCAATAGCCAATAACAATTTTAGTTTGCCAAGCTGATGTTCCCATATAGTTGTCATTGTTTTCACATATGTGAAACCTTGCTGTATGATGAAGAAAATGCCAACATCAAAAATGACTGAAGTAAGTGACACCTGGCTGGCTCAGTCAGTAGAGCACATGAATTTTGATCTCAGGGTTACGAGTTCAAGCCCCACATTGGTTGTAAAGATGAATTAAAAATAAAATCTTTAAGAAATTTAAAGAAACGTAGGATATGGCTTGGAAGAATATCCGAGAGGCAGCACTAAAGCTTGCTCTTAAAAGTTTTCCAATGTTTTTGATCATAGGGAATGATACTGTATAGTTAAGTATGAACAATCCTGAGTAAAAAAAAACGTCAATTTAGCAGAAGTTGAAGTTGAAATACGCAATACTTTTAGAAATACTTTGCTCTCATTACATCACTTATTTTTTCTTTCTTATGTGTGTCCAAGAGTATCACATGATAAAAAATTTTTAAATAAGTCTAGAATAGCTATGCATATTAGTATAAGATAATTCTAAGTAGAATGAAACATCATATAAATTATATATAAAAACTCAAGAGTAGGTTTTTATTTCTTAAAGGGTTGAATGTCTCAATACATGATCAATACACCCAATGATGGCTTAGATTTGATGAAATACAGCAATGGTGATAGAACATGAAAACTAGTAAAAAAGGGGGAAAAAGAACTATGCAAGATAGAGTGAGAGTAATGAATTAGCATAGTTTGCAGAGTTCAAGGGAGTATTTGAAAGAGACATAACAGTGGAACTCAGTCTGGAAGGATGCACAATGTTTTACTAGCAGGGGAAATATCAAGGTTTTCCATGTAACACATAGAGAGACATGACAACACGTGGTGTTAAAAATAAAAGCCATAAATGCAGTTAAAGCATTTTGCAGAATGTGGTCCTTAAAGTGTTATTCCAGAGAAATGCTCAGCAATGAAAGTTGTCTGTGGCCAAATAAGCTTAAACAAAACTGCTTATTATAGTTTTCTTTTCCTTGGAAATTCTATAAAAATGCATTAATATATTAGGAGTTTGCTTTAATTATTTTGGCCTAAATGGATTTTAATCCAGGACACATGCTTGGTAAATGCCAGTTAAAAAAATGAATTAAAAAGGAAAGAGTACACAGAGATAGGACAGGTTATATAAAATAAGCCTTTTGCTTATTGAGTAAAATTCTTCAAAGGGATTGGGCTTTATTCTTAGAGAAATTAATAACTATTGGGGGATGAGCAGAGAAACCTTGTTGGAAATTCAAAATCATTTTTTTAAACAAGTAAGTTTAAGTAAAAATTTATTTAATAAAGTTAAATGTCAGATTTTTTTTTTTTTAAGATTTTATTTATTTATTTGACAGAGAGAAATCACAAGTAGATGGAGAGGCAGGCAGAGAGAGAGAGAGAGGGAAGCAGGCTCTCTGCTGAGCAGGGAGCCCGATGTGGGACTCGATCCCAGGACTCTGAGATCATGACCTGAGCCGAAGGCAGCGGCCTAGCCCACTGAGCCACCCAGGCGCCCTAAATGTCAGATTTTTAAGAAGAAAGAACAAGTGCTCTTTTTTCCCTATATAATGTTCAATATGAATGGTTATAATAATATAGTCCTGCTAACTATATTTCTAAAATAACTTAAAACAGAAAAAAATGTGTATTGGCATATTTTGTTGATTTTCTATGAAGCACCTTCCTGCAAACAGTTTTTTTTTAAATATTTATAAATTTATTGAAATATAGTTAAAAGAAAAAAAAAGAAATATAGATAAATGTGATAATTCAGGAGAATTTAAATTACTAAGGAATCATTTTATGATAAAAACATTTATTTTAAGGAAAAGTAAAATTAAATTTGTTTACAGTAGGATAAGAATGTTTATAGCATTATGTGTAAATTTCATGTGTATATAAATCTATATTTACACATGAAATTTGAAAATTGATTTAATTTGCAACCTATTTTTACAAAAACAGTATAAATTAACCATCCTTCTTAAAACATACACTAGAAATCACACCTTCTTGGATGTGATTGAGCAAAATAGTATTCTGGAATAAAACTCCAGGCAAAATTTGGTGTCTGTTTAATATTTATAATTGAGAAGCTTATCACCAGTTTTTTTAAGCAGCTCACAATAGGTAGAACACATTCTAACAAACTCTTAGAATAAATTACTTAAGTCACTCATACTGATGAGGATTGAAACTTGAGTGTGTTAACATTATATAGAGCAAGAGGATTTATTGTTTTGATGTGGCCAGATGTATTAGGCATGCCTTTGCATATCATTAAGTATGAAGTTAGATAATGCTGTTAAAGCCACAGGAGAAGAAATGTGACCTCCACAACAATGAACGGGTATCACATACACTAGTCAAATACACTGAACATTAACAAGGGATCAATGTATTGTTTTGAGTTGGAAATGTGATTGGTGAGTCAAGGCACTTCTTAATTCCCATATTTTTCACATCATATATAACTCTTTGGATTTCATTATTCTAATTTTTCTTTTGAAATAAAATGAAAACTGTAATGGATATAGGGGGAATAATATAGCTTCAGGTCCCAGTTACTTCGTTGACACACACTTTTTTTCAGCAAGAGCAAAAGCAGCAGAAGGAACATCTGGATCTTTGGCTGACTGGCGCTACAGAAAGTGACTGGTCACACATTGCTTACTTATATTGGTGTCCATTAACTTGCCTGAAGATCAGTCAGTTGGGGGGCTATCCGGGAGAACCTGCCCAGATGCGTGCCATATTCCTTTGATAGCCCTGTCATTGTCAAGAATTTGTTCAAGTTTACATGTCTAAGAATAAAATCTTGTTCAAGTTTCTGATGATTTCTTCCACATGTTAAGACCCTTTTTATGATGCAGAACAAAGGCCAAAAGAATTCCAGTGAAGACAAAAAGGAGGGTTCAAAAGATCCATTGGTTGACTCACATTTGATGAATTATTAAACTACAGTTTTCACCATGTGATAGAGAATTCATTTTTCAAAGTTCTAGATGAAATACAAATTCTACCAAAATAAAAGAGCCCTTCTGTCATGACAGATTTACAACAAAGCTGAAAAGATTAATGACTACCTTAAAGAAATTTTATTTGCAAGTAATTCAAAGAAAGAAACAAGCTGATTCCATAATTTGACACCAGTGAATGAGCAGAACATTTATACAGTGAGAATATGACTTTCTCTTAGATGTCTGTACCTAATTTGCAGAGGTCAACCACAAATTAAGATTTATAGTATATCAGGTTAGATGAGACCCTAAAAAAATAATAACTTTCCAATCTTTAATTCCTCGGCAAATGTCTGTTTTTGTCAGACTGTGCTGTAAGACCACCAATGATAGAAGTTCACTGCTTGCTCAGGCAGACAATGAGAATATATATCCTTCTTTTACATGGAAATCATTAACCCTTTTACTTAGGGCCAGTCATATCTGTAGTGACCATTGTATCCGGTCCCCCTCCTATTAGTCTGCTTTTTAACTATTTCAAAGCAACCATGGTATCCTACCACTTCTCCCATTTTGAGTTATTTCTTCTTCACATTAGCAAATTCGGCTTTCCAACAGTTGTTTTTCAAATATTTTTCAGAACCATTTATTTTCCTTGTATACCTTTCAATTTTAGTTTACAACTCATACGGTAATCCTCACAACTAAGAATAAATGTAAATAAATCACCATTGTAGAATACAACTCATTGAGTAATAACAAGCTAAAATCCATTAGATAATTCAGATATTGCATATGATAGCTCAAGGAGACAGAAACTTCAAATATTGTACATGGTAGATACAAGAAGACAGAAACTTCACAGGGCATCCCAGAGATATGAAAATTCAGAAGGTCACTATTTGCTCTTCCTGGCATGGCAATGAGAGTGCCTTGCTTCTCTTTACCTTCCTAGACTCAGACTCGTTATTCCCCATGCTGACTAACACAGAAAACTATTTGTACCCATTTTACCCTCACCCTCTGATTGTCTATCATAAATATTATTAAACTTTATAGTCTAATGAGGTAAAATACCAATAATCACATGATAAAAATAAATTGTAGTAGTTACTCCTATTAAAACTGAACATGTTCAGTCTTTTTTGTTAAAGTCATTGTGTGGTCTCCAAGGCCTTCCAGCTCCTTTTGTTCATGATCACTTATGACTTGGATAATTAACCTAAAGAAATCACACCTATTACCTTTAAACTTTCTTTTTGTGGTTGTTCCGTCATTTATTTAACAGATATTATTTTCTCCTTAAGATAATGAAAAGCTCTCTCATTCTGTCTTCATAATGTTCTTTTTCCTGATTGCTTTTTCTTCTTTCAATCCATTTGCATAAGATGAATTTCTATAACTTACCTATCATAACTAAAGTTTAATCTACATAATAAAAATACCTAATTATATGTTTTTTAGGAAATAAAGAAATATTTTCTTTAAAATGAAGTGATAAGAATCAAGGTGACTTTTCTGATAATTTTGAGAGTGCTAAGGAGATCTCTTAAGGAATCCTGAGTCATGTTTTCATTCTATACTCTCATTTTTTGCTGAAAAAATCTGAAACATCCGTGTTTGAGAACAATGTTTCAGAATGTTAATCTAAAACATCAGTGCTCAAGATACTTTTTTGAAAAAAACATTTTATTTATTTATTTTGGAGAGAGAGCAGCATGGAGGGGCAGAGGGAGAGTGAGAGAGAGTCTTAGGCAGACTCCACGCTGAGCAGAGCCCTGTTCAGGTTTGTTTGAAGACCCTGAGATCATGACCTGAGATAACACCTAAGCCGAAACCAAGGGTTGGATGCTTAACCAACAGCACCATCCAGTCACCCATCAAGATAGTTTTAAAAAGTCATAACACTTGGGTGCTCGAGTGACTCAGTTGGTTAAGTGTCAGACTCTTGCTTTCACCTCAGATCATGATCTCAGGGTAGTGAGATCGAGCCCTGTGTTGGCTTGGCATTCAGCAGGGAGTCTTCCTGAGATTTTGCCTCCCACTCACTCTCTCTCTCTGGAATAAATAAAAAGATCTTTAAAAAAATCATAACACTTAAGCCTTTTTCTACTTTTGCTTAATTTTATTGTAAAAGAAATACATTGATGCATAAAGTTTAACTATATCATGTTTAAAAGAAACAGTTTTCTGAACTATCTTATCAATCAAAGATTATGTGCAAATACAAAAATGTCTTCTTGTTTCCAAATAATTAATGTATTAGCATCAGTGAACCCAATATATATTTGTTGAATATATCTTTTGCTGTTTCTTGAGATATGCACACAAATGAACCTTGATTCTTTCTTTTTTTTTTTTTTTTTTTTTTTTTAGATTTTATTTGTTTATTTGTCAGAGAGAAAGAGAAAGTGAGTGCAAAAGCAGGGGGAGCAGCAGGCAGAGGGAGAAGCAGACTTCCCTCTGAGCAAGGAGCCAGATGCAGGCCTAGGTCCCAGGACCCTGGAATCATGACCTGAGCCAAAGGCAGACACTTAACACATTGAGCCACCCAAGCTTCCCCTTCGATTCTTTCTTTTTTTTTTTTTTATAATTTTTTATTTTTTATAAACATATATTTTTATCCCCAGGGGTACAGGTCTGTGAATCACCAGGTTTACACACTTCACAGCACTCACCAAAGCACATAGCCTCCCCAATGATGTGGTATATATACACAATGGAATACTATGCAGCCATCAAAAGAAATGAAACCCCTTTGATTATTTCTTAATGTGATAATCGAGCCCAAGACTTTTTTTTTTTATTTCAGCCATGATAACTTTAGATATTCTTATTTTTTTTTTAATTTTATTTATTTATCAGAGAGAGAGAGGGGGAGAGAGCGAGCACAGGCAGACAGAATGGCAGGCAGAGGGAGAAGCAGGGTCCCCACTGAGCAAGGAGCCCGATGTGGGACTTGATCCCAGAACGCTGGGATCATGACCTGAGCCAAAGGCAGCTGCTTAACCAACTGAGCCACCCAGGCATCCCTAGATATTCTTATATTCAATTTAATTGTCTATCTTATATATTAAGAAACTTTGGCCTGGGAATATGTGTCATGGTAATTATAGCCAGTGAGATTTTTATGTGGGGCATTTTTTCTGCAGTTTAATAATTATTCTCCCTCAAAATAGTTTGCTTGGAGTAGAATTATCAAATAAGAACAATAAAGATAACATGATAATCTTGAAAATATCATTGTTCAGTATTTTACAAGTGCCTTTTCAAAATGTTGGAAAAATGGTCAAAATTTCTTTATAGTAGTAATTCTCAGGTCTTATATAACATATTCAGGTGTATTGTAAATCTGTAAGGGGTGATATGGTAGGCAGCGATTCCAGAAAAAAAAAAAAGTGTGTGTGTGCATGTCTGTGTGTGTATACTTTTTGTGTGTATACACACATGCATATATATATATATGTGTGTGTGTGTGTGTGTGAATTTTATATGTATGTACATATACATTCATACACACACACACACATATATATATAATTATCCATCATCTGCATATATGCACATTTTTTTGAGGACTATTTTATGGGACTGCTGCTCTAAAGAACACACTTTAAGAAATGTTGCTATAGGTAAACTCTAAATCTTGCTCCAATCGAAAAAAACGATAAAGAAATAATCTATTTGGTGCTTTACTCATGTGATTCAAACAAATAGTTAAAGACAAATTTGTTTGAAATGTACCTCTTTATATCTATTTAGTACCCTATTCATTGCCTCATGTTACGAAAAGAGCTATTGAGTTGTGAACTCTTTTTTTTTTCTTTTAGTGGACAAATGGCAATGATATTTTTTTTTTTTTAAGATTTTTATTTATTTGTCAAACAGAGAGAAGGGAGAGAGAGCGAGCACAGGCAGACAGAATGGCAGGCAGAGGCAGAGGGAGAAGCAGGCTCCCTGCTGAGCAAGGAGCCCGATGTGGGACTTGATCCCAGGACGCTGGGATCATGACCTGAGCCGAAGGCAGCCGCTTAACCAACTGAGCCACCCAGGTGTCCCGGCAATGATAATTTAATAGAAAATTAAATTTTCCCAAAATCATTTCCAACAATATCCACTAACTATTCTACTCTTTTTTTTTTTTTTCTTGGTTATTAAGATATTTTTTTAAAACATTTTAACATTTCATTCCTGCTTTTGTTCCTTTCTCTCAAATACATAACTTTTCTGGATGTGCCTCTCCTCATTTACATATTTTATCACTATTCCTGTTCTCTTTTAATCAAATCAATGCAATGTTTTGGGGTTTTCTTTTGTTTTAAGATTTTTTTTTTTCATTTATTTGACAGAGAGAGAGCACACACAAGCAGCAGAGGGAGGCAAAGCAGGCTCCACTGAGCAGGGAGCCCAACGTGGGGCTCCATCCCAGGGTCCAGGACCCTGGGCTCATGACCTGAGACGAAGGCAGACACTTAACCAACTGAAACATGCAGGCCCCCCCATGCAATGTTTGTTATCCAACTTATACCACAATAGGCTAGAAATGGAAGAGATCTTTAGGAATCTAAGGCAATATTTGTTCCTTCAAGCAGTTTATTATTAACTTAAAGAAGAGGCTATGTAAGTTATAAAGTTACATGGTATAATGATTGTAAAGGCAACATCAATTAAGAAAACTTGGCACTGGCATGGATTCTAAGTGTCTGAGAAAAGATTTTGTAATTGAGGTGAAGTGATATAGTCTTTCAAGTTTTTAGAGGAGGAAAAAAATAAATTCTATTCAATGATAGAAACTCAGAAGTATAAATGAGAATGAAGCAGTCAGATTCACACACAAAGAAGGTGTATATATTTTGGGGAACCAGTATCGGGATGAATATTTAACACTAGAATCTTTATTTTGGTAATAAAATATACCTTATTATCAAATTAAAATATACTAACTTGATGGGGCACCTGGGTGGTTCAGTGGGTTAAGCCTCTGCCTTCGGCTCAGGTCATGATCCCAGGGTCCTGGGATCGAGCCCCACATCGGGCTCTCTGCGCTGCGGGGAGCCTGCTTCCTCCTCTCTCTCTGCCTGCCTCTCTGCCTACTTGTGATCTCTGTCAGATAAATAAAGAAAAAAATCTTTAAAAAAAAAAATACTAACTTGATGATTTTTAAACACGTGCAAAAAGTCATTTGATAAATACTGCATACTTATTATTGAATTCATAATTTTTACAAAGAAGGAATAGATGCAAAATCTCCCTAATTAGATTAACAAAAGAAAATCAGAACACATTTTATTTATTTATTTATTTTTAAGTTTGTTTTGTTTTGTTTTGTTTTGTTTTAAATTTTGGGATGCCTGGTGGCTCAATTGGTTAAGCCTCTTCCTACGGCTCAGGTCATGATCCCAGGGTCCTGAGAACTAGTCCTGCATGGGGCTCCTTACTCAGCAGGGAGTCTGCTTCTCCCTCATTCTATTCTGTTCCCATGCTTGTGCTGGCTCTGTCTCTGACAAATAAATAAAGAAAATCTTCAAAAAAAATTTTTTTTATTTTTATTTAAGTAATCTCTACACTAAACATGAGGCTCACACTCAACCCTGAGATCAAGACTCCTATGCTCCACCAACTGAGCAAGCCAGTACCTTACTGCCCAGATTTTAGTAAATGGAGAGTTATAAGAAATATTTCCTTTATTATCAATAAAAATAAAAATATCAATGTTTTTACTTCTTTAGTTATTACATAGGCAGTCCTAGATAAAGTAGTAGTTGTAGTAATAATAATAATAATAATGGTGATACACATATTAGGAATTATTAATTTTCTTCATTTATTGATAATATATTTATTTCTAATAGAAATTCTAAAAAAAATTTTTTGATTACTGAGCCCAGCAAGTTGATGGGTATACACTTGTGTAAAAATGTTTTATATGCTAACAACAACAAATTAGAAAGAATAATTTAAAAATATCTCATTTATCATAGTAATAGCATTTTTCACTGCATAGGAATAAACCAAAAAAGGCAGGATATGTATGGGTATATATAATCTTTTAATGAATACTTTAAAATAAGACAATTACATGGAAAAATATATTCATGAATGGGGATGCTCAATATTTCAAAGATGTCAATTCTCTATAGATTAGCCTATAAACTCAAAACAATGAAATCAATACTCCAAAGTTTTTTTTTTATTATTAAAATTTAAAATCCTTCTTTAAGTACATGTGAAATTTTAAAGGCCATGGATAGCCCAGACACTATAATATAGAGCCTAAGGAGGAAATATATGACCTATAAAGGTCTAAGACACAAATTAAATCTATAAAATTCAAGACTTTTGATGTTGGACCAAGGATAGGCAAATAGATTAATACAATAAAATAGAAAGTACAGAAACAGAGCTTAAACATTTCAGGAAATATGTATATGACACAAGTATCATTATAATCAAATGCAAACAGGAAAGTCACAAAAATGTTTTATTGCTGTTTGTACATGCATGAATATAAGATCTATTTATGTAGATATGTGCATATATGGGCATGTGCATAAGGAATAAATAATAAAAACATATGCAGTAATATTTAACTCTGAAGATGAAAGAAAAACGTGAGACTGATGAGGTATTACAACCATAGCTTCAACTCTATTGATCAAGCATTATTAAAATGTGTTCTTTAACATCTTTTTGGACTGGAAGTTGGTGGAAATAATCCACATATTATGTAATACACTAACAGCTCTTTTGTGAAGAAGATTCACTCTCTAGTTTCATCAATTGCCTCATGAATTTTTGCCTTTCCTGTATTGTCTGGTGGAGGGCGGAAAACTAATGCTAGTGGAACCATTTCATATTGTTTAAGCATATCCTGCATAGATGGTTTGGCAACTTGTTTAGAAAGTATGGGTATTTCGATTTATAGTTTAGTCTTGACCTTTTTTATTCTAAACAATCTCTGAGATAGAAAAAATTATATTTCGATATGTTTCGCTAATGGTTTCTCCCTCTACATACTTCTCCCCTCATATCTGCAGATTCCTCATATAATTATTCCGTGAATGTATAATTCAACCCGTGATCTTACTTTGCTTTAAAAATCATTACTATTTTCCCTTGCTATCTGAATAGGTAGAGAGTCTTCAATCTGTATTCCAAAGCTTGGGTAGCAAACTATATTTCTGACTTTCCTACCATCCATATTTCCATAACAAAGGGGAAGAAATGGATTTCTTTATCCAGTGTTGCTTTTCTTCTGTGGTAAGATGAGGGACTGGTAAGAGGGCACCTTTTTATGAACCTAGAATTTTCTCATTTTCTATATCTAATTATTGAAATTTTAGGATTTTATTCATTTTTTTTTCAGATTTCATATCCTCTTTAAAGACTTGTCTTTCATCTCTAGGGGAAACAATTTATTTAAAAAAAATCAGTGTCCAATATGTGCTAGGTATTCTTCTAACCAGTAAGAGAAAAAAAAAAAGGAATTTTTAAAAAGCATACAAAATGAACAATGAGAAAATGTTTTTAAATCTCATTTCTTTCTGATCTTATATTTTGTAGAATATAATCTTATTTCTGTTTCTCCTACCATCTATCTCCTTTCTAATCTATATCTTAGTTTATCCAAGTTAGTGCTAATTTCCTTAAAATATACATATTCTCTGTATTGTTATGTTAACCTCTCCATAGTCTTAACTCAGTTATCCCTATTTTAGTTGTAACCCACACCACAAGCAGAGCACATTACAGGGGCTCAATGCACTTCTTGATTTGACTTCATTCAATAATACATATTTGGTGTCATACTATATGACAACTGATTCTAGAGTAGAAATTGGATCTGAACAAATGTAAAATGAATGATGACTTGAGAGAAGCAGGTGTTATACATGAATTAAAGATCTTTTGTTGGTGTTTGATATGCAATATTAGTTCCTAATGTGGCAAGAAAGAAGATGTCTGGATAGGCATTAAATGACTTGATGGTCCTAGATTCTGAACAGTTAAAATAATGTGTTGTCAGGTTGCTAACACAATAGCAGGGGATTGACAGGGAGAAAATGTGAAACAGCTGTTGTTATATTCTAGGAAGTCTTAAATAATCCTGAACAGTGACTTTTAAGATTATCCAAAGATTTTGGGAGAGAATCAGGTTTTAATTACAGCAAAGAGTAGAGATAGAAGAAACAAGGAAACCATAACCATAATAAGTTAGTGTAAGGAGGTAGAGAAATGTGAATTAAAATGACATTTATATTTAAAACTATTTATATAGAGTGCAAAATGCTTTTACCTTTTAATATTCTATTTTTATAGCAATGCTTTGAAACAGGAACATGATTAAAGTTTTCATTGGATTCTTTATATCTCCAAACCAGTTCCCATTGCATTACATTAAAACTATTTGTCTGCAGTTTTGATAGAAATTGCTATTGTGACACAAGATATGTTCTAGGATCATATGGGGGAATTTTCTTTCTCTCTGCTTACCTAGTTTTCTTATAATTCTATTAATTTGACACAGTTATTTATTTAACCTGTGGTAATGTGCTCTTCCTAAAATTTTCTAGTTTATTTTGTGTATTATTGATCCTTTCATCAATAAGGAACTATGAAAGGGAGTGATATGATTATATTGGTAGAAAGAACATTGGGACAACAATGTATAGAATGGAGAAGAATGGACAAAAGAAATATATAGGAAAAACAAAGAATAGTTAGAGGCTGTGAAATTAATCTTGTGGGAGGTGACAGTCTTGTAAAATGAGTGTCAAGGGATTCAAGGAAATAGGAGAGGACTTCCATGGATGCATGGATGAAAGGGAGAGTATAATTACAACTGAAATTAGATTTCTGCCTGTAGACACTGGCTAGTACACAATATCTTTTACCATTAACACCAGAAAAGGAAGAGGTTCTGTGGTAAATGAGGCAATAAGTTGGAGAGCCTGGATGGCTCAATCAGTTAAGTGTCTTGACTCCTGATTTTGGCCTATGTCTTGATTTCAGGGTCATGAGATTGAGCTCCACATTGGGATTTGTGCTTAAGAGAGAAGCTGCTGGAGATTCTCTCTCCTTCTACCTCTGCCTCTCCCCCCATTCACTACACTATAATGTAGGTGAAATATGGGAACATGTTATTCCAAATTTCAAGGCAAGAAAGCACATGAAGAAGGAAGGTGGTTGATAGTGTTGAGTCAAAGAGAAACCAAGAAAGATAGCAACTGAAAAGTCAATTTTTCTACAAAGTGATCCTTCACACCTTTAACCAGACTTGTTTCAGTTTAAGACTTGAGTGTGGATACCAGGTTGCAAGAGTTTGAGGAATAAACTGATGAATAGTTGGAAGACTTCATGGGAATGAAAGAGGCAATTGGTCACCTAGGTGTGAATGAACGAAAGAATTAAAGATCTCCCTTGACTTACTCTGGAATTATGTCCTGATAAACCCAACATAAGCTGAAAATGCATTTGAGACACCTAAGCTACCAAACATCATAACTTAGGCTAGGTTGCTTTAAACATGCTCAGAACACTCACATTAACCTACAGTTGGGCAAACTCATCTAACATGAAATCTATAATACAGTGTTGAATGTCATGTAATTATTGAATTGTGTATGGAAAGTGAAAAACAAAATGGCTGTATGGGTACAGAGCAGTTGTATTAGATGTGATTACATGACTGACAGGGAGCCGTGGCTTGCTGCCACCTCTCAACATTGTGAAGGAGTACTTGTACCACTTATCAGTAGCCTGGGAAAAGATCAAAATTCAAAATTTGAAGTATAGTTCTTTCTGAGTAAGTATTGCTTTTGCACCATCATAATGTTAGAAATTATAAGTTGAACCATCATAAATTGAACCAACCATACAGTCAGGGACTGTCTTTATATTCAACAGGCATGTGGATTTAAGGGGGAGGGTTTCTTTTAAAAATTTAGTGTATGATTAAATGATGAGAAATACAGTACAAAGCATAGAGAGAAAGTAATAGGATACAGTGTAGAGATGGTGGGATTACTCTTACTCGACGTGTAGGGGGGAGTAGAATGGATATTTCTACTTCTACTTGAGAAAAAGAAGCAAAGATGTTGAGTCAGTTTAATCTATTTTGCAACACCTTATATAACTAAACAAGAAAATGATATAAGTTTTTGATCATAATAGCCACATTCTGCTCAAAACAGAACCAATATAGATCTTAAGGTTTATCTTTAATGGGAGACAAATAAAAAAAAAAAAAAAGAACAAATTTAAATGTTCAGGTGGTTAAAAAAAATTAGAGCAATAATTTAAAGGAAAATAATGTAGATCGAGAGAGTCTAGTTAACCTTTCATAGAGCATAGGCATTTATGTATTTAATCGTAGATGGTGTGTATGAGTCTGTACCAGAACATGGTTCCTCTAAGTAAAAACACCTCAAATCAATTTCAGTCCTTTTCTTAAGATGCTAAATGTACATTTAACCCAATGTTCCCATTAAAACTATGGGTTTTTAAAGACATTCTTTCAGAAACTCATTTTCATAAGCTATATAAGCATTTAATTGCCTCCTTTACCTGTATCAGTATCCTCAGAATTCAGTCTTTTACATAAAGAAATATAATTAAAACACATCTGATTAAAATACATTTAAAACACATCTGATTTTAACAGATATGAGTGATTAATTGGTCTCCTATGGAAGCTATTTATGATTCCTTCCCATTTCTATATTCTTAAAAATATGCTTGAACAATTGCTCAAACAAAAACCCTTACTTTTCCTAACATATCTATTTTTTCCCCCCATGGATAATATTTTTCTCACACACAAGCAAATAGCTTTGACATCCTTTGTGTTTCCTGATGGCTTTTCTGAGTCAGTTGTTATATTTTGTTAACAGACCTATATGGTTATTGATAGCTAGTTCATTGTTAGTCACATTTTTAATTGTACCCCAAATACTTTAAACTTTCTTTTCTGACATGTCTCCATACCCCTTCAACTTTCCTGTCACTTTGGTTCATTTTAAATTAATAAAATACACTCATGTTTCATATAAATAAATAAATATAGATAGAAAAATACTATCCCATTTGGAATTATAACTGGGGTTATCTAAAAATATTAGCAATCATATTGGTGAATCTATAACTAATGTGGGGTTAGAACAGTTAGGGAACAAAAGAGTAATGGCAGGAGTTGCAGAAGAAAATGCTAATAACATTGAACAATTATGATTAATATTACATTATATTTATCAGGAATATTGTCCTGTTAGTTAATTAATTTTCATAGTCTCATGAAATATATGCAATAATAATGACCATGCCAAAGTAGAGATAGGAACTTGAGGTTTAGAAAGGTTAAATGACTTATCTAAGATCATACAACTTGTAGTAGTAGAGTCAGAATTTGAACTCCAGTTGTCTGAATCTAGGAAGGGATTTTAAGCATTTATCATATTTCTGGTTAGGGCTTGTTCTACAGTTTGAATTTGAGTACAAGTTCTGTTGATTACTAGTGATGGAAACTTGAGAATTAATGTCTCAATTTGGCTACCTCTGCTTTTATATTGGGATAGTATTTGCATGAGGCATTAGAGCATTGTTATTGGTTTTTTTGTTTTTTGGTTTTGGTTTTTTTTTTTTTTTTTTTTTTTTTGTATTAGATAGCTTTAATTGCTATTACGAAGAGACTCCAAGATCTCTGCCCCAGGTAAGATAGAAACTTAACTGTCTCTCAAGTAATGTCTAGAGATGGGCATTTGATTTAGGAATGCGCAGCTAAACTAGCATGGCAATAGCCCACCTGAAGATCTTAAAAAGATCCAGTTTTCTTTTATCTTTTTGATTTATCATCATCTAAGGTCTTACCTTATTTCACATGTTATCATCCAGATTTTAACCTTTGTATTGAGGGAAATGAGGAAACGAGAAGCAAGAAATTGCCTTATAAAATGCTATACTTAAGTTGCATAAATCACTTCTTTTATTCCATTGACCAAATCAGTCATGGCCCAGCCAAGCTTCAAGAGAAGCTGTTAATGACAGTTTGTAATTAAGTAATGTGTCAGTTATGGAAAAACATGACTCAGATCTCCCTTTAATAGACAATGCTATGAGGAATATAATTAGTTCACAACACCTAAGTTGATGTACTTGGATTCACTATAGCAATCTAGTCAGGGTCATGCTTTCCTTGGCCCATACCAAGCCAGTGATTATACTTGTTGGGCTACTGTGGCTAGTCCTTTCTGCTTAATTTGGAACTTCTCTAATGGGTGATCACTTGGGGAGTCGGGGTGCTTCTTATTGGCTTGGCATAGACTTTCTCAATGGTGCACTCAGCTCTGACTCTTATTACCCAAGTCATTTTACCTTCCATTCTTCCTTTCACAAATGGCACACTATATTATACTCTAAAGGTGCTCCTTGCCAGATTTTAAACCATTTCCAATTATATGGGGGTCATATCTGCTTCACCTCTATTCTGCCCCATCTTATGCATCTCAGAGGACCTGTAATAGCATAGGTGGTCATGTACTTAGCTAAAATCTTAGAGATTCGGGCCCATAAGAAGAAGGTTGCATTTAGCTTTTTCTGTAAATGTCTTCAAGTTTGTTCCACTAAATATTTATTCATATAATTTTCCCTGTTACAGAGGTACATTTATTCCTTCTCTAATGAAGAAAATATAAAAGCCTACATAGTTGCTTCATCCATTTCAAAACCCAGGATCTCTGAACAATGTGATATCTCTTCCATCACTTTGCATATAATTCTGAAACTGACCTAGGAAAAATGGAAACACATTCAATTAGCAATTTCTTTTAGGGAAGAATCAAGGAGAATCCTGTTTATCCATAGAACAAATTCTGCTGTTAGCCCATCTGGCTGTACAGGATTCTTAGCTCTGGAAATCTTTGTACCTTTTTCTCTGTCTCTTGGTTTTGCTCTTGGAGAGATACTTTCTTATTTATTTAGGGTAGATATTATCAATATGCAGTATTAGTGAGCATACTTCTGTTTATAGGCAGAAGGAAAATTGTTTGTCCATGACTTTTTGAGGTGGACACATAACTTTCTTGGGCCAGTGAAATATGTGGAAGCATCTTTATGATGGTGGAAACATCTGTTGACATGGAGGCCATTTGCCCTGGAGATAACCTAATTTCACATCAGACATTTTAGGTCCAAGAAATAAAACTTTTTGTTGGTAGTGATGGTAGTGGTGGTGTTGTATGCTATAGAGATTTTGATTTTGCAACAAAACTCAATCTGCACTGACCGATGCATCATTTTCTGTGTAGCCAAATTAAAGTTAGTATTGGAATGTGTGTCTTTTCCAGGAGATGGTGAGCTTTTGGAGTTTACTTCCTGCTAGGGCTGGTTTGGGAGTCTGGGGGCCTTTATAGGAGAGAAGCACAGACAGTTTTGTAATCCAGTCTTGTTTCTTTGGCAGTAAAATTATGTAGCAGGTTTCAAATGTGATTATTTAGAAAAACTTCCACTGATGAGTAATCAAACCCAAAGTTTATTCTCCACATCGTACTGAAGCCTACTAGTTCTCTTCTTTTGTTTACTGAATTCAGTGCTTAGATCATCTATCTATCATGGATTTAATGATGACATGTGAAGCAATAAGCCATCTGAAACACCTCCCTTAGACTAATCTTTGCTATGGGTCTGACTCACAAAATCTGGCTGAAATTCTTAATAAGAGGTCTCAGAGAAAATATCTGAACAAGAATAATATCTCCTGCTAATTACATTTGAATAGCTCTTCCCAACCTATGAAAGACTTCAAGTTATTGAATATTCATTCATTTCTTTTATAGCTATCGTCTCAATGGGCATGTGGTCTGCCTTCAAGATTAATGAACAACAGCAGTTTAACCAGATGTTTACCATAATATAATGAGACTCACCAGCTCCTCGGTCTGCAATACCTCCTGTCCTCCCAAGTTCTAAGTCAGTACTATGTATTTTAGATATTTTTAAAAAATGGCAAGAGAATAGTTTTTAGAATAATTAGTAATATTAAACCATACTATTAAGAAAAAAATTCCAAAATAAGGTATTTTAAACCAGGTTAGTTTTTTTTGTTTGTTTGTTTTCTCATAGTAAGTATTCATAGATGGGCAAGTGGTTGACAGTGGGTCTCTACTTTGTTCTACAGGTATTCAAGATTCAACTATTTAACTTCCTTCTCTTCTTTTTCTTTGATAGACTCTATTGTCACCTACATGGTTATTGTTGCTCACAACACCATGACTTCATTTCACCACATGGGAAGAATGAAAGAGGTGTAAGGCATGTGATTTTTTGATACAAAAACATGATATGGAAATTGTGGACATTGCATAAACTCAGATGCTAATGACTAAATGGTCACATCTAGCTGTAAGAAATGTTATTAGTAGAGTGATGCATTTTAATCTCTCTTATACAGGGAAGGAGAATCTTTAGAGGGAGAGAACAAGAGCTATGTCAATATTTGTAAAACACGTGGCATAGCAGCTGACAAATAATGTTTACTTAATCAATGTCTTTTTTGTTGTTTACCATGCTGTGCCTGAATCATTTGGATTGAAACCGAGAATAAGACCACTTACCCCTGGTTTAGCAGCTGTGTTATGGTTCTGTGGCTGCACAATTTCTTACTGTATTTACACTGTACATGGTACTTAAGGTATATCAAACAGAGAATGGCCTAACTTTGAAACTGGCACAAGTGAAGAATTAATGACATTTACTAGTGGCATAACACTCCCAATGCTCTTAGTTAACCCTTTAATGGTGTTCTTGATGTACAAAGTGTTCAATTACATGCCTTCATGCTAAGAATACGAGTCATGTTTCAGTTACTTCATGCAAGGATAAGAAAGTCATTTTCATATTTCCTAAAGTTTTTGGGTCCTTCAAACTGGGAATGAATCAGCAATGGGACAATAAAATCTAACCATCTGTGTCAAATAAAATCTTTTCCCAAGGAATATTCTGAAACATAAGTGCTTAATTAAGGAAAAAATGAAAATTGTAAAATATTGCAGGTGCATACTTTAATTTTTGTAAAGATGCCATCATCAGTAAATAGATCGTGTTATATGCACTTATTTTAATACCCCTTTCCCCTTTTTGAGATGCAGCAGAATGAATATTCTCAAACATTTTGATGAAGTAGGATAATTAATGTATATCTGAATATATTTTAGCAAGTCAAATTAAAGACCTTAAAAATATAAGTGTCTTTTAAAGCTTCAGTTTAGATTATTGGAATGTAAACTTAACAATGAAACAAGAAATGCACAGAAAGGTAAGTCTACAAGAGTGTCACTACAACATTTTATATAATAATTTCATTCATCAACTTTTACCTAGTTAAAAAACAAAACAAAACAAAAACCCCTCAAAATCTCATTTGTAAAAACAAGCATTTATATAATGCACATGAGGCTACAGGCCAGCTGTGCTTCTAGGAGCTACTTTTGTATTTGATGTGTCATCTCATCTGATATTAGTCTGACGAAACTCCACTATCAGTGACAGAGAAGTGAGCTTAAAATTAGATACCACTTAAAGTGTTTTCTGGAAACGGAAGCATTATCACACTTTTGCCTATATTCCATTTTTCAAAATAAGTCCCCAAACTATAGTCCAAGTTAATGGAAGGAAGGGGCAAGGTGCTTATATTCAAATTTCTTTACTGAGAGTCAATGCAAAGTCACATGACAATAAATTGTTATCAGTAATCCATATTATAAGATAGCAAGTATTTGAGAAAAATAATCTCATTGACAATTACTCTCAAATAGAAATAAAAGCAAAGATATAAGTTAGATAAGTTATTTTGCAGACATACAATTAAATACTACTAAATCATTAAAAATGGTGTTCTAGAAGAGAATTTAACTAAGATAATGTTCATAATACAGATCTCAAGTGGCAAAAAAAGATTAAAAGCTATCTGTAATAGGGAGAGCGTGGTTGGGTTATGGACTTTGGGGAAGGTATATGCTATGGTGAGTGCTGTGAAGTGTAGGCCTGACAATTCACAGACCTGTACCCCTGGGGCTAATAATAATACATTATATGTTAATAACATTTTTTTTAAAAAGTTATCTGTAATTTTCTCAATTTTATAAAAGAATATATATATTTATAAATAGTTTCAGATGAAGAAATATATATATATAATACACACATATATGTACACACACATATTGAAAACACTGACATTTTCATCTTTTTTAGGAACATGACATTATAGGTGATTTTTGTCTTCTCCTTTGTACTCTTTTTCTCTAATGTTCAAAGGTTTATGATTTTTAAATTTTAAGCAATAAAAATACATAACTTTTTATTCATTGTAGCCAATGTACCACTCTGGTAGGGGATGTTGGTAATGGAGGCTTTGCATGGATTGGGCAGGAGCTATATATGGTAAGTCTTGGTACCTTCTCTCAATTTTTCTGTAAACCTAAAACTGCTCCAAAAATCAAATACATAGCTTTTATAAATAAAAAAAAAACACCATTACATTAAAATTCAGCTTTATTTTCTCACTTTATTTTCCTATTTTCTAGTATCTGTTTGGATTCAATAATAGAATTTTCATCACAATAGTATCTTCATTCTCAATGGGCAAATCTTCCAAAAACATCAAACCTGCTGTTTGTTCTGACACTTTGTGGTTTGCCTGCTCGTATGACTTTATCTGCTTTGATTTTTTTTTATCCTTTATTAGTTATTGAGTGCAACATAATGGTAATGATAGGCATTGACACCTCTCTTCCTCCTTCCCTCTTCCTTTGTAAATGTATATATAAGTGTATGTAGAGAGACTACATACATACTATATATAATATACATATTTGTTTCATAAGTATGTTTAGGCAGATTTATATATATATATGATGAAGTCTTGGGATATAACTGAGGTTCGGTGGGGTGAGGTCTGGAGACGAAGACCAAGAAAGAATTCTTGAGATGTCTTTGGTGCAAAATGGTCATTTATTAAAGCACGGGGACAGGACCCATGGGCCGAAAAAGCTGCTGTCCTGGGGCTGTGAGGAGTGGTCCATTATATGCTTGCAAGATGGAAGAGGTTAGGAATGGCATAAATCTCTAAGGAATTTTGGAAGCAAGGTTTCCAGGTTCTTGAGAGGCTAGCTATTGTTGGGAAAAGGCTATTCATTACTGGTAATAAAAACTTTGTCTGAGACCCTTTAGATCTATATCAGAGGGCCATATGCTTGGGAATGATTATCAACACTATCTTGGAGGGTTTAGAGATAAAGGAAGTTTCCAGAGGAATTGTTAAAGTAGACTTACAGGATCCCTGTTGGGGGTAGGGGTCAGTCAGGCTAGGATTGCCCTGGAGGAATGTCACTCTGCCTTTTTCAAGGGCTTGTCAGTGGGTCAGGAAATTTAATAATTTTTTTCTGCCTCTGTTTCCCACATCAATTATATCCCTTATAGTCACACATTACAAATGTTAAGCAACTTGCTTAGTTTCTCCAATTAGAGAAACCAAAGTCTCTCTACAATGGAGCAAAGTTTCTTTCTCAGATATTCCTGGTTATGTATTTAGTTTAAAGCAAGTACTTTGGAAAGTCTTAACGACTAGCTTTTTCAGGAGCTAACTCCAAAACTAAGACATTTCCTGATTTCCTTGCATTCAAGAATATTTTCTCACAGTTTTAAACTAGTGAGAGCTCAGCCTCGTGTAGAAAGGACTTCATGGAGTTATGGTAAAGGAAGTGAAAGATATATTATGGGTTGGTAAATATATTATGAGTTGTTTGGTTGTTTGCATTACAAAATGTCTCTTTGACAGGAAATGCTTCCCCACCTGAGCAGAGATAATGACTATTCAAACAAGGCTTTTGTTATTGTTAAATGCTGCCTTAGGTATTCTGGAGAGAAATAGCAAGTTTTATGAGCCTATTATGCCAATCATTGTGTTAAATACTCTACTATCATTCAGTCATTATATAAGCCATTCACAAATTGGAAATTGAATATCAAAGGTGTTAAGTAAATTTTCTAGGATAACAGAAATGATGGAGCCAGGGTTGAAATCCAGGACAGTGTGCTTTCATAAACTATGTTCCTTCTGTTATCCAGCAAGATTAAAGTAACTAAATATAATTGAAAGAAAAATAATGGAAAAGTTTATTTTAAAATACTCCTGGATATTCACTGGATGTTCACCATTGAACATCTCATATTAAATGCTATGGCTCAGTTGGCCCACAAACTCCTGATTCTGCTGAAAGGGGCTGAGATAGTTGATCCCTCCCAAGGAACACAGATGAATATAGTCTTGGCTCTCTACCAGAATTGAAGAAGTTTAATAGAGGAAATGTTAATCCTTATAGTAGGAGAGAACAATACAGTATGCAGCAAATTTTAGGAGAAGTATCACCAAATACTAAATAGCTGTAACGAAATAGCCAATACTACTTAAGAATATTATTTCGGGACAAAAGCAAAATAGTCACCTCTGTAGTGTAAAGCTATTGCTATGCTATTGTTCTTAAGACTCCTTTTACTTTGAATTTGCTTATCAGTTTTACTCTTCATAATTTCTAAGGGTAACTCAGGATCTTTTGGAACTGCAACTTTGCAGTTTCAAAGTTCAGCTTAATCTTAGACAAGTTTATGAGTGCTTGTTTCTATGACCATTTTAAATTTTCAAGAATTACCTTTTGTGAATAGCGGAGTCTTGGTTGTCTTTGATATGTCTTTAATTCTTTTTATAATATAAATACAAAATCAAGCGTCCTCCTGAACTATTTTATCACCAGAAATGATAGTCACTATAATTCTGTTTTCAAAAATATGTTTCTCTCTCTCTCTCTCTCTCTCTCTCTATATATATATATATATGTTTGGAGTTTAGGAATTATATATATATATATATATATATATCTCCTATACTCCATATAGATGTATATGCTTTAAAGTTTAGTATAAACTAAGGAAAATACACTAATATATCTTTTAGCCCAAACATTAAGTTGTACTAATGATGATTTTGCCTTAATTTTGCCTTTAATTTTGATCTGTTCATTTTTGCCCACAATACCTGATTCCTTCTCACCCTCTTTCAAGTGGCACCTGGGTTGCTCAGTCAGTTAAGCATCTGCCTTTGGATCAGATCCTGATCCCACTGTCCTGGGATCAAGCTCCTGGGTAGGGCTTCATGCTCAGCAAGGATCCTGCTTCTCCCTCTCCCACTGCCAGTCCCTCTGCTTATGCACATGTGTGCTTGCTCGCTCGCTCTCTCTCTCTGTCAAATAAATAAATAAAATTTTAAAAAAAAGAAAACGCAAAGTCAAATTGTTTGGAATTCTAAATCTATAGATTTCTTGATCACTTACATAATTCATTTAGGAACATTTAATAATTCAGTCACATTAAAAATACTTTCATTTTGGTATTCATAATTTACTCTCCTTCCAAAGTCCATAATGTGAAATGTGTTTTAACAAAATTGGGATTAAATAGAGGAAGTTTGGTGACATTTTCTTGAATGCCCCATTAGGGAATTATAGAAGAACAGGAATTCAAATATACACCTAAGATAGAGACTGTCTTTCTTTCATGGTCTTAAGAACAGTAAGAATGTAAAGGAGCATTTTGCAGTTAAATATTAATTCCTCAAATGAATATCATTTTATGCCAGCTCTGGGCCAAACACTATGCCAAGTAGTGAGAAAAGATAAGTAGGATCCTCTTGCCAAGGATACAGACAAATGAAAATAACAAGCATTAAATTGGTAATTAGGGATTCTGGTTCAAGATTACAAACTCAGTTTATCTACTTGCCCTTCTGGAACCTCATTAAAATTCTTTTAAGGGTCATATCCACATCAACAAAAAGAACATCATGGGGGGGGCATTGCTAGGAAAATGGTTGTAACAAATACCTACAAGAACAGAAGTATGTTGACTTATAAAGCAGGGCAATGGAAGCCATGGTGAATGGCATGCTTAGTTAAGGCTGAGGAAGAAGAGAGAGTTGATTTGCCTGTTTTAAACCCCAGGGGATCTCTGGATTGATATGGAGGGTGCACTGATATATACAGTAAAATACTTGCCTTCCTCATTTCTGAACACAAGATAATTAGAAGGCAAGCATCTACCTCCTAGTTTGTTACATATCAACAAATATAATTATGTGACTGGGAAGGACAAGAATAGCTGGAATGGTAACCCAGAATAAATCATTTGCACTTTGGCATTTGGGAATGCTCAGTAAAATAGAAGACTGTTCACTACCTCATCCTAGAATGAAGAGTATCATTTACCAAGTGTTACTTATGAATAAAGAATGTATAGTAGTTATTCTCTTTTGCTTGATTATTAATATAATTGCTTGAATATTAACATAATCTTTTTTCTTGATTATAAATATATGATATAATTAATATAATATTGATATAATAATATAATTAATACAATATTTTATTTATGTTTTAAAAAGATTTTTTTTATTTATTTATTGATTTGTGAGACAGAGTGCATGCAAGTATGAGTAGGGGAGGGGCAGAGAGAAAGGGAGAGAGAGAATCCCAAGCAGACTCTGTGTGGAGCACAGAGCCCAACAAGAGGCTCCATCTCTAGACCCTGAGATCATGACCTGAGATGCAATCAATAGTTGGTCACTTAACCAGCTGAACTACCCAGGTGCCCCATAATTAAATAATTTCTAAATAAAGCAAAAACTGGCCTTTGAGGAAAAAGATAATATTCAGGAGATTGAAGAAAATACAAATTAAATAGGAAAAACAAAGATCACAACCCATTCATCCACTGTCCCCAAAATTAGAGAAGTTAGTTTAGCAGATATTTAAGTAATCCATGACAACCAAATTCCAAATAAGAGGATGTGTAGGAAAAGACTAAAAGAAATTGAATAGAAGATAGTGTCAAAAACAATTTAAGAAGTTATTTTAAAACCCAAGATCTTAAATAAAAACAACATATATACATATATAATGAATAAAAATAATTTGAGCTTAAAAACATTAAGTTTTAAGAACATCAAGTATTAATAGATTCTAAAAGCCTTTTGATATTTCATCAGTTTGACTTTTATTCATTTTAAATAAAAAAGTATTTCTTCTTTTCATTTGAAATAATGACTTGAGAGGTTAAAGAAATTAGGTCAATTATGACAAGAAAGGTAACATTTTATTTTAAATTTTGTTGAACTATTTCAGTTTCCATTTACTGTTTATGTATCACCAAATTAATAACAGATTACATAAAACAAGAGAGTCTGTTAATTTCAAGGAGTCACTGATTAGTTAGGTAAATTAGTGATTTAATAAAGTCAACTTCTGATTAGGCTGGACAGCCAATGAATACATTGATGCGATAGATAAAGAAGAAGTCTGTTTAATCTGAGAAGAAGTTGAAAAAAAAAGTTTGAACAAATTATGTAGTACTCCTGAAGATTGTGTACCTGAGCCTTGCTGTGGGTTTGTCTTTATAAAATTCAAATGAGAAATGCTGTTTCTTATCCATTTTCAATTTAAAATTATGTGCATGAATATAAACCTCTAGCTTAACATTTTTCAATGTAAATTGTGAATTTCTTGAAATGCTCAATTTCTCATTTTTCACAAACTATAAAAGCTTAAATAACCATATATCTAATGCTTGATTTTGGCTAGATACTGAATTAGATCTGAATGGATACAAATATGAGTAAGCCATTATATAAAAGACCATAGAAAACATGTCATTTTAAACTTGGTTTTGGATCTGTTGAAATTAAATTAAAAACAATTAAAGTGCAATTTTATTTGGACTCATCATATTACAATTTAATAAAATTATAAAAGCCTCCGGACTGAAAATTACAGCTATCTCAAAATGAAATGAGTTGTTTTGAGAGACATTAGTCTGTACAAAAAAGTAAGATAATGAATTCTATACTCATATTATGGGCTTCTGATATAATAGCCCCACCTACAAACAAGAAAAAGTCTCTTGTATTGATGTATTTTTCATGAATTTGACATAAAAATGATTGAAAACACCAGCTTTTTCATTTAAATAGTGATTTTTATTTGTTTCCTGAACACCAACACAAAGCAATGATACTTTACCTATCCAAGATTGTATAATTTTAGTTGAACAGTCTACTTAATATCAGAGTTGTTGTTAAACCAAAAAAGTAAGATTGTAGTTTGTTAGGCTTTTAGGGTGGTTGCAAATTTTTCTGGAAAAGCAAGATTGTTTTTTTCTGTACTTGCAGAGTCTTTCCTTTCCCACACAGCTAAAATTAAATACATTCTTTTATTGTGCTCACAGAATATTTTATGCATATAGATGTTCTGTATATGCATTGTGTTGTAGTTGTTGCTTTTGGTGTTTCCCACAAGAGTATATAATCTTTCTAAGTGCAGACATGTTGTACTGTTTGTCTCTTCATCTTCTGTTCATATGACATCCCCAGGCAATTTTGTGGATGCTCAATAAATAGTTATTTGATCTCTTGATTAAGGCAATGTAGGATGATATGTAGATTATCACTGTGTGTTTGTTATAGCAATGAGTATTTGTTTTTTCATAGACCACTCACAGATTAGATATGAATTTAAAAATAACTTAAAAGGAGCATGTTATTTTTTTCAAGATTAAAAAATCTTAAGCAAACTATATTAAAGTTTATCAATGTATATTATGATGTTTTGAGATATGTGTAGAGCATATACTATTATCAGTAGAAGAAAATATATGATCAGTGATCAAATAACACCACTGTGGTTGTTAGCACAATAGAATAAATGTTTTTGAAAAACGAGTAAGATGTATTTTGAAAAATGTGTAGAAATAGAGATTAAAAAAAAAAGCAAAGATTAAATTTAATTTTTTTGTGACCAGAGATTTTTTTTCCCTGAGGGAGATAATGAAAAGAGAGTTGGGAAAATGACCTGTTGTTAGATGTTGAATTATATTGCCAAATAATACTTGCCTTTGGATATTGTCTTCTAGCATTAGTACAAAGGCACCATTCATAATGCTGACAGAAGGGCATTCAGTTTTCCGGATCACAACAGCCTGAAGGGACAAGTTTGAGTAGAGCAAATTCAAGAGCTGTGACTCTGAACCTAAACCCTCTTCTGGAAAACTACTATTACTTCCTGCTTCAGGGTAGCTACCTTTCTTATGGTGAGCTCCTTATATTTTCCTCAAAGCACATTACACTTCTTGTATTTGCTGCCAAATAGCCTCCACCTCAGCCGCTTCTTATTCTCACTTTTGTTGCCAGCATTTAAAAAAAAAAAATTATTCTTCCTGGACATGACTGTGGCTGAGCTGAATCAGGGAGAAGGTTTTAGAAGGCAGGTGGGAGTAAGAGTGAGGGGAACACAGACTACTGGAAATACCTGAAGAGTTACACTGATCTTCAAAAAAAAAAATTTTTATCAAGCAAAAGAGATATTTTAATAGAAATTTCAGACTGTATTTTTTAAAAATATAGAAATATTTTAATACAACTTTCAGTCTCCATGAACAAAGTGTTAAATACTGAAGAGTAAGAAATATATTTACAATAATTTTAAAACTTTGGCATGTATGTGTATGCAAACAGAACGCAAACCTGGTGGAGAAGTTATGATTAAAGAGTCACTATGAGTTGACTCTACCAAAATTCTCATGAATTGTTTTCTATTAATAAAAAATATATTTTTTACATTACACTGCAAACCAAAACAGACTGGTAGCTTATGTTTGACAATTTACATTTCTGATTTTGAGTTTCTCTCATAGCTTTTTCCTACAGAAATTTTCATACCCCCTAGAAACTGAAGTTGACGCAAGTCCCACATTTGTCTCTAATGCTTCTTTACTATCACAGATTATGTCAGTGATATTTAACTATGCTTAGCTATTCTGCTCTGTTACTTTGCTGAGTTATTAAAAAAAGAAAAAAGATTCTTTACTTACTAAGTTAAAGAAAAGTTAACAGTTGTGAGTATAAATTCACTATAGGCCTGTAGAATTATGTCTTATTCTCGTGCAAATTTATAACAAGCGATCTATTAAATACCTATATAAGGGAATGGTGCATTAATACTTAAAACAAGGAATGAACCTTTGCTAGACACAGACTTAAGTAAACTACAGTAGACTCATAGTTTTCACTTCTCATTCCCTCCTCCCATCTAAAAGAGAATGAAGATAAGAAGTCATTGACAGACATTCTATAAAGTAGAAAAGCAAGAAAATATTGAATTATTTTTAGCAATAATTATTATAAGTAGAGCATTTATAGCTATATATATTCTATAGCTAGAGAGGTAAAAATATGGTGAAGGGCTTTCCAAAATTCTTCTCATTCTGGTTGACTGTCTTGGAACCAATTAGCAACAAGAAGAGTCAAGATTGAGTTCTGAATTCTTGATGGCTTTGGCATAGACGCAAGCATGGTCTTACATATTAATGAATAAAGCAGGTAAAGCACTGGCTATGAATCCAGTGAAATCTGGGTTCAACTAGGGAATATTTTCTAGCTCTGACACTCCTCAAGTCATTTTCCTGTTTCTTAATACACTCTCATAAATAAAGATAATATTTAAAGGTATATATGTTATATAATATCTATTTAAAGGTATATATGTTAAAATAATTAGATTAATTCTGTGTTGCCTTTGATCACTGTTTCTCAGCCTTGGAACAATTGATAATTTGAGTCAGGAAATTATTTTTTATGGGGTCATGCTGTTTATTGTAAGATGTTCATCAGCATCACCAGGCCCTACACACTACATACCAGTAGCACTCATTATCCTCAGTTATGTCGACCAAAAATATCTCCAGACATTGCCAAAGGCCCCTGAGCAGCAAAATTGCACCCCCCGCCCCCAACGTGAGAGTCATTGGTTTAGAGTAAAGATCTGAGTTCAATGCCTGGGAAGCACAAGAGACAGATATCACATAAAAAGATTGGAAATGTTATTTTTCAGAAACATGCAGTGTTATAGAATGATAAGATCACAGCTGAAAGCTGTTTTAAGTGTATTCCATAAAATTTCTAATTTGATTAAAAAAAAATTGACCTGTATCTAGAACCCATGGATGTTATTTATCTAATTCCTCTTTCTACCCTTGGCAGATAGGCTAGTTTTTTCCTACTTTTTTTTTTTTTTTAATCTAGAATTAAAAATTTAAGAAAGAACCAACAATTTGAACAGCTAAGCAATGGAAGTGTTTGACTAATGTAGACTTGGATAGGAAACATTCAGAGTCTGAATGGACACCTCAGTGGAAGGTTAGATGGAAAGCATTCCCATCTTAAATAAAATGACCAACAATCCCTAACAACTAAAATTTTGTACATCTAATAAAAGTGATTTTATTGCTTACATATGCAATTGTGAAATTGCAAAGCTGTTGCCCACCAGCCACTTAGTACAAAGATATTGAGTCCCTTTGCTGACTTCAGCCAGGCTGGATGGCACCTTTCACTTGACGGGCAGTTTGCCACGACTCACTCAGCACTTCTATAAGTTCAATAAATAGAACCAAGTGAAAATTGGTAAGAAAGAAAGTGTGCGTATGGTCTCCAGATGCAATTTTGCTACTATAGAACCACTAACATAGTCCAGGCTCAGCCAATTTAACCTGGAAGACACCCAGACAATATGGAAACGTAGACTCTGTTAACAGGTAGAATCAGCCCAGAGTCTCTGAGTCCATACCACACACAGAACATTTCTATTCAACAGAAATCATTGATTTTACTATTATGTTCTTAGATATTTTAAGATCACATGAGTACTAGTTTTCTTACCAATATTATTTTCAGCAAGTTCTATGATCCAGAGTTAAACAATGGTAAATTTAGCAAGTAGCTGCCATAAAGCCTGTCAAAATCTAATTCATCAGCTATCTCATGTGTCACTCATCCAGTCAAATGTTCACTTATTGGACTTCAGATTTTGCCTTCCTCTTTGGTGTATAAATTTTCTTGTAAGTAATCTGACAGCCTCACAATTATATTATATGAAGATATAGATACAAACATATAAATAGAGCTACATAAGCACAGATTTAAGTATCTATATATACTTATAGATAGATGATAGATAATAGATTGATTTAGAAAAAATGATAAGGAAGTATGTTTTGGAAAATTTTTAAAAAATTGATGGTTTTGTTTTATTCTGTTTTAAATGAGAGCTATTCAGCAATAAAAGATGTCATGAAAATTAATGAACTATCCACTAAGAAATACTCAAACAGGATGAATTGCTCCAAGATGTGATAAAAGGAACGGTTTAGAAAAAATGGACTCTGAAGTTTCCCTCAATGGAAACCAACTAATGAAAAACAACCAAATAGCTAGGGTTGCTTTGGCAAATACACACAAACTATTGGTGCTTATTATCTTTGGCCCAGGTGATTAAGATAGGAGTTTTTCTAAATATATGACTATATGGCAGCAAAAAAATGTAACTTTTTATTTTTTGAATTCTCCTGTAATGTAAATAAATAGGATAGCCTACAAACCACAGGCATTGTCATATCTGATTTTGCAATGCCAGAATATATTAATTATTCCTTTGGTTAACCTTTAGAAATTTATTTATGTTTTTTTTTTTTTTTTCCATCAAACTACCTTCTAAACAGCCTCATGTCTTCTAATTACAGGGGACTTTACATAAAGTCCTTCTGTAAAGAATTCTTCTTTTCCTTCAGTTTTCCACAGACCAAAAACAAAAAAGAATTTGTTTGTCTAATAGACATTTTCATGAGTAGTGCACTCTGTTTCAATAAAACCATGTGCACACACTATAAACTGGATTAATGAAAGGAAACCCCTTTTTAAAATAAGAACAAGGGAAGCTTTCAAACAGCTTGACTCATAGGAAAAACTGAAAGCCCTTTTCTCTGTTTTATGTACTGTGGTCACTTGCTGAAAATTTATTCCCAGATATGAAAGTTACTGGGTACAAGAGGCATCAGGTGCATGCATGGTGCTAAATAAATAAATTATCTTTATAGGTAGGCAGTTCAAAATGCCTGTGGTGACTGTGGATGTTGCATCTTCTTAAATGAGCATCACATCATTTTCTTAGTAAGATAGGGGACTCACCACCTGAGTATACTTAATAGAGTAACATAAAGCCGCCTACTACTAGTTAATCCACATGAAAACTCTGTGGGATGGTTAAATATTTCCGGAGTTGTCATGGAGAAGCTGAGAAGCAGACAGAAAATCAATGCCAGAGTAAAAATTGCACCTTTTAATGTTTTGCATTTCTGAATTTGTTCAGAACACTCCTCTGATTTTTCTAACACAATTATTTGTATTAACAAAGGTTTTGTTTAACTGTGGATCATAGAACTTGCTGAAAATTATATTGGCAAGAAAACTAGTACTCATGGGATCGTAATTAATTAATATGCATCAGTCATATTGCATGCATATCTCATGTATTTTTCCTAAGAATATTGAACAATAAGGCTTATTATCCATATTTTAAATAAGACAAGTTATCAGTTATCACAAGCTAGTGCAGAGCTGGATTCCAAATTCAGCTTCCTTAAACTACAAATTTCATGTTCTTTTCAAAATACTAGATATATTTCATTGTGTATTAGAAACATATAATTTTGTTTCTGCAGATTACATAAAATATATCAATAGGATTAAAGTTTGATAATTTTTAAAACCACAGTACCTTGTGCATATTGGAATATATAGTTTATCTATCCCTCTGTGTATAGAATTATGTCATTTTTTTAATCCTAGAAATAGGGATTGGAAATATGAGGACTGAAGACTTTGTCATTAGTGCTATTTCTGTCCTTAACTAAAGATACACATGTATACATACATAAAATCTTTATATAATTATAATCATACAATTTTAACAGCTTTGCAGCTCATAAAGTTCTTCAAAATGTATTTTGGTAAATAGCAACAATAAGAAAATATGTAAAATGACTTTGAAAAATATAAAACAATAATTGATAAAGTCAATAAGAATAAAATCAACCAAGGGGTCTGGCATAATTATTAGTTTTACAAATAACTTTTCTCTTTACACAGAATTGTAGTGTTCATAAATCTTTAAAGTTTATGATTTTATGTGTGAAACTAAACGTTGTTCAAGGGTAAAAAAAACAAAACGAAACAAAACAAGCTTACTGGCCGAAAGAAAGTACCATGACTGAACTGGATTTCAGATAAAAAATAATTTGCTAGTTCTTAGAAGAGAAGAAATCAAGGACAAAAAAAAAAAAAAAGTGGCAAAGATTTTTCCCTTATCAGTGAAAAGATGATTTATTGTTTTCTAGGAGAATGTAAAAAGTTACTGCCCCTTTTAAAAACCAAGAACATTTGGGAAAACACAGTTTCACTCTATAACATTTTGTTATATTAGAGGGCTTTCTATAACTCATCCTCATCTAACCCTGTAATTTCAGTTGCAAAGTACCACTTTACCCTGGTAACTGCTATTCAAAAATGAATTTTACATAGAGATGTTGTTACCGTTAAGGATAACTTTAATTTTTAAAAATTGTTTTAGGACTTTTCACCAGCCAAATCTTGCAGTACCTCAGTCTTTTCCATTTTTCCACTTTTTTGTTTGTTTGTTTGTTCAGGGAAGTTGAGACTGCAAGTCAGAAAGGTTAGCTTAGTATTTGTGTATTGCAACATTCTCTGAAACTAGAGGCCATTCCTAATGAATTTGCAGGCACATCCTGGCCCTACCCCTGGACTCAACATTGATGTGATCAAATACACTGGTGCTGGCAGCTGTGGCAACATCATAGCAGGTGTGCTCAATTATTAAAACCTATGGCCCACTTCCAGATCAACCTGCACTTGGTAAAGTGTGAATGATCATCTCCCAAGTTCAGTCAGTAGACATAAGAAGGAACAGACTTTTCAAGCATGAGCAAAGTAGTGAAGAAAGTAAAATAATCATATGTATCAGTTCCTACTGTTAATCTATTCCTAACTTATGGTAAGCATTTCATACTTAAACAAATGAAAATCAAGCAAATGGAACTCATAAACACATGAATGCAGAACCACTTTATGACCTAGATATTGGAATTAGCCGATTATGACCTGGAAGAAAAGATGGAAACAATGAATGAGCAGAAGGAGAGTATCTTCAAAGAAATGAAGACTATAAAAAATAATTATATTAGAGCAGTGAAACTACTTTGCATGACATAATGATGGATGTACAGCATGCATTTGTCCAAACTTATAAAATGTATAGCACCAGCAGTGAGCCCTAAGATTGGGTTATTTTTTGAAATCTATTTTGTCAATCTCTCTTTTTTGAGTGATATTTACGTCAAATGTCAGATTTTAAGGTTAAGACATAATGTTATTTTTCTAATTTGGCAGATAAAAATTTATATTCAAAGAAATTCATTAACTTGCCCAAAATGATTCAGACAAAAATCAAAATTAGAATATAATCAATAATTTTTGACTTTACTCCAAGTAAAATAACTTCTAGTTTCTTCTTCAGAGCTTGCATATTATGTTTAACACTAATATGAATAACATTAATATAAAGTTAATTAATCCTAAGGATTTTACAAAAATATGCAGTTATACAACTTACACACTATTGTATAAGTACAGTTGTTCAAAAGATGAGAAAAACTTTTGAGTCATTGTCAATAGATAAAAATTAATGCTTTTGTGTAATTCTAGGCATTACTTCTGTATCTGTCTTACAGAGGTTGACATATTGAGTCCCAATGCTTTCTAAGAGTCATTTAACTTAGTATTTTTGAAAACTTCTATTTGTAGGACATAGGTTATTCTTATACATCTTCGAGAAGTATATCATTGCAATTTTAATACCCTTTTTAAGAATATACTTTTATCATTATTTTAATTGACTTTTTAATTCTATGGAAATTGTAATAAGACTTTGAAAACTAACTATATTTTAACTTGAGCATTCAGAGTTTACTACCACAAGGTGACAGGAGGTATCAGATACATAATAGCAGTAACTCTAGTCACACAACCATAAGAAAGCATAGCTCAGACAAAAAAAAACATGAATTAAATTTTGTGCAGTAAACATAAAACAAAGTATATAAAATAATCCTACCAGAAATGTACATATAATAACAGATGATAAACCACAATGTGTTTATGTTAGAGATAAAACATTTTGAAATGGGCCTACATTAATTCCCCTATTAATTTTCTGAGTTAAAACCAGCTTAATAAAATTAATATAAGATGTATAGAACTTCTGAGTTAAATGTGGTCTTTATTGGAAAAAAAAAAAACTTCCCTTTATCCTTGAATATAGCACAATTTAGAAAATGAATCATAACATTAAATTTTGAAAGATAAGCCTTATGAAGTTTATTTAACTACATAAACTCACTTGATACAAACATTTTAACTGGTTTGAACATTTAAATAAAAAAAAAACTTACTTACTTTTTTTTAAATTAAAAAAATATATATATACTTACTGAGCCTGGGTGGCTCAGTGGGTTAAACCTCTGCCTTTGGCTCAGGTCATGATCTCAGGGTCCTGGGATCAAGCCCTGCATTGGGCTCTCTGCTCAGCAGGGAGCCTGCTTTCTCCTCTCTATCTCTGCCTGCCTCTGCCTACTTATGATCTCTTTCTCTCTGTCAAATAAATAAATAAAATCTTCAAAAAACATACTTCTGTAAAAAATAAACAATTTTCCTTAGAATGCATAAGAAGAATGAATAATTATACATATGTAGCTAGGCCATACATCTCCTGTTTAGAAAGGATATACAGTATTTTTAAAAGTAAATAGAATAAGCATCTGTGAGTTACCATACTTTGATATTAGAATCATTAACATTTGGGAACTTTTTTCTTAAAATACATGAAATATTTTGTTAACAAATGGCCTCATGGATTAAAGAAGGGAAACTGAATAATATAGTTGTTAAAAAAGTACAGTTTCTGAAATCAGACTACCCAAGTTAATATAACCACTCTTCTATGTCTTTGACTTTGGGTTACTTAAATTTTTCTCTTTATTTATCTATGATATCTATTTAAATGATATAATAATTTCTATATTTTATTAATTATACTTCTATATTCTAAAATTACAGTCCAATAATTTCTAAAATACCTCACAAGTCTATGGGAGTATTTCATGAAAGAATACACATATTTACGTAGCATGCTCCGCACAGATTGTAAACTATATAGTTAGCTGCTCAGCTGCTCTGGCCATTGTTAATGCAATTTCAAATGTCTGTCCCTGCATATTACCAAAATACTGCCTAGGTTATTGCTTTCCATGTTGATGATTCAGAAATTCACATTATGTTACATTGGGTGTGTGTGTATATGTATGTGCACACTCTTTAAAATAAGACTTCAAAGGTTTGGAAAATCTTTGAGATCTTATTGAAACCAGAGCATATGAAACATTGAGGGGGCCTGATGACCCAAAATACCATTTTTTTTTTCACATATCAACCCACCCTTTGGTGAATTTTAAAGGTTTGAGCGCAGCCAGGCAGTTCTAAATGCACCAAGAGTTTGTCAGTATTCTTGCTTTTAGGTTTCTGGATTATGGCCAAGCTATAAAAATAGTTTAGTCATGAGTGAAGTGATGGAGTCACTCATGGGAAATAGCCCTGTTATCCTCCTTTCTTAAAATAAGAGGTTGCAAAATCAGTCAAATAATTCAGAGGGGAAAATCTTGGCTCCCTCTTCATTAAAAGAAAAAAAAAAAAATCAGTAGAAAGGTAGTCTGACTTCAGGGATGTTAGCCATTTGTATTTGCAGTTAGATATAAATTGTGGAACTTCTGATATCCTAGTACTTGGGTATTTTAAGGTGAGTCAAGAACCATTAAAAACATCAGAGCATAAAAATTAACAAAAGTAAATCTTTGTTAAATTCTGCTTTCGGAATCTTGTCGATGAATACACTATTGTATTCACTGTGTTTCTCTTTAAGTTTGATCCATTCATTAAGAAAATAATCATTTTTAGCAAACCAAAAAAATATACTCTGAGTTATAAAGAACAAAATAGTGGTTACCAGAGGGGTAGTAGGTGGGGGAGGTGGATGAAATAGATGAAGGGGATTAAGACTACACTTAAATCATGATGAGCACTGAGTAACATATAGAGCTGTTGAATCACTATTATTGTACTCCTGAAACTAATTTAACACTTTATGTTAACTATACTGGATTTAAAATTAAGTAAATGAATAAATAAAAACAAGCAGCCCCTAAAACACACACACACACACACACACCACACACCACACACACACACACACACACACTTATCTTTTTTGTATCTCTGTGTGATTTTTCCATCTGATAAGGAATGTTTTTCAAGTAGAATATTTTAATATGATTTAAAATATTTGTTAACATAGCTGCTTTTACAACTATGGTTAAGTACACTGAAGTATATTTATATGGGAATTATTTTATTTTAAGTAGGTGACTGCAGTCCCCTTTTTCTAAAAACCAACAGAATCTGAAGCTATATTTTTTTTTTTTTTTTAAGATTTTATTTATTTATTTGACAGAGAGAAATTACAAGTACACTGAGAGGCAGGCAGAGAGAGAGAGAAGGAAGCAGGCTCCCTGCTGAGCAGAGAGCCCGATGCGGGACTCGATCCCAGGACCCTGAGATCATGACCTGAGCCGAAGGCAGCGGCTTTACCCACTGAGCCACCCAGGCGCCCCTGAAGCTATATTTTTAAACGCACAGTTAAAAGCATCATTGAAAGTGGTCTACAACAATTCTCATGTCAAGATCACCATAGAATAGATTTAATTATGTATTGTGAGTCAGTGTCACTTTAACCTAGATAGGGATATCACAGCCTTTAATTAAGTTGGCCCTTATACTTCTGTGTCATAATATCTTTGGAGTAAGAAATTACTGATGCACTATGCTTGTCTATACCAATTGATAAGATAATCTGTTATTCTAATAATTAGGCATATGCATATTTTTACATAAATCATATGGTAATAAAAAGACAAAGCATATATTTGTTCCCCCCAAAAAAGATAAAACATATAGATACATGCAGGAAAAATTCCCTAAAAGTCAGTTAAAAATGGCATTCATAGGTTAAAGTTATTATATATCAATTTTCTTCATTGTGCTTAACAAAAAGTATTATAAATATTTTATTTAAATAGATTTAAGCATGTGTTTTCCAAATAAAGTTACCATTTTCTTATTATTCAGTAGTCAGCAAATGCTATTACATCTTGTATTGTAAGATTATAATAATAATTATATAATAAGATTGTGTTCTTACCTCTTGAATGGCTAATCTCCAAGAAACTACTGACAACTCCCATAGGTGTATTTTGATGCCCTGATTTTTTTTTCCCCTGCCTTAAATTTCAAGAGGGTGTTATGGATGTTTGCTTTATAACACCTGAGGGAGTTCTTCACAGCTCTGTTTTCCTGCCTTCCATTAAAATGTTTAAAGAATTTTGTTCTGTAAAAGTATTCTCTTTTATCAGGACCTAAGTAGCTTTCTCTTTACACTAACTGTAGTTGCTCAAAAAAGCTGATGGAATTGAAATGAAAAAGCTTATCAAAATGCATTCTGGAAGTCTGGAAAACAATTAGCAAAACAAGATAATTATCAAATTTAATTTCATCCCTTTGTATGAGTTAACTAATTGAGTGTTTGTGAATAATCCCCATAGAATATTGACGGTAAACCACACTATTAATTGTACAGTGCCTATCAAGAAAGAATAAAAGCCAATGAGTCTCCAAAGAATCACACGATTAAACTGATAGCTGTCATATAATTATGGATTATAACAACAACAATTTTGAAAGAATTTGTTTAAATATCTTTTGTCACATTGGACTGAAAATAATATTTTAATAAAACCTAAGAAATAAATTACATTGTATCAAAATAGGGCTAATAAATATTTTAGGTCTATATATTATATTATTTTAGAGCTTGAGAGTGGTCTCAAGTTATATGCCAAAGGACAGACAGGTCAAAGGTGTTAAGGTAATTGTAACAACAATGACAACAATAAGAGGGACTAATATTTTATCAAAGGACTATGATAAAATATAGACATGGCTTTTTTCTTAATTAAGTTTTTAGACAAAGATTAAGTCACTAAAAAAAAGAATTACTCATCCATTTCTTTTCTCTTCCCCTCTCTTCTTCTTTGCTTACTATCTCTGTCTTATTCTGTAATTGTGCATGTGCTTATATAAAGTTTAGGTCTTAAACTACAATGTGTCCTGGGTTGATACACCATTATCTGTTAGGTTTTCTACAAAGTGCTGGATGAACAATTTACTCTTCAATTGATTATGTTGACATTTTATTCATTTGCCAAACATAAATCCTATATATGAATATAAGGATTAAAGAAATAAATTAATATTTAACAATAAAATAGTGTTTCAGTTTATTTCTCACCTAGTATGAAGATAATAAGTTTATATATATTTCAATTATTTCAAACCCATATTTTTTTCAACCTGTTTCTTTTTTTCATGATTTTATTTATTTATTTGAGAGAGAGAGAGAGAATGCAAGCAGATGGAAGGGGAGGGAGAAAGAATCTCAAGCAGACTCCACACTGAGAACAGACGCTAGTGCGAGGCTCTCTCATGACCCTGAGATCATGACCTGAGTCAAAATCACAAGTTGGATGCTTAACCCACTGAGCCACCAGGTGTCCCTCAACCTGTTTCAAACTGTTCTCCAAAGTGGTTTTTTATTTTAAAGTTTTTTTTCCTTCTTTTTGTTTCAAGTAGGATGTATTGCCAAGCAAAATCCCAATGATCACTAAGATTCTATCTAGTAAAAATAATCATATTTCTACCTGATATCTTGATTTTACCATTTTTTGCATTAAGGACCACAACACAAAGACAAAATGAAAAAAAAGAAATATGTTTGATTCAGTAATATAAATATGTCCTATTTTCCAATAATTATAATTCCCTCTGTAGTCTGTCTTTAAATATATATATGTATTTTGTATTATGTATTTATATATATTTATATTTTATATATATAAAATTATATATATATATATATGTGTGTGTGTGTGTGTGTGTGTGTGTCATTTTCTCCTTAAAAAGTAGGATATGGAAAGGCAGGAGAGGTAGGAGTGACAGCTAAGATTGGGAATTACCTTATTTCAAGAGAATGTTCATTAAAGAGAACCTAGTGAGTAGTGAGTATTATATCTTCCTACATACTATTAGTTATCTAATGTTTTAGAACCAATACCAACATTATAGTCTTCTTTTCTGGTTATTTTTCAAATAAATTTGTACTAAACATGATATTATTTTGCATACTTTATTGTGCATTGGTGCATTTTTATGCTAAATAACATATATTAAAATTCTTTGTCACATTTGCCTTAGAAGTAAATTCAGTGAATGTAGAACTTTTGAAAAGCTTGATTGAAACTTTTAATGAAATTCTCTGGTTTTGGCATTGTCAAAAGTAACATATGGGTAAACCCTTTAGGCTATATCTAATGAAGTTCCTGAGAAACAACATTTTGGATAGAAGTAGTTTTAGAATATGTTAAAAAAAAACTATTATTTCTTATGAATAAGATATTTGAATTCTCTTTCTGAGATCACTGTGCTGTGGAGTCCTAGAAAAAGCTAAAAAGTGAAAGCAGAATTTTCAGAAAGATCCTTATAGACGAAATTTGGTAGTAACAGAGAGATGACTAAGTGGGTAACTAGGATGACTCCAGTGAAATTACTTGTCAGTGAGATTATACCAGAACAATTACTATAGTTACACTTTTGTGTTTCTTTTTCAATAACCCCACCAATCCTTTTCTGAAGTATAGTGGCAGTTAAATTTTATAGCAGTTTATCATAGTATCTCCTAAACCACATCCTGAGGACATTTATTGCAATTGACATTCAAACAGTCCAACAGAGAAGTTCCAAGGGACCCTTCTGTAGCCAAAACCATCTCACTGTCCCCAAGTACTAGGGGTTTGTTTTAAATGCCAACAAAATTGTCAAGTCTAATGCAACACAGTAACTAGTCAAATATATTCAGGAACTTTGCCAATAGACTCAAACCTGCAGCAAATAAATCAAGTGAATTTTCATGTAAGATAACAATAAAAAATTAGCATTAGATATATAAAGTCAGAATTTTATAGTCTGTAAACATTTGTCAGAATCAAAATTTATATTTCTACCTTATACATCAAAGTTATATCATTTAACTGTAGTTATTTATCTTTACATACAATAACACTTCTTTTTTATTATTATTATGTTATGTGACTAACATACATCATTAGTTTTTGATGCAGTGTTGCAAGATTCATTCTGTGTAACACCCAGTGCTCCATGCATTACTTGTCCTCCTTAATACCCATCACCAGGGTCATCCATCCCCCATTCCCCTCCCCTCTAAAACCCTCGGTTTGTTTCTCAGAGTCCACAGTGGCTCATGGTTTGTATCCTCCGCTTCCTATTCCCCCCCTTCACTTTTCCCTTCCTTCTCCTAATGTCAATTCCTATCTCAGTGCTTAAACTGGAAATTCTTATCTTGCCTATTAAAATTCCTTCAAATGCTCTACTACAATATAACTGTCTTTCTTCTCACTGAATTTTAGTTTTAATCAAACTGAACAAAATCCCCCACATGTCTTTCATAATCCTTATTTAATGTTTTGGGTTTATATAATCCCTTTCCCCCAGAATATTAATCCTCCTTAAATCCATCTTTTCCAGGATGGAAATCTCAACTCAAATTTCTCTGCTGTCATGAAAATTTTCCTTTAGCCAGAATTAATCTGGTCTTCTCAATTCCCATACTACTTTTTTTTTTTTTTTTTTTTTTTTAATATTACTCTGTTCGACCTTGATACATAAATACCCACCCCCATCTCTGCCCTGGAGCATGCCAGGCGCAAGGTGCTTAGAAAACAGAGACCTATATAGATTTAAAACAGCTCTGCCTCACCTGTCCCGCCACCCACCTGGGGTCCCTGGCACCCAAAGCTAGCCCCTGCTCCCAGTGAGCCTTTGCCCAGCTTCCCGGGGCGGGGAGGGCACCAGCCCCCTCTGGAAGACGGGGCCCTGGTGCTACATTGGCCAGAAGAGTTACGTGAACCAGAGGCCACTGGCGGCCCCCTTCGCCCGCCCTTCAGGTCCTTCGGAAGAGATTGCTCAGGAAGCCGCCGGCAGACCCAGGGCCCAGGCGCAGCGAGAAGCGCGGTGCAGCGCGATGCGGGGCTGATCCGGCCGTACTCAGCTTTGGAGCACTGTCTGTATCCTGCCATACATTATTATGTATCCTTTCTTACTGTACTGGATGTGTCTGCTCTTATTTTCAGTTTGTATATTCTCTAAGAACAGAGAAAATGTGTTTTGTGTATATATTTACATGTCCTTCACCTAGCATAGTCTTTCAACATATTATATATGTGCTGCCTAAGGATTTGGTATTTGGGTCACTGTCAAAATGAGGTATCTATAAAAACAGAGCTTAAATTAGAAAGCCCCAGTAAGATTTGCATTATCCAAAGAGATGACACTGACTTTTAGTGAAGAGATGTGTTTAAGTTTTCACAAAATGTCATTGATAATTCTTAAATACCAATGTATGAATGTATGAGACAACTTCCTGTTTAAAAAATACTTAACACCAAAAAAAAAAAATCCAAATAATTTAATTTTAAATTGTCAGAATGGATAGAAAAAAAAAAAAAACACAAGAAATAAGTGTTTGCAAGGATGAGGAGAAAAAAGAACCCTTTTGGGTTCTACACTGTCAGTAGAAATGTAAATTGATGCAGTCACTGTGGAAAACAGTATGGAAGTTCCTCAAAAACTTAAAAATAGAAATACCACATGCTCCAGTAATTCCATTACTAGTCATTTACCCAAAGAAAATGAAAAAACTAATTCAAACAGGTATTTGCACCCCTATTTATAGCAGCATTATTTATAATAGGTTAGATAATGAAAGCAACCCGAGTGTCTATCAACAGATCAATGGATAAAGAACAGGTGTATGTGTATAATATAGACACACACATACAATGGACATAATAATATTATCCATAAAAAAGAATGAGATCTGCCACTTGCAACAACATGGGTGGACCTAGAGGGTCTGATGTTAAGTGAAATAAGTCTTCCAGAAAGACAAATACTAAATGATTTCACCTATATTTAGAATCAAAAAACAAAGCAAACAAACAAGCAAAAAATCAGGACTTTTAAATACAGAGAACAACTGGTTGTTTCCAGAGAAGAGGTGGTAGAGGGTATTGTTGGGTGAAGTAGATTAAAGGGGAGTAAGAGGTATAAACTTCCATTTATAAAATAAATAAGTCAAGATGAAGAGTATAGCATAAGTGAATATAGTCAATAATATTGTAATAACGTTTGCTTGAAAAAATACCTGAGTGTGGTTTAGATAACTGTTCTTAGTATGTTTTGTTTTTTGTTGTTGTTGTTGTTTTTAAGATTTTATTTATTTATCTCACAGACAGAGATTACAAGTAAGCAGAGAAGCAGGCAGAGAGAGAGGGGGAAGCAGGCTCCCTGCCGAGCAGAGAGCCCAATACGGAGCTTGATCCTAAGACCCTGGGATCAGGACCTGAGCCGAAGGCAGAGGTTTTAACCCATTGAGCCACCCAGGCATCCCATGTTTTTGGTGTGTTTTATGTAAAACTATTCAAATCTTAAACAATCAACCCTATACTTCCACTCATTATAACGTCACTTTCCTCTCTAGATATCATGATGTTTGGAAGGTCTTTTAGAGTAGAAAACTTATATACATTTGAATTGTCATGAGTCAAATCTCTAATAGGCTGTGTTTTCTTAACCACCTGACAAGATACATATGAGAAATTAATATAATTGTTTCTCTGATTTATATGCATTTGCTGTATAATGAGGTTTAAAAAAAACACATGGTATTTCTTTCATGAATACTACAGTGTAATGAACATTCGAGGAGAAAGCTTAGATAGATGATAGATAGATGATAGATAGGTAGATAGATATAGATAGATAGATAGATAGATAGGCAGGTATAGGAGAAAAGGAGCCTGTCAGGATGAGTGCTAGATGTGTTGTCAATGATAAACTTTCACAGCTTTTTACACAGTCTCCTGCCCTAATTATATTCACTATCTCAGTTATCTTAATGTTTTCTCATGAAGGGTGAGAGAACAACACAAACATCTTTCTGACCATCTGCTTTATAATTATGTGTTATGGACTCAATGTTTATGCTCCCCCCATTCTTATGCTGAAATCCTAACCCCTAAGGTGATGGTGTAGGTGGGACCTTTAGTAACTGATGAGGTCATGAGGTAGAGTTCTCATGAATGGGAGTAGTGCTCTTATAGAAGGAACCCCTGAGTTCTCTTGTTCTTCTAACATGTGAGGACACAGCAAGAAGATAGCTATGAGCCAGGAAGCAGCCTCTCACCAGACAATGAATCTCTGTCACACTGATCTTAGACTTTCCAGCCTTCAGAACCATAAGAAATATACTTCTGTTGTTTATAAGCCACCCAACTTATGGTATTCCAGCAGCCCAGAGAGCCTAAAACAATTCAGTGTATGTAAGAAGCATAAATGTGACACCATGCTGTTCATTTATTTCTATTACCCTTATCAAGGTTTTATTTATTTATTTATTTATTTGTCAGAGAGAGAGAGAGAGCACAAGCAGGCATAGTGAGCAGAGAAAGAAACAGGCTCCCCAGTGAACAAGAAGCTGGATGGAGGACCAGATCCCAGGACTCTGAGTTGAAGGCAGTGGCTTAACCAACTGAGCCACCCAGGCCTCCTGACACTTATTGTTCTAGTAGCCGTTGCTTCCCTGCATAACAGAGTCAAATAGTAATTTATCACTAAAGTGAAAATGTATTATTTTTTAATGTTCTTATTGAACTCTACAACAGTCTACACATTATCTTGATAAATTAATCAAGAGCTTCGAAAAGCCACTGGGAAAACTAGAAAGTGTATTCACACATATGAGCAGGAGATCATCAATTTTACTTAATATGTTAGATAAAATTTATATAAAATGATACCCATTGAAGATAAGTTTATTTTTATGTCACACTTCACTAGCTTGTTTTCCATATTAAAAGGTGTTATTCTTTTCTTTTATTAGTAATCATTAAGCTTCCTAGTCTCCAGGCGATGAGATTTTTCTCTGTTATGTATTGAACCTTGCTGTCAAGTAATGATAAAAGACCACCTTGAAAAAGAAAAAGAAATACCAAATGCAGATCAAAAGTGAGGATGAGCACAGGAGAAAGATAGTGCTTTAAGGACATCATAATTTACTAATTTAGACCTAGAAGTCAATAAAAGCTTAATGTCCTGGAAAAAGTATTCAAACCTGTGTTTTATAGAGCCATGGTATGCTATTTTTCAGAAGTGACAAAATAGCACAACACTAGTTCTTTTGTAAGAAAAAATAAGTGATCAGAGGGAAAGGTAGGAGAAGAAAAAAAAAAAAAAAGAGAGAGAAATAAAATAGAGTTAAACTTACTTTTAATAGGAATTTATTATAGGGGTCCTAGCATGGCCCTGTCAGTTAAGCACCTGCCTTTGGTTCAGGTCATGAGCCCAGGGTCCTGGGATCAAGCCCCATTCTTCTCCTTCTCCCTCTGTCTGCTGCTCCCTGTACCTGTGCTCTCTCTCTGTCAAATAAATAAAATCTTAAAAAAATAAAAAGAATTTATTGTAATTGTTCTATGCCAAATGCTGTGCTGATTGCTTTAAAATAATTAAATTAAAAAGATATGTTAAAATCTGAATTCTTAAGAAATTCAAAGAGGAAATTGATAGTAAGAATTTTTGTATTAATAATGAAGATAAGGCATTTTATGCAGTAGGTACTAGAGCCAAAGATTATAGAAATGCTTTCCAAAAGAGTACCAAAATGAACATGTGATTTATTATTTCCATTTACACTTAAATATAGCACCACATTTACAAGGACAATGCTTGGGTTTAAGGTAATTATAAATAACTGGAATAAACATAGAAATCAATATAAGTTTAATGGCCTTGAGAGAGTCTTCTCACTTGTGAGTATAAAGCCATAGTTCTGTTTTTGAAAAGGTGAGAAAGTGAGACAGTATTACTTTTCAATAATTAAAAAAAATCTAGATTTTTGTAATTAGGAAAACTTGAAATTCTTGGGATGTTCATATTGTACTTTTGGGCTGTGTCTGTATGTATTGTACATACTCATATGACAGAAAATATGGATTAGAAAGTAGACTGAGAAATGATCTCTTATCTTTTGGTTTTATAGTATTTTTTTACTGTATTTTTATTTAAAAAAATGTAGGAAATAAACTTTTAGAATCACATCATTTTCATGTATATTTTACTCAAGCATGTTTTGACCATGAACAAGATACAAGGCTTTTAACAGTAAAGTACCATGAATCAATCATCTCCCTTTTATATACCTAATCACTTTTTTACCCCAAATATTATATTAACAAGAGTCATATTATTTCATTTCATCTGTGATTGTTTAGAACATTTTAGCTTCCATAAAATCATTATTTACATCCCTTAATTTTACAGATGACAAAATTCAACCCAAGCAACATAAAGTAATTTTATCGGTATGTAATGGTAGAGTTAGAATTAGTATCTGACACCAGTGTCTCCTCTTGTCATTGTACAGCTGGATTTTAGGAAGTTATAAAAAGAATGGAAATTTCTCAGTAGGGGATGGCAGAGGAAAAGATGACATATGAATGAAAACATGAAGGTCTCACTATTTTCTGCCATCAGCTCTGAAGACCCTGTGCAGCTACAAAAAGGCAAACGTCTCAGAGTTATAGTTTTTAGAATATTCCCTAGTAAATTTATGCATGCAAATCTCAGTCTTAGAGTCTGCTTTCTGGAGAAATCGACCTGTGACCCAGCTGAACATTAGAAGTATTTCTTGTTATCATTATGAGCCTGTATTATGTCAAAGGCTATGAATTTGTCCTAAAAACAATTTGCATGGTACTATGACTTTTCCCCATCAATGGCCAGCAGCACAAATATAAGATAAGAAAGAAAAAATACTGAGTTAAGCCAAAAATGTGCTATAAACTTGATTACAGAATATTAAGTAAGCAGCACAAATGTTTTACAGATTTAATAGGAAATATGTGTCTTTTGCAAATATCTTTATTCTTGTCATAACAAGGACTTTATCATTATAACATTGGCTCAGCAAAATCCATTCGTAGGTTAGTAAGCTACCATCTCTGATGAGTTCTTGAAAGTGGTGATACTTGCCAGGATATTACACAAACACTGACAAAAGGAAGACATGAAAATAAAATTTTAAAAAACCTAAACCTTTAAAAAAAAAAATACAGTGGGGACAAAAGTCAGAAGGCAGTAGTCTGTAATTATCTATAATTGCACTCATGAAACAGCTGTAAACACTTAGCCATTTCCTACTTTGTTGAATTATCAACCATTGTTAGAACTGGATAATAAATTTCAGTTAGGAGGTCTGTTCATGCTTTACAGGGCCATCCTGTTTCTCTCACTAATCCAGAGATTGCATAATTCAAGATACCATGAAGTAGCTAGAAGAGATACAATATTTAAAGAGAACTCTTGGGAGCCAGGGAATAGTACATAAAACATTTTGTTGGTTATTAGAATAGGTACTACTATATGCAGTCCTTCTACCCTTGGTTGTTTGTATTTATTTGCCTGCACATGAGGTGTTTCTTGTTTCAGTGTCTTTAAACTTTATTCTGAAATATAAAAATAAATCACCTAATCACCTGTAACTCATAAGAAATTGTAGCAAAGTTGGAAAATACAAGATTAATATATAAAAGTCAACCAGTTTCCTATATTACCAGTAATGGTCAATTGGAATTTGAAATTCAAAGCATAGTATTTTACATTAGTACACACAATGTCAAATACTTAGGTATAAATCTAACAAAATGTATATAAGATCTATGTGAGGAAAATGATAAAATCCTGAAGGAAAAAAACACAAGGAAACAAAGAAATGAAAAACTCCATGTTCATGGTTAAGATTCAGCATTGTCAAGATGTCAGTTATTTGCAAATTGATCTATATAGACTTAATGCATTTCAAATAAAAATTCTGGCAAGTAATCTGAATATTAAAAAATTTATTCTAAATCTTATATCTTGCGTTCAAAGATGTAGAATAGCCAATACAATATTGAAGGAGAACCAAGTTAAAAGATTGACATTACTTGACTTTAAGGCTTGCTATAAAGATATAGGAATCAAAGCAGTGTGGTATTGATGAAAGAATAGACAAATAGACCAATCGAACAGAAATAGAGCCCTGAAGCAGTCAACCAATCTTTGACAAAGGATCAAAGAAAATCTTTCCAACAAATGATGCTGGAACAACTTGACATCCAAACGTAAAAGAATAAAAAATAATCTAGACATAGACTTTACACCCTTCACAAACATTGTTAGAATGTTTCATAAATCTAAATGTAAAATGCAAGACTATAAAACTTCCAGAAAATAGGAAAAATCTAGATGGTCTTAGGTTTGAAATTGACTATTCAGATACAACACTGAAGGCGTGATCCATAAAAGAAAGAATTGAAAGATTGGACTTCATCAAAATTAGAAAACTCTGCTCTGTGAAAGATACTGTTAAGAGAATGAGAAGACTAGCCACAGATTAAAGGAAATTATTTACAAAAACATATTTGATAAAGTACTGTATTCCAAAATATACAAAGAACACTTAAAACTCAACAGTAATAAAACAATTTGATTTAAAAATAAAGAAATTATGCTAATGAAAAATAATCAGATGAAAAGATGTTACACATAATATGTCATTAGGGAATTACAAAATAAAATGATGAGATACCATACACCTATTAAAATAGCGGATTTTTTTTTTTTTTGGATTTTATTTATTCACTTGAGAGAGAGTGAGAGAGTACAGAGGAAGAAAGAGAAGCAGACTCCCTCCTGAGCAGGAAGCCTGATATGGGGCTGGATCCCAGGACCCCAAGATCATGACCTGAGATGAAGACAATGGCTTAACCAAATGAGCCACCAGATGCCCCTTGAATAACTGAAATCTTAAATATTAATATCAAATATTGGTGAGGATGTACAACAGTAGGAACTCTCATTCATTCTTAAGTGGTGTACCACTTTGGAAAACATGTGCCAGATTCCTTAATTTTTTCTTTTAAAAGAGAGAGAGAAAGAGTTGGGGGGAGGGGCAAAGGAAGAGGGAGAGAAGAGAATCTTAAGCAGATTCCATTTCCATGGCAGAACCTGACCTGAGCTCAATCTCTTGACCTCAGATCATGACCTGAGCTGAAATCAAGAGTCAAATGCTTAACCAACTGAGACACCAAGGCAATCTGCAATGTTGTGGTTTCCCAAGCTAAACATACTCTTATGACATGATCCAACAGTTGTGCTTCCAAGTGATTAGAAAACTAATATCCACATAAAAGTCTGCACATGAACATTCATTGCAGCTTGATTTATAATTACAAAAATTTGGAAGCAACCATGATGTCCTTCAGTAGGTGAATATCTGGATAAACTGTGTCATATCCAGACAGTGGAATATTATTAAATGCTAAAAAGAAATGAGTTATGAAGTCATAAAAAAAATTAGGGAGGAATCTTAAATTCATGCTAAGTGAAAGAAACTAGTAAAAAGTGTCCATGCTGTGTAATTTCAACTATATGACATTTTGGAAAAGGCAAAATAATGGAAAGAACTTAAAAATCAGTGGATTCCAGGGGGGCAGGAGGAAAGGAAGATGAAACAACAGAACACAGAGGATTTTTAGGGCAATGAGATTTTCTTTATGGCACTATACTGGTGGATACATGCCATGATACATTTGTCAAAAACCATTGAATATACACCAAGAGAAAACCCTGTATAAACTATGGACTTTGAGTAATAATGATGTGTCACTGTAGGTTTACTGATTTTAATAAAGGTATCTCTCTGTGACAGGAGGTTGACAGTGGGGAGGATATGTATATGTGGGGCAGATGGCCTATGGGAACTCTCTGCCTGCACAATTTTGCTGTGTACTTGAAACTGCTCAAATATTAAATTCTATTAAAAACATAAAAATTGGGAATTAAAATTAATTACTTAAATATCATTTATTCTTGCATAGTTCCTTCTCTATGCTCAGAACTAAATACCAACAATATAATGGACAACAATTTAAGAAGTCAAAACACCAATTAACCTTCAACTGCAAACATCTGAATCATACTCAACACTATTAAGCAAAAAATGTCAGTGGGTTAAAATCATTTAAGAACAAAGTGGTAGACAGGTTACAAGTTAACAGAAATATCTAGTTCTACAAATGGTGGGAGTCAGTCTACTTTGTGACTGGCACATTTGTGAAGAGGCAACATGGTGTGACGGATTAGCAGGTATGGTGTACGGTTTCAAATAGTGTTTGATTACCTGATTTGCTGCTGCTTGCCTAAGGGACAGTTTACTTCCCTGTACAGTGAAGACAAATTTTTTTAAATTAATATGCATTGTAAAATGTTTTGAATTTGCCTTGAACATAGATGATACAGAATGAATATAAGTAATTTTTACTAGGATTATGGAAATGGTGGTGGAAGTGCAGGCAGACTATGAAAAATAAGGTACAGAATGGAATGCGTTTCCTAAACCCCAACTTGAAAACTAGCAACTCACAGGTTCCATGCTATTTGACTTCTCACAGGTAGTGTTGATTTAGCTTGAAAAACTGGGAGATTTGGCAACACTAGCTGTGAAGTCTCTCACAGTCACAATTAACCAGAACCTGGTGGCAACTATTCCCTTTAAATAAGCTGTGACTTTCCTGTCTACTTCAGTATTTATGCAGTCTTTTTCACTCTTGTATATCACCTGCTTAGTCTTTGCAGCATTTCTTTTTGAAACCCCAATCTAGAACAAACTAAACTGAATAGAATTAATCTACTTTTAAGTAACAAACTGTATTTTTGTAATATTATTTAATGATAGTCTATTTAACATCTTTATTTACAATATAGTAAACTTATAATTCAACATGAAGTATGTCACTAAAACTTGGTATCAATTAAATATGAAATTAAATTTTAGTTTGGAGGGTTTGTCTCATCCTTTGAGATTAAAGTAAATAACATGGATAGCCCTTTTGGAAAATTTCTTGCTTGTCTCACCAGCTAATAAAATGCACATGAACAAAGAGGAAGCAAATTGAATGGTTTCCGGTTAAAGTCTTGAGTATTATTGCAGACACTTATAGTATTAGTATATTCAGTTATACCCTGGATCCTTTCCTACCATGTTTTTTGCTGAACCTTGTCCTGGAGATCAACAGTAGCAGTTTATGTAAACCTAACACCATACCACAACTGTATGAATCCATATGAGAATATCAGGCTAATTTTCTCTTAAAGAAATTTTGTAGTCAATGAAATTGATAAGCTTACCCTCTAGGATTTATGTATTGAACTTAACTGAAATTGAATTGAAACCAGAAAAATTACATTTTTGATAAGTATATTTGTGATAATTTAGCTTTTCTAACCCCAATCCCCCAAAGAAAACTTGTTTCATCGGTGTGTGTGTGTGTCTCTGTGTGTCTGTATTTATATCTATATCTATATCATCTATCCATAGAGATATATATATCCTTTCCCAAGAGAAACACTACTTATATAGAATGGTAAAGTATGACCTATATAAAGTTTCAAACAAATGCAAATTTCTTATAAAACCCCAAAAATCTACATGGATCAGAAAGACAAAAAATCCTATTTGTATTGAGGTCCAAGGAAACTGCTAATTTGGAGACTAATTTTGCAAAACGGCTTTCTGGATATGAATGTGAATCACATGTACAATAATCTCTTTATTTTGTCCAGAAATATATTGAACACATTCTTTTTTGCATTTTATTACCAAGTCTATTGCTTCTGCATTTTATTCAATGAGAAAAAAATACTGAGACATTGTTCAAGAATAAATTCTATTACAATTTCAATAACTTCAGCATGCCTCTAACACACTTTTATTTGAATAATATTAATTCTGTAGAATAATATTAATTCTGTAGTATAAAGGGGAAAAAAGGACAAAAAATTGATATTAATTCCAAAATAAAAAGGGTTGGATGAAATGGATAAATGTATCTCACTTAGGGATAAATAATCTCAGAGGAAAGTGACCAAAGTTAATCTTACTAAGGGAGAAAAAAAACCTCAATTCAAGTTCAATGTAATGCAACACTTTGACATAATGTACTAAAATTTTGTGACACAATCAATTTCATAAATACAGTTTAAGAGTCGAAATATCAAAGAGGCTAGACTTAGCCTATCCTGCCTTGGGTATCATTTATGATTTGTTTAGCTGCCACATTTTAATAAAAATTTGGTATGTAATTGTAGTTAAGAGCCTGACCTTTCACCAGAAAAACTCCCAAACTTCCCTTCCCCCAGTTTCCTCATTTATATGGGGACTTCAAAAGAACATAACATACTGGGATATTGAGATAATTAAATAATGCAGTAAAATTAAAGTGCTTAGAACTGTATGTGTACATATGAGTTAGTTAAAAAAAAAACACATATATAATATACCAAGTATCTATAAACATTGGAGACTGACCAGATAGCTGACATGTTAAGACAACTATCTTTCAGTGGAACACACATATACACCCCTCATTCTTAGAATGGTAGATTATGTCCAAAAAATGTCCTTTTATTCAGCTGAGTGACTAGATGAGTGTTTACTATGCCATATGGTTCAAGATCTGGCCCCAGAAGTGGGAACTAGAGCAATGCATGAAAAAAAGAGAAGTACAATGGAGGAAAAGAAAATAGACAGAAGTGATAAGAATGAGAAACAATGAAATGGCCAAGGCTCAAGGCTCACAGTTAATACGTTGAGTGTTACTAACAGTGAGACATCCCTTCTGGGGCTGAGAACAAAGACACTTCCTACACAGTGTCTCTTCAGCAGTAGGACTCTTATTAGAAGCTCAAAAATCTTCAGACATATTTCATATGCAGATACCATAAATTTATGTTTGAAGTTGAAAAATTTTTGAGAGTCTCTGTCATAAGTTTGAATGGATGCAAGGTCAGTGTTAAAGAAAGTACTGTAAGGCAGAGCATAAAGATTAAAATTGTATCTGAGACGGTGCCTGGGAAATCAAGGAAATCTGCAGCTTTATGACATGTGCTTTCCTCAGCCAGTAGCTTGAATTGGTCTTAGGAAAGAATGAGAGGATGTTTAACTTACAGAAAGGACAATTTAGAAAAGACAAGAGAGGATGTGTCTTCAGTGTTTGAAAGCATGCTCTGGGATAGAGAGATTTGATTTATGTAGCTGGACAGTACAGAACCCAGACAATTTTGGAAAAAGTTTGTGATGCATGTTTTTAGTCAGTGAGGTAGAATTTTATAAATACAATATATCTACCTCTAATTATGCTCCCTGCTTCATGAAGTAGTGCATCCCTTATCCTACACATGCCTGAAAGAAGAATAAACTGACAACGTCTCATAGTTACCAGGAAAAAATGATGCTAGAGTTGGTAGAAATTTAGGCTTACAAGGTCTCCAAGGACCATCCTTTCAACACTGATAAAATTGTGACAGGTTAAATATTTTAATTATATTTTTGGTACACACACACACATTATATAATGACATTCAAATTTTGACTTTCTTATTTTGTTCTTTTTCTCTGGAGACATAATTCTATGGATAAAACAATAATCCAATAGTTTAGAAACATAATACAGTAAGAAACAGATGGCTTGAATGTATTATGTAGTTCAGGAGATGTAGTTCAGGAGATGTTTAACTTTAGTTTTTTGGCACATATAAAGTCATACTAGTTCCACCTAGCTAAAGCAGATCATTAGTTAGAAAACAAACCTCTAAAAGAGGCTGAGGAGGGTTCTATTTTAACACCAGCACAAGCAGATGAATTTATGACTAATTGTATCACAAATACCAAGGGAAGGAAAAACTTTAAGACTCTGAAACTCCAAAAATATTTTCAGATTCTACCTGTAGTTTTACAATGATTGTAGTGGTCATTTTGCTTGATAACATAGAGTGTGATATGTCAGAATTGTCAGGAAATTTTAATGCAAGAGAAGGGTACTTTTTTCATGCATAAGATATGGTGAAGTGACAAAAAAAGATATGGTGAAGTGATGATTTAATTATACACAAGGCAAATAAAAACAAAGCAAATAATACCAGTTTGTAAGTGAATGTTTCTATTAGATGGGAACTATAATCATAACCAAGATAATTATTATTAATACTAGTGTAATGAAGTCTAGTCTGGAACATTTTAGACAGTGCTATGAAATATTTTTATTTTGTACTTGGTAGAAAACTGAACTGAAATTCAACATAAAAATAAATATGGAGTGGCGCCTGGGTGGGTCCGTGGGTTGAGCCTCTGCGGCTCCAGCTGTGATCTCAGGGTCCTGGGATCCAGCCCCGCATAGGGCTCTCTGCTCAGCAGGGAGCCTGCTCCCCCGCCCTCTCTGTCTTCCTCTCTGCCTACTTGTGATCTCTCTGTCAAATAAATAAATAAAATCTTTAAAAATTATTGGAAATACACCCTGTATTATTTCTTCCATTGTCCTTGATTTCACTGGGAAATAATCCTCCTCCCAAGGAAAACGTTGACAATGTATTTGTAGTTAGGAGATAGGAAAATAACACCAAAAAAGTAACTGATGTAAATAGTGAGAAAAACAATCTGAAATCTCGCAAATGTTGGCAGAGATTCCTACAAGCACAAGCATGCACATGTATGCTAACACACATATGTGCACACCCACAAGCACACACACACTCAGATACACACACGCAGTCTTACTCCCCTTAAGAAATAGCTTCCCTTCTCTTACTGATCCCTCACTCAGTTTTAGAAAGACACTCTTGTCACCTAGTTGTTCCTTTACCACCTAGGCACTTAACCAGCCCTTACTGCCTTTATCTGGCATAATTCTATTCATTCCCTCAGCTTTAATGTTCCCAAGGGTCACTATCTTACTTCAGTCAAATATTTCCTCAAATCTCACCTTTATTTAAAAACTTACATTTTACGGGAAACCTGGGTGGCTCAGTTGGTTAAGGTCTGCCTTCAACTCAGGTCATGATCTCAGGGTGTGGGATTGAGCCCCAGGGCAGACTCCCTGCTCAGTGGGCAGTCTGCTTCTCCCACTCTCTGTGTCCCTCGCCCCACTTGCATGCAGGCACACACATGCCCTCTCTCTCTCAAATAAATAAATAAAATCTTTTTAAAAAATTGAAATTAAAATTAACATTTTAGGGGCACCTGGATGGCTCAGTGGGTTAAGCCTCAACCTTCGGCTTAGATCATGGCCTCAGGATCCTGGGATGGAACCCCGCATCGGGCTCTCTGCTCAGCGGGAAGCCTGCCTGCCTCTCTGCCTACTTGTGATTTCTCTCTCTCTGTGTCAAATAAATAAATAAAATCTGTAAAAAAGATTTACATTCTATTTTGGGATAATTTTAGTTTTACAGAAAACTTCCAAAGATAATACATAGGGTTCCTGTGTATCCCTCCATTAATTTCAGTTTTCCCTGATATTATCATTTTATAGTACCCTGTAGTATATTTGTCAAAACTGAAAACCCATATTGATACATTATCAACTAAACGCCACACGTTTTGGATTTCCACTAAAGTCTTTCATGTTTTTTTCATTTGGAAGATCCTATTCATTGTATCATGATGCATGTAATTGTGTCCCCTTCCTTTCTTCTTGTATGGTAGTTCCTCACTCTGTCTTTATTTTTCATGATTTTCACAGTTTGTGAATTCACAGAATTCACAGTAATTCACAGAATTATCTGACTTTAAGTTAGAGTTCTTAAAATCTAACTTTAAGTTAGAGTTCTTTTTTTCTCATGATTGGACTGTGACTAAGGGTTTTTGGAAAGACTATCACAGTGGTGACATGTTCTTTTCATCACATTGTATTAGGAGATAAATGATATCAGCATGACATAACTGAGGATGCTATCCTTGATCACTTGGTTAGAGTAGTGTTTGGCAGATTTCTCTACTATATAGTTATAATTTTTCCCTTTCCGTATTCTATTACTTGGACACAAATCACTAAACTGAGCCCACCCTCAAGAGAGAGTGGGATTAAGCTTCATCTACAGGAGGGCGTATCTAATATACCTTAGAATTCTGTAAAGATTTTTTCATTCTTCTGTATTTACATAATCATCCATTTGTATCAATGGATATTTATATATATATCATCCATTTATATCATATGACCTTACGAATATTTGTTTTATATATTTGGGTTATGATTCAGTACTATGCTACTTATTTATTTTTAAATGTGTTCTTTTTTTTTATTTTTTAAAGATTTTTATTTATTTATTTGACAGACAGAGATCACAGGTAGGCAGAGAGGCAGGCAAAGAGAGAGAGAGGAGGAAGCAGGCTCCCTGCCGAGCAGAGACCCCGATGCGGGACTCGATCCCAGGATCCTGGGATCATGACCTGAGCTGAAGGCAGAGGCTTTAACCCACTGAGCCACCCAAGCACCCCTATGCGACTTATTTTATTGCTCAAATTGTTCCAGTGTAGGCCATTGAGAGTCCTTTAATGTTGGCTCCTGTACCCTTTGATTAGCCCCAGCTTTTCGGTTTTTTCTGCACCTAAGTTCCTGTCCTACAAGATGCTGCAGGATTACCTTGCACTTTCACTATCCCAGTCCTAAAATCAGCCATTTACTTAAGGATCCTTGGTTCCTTTTGTAGGAGAATGGTATATAGGAGCTGAGATCTTGACACCAGGTGTGTTTTTTCCTACTGGGGTAAATCTCATCATTTCATTTTACTTATTTACTTTCTAACTTAAAACTACGTGTGGATTAGGCTCTCTTTTTGGTCATTATCTCATCTTTTTGATGAGACTATCCTGACTACCCATTTCTTGGTGAAATCTTCCTCTCCCCCAACCTCCATTACAAGTTCCCATTATCTTTTTTTTTTAAATAAATGTCTATTTTAATGTTTTTCACAATAGAATAAATGCTTCTCTTGATGACTGCAGATATTATAAGGCTGTTTGGCAGTATTCAGAACCACCACAGTAATGGTCATCTTCCTGATTGTTGTTTAGTCTTCAGTAATTATAAGGAATTACTTGTCTGAAACTGCTGTCAAACCAGCAGGACTGCATTTAAGCATCCATCATTTTCAGGATTGTTGGTAACCTGGGCCTATTTTCCCCAAATAACTTTACCTCCTTGTGTCACAAGGCCCAACTAGCTCACAATCACCTCAATTACAGTACCTTTGGTAATAACACCCAAAGTTGTATATATTAAGGGGTGAAGGATTTTTTTTTTTTTTTTAACACTAAGTGTTGGCAGGCAAAAGGTGGCTTTCAATTCAGGATATGTTACATGGGCCTTTTTGAAACATAAGTCCATTGGCCTAATGAATCTTTCATATTTAGGTGGTTTTTGAGTAAAGCCATCTCCAACAAAGCAGACTTTAGTGACCATTCTCTTCCATGCTTTCTTCTTTCTCTTTCCTATTCTTAATATTTCTGTTTCTCCCTGGGCACGAACTTTGAGTAAAGGAACTTCCCAGTTTTCCGGTTTTCTCTTTTCCTTTTTGCTTAATCATATTGGAAAGTACTTTAGCTTGAGACTGTCCCTCCCTGTCCAGTAGGTACACAGGTACTGCTCCTTGTGGAGTCTTTCCATCATTCTTTTGTTTGGTGTTTCTCTTTTCATGCATCTTGATAGTCTTTTTCCTTTGTATTTTCTCAGCATGGTGCTGTTTATGGTAGAGCTTAGCTTTCATACCAATCATCTTTTTTGCCTTCTTTGACTGTTCATGAGCCTCTCTACCTTCTTTCTTTCTCTTTTTCTCATGGTAATCCAAAGAATAGCCACAGCGCTTCCAGTGTAACTCAATATATTCATTTTGTGGCACGGTGAGGGCTGCAGAGCCGACGGGTGCAGCTGTTGGCAAGCAAAGAAGCTTTCAATTTTCGGATCTCCCAGACCCACAAGCTAACTCCATGCAAGACATGACAAGAAAAAGATTCCCATTATCTTTTTACAGTGTTTCCTCTTTCATAGCACATTCAAAAATGTTATAGAAATGGGGCACCTGGGTGGCACAGTTAAGTGCTGACTCTAGGTTTCGGCTCAGATCCTGATATCAGGGTCAGGAGAGCAAGACCCTAGTCAGGTTCTATGCTCAGTGTTGTTACTGCTTAAGACTCTTTCTCTGCCTCTGCCCCTCCCCTTTCTCTAAAATAAATAATTATTTTAGGAAGTTACAGATTTTACTTATATTTTTCTGAGTAGCTCTTTCCCCCACCCAAAGATTTTGTTTATCAAAGAGAGAAGAAGAGAGAGCACACAAGCAGGGAGAGAGGTGGGCAGAGGGAGAAGCAGGTTCCCCACTGAGCAAGGAGCCCAATGAAAAACTTGATCCCAGGACCCTGGGATCATGACTGGAGCTGAAGGCAGATGCTTAATTAACTGAGCCACCCAGGTATACCCCAAGTAGTTTTAATGTCTGTTTTTTCCGCCCCTAAAATTTAAGTTTTATAAAGGCAGGGATTTTTACTTTGACCATTACTGTATATATAGCATACAGAGCAATATCTAACACAAAGGCGGGAGTCAAAGATATTTGTTAAAAAGTATGGATATTTGCAAGAAAAATTTAAGATCTAAATACATTTTAGCTTTCATCTCATCAAACATTAAATATCTCAAATTATGTTTAAATGTAAAATAGAGCAATTTAGGCAATTCTTTTAATAGGATTGGAAAAATACAAGAAAATCAGAAAACTGTACTGTTAAGATTATTTATTAAAGGCCACAAACTTAGTGTATTTTACATGTTAAAATGTAGATAATTGTACCTAAACATGTAAATAATTTATCTTTAGTGGAAGTTTATTTTTATCAGGTAAGACATACTCATTTAATATCTAATATTACAATCAAAACCTAATTTTCATTCATTAAACTGTCTGTAAATATAAGGTCATCAAATACTGTCAACTAATTTTACCATCTTATTGTTCTGTAATTAAATAATGAGTTGAATAAAACATTTGATATATGCTCATTTCATGGTTGCATAAAAGTCATAGTTTTAACCTTTGAAGCTACACTTCAACCAACTTGCTGCATTAAATGAGCATTAACAAAATAGTAATAGTTAAGGGCTTATCTGATCTTGATTCAGTTAGAACAAAAAGAGACAAGAAATAAAATTTAAGTGAAAACTTTATACTCTTAAAAAAAATCGTTTGCTATAGAAGTGATTGTGAAAACTTACACATCAATTTGGTAGTGCATGGAATCTAAATGTGTTTTAAATATGAGTTTATGCAAAATGATGCAATTATAGTTTAAAATTTGAATAGGAGTCTATATCAATTTCCTAAACTGTGATTCACAGTTTAGGAACTAAACTATATTTGAAACTAATGTTTCAAATACCTGAAAGCAGACTTTGATGATTCAAACCCTATTATAAATACCAAACACAAAAAGGAAGAAAAAGTAATACAATTTTGGAATCATAACTTTAGAGTAAAAAAAAACAAAAGTTAAATAAAAAACAAAACAGACACTATAAATTTAACTGGAAAAACAAAACCACCTTGATCCTTTCAATATATTGATATATTCACGAGACACCTGGTCATAAATAATTTCCTAGCCATGCAGTAAATTATACAATATTTTCTTGACAATTAATTTACTGGTAATATCTGAACAGTATTTAAGAAAGATAATTCTTTCTCTCTACTGTCTTTTTCCTTCCTTCTCACAAAAAAATTCACATTCATTTTCATAGTCATCCACAAACACACGCACACTCACAAACACATACACTCATGAATTGCACTTTTAGGCATTAGGAAGGATGCCAGATGAAATGCAAGATTGGTTTTCAGTCTAACCATGTCAATCTAAATATTTATAAGAAATAATCATTTATATACAAAGTAGGTTTTTAAAAATGATAATTTTTGTCTTTTAAAATACATGCTAATAGCAGTATTTCAGTAGTATATAAAATTTTGAGAAAAAAATCAGTAAGATCAATTAAGCTTCAGGAATATTGGCATGTTTTGCCCTAAGAGCTACATATAATGCAAAATAAGCTGTATTCTTAAGGAATGTAACTTCATCAGTTGATTGGTAAAAAAAAAATCATATTTATGAAAAAAATCGTTCAGAGATATAACCAGCATGGTGCTGGAGTCAGCTTTTACCAGGTTATGAGAGCTGAATGTTCCTGTTACTTCCCATCTCTGTGTTCCATCTTTCCTGACATGTTGGTAGTTAGAAATCAACCATGGTTGCAGTATTTACACAATGAAGATTGGAAAGCACTATACATTAAAAGGTTGCTTATGTGTGTGTGTGTTTTTGGTTTATTTTTTATTAAAGATTTTATTTATTTATATGATAGACAGAGGTCACAAGTAGGCAGAGAGAATGGCAGAGAGAGAGAGGGGGAAGCAGGTTCCCCACTGAGCAGAGAGCCCAACACAGGGCTTAATCCCAAGACCCTGAGAGCATGAGCTGAGCTGAAGGCAGAGGTTTAACCTACTGAGCCAGGCGCCCCTATGTGTATGTGTTTGAATAATTGATTACTAAAAATTAGCCAGCAAATCCCTGAATATCATCTAACCCTTGCACATTTAGCAACACAGTCATCTGGTTTTCTGTTTTAAAATTACACATTTCTTTCTTTCTTTAAATATATTATTTTTCTCTTGTAATTATAGAAGTCATTGATGAAAAAGTAAAGAATTACTTTTGTTTGATTGTCATAGCATGATAGAAATAATGAAGAATAGCTTCAAAATATATTTTACTGTTTGAATATTCAAGTTAGAATTAATATTTTTAGGAATCATGGTTTTCATTAAACTGAAAATGCTCTTTAGAAATTTTCTAGTCACTCTTTTTTTTTTTTAAGGTTTTATTTATTTATTGACAGAGAGAGAGAGATCTCAAGTAGGCAGAGAGGCAGGCAGAGAGAGGGGGAAGCAGGCTCCCCACTGAGCAGAGAGCCCAAAGAGGAGCTCAATCCCAGGACCCTGAGATCATGACCTCAGCCAAAGGCAGAGGCTTTAACCCACTGAGGCACCCAGGAGCCCCTCAGGTCACTCTTTTTCATCTTTCAGTGAATTTAGAAAATGTCAAAATTGATCTGCTTGATCAATTTCCCCATTTAGATAACTTTTAAAAGACCAAAAACAAAACAAAACAAACAGATGAAACTCTTGGGTAGATTAGATTATGATTGAGATGCCCATCTTAAACCTTGTGAAAAAAAGTTGAGATAATAAATAAAAAGGTGTTTAGCAAGTCAATATTTTCTCTCTGGGGACATACTTCTTTATCAACTAGTCAGAGAACCTTCTGTCTTTATGTTAGTTTTGAGTTCGGCAACATCTGTGCTGTTTTTCTTCCATGACCTAAGGAGCTACAAAATGTGGTCTCACGTATACCATTGTTCCCTGGAGTAAAGCTAGAGACTACATAATGAGGCCGGTAAAGCCACAAGAATATATTTAATTGTATTTACTTCAAGGATGTATGTAGACTTTTAGAGTAGTAATTTGCATCCCTAAATCAAGAAAATTTTAAAAAGAAAAGCTGCTTTTTTTGTACTATTATTGTTTTCATTGTTGCTTAGAAATGTAAGGTATTGTGTTACAAGGAAAATCTTTTTTATGGTAATATTTTTTTAATTAGATCTTAAAGTACATCGAATAGATCTGTATTCATTATCACACAAATTTTTCCCAACTCTCACAGGGAAGACAAAAAGGAGATAATATTTTAGGGAGGGAATTGGTTGATTCAAATTCTTTCTAGGACATGAAGGCTATATGATTAATATATGACAACTTGAAAAATAGGATGCGGTTCCACTAGACTAATCCATTGAAGACAGAATTTCACCATAAATATAGCCAGTCAGGCCTCTGTATTCATGGATTCTGTTTTTTCAAATTTGCCTACTCAGTAAAATGTATTTGTAATCTCCAAATGAAAACTCGTGACACTTTGATAGTCATTTATAGACTTAAGTAGAGAAGCAAAAATTTGAGTTACCTCACTCACGTGTTCGCAGCTAAGGTTTTTCTCTTCTTCTTTCATTTATTTTTTTTGAAATTTATCAGTTTCCTGTTATATTATAAATTAGTGTTCTTTCTGTGGTCTATTTCATGCTACACTTTTAAACTTTTGTGCTTTCTGTTGGTGGTTTTGCTTTTTAAAATGACACCCATTGCATAGCATTGTAGTGGGTTTCCTGTTCCTAAGTACGAGCAGGCTGTGATGTGCCTTAGGGAAAAAATACAGGTGTTAGATAAGCTTCCATTAGGTAGGAGTTATAGTGCAGTTGACTTCTACTGAGTTCATTGAGTTCAATATTAATGAATCAATGATATGTTAAGTAAATGCATAAGACAAGTCATCTAATGGTCAATTTCTGAAAATGTGACCAGAGACTCACAGGAACTTAACCCTGTATTTTTCCTAGGAGAAATGATTCAGTACTAATTAACTGAGCATTTGTAGCCATGTTACAGAATATAACTGTGATAAATTATAAGAATTGACTGTATCTTGAAGTAATTAATGTAGTGAGATAAAATGTCACACCTAAAAGAAATTTTGTGGAGAACTGTTAATTTTCACTAAAGCTTTTATATCAGTAGGTGATACTCTTCACTTGAACAAAAGAGATATTCATAATCCCAATTTTAGAAATAACAATAATGATATAAGTAGTAAAGCCGCCTGAAAATTGTCAGTTTGATAACTATCTGTTGGCCAAAGCATCCTAGAAGTTCGGTTCCTTTTGGTAGCAATTGTTTTTGATAATCAATCATAGTTTTGTATACTCTAGTTGATAAAGACATTCAATTATTAGGATTACTCAACTCAGTTAAAAACTATAATACATAGAAAAATGAGGAGGGGTGCCTGGGTGGTTCAGTGGGCTAAGCCTCTGTCTTCGGCTCAGGTCATGATCTCAGGATCCTGGGATCAAGACCCACATCGGGCTCTCTGCCCAGCGGGGAGCCTGCTTCCCCCTCTCTCTCTGCCTGCCTCTCTGCTTACTTTTGATCTCTCTCTCTCTCTGTCAAATAAATAAATAAAATATTATAAAAACAAAAGAAAAATTAGGAAAATGACTAATAGGATCTAAATATTCAGGTCATCTGTATTTGAAATATAAACTTCTATAATTTATATATATCAAAAAAGTTATTGTCTTTATAATATTAAACTATATAATTTAATAAGGAGGAGAAAAATAGCTACCATATATTGAGTACTTGTTATGAAGGAGATGCTTTTTTTTGCTCTTTATATATATATTATTCCATTTTGCCCAGTAATCACTGTATTAAGTAAATTATATTAGTATCCCAATTATACATTTAAGACTACTAACAAGTCCAATGTCACTCAACTGGTAAGGAAGAGACTCAAATTTATAAGTGGGTATTGATAACTCCACAGCCAGGAAATAAAGACATAACACAGATAACACCTTTTATCCGATGAGATTTTATCAGTATGTGAAAGTCCCATTTTCAAATCTGTTCTCCATCTATGACACCTAATATATACATATATATATGTTTTTATGATGTTCATTCTCAATAAACAATCCCTATTTCAACCCAACAAAGAAAAGCAAACAAAATAATTATTTCCTGTCCATTCTCACCAATTGATCCTCCTTTAGGATATTTGTAATTTGAAATGTTTCAGTACACCAATATTCAATACTGTTAATTAAGAAAGAGAGTGGTCATGAATATAATTAAATGTAAACTGGACTGAAAGTATAAGATATTTCAAAATAAAATTTGTCATACACTTTTTAAGGAAAATAGTTCTTTAGGTTATTGGAATGGCTATTTAATAAACAATTTAAAGAAACATAATAGTAACAGCACCAGAAAAGAACTCCTCCTCAATTTGGTACACATACAGGCACCTTTATATTAAGCAAAACTGATGACAAAAACAAGTTTTTTTGGAACATAAACACCAAAACTACAGCATCCAGATGTTGTACTCTATTCTTGATGAAATTCTCAGATAAATTTGGTTATGTTTTTCTGTTTGTTTAATATGCTCTATACATTTTAATAAAGTTATCACTATTCTTGTTTTTTCTTGTTGAAAGGAAGTGTGAGATTTCTCCCTCATTTTATTTGAGGCAGGATTTCCACATAACCTCAACCCCACTGGGGATCTTTCCAATGTTTTCAAAGAAATAGGTTTTTGACACTCTCTTTTATCAATTCAGTGGGACCTTTAGTTCAGATATTACTGCAGTTCTTTTATTTCAGTTCAAATCATTCGGAGAAGACCAAGCCAGATGATCAAATGCAATTCTTCCTAAGGGCATCACAGTACAACAAATGTATTTGTTTTGGGATTTGTGACTAGTAGCAGACTCTGTTTATAAATACAGATTATGCCACAGGTATTAGTGACACTCTGTCACACCATATCACACAGTTGCCACTGAATAATTTTAAGGTGTCTGATTCTCATTCTTTCTGTGACTGTTTATAAGCTGAAGATGATCATCTTTGCTACACTGAAATAAAATTCACAGCAAACATAAATTCTATCCACCCCTTGGTCATGTCCATCCCTGTTTAGTCATGGGCATCCAAAATGACATCAAGGGCAGAAATTTCTTTTCACCTTCAGAGAATACACATTTCATCTGATTTCATCTGTTCCCTTCCTTTTCTTTTTTTTTTTTTCTTTTGTTCCCTATAGTAGAAGAATCTGTCTTAAAACACTAACCTATTTATTACCGTCTGTAAAGTTTTGTGGTGAACTAGGCAGAGCTGAAATCAATGGAAAGTCTTTCCTGCTAGGCTCTTTAGGGTTTGATTCTCCTCCCATGGAATTTTCCAGGAAATCTCAATTATAGTTTGAGCTTTGCTGGAGGGTGTGACTCCCTGTGGGGAGCCTCTCTTACAGAAGGGATGAAGACCCTCCCTGCTGGACTGGTTCTGGAGTAACTCAGAGGATAAAGAGACAACATGGTCTCAGGAGCCTCTGTCCAGATACACGGAAGAGGGATTTAGCAGCCACTGCCAGGTCTTAATTAGAAACAGGTGCGCTGAATCCTTCACCAACAGTTCAATTTCTGTCCTTCTTTATGTTGTAGTGGTGTGTTCATGTTTGACAATTCAACCAAAAAATGCAGATATCTGACTATAATAGAAAAGATTATGAAGTCAGGGAAAAAGATGATTCTAGGAAATAAATTCTAGGATTCAAAACCACATATAATGGAGTTGCTTTTTGAGTTCATATAAGACATTAATTTGTAAGACAAAAATAAATTATCCATAATTGTACTAAATAAGCAGACTTCCTAGACAATGAACACGTTCAAGTCTGAAGTAGTCATTAGCAAAACTCAGGGAAAGAAGATACTGATGTGTGTAGTCGTTCTCAGACACTGAGGAAGACATGAATATGTAAAAGATGCTTAAGCATGTGAACTCAGGAGGCAGGTGGCCTGAGTGCAAATCCTGATCCCTCTCCTTGCTACCTGTATGATCTTGGACATGTCACTTCACCATTGGGGTCTCAGAGTTGTCATTTGCAAACTTGGAAATATGCTAACACTTGTCCCATGGAATTGTTGTGAGGATTAAGTGAGTTTTCACAGAACTGAAGTGCTCAGGACAGTCCCTGGCATAAGGTAAGTGTGATGTGTGTTACCTATTGTTTTCGTTATTGTTACTACCTTTATCTTGGATATTAACTTATCAGCCATCATGGCCTTGTTGAACATTTCCTTTTAGAAACATTTACTTTCTGGGCACCTGGCTGGCTCAGTGGGTTGAGCATCTGCCTTCCACTCAGGTCATTCTCTCAGCATCTTGAGATCGGCCCGCGCCCCATGTCAGGCTCCTTGCCCAGCAGGAGGCCTGCTTGTCCCTCTCCCTCTGCCCGTTCCCCTTGCTTGTGCTCTATCTCTTGGACAAATAAATAAAATCTTTAAAAAAAAAGAAAGAAAGAAACATTTATTTTCACTTGATGTCCAAACCACCACATTTCTTTATTTTCCTAATACACTGTTCTTTTTCTGTATCCTTTGTTGGCCTTTTTTCATCCAGTTGCAATGTCTCTAACATTGGATTCTTCAGGGCCTCTACATTTTGAGTGTGCCTGAGGGATCATTCTTTGGACCTCTTTTCTATCTGTACTTACTCCCTTGGTAATCCATTCTGATTCATAACTTTAAATTCCCTCTGTATGCTGACAATTCCCATGTATATATATCACCAGCCCATACTTATTTCTTAAACTCCAGGAGATCGCTATTTCAGTGTTAGTGGAATCTGCACAAAGCAGGAGCAAAAACAGATTTTGTGATACCTTAAACATGTAATTGGGGAGAAATTTATAGGAATATAATATTATATAATAAAACAACATTATAAATAATATAGTATTATAAATACAAAAACTAGGCATAACAGTGATTTTTCCTCCACATGTGCTGTAGAGATTCACACTACTTTTTCCTGAAATATCTTTTGGCATTTCACCATGAATGCTCATTCTTTAATGTTGCCTGTAGGCAACTTGATTTTTCCTCCTCACTTGGAACATTCTGCATCCCACAAATCAGTATTCATTGAAATCTATACAAGATAGGTGTTAGAGCTTATCTCTCCCTCACTAAGTAATTTAGTAAATCTGCTTTAGTAGAGGTATATTTGCATTGATTTTAATATATTCCTCCCTCCCCATGTCTAGAGAATTGGAAAGCTAAAACATGCATTATGGAGATTCCCTTGAAGCCAGGGTTCTGAGTGTTTTTCTTTTTCTTCTTCTTTCCCCCTACCCCCCAGACAATTAGATGTCTTTGAGCCAGTCTTGGTAGAGAACAGTGGCATGCAGATCATTTTCCTGGAAGCCTTGGCTGTTGTGTCTAGCGATGTAGGTCAGATAATACAAGACTCTCATATAGTACTTTCCAATGTCCACTTTCCAGTTTTGTGGATGAGAAGATTCTATTGTCATGGCAGGGACTTTTGACCTTTAATCACTGGATCACAGATAAATGTACCTGTTATTTGGCTTCTTGGTGAGGATAGGAAGTCAGTGCAGCACTGAGAGAAGAGCTATTGTACATATCTTATTTCTGGGTCCAGAAAATTATCTGGAAAAGGATCCAGTGTAGTGGAACAACAGAAGGGCTTCAGACACATTTGTTGAGTGTGCATCTAGAGGGTTTGCCTTTGATTTTTTGATTCCTGGGTAGAATCAGTGGAGAATGCAAGATATCAGTGGAGCATAGAAGGAAAGGGGCTAGTGAGCCAAGTAAAGTTCTTATGTCTCAATATTCTAAAGGAGGAACAGGAATATTCCATTTGCCTGAGTGTGACATGAACTGATCTGAGGAAACCCAATGTCTTTCCCGCAGCTTCGCCTGGAAGAGCTATGACAAAAATTACTCCCATTCTTAAGAGAAACCGAGAAGTAGTTGAAAGAGAGTGCCAAATGCAAAGGAGTCATGAGGTTGACAATAAGACAATTTTGTAGTAAACTTTAGACCTAAACTGCAGACCACATAAGAATGAGGAGCACTCAGAGAAACCAGTGTGGAAAGATGGTGTCCCAGACAAAATAGCTCCCTGTAATTTTGCTAGGTATACCAAGGAGAAATAAAAACCTTTATCCGTAGGAAGATTTGTAAACGATGTCTCAAAAGGCATTACTCATAATTGCCAAACATTGGGAAAAAAAACTTAAAATACCCAAAAATAATAGATAAACGATGTGTAGGTTCCAAATACAGATTAAAAAGTCAGCTGAAGCAATGTTGTCTCCCTGGGAAGTATCATTAAAATGCAGAGGTTTGTTTTTTTATTTTTAACTGTCATAATTCAGGTAGATATTGGACGAGTGAGTAGAGGCCAGATAGAGGTTTTGTTAAACATTCTAAAATGTACAGGATACCTTCTATGTAACAAAATATTACTCAGCAAAATATCAGAGTGCCACTGCCGAGAAACCTTGCATATGAAGTACAGGAATATGAATATCAGAAACTAGCAATGACTTTCTCAGAAATACAGATATCTAATGTGTCTTTTCTTAAAGTGTCCCAGTTTTATTAAGGAAGTGGTCCAGCTTTTTCTATTGGGGCTTTGATCTCTAAAGTTAGTTTCTCTTTCTTGGAAATGAAAAATTCACCAAATTGTCTATTAGGAAAATAGATTTTCCTTCTAAGTGGCGAAATAAATCTTTTCCAATTCCCAAACACTTTGCTAGTCTTCTCACTATGTAACTAGTACTATTGTGCATAACTGAAATCCCAAGAAGTCACTTTTTGTGCTATTTTAAACGAGTGAGTATTTCTGAATAATTAGGTATACTATACCAAATAGAGAAAAATCAATATGTCATTTTTGTTTGGCAGTTTAGACTTTAATTACATCATTTTCCTATTTATGTTTGCCTTTTCAAGTCTAAATAATGTCCATTAGCTTTTTTTTCTTCTATATTAAAGTATTACTTTTCTCATATTGAGATTTTAAAATATATCTTACATGTATGTCATCAATATCTTAAGTACTGGAATAAAGGGACTAGTTGGAATTACTGTAATGTCAGCAATAGCCTGTATCTATTGCTTTGCAGAAGAATAAAGAGCTTACATTATAAAGATCTATACCCACCAAAATGTTTGAAATATAAAGTTAATGGACCAAATATCTGTTTAAGAGTATAGAAAAATACATAATGATATTCAAACAAAACCATAGTTGATAGTAATTCATAAAAATTAGTTAATAAGATAATTCATTTTGTCGTAAACTAGTGAGTTTGTGATCTCTGGATCTTTTTTTCTTACTTATATTGAATGTCATTATTTTGGTCTTATACCTACCAAATATAAAAACAACATTTCAGAAAGAAGAATTTCATATATTGATCTGTGGATGAAAGATGAAGAATATGTCAAGATCTTTAAATGCAAAACATTGAAAAGGTAATTAAAGCATCTGAAAAATGAAATCTATAATATATGTTAATTAAATACATATTTAATGTATAGTCAATAAATATATGCCCATTAATTAAAATATTTAGTGACAATAAATAGTTTAATTTTAAAAAGTTAAAAAAGAAAAATTTTAATAAACCGGCCTTGATTGAGAGGAGTGTTATATTGGCTTCTCCTGTGTTACATAATTCGATTTTTCCAAGTAAATTTGGCAGGAACTTAGAAATTTTTACTGTCTGACTTTTTTCTTTTTATTCTATCAGGATGTAAATCTGATGGATCAGGATGGAATGACGTCTTTCATGCGGGCAGCTTATAGAACACAGAGGTAGGTAATCATTATAAAATATTTATTCAGATCATTTTCAACATATTAAAATGTAAAATAAATGAGGATAAAAAACAGTTAATGTTCTATTTGTTAATATTTAAAATGCTTATTATGAATATATACTGTATAATAAATTACCTTACAAAGATGAATTTAAAATAAGTTTAAAAAGTCAAAGAACTCCTGTTCTATTTAATGAGATAGATGTCTCAGGCATATAGGATAATTAGTCCAAACTGGAATTAAGAGAGAGAATTTTAGGGAGTAAAACTGATAAAATCCGTGATGCATCAGGATGTCTTAAAAGGAGATCAGGATAACTAGGGAAGAGTTTTGATTGAATAGATGTTAGTTTTAATTGTAATTTGTTAAAAAACAATTTGGTAAGCCCTGGATGATGATGTATGGAATTGTTAATGACTATATATAAAAGAAGCAGATTTTTGCAAATACTGATGTCATTTCTAGCACCTTCATTGTGACTATAAACATGCTATTTAAAAAGAACACTCCTGGGACACCTGGGTGGCTGTTGGTTAAGCATCTGCCTTTGCTCAGGTCATGATCCCAGCATCCTGGTTTCAAGTCCCACATCAGTCTCCTTGCTTGGCAGGAAGCCTGCTTCTCCCTCTGCCTCTGCCTTCCACTCTGTCTTCCTGTTCTCGCTCTTGCGCTTCTCTCTCTCTGACAAATAAATAAATAAATAAATAAATCTTATAAATAAATAAATAAATAAATAAAAAGAGCATGCCTCCAGGCACCTGGGTGGGTCTGTCTTCCCTCTGGGTATGATCCTGAGGTCCTTGGGATCAGCCCCTCATTGGGCTCCCTACTCAGCAAGGCTTGCTTCTCCCTCTCCCACTTCTCCTGCTTGTGCTCCCTCTCTCACTGTGTCTCTCTCTACCAAATAAATAAATAAATAATCTTTAAAAAAGAGAGCACTTTTCAAATAAGTTATTTTTAATAAGTTATTTTTAATTGTTAAAGGGTCACAATAACTAATTTAGCTTACTATTATAGTATTAAAAATTACTATAATTCTTGATGAAGACATCTTTAATCCCATGGAAAAGGACTGCACTTTTTAGTTAACAACTAACTTCTTTTTAGGGCTTTATTTTGAAAAAAAAAAATGCTATATCAATTGAAACTCTACATGAAGATCAATCCTTTGCAATTTAACATAATGAGAGATTCCTATCTCATAGATTGATAACATATTTTCTTTTTTTTTTACTATATTTATTTTTATTTTATTTATTTATTGTGGTTAAATATACACAAGATACGATTTACCATTTTAATAATTTTTAATGGTACAGTTCACTGTCACTAAGCACATTCACATTGTTGTGTGACCATTATCATCATCCATCACAGAACTCTTTATCTTCCCAAATTGGGGACAGCTTCAATTTGGGATAACACATTTTCTTAAGAGAAAATATGAACAAATACTGCAATTAAAATACGTTAAACATAAATATTCTATGCTTTAAAATTTTCCTGGTTCAGCTATTGAAACATTTTTAGGTATAGAAACACTGAAATCATTTCACAACACTTAACAAAATTTTTAGTGTTTCCTTCTTTTGTTTCTCCTAATATTCTAAATATCTGGAACATCAGCAATTCCTATTTTTCCTCACTAAATGGTAAGCATAAATTATGGAATGTGTTGATGATTATTATACAAATTTGGAACAAAATCAGACTCCAAAAATTGAATTACACTAGGGAAAATTGGGAGAGGAAACAGGGACTAATATTTACCCAAAGCCTGATGTGTGCCAGGCTTTGCAAGACTTATTAATATGCATAAAAAGTGACAACTTTGTAGCTACATCATTATGCCTGTATTTAGAACTGAGAAATCTGGGATGCAGAGGGATTATGTTCTTTCCCTGATCCTCACAGTCGGTAAAAGCCTATTAAGATTTTATCTAAGTTTGACTCTAAAATTTGACAGCTTTTGTTTTTGTCTTTTTTTTTTTTGATGGAAGTTTTCATTTATTTACTTTGTTGAAATTTACTGTAAGAGTTGCTTAATAGTGGGGCGCCTGGATGGCTCAGTGGGTTAAAGCCTCTGCCTTTGGCTCGGGTCATGATCTCAGGGTCCTGGGATTGAGCCCCACCTCAGGCTCTCTGCTCCACGGGGAGCCTGCTTCCTCCTCTCTCTCTGCTTGCCTCTCTGCCTACTTGTGATCTCTCTGTCAAATAAATAAAATATTTTTAAAAATAAAAAGTTTTAAAAAAAAGAGTTGCTTAATAGTGACATGGAAAAATTTGTATATTCTTAATGTGTACAACTTGATGAATTTGGAGATAAGTATACATCTGTGAAATATCATCACCATAATCAGTGCCATAAACCTATCCATTACTTCCAAAAGTTTTTTCCCTGTCCTCTTTATCATTATTATTTCTATCATTATTATCACTATTAATTTATGATAACACAACATAACCATCTTGTACTTATACAGTACATTATTGTAACTAAGCACTGTACTTATACAGTACATTATTGTACTTATATGAACTTTAACCATCTTGTACTTATACAGTACATTATTGTAACTAAGCACTGTGCTATAGCAGCTCTTTAGAACTTATTCATTTTGGGGCGCCTGGGTGGCTCAGTGGGTTAAGCCTCTGCCTTTGGCTCAGGTCATGACCCCAGGGTCCTGGGATTGAGCCCTGCATCAGGCTCCCCGCTCATCAGGGAGCCTGCTTCCTCCTCTCTCTCTGTGATCTCTGTCAAATAAATACATTTTAAAAATCCTTTTAAAAAAAAGAACTTATTCATCTTGCATAACTAAAATTTTGCTCCCTTTGACTATTAATACATTTCTCTCTACCCCTAGATTCTGGCAACTGCCATTCTCCTCTCTATTTCTATGAGTTGACTATTTCATATTTCTTATATAAGTGGTATCATATAGTACAAAATGCGTAGGGAACTCAATAGCAAGTCCCCCAAGTAATGTGATTTTTAAAAGGCAAAATACTTGAATAGACATTTCTATAAAGACATACAAATGGCATAGGTAAATGGAGAGGACCCACTAAACATCACTAATCATCAGGGAAATACAAATCCCGTGATAACCTATCACTTTACACCAAATAGGTTAGTTGTCCTCAAGTACTTTTTTTTTAAATCAAAAAAAGAAAACAATTATTGATGAGGATGTGGAGAAAAAGGGAGCTTTGTACACTGTTGGCTGGAATGTATATTCTTAGCCAGTACGGAAAACAGTATGTAGATTCCTTAGGAAATAAAAAAACTAAAACCACTATATGATTCAGCAATCCCATCTCTGGGTACATACCCAAAGGAATGAAATCAGGATATCAGAGATATCTGTACCCCCATGTTCATTGCAACAATATTCACAACAGCCAAGACACAGAAGCCTCATAAATGTCCATCAATAGATAAATGGATAAGGAAAATTTGGTATGTGTACACAATAAAATGTTATTCAGTCTTAAAAAAACAGAAAGAAATTCTGCCGTGTGCAGCAACATAGATGAAACTGTAGGCTATTATACTGAGAAAAAAATCTGACTTTCTGCTCATTAGAATATAGTATTAAATTTAGTGTTAAAAGATGGCATTGGTATTGGACCTTGTAATAGCAGTTCACCTGAGAATAGCCATAGTAGTAGCAATAGTAGTAATTGACAAAGGAGAAAGAGAAAAAGAGCTAGAACTATTAAATATTTGCGATATGCTAAGGACTTTGATTGGATTACTTACTTTAATCCTCAGAACACCAAAATGCAGTGGACAGTGCTACTTTTCACATTTTAATAGGTGAGAAACCTGAAGCAGAGTTAGATTAGTTGTCCAGGTAACATACTAATAAATTACATAGTTCAGATTCTAATTCAAGAATCTAATTTCACAATCCCTGTTACCACCTGACTGATAACTTATTATGGTTCATAATATTACAACTAAAAAATGTATTAGATGTAACACAGTAATTCTTCTCTGATCTACAATGAGATAAAACATGAAATGGATAGGAAGGATCTTCAATGAACAAAAACAGAATGAAAATAACACATGCAGTATAATCAATTATATTCAAAATTTTGCAAAGTGTATAAAAGTTACTGATTATTTTCCCTGTGTTGTGGAATCATCGTCATCATCATCATCATTTGATTTTGCTTTTTGTAAATTTTCCAAAGTTTCGTAAGTTATAATGTACAACTTTAACATTTTCATTAGATAATAAACAACATCTGTATGAGCTTTTACAGATAAGGAAACTGATGGGGAAAATATTTAATGATTACTCAATATCAATCTTTGATTTAAATGAAGAATAAAATCAAATAATATTATGAAAGGATTATTACTTCTATGCTTAGAGCAGGTACACACAAAATATAGGTGGGAAACCCTTTGTCAAGCTTTAAGGAGTAACTTTAATAACTGAATAGATAATTTTGTTGCTTTTCTTTGGGCAACAGCAAAACCATTTTAAATTTCATCTTTAACTTTCAAGCTGTTACAATTGGGAGGATTCTGTGATTTGTCCTGCTGTGCGTAAAAACTGGTTTTCCTACTGAAATTTACCATTAGCATATTATCATGTGAAGAAATAGCTAAAGAGAAGTGACTATAGTATCTTTTGAACTGCCAGATCAAATTCTATATAATGAGGGTGTTCATCTGCTTGGAATAATTTGAATAAAACATGTATTAGAGGATTGTTAATGAACAAGAAGAATATGAGGTTTTATTCCATTTATATTTTAGTTTCAGTTCATGACCACATAACAGTAAATGAAATATGGCAATAGAGAAATGAAAGGCTCTATTTTTAAGATGCAAAACTGAAAGATAACATGACAATTTGAGAGACAAGGTTTGAGGAGAAGCAGTTTAATCTTAACCTCAATTACACATTAATTTTTGTTCAGAACATAATCTTTCCAGGGTTTAGAAACATTCCCACATGGACTGTTTTTATGACAGTACATCTTCAACAATGGAGTTAAAATAGTTGTAAATCAGAATTTTAAAATAGAATTATTTATAATTATTAAAGAAAAATAGATACCTTAAAGATGAAAATCTGAAAAAAAAAACTTTTTTAGTTATCTAATTTATGAAATAACTTATTTTTGGTAATTTTAGAATGTTGAGACCTGGATTATTCAGGAAAGCAATATAAAAACTAGGATAGAAACAGCATGTTAAGAAATTATGGCATACCAAATACATCATCATCCTCTCTCCATACACGTCATTTCATTTTACTTTCAATTATTAATTACATTAGGAATTTTTCTCTATATCAAAGTATGATTTATCTTAATGCTTTTATAATAAAATAATTTATCCACAGGAGCTATGTAAATAGCAGCTAGTTGGGTTGTTAAAACCTTGATCAAATCCTCTATACCACATTCCTAAAATAAAGTTTTAACTTAATCTAGAAACATTCTAAATTGATTACTTAGACTCTTATAAATAATAGATCATTGAAGAAAATATGAGGAAAAAGGAAACAATTTTGAAGGAGAAAAAAGAGAAAGGTAAACCATGAAAAATAATTGTAAAATTTGCCTTATACTAGGATAACAACTGCCCTGATTTTTCTGCTGAAGATTAAAGTTACGAAATACAAAACTATCAAAGAACATCCTTTGCATACTAATCACTTGTAAACTTCATCTCCATTATGTTCACCATTCTCTTTTCCTTAGAAGTTTTTAACTTGGAAAATCTAGATTTCACTACTTATTATCACAGTCATATAGCAGTGTTTACAACAGTAATGACAACAATGTACAACTAGCATATTATAATAATATCACTATTGTGTACTGTGTTTCTCTTGATGCAAAAGGTTTTTTTGTGGGTTTGTTTTGTTTTGTTTTGTTTTTTGAGTAATAGTAATCATCAACTTGAGATGAGGAACCCTGTTTAAACATTTCTATGAAAAAATTCCAAACAGTAATTTCCTGATGATGATGGAAAGCAAAAATATTTGCAAAATGGCAGCAATGACTTTTGTAATATATTTGACAGAATAACAGTAACAGTATAGCATTTAAAAATAAAAAAGGATATTAGGAGGAAACATTGTCTCAATAATTTTAAAGTCTTTGCTTTCCGGAAAGTAATCTACCTTTCTTTCTCTTCTTTAGGATCAGTATTTTAGGTTCTTTTCCAGCTTGTCTGCCAAATTTCTATGCCAAATTTCTAATTGTATGGGTCAGTACTCTGTCAATCTCTCTTATTTTAAAAAACATTATGAAATTTTAACTCTTGACCTCCTTAATGGGAGTATTGTCAGTTCAAATTGTGGGTCCTTTGGCACTCAACAGTTTCCATCAGATACTGAGTTTAAAACTACTCTGCCACATTTCAAAACGTAAGTGCCAAAGAAAATACTGAACGAATCCAGTGAAGGATGTGGAGTTTAGATCAATTCTTTATTACAAGAACAAAAGCCCAAGTCTCTATAGTGATGAGTTTTGCTCTTGGAAAAAACCAAAGTTTAGATATAACTATTATATATTGCCTTTTTATTGATGCATTTTTTTTAGACTGATAATCATCATCAAATTAGGATGAGGAATCCTGCTTGAACTCCTCTATGAAAAAAATTCTGGGAAATTATTTCCTAAGATGAAAGAAGGAAAACAAAAATATTTGCAGGGTCTGATTTGCATTATGCCCTCGGTTAACAAGATTGACTTTTTCTAGTATGTTTATTATAATAATAGGAAAAAAATACAGCATTAGAAAATAATTTTAGGAAGGAAAGCTCACTAATTTTTGCCACTATTTTATTCATCTTATCTCATACATATTTGAGTCACACTTTCTGTTTTTATTAATCATTTCTTTGTGCTTATATGATTTTTAAAAAGTTGAAATAAATGTAATTATAAAATAATTTAATGCAGATTTTATATTGGATTAAATAAGGAGGGCTTCCCCCCCCCTTTTTTTCTTCTTTTAGTGGTAGCACTTTTAGAAAGGAGAACAGTCCTTCAGAGAAAAATAATTTAAAAATTCAGAGAAAAATCTAGCAAGTAGTATTTTCTGATATGTAATACTCTTCTTTAGAGGGTCTCTAAAAAAATTACCATGAGCTATTTTTATCCACTTGGTAGGCAGGTCTATTAGCTCCATTTATAGATAAATAAAAAGAGATTAAACAAAAAAAAAAATTAAGTTACTTGTCTGAGGTCCCGTATCTGGTCAAGGATGGCACAGTTTCCTCAGCTGCCTGACCCTGGTGACAATGCTTTCATCCACTACATCTGTGTTGTTTCTTTGTATAGTTGCCAGGTCCAAGCATTTTATCAACTCTGAAGAGTTGTTCAAAGCTTTCTGTCAAGAATGATCATATAGGGGCACCTGGGTGGCTCAGTGGGTTAAAGCCTCTGCTTTCGGCTCAGGTCATGATCCCAGAGTCCTAGGATCGAGCCCCGCAGAGCCTGCTTCCTGCTTCCTCCTCTCTCTCTGCCTGCGTCTCTGCCTACTTGTGATCTCTGTCTGTCAAATAAATAAATAAAATCTTTAAAAAAAAAAAAAAGAAAAGAATGATCATATAGACAAATTATGTGTGTGTGTGTGTGTGTGTGTGTGTGTGTGTGTTTAAAACAAGTTGTGGCCAGTTTTATTAAAAATTCTGCGTGGTTTACTTTTCACCAGTCTGTTCTGGCAGGCTTCTTCTGATATCAGAATCACCTGGATCAATGATAGCCAGCGTGCACACTCTGTAGTATTTGCCACAGGCTGTACCCAACTCAATATTATTGCCACTGTAGTGATGGACACCAGTTTTGGCCAAATGGTATAGTATTCTATTTCAGATTTCCTCAAGGCTGAGCAGTTGTCAGAGAGGATGACTAGCTTCACTTTGCCATGTCTGATCATTTTCAGAATCTGCTTGTACCCCAGCACACACTTTACACTTTTCATAGTGAGCTGGAGCCTGGAGTTGATCGACTCCAGCGAATTTTTCGTCTTCTTTGCGGCCATCATCTTTCTGCCTTAGGTACAGGACAGCCCCAACCAAGAGCCGCCACCAAAATGGATGGGAGAGAGAATGGAAAGAGCTTATAGACAATTTTTTTAAAACATGTATGCATGTATTTTTTCGATAGCATCCAAATACTTCAATATAATATCAGAATATTACTGTCCTTTAGACAAGGGTAAATAATGATCCAATTAAAGAAAATATAAATAATGGAAAACAGAATAAAGAAGGAATGCTTTATATAGATAAATAGAAGAAGAAACCAGAGTGAGAAGAAAATTCTCCTTAATATCTCACTGTCTAAATAACAAGTGTACAAAATTTGACTTCTCTCAAGATATATCTTGATATTTTAAGTTTACAAACATGACAGCATCTCTGTTCATTGTTTAATGTGTTTAATAAAAACTCTTAGTTCTAATAGAATTGAGTGAAGTTTTAAAGTTTTCATCTAAATATAGACATTTAATTAATATGAATAGTACAGCATGTAATATGGTCTAAAAATAGGGTTAGAATATAGCTCTAATTATTAACATTATAGATCTCCAACAGTTTCCCCTAAGAATGATGATACAGTCTTCCAAAACAAATGTTTTTTAGTTTTATTGCTAAATCAAACATTAGATTTATAATTATTTTATGCAGTTGTCATGGGTTTGATCTCAAAGTTTAAAAGTAGATGAGTATTTTCAATTTCCTTATTATTTATAGTCCTCAGTGAAATCCAGTTCTGAACATCAGAAAAGTTAAATGAAAGACAAATCAGCTAATTGGTATAGGAATCTCTTTTTCAGTTTCAGTGATATGAGAATGCTTTATAGTCTCCCTAGAATGGTGAAAAATGATGTGTTCATGCTATGATTAATACATGTAAAAGACCTCAACCTGCCTCACAAGAAGAAAATATATAAATAGCTTTCCTCTGCAAGATATTTTAGGCACTATTTTAATGTTAAAACTAATTGAAAGAATAATATATTAAATATATAAAATATGCAAATTAAACATCTTTTTTTAGATTAAGATAAATTTATCTTCAACATCTGCCTAACACATTTATTCAGCTGGTTTTTGTTCAGAAGTAGTATTTTTTTTAAGGATTTTATTTATTTGACAGAGAGGGACAAAGTGAGAGAGAGAGAACACAAGCAGAGGGAATGGGAGAGGGAGAAGCAGGCTTCCCCTCGAGCAGGGAGCCTGATGTGGGACTTGATCCCAGAACTCCAAGATCATGACCTAGCCGAAGGCAGATGCTTAACGAGCACCCACGTGCCCCCAGAAGTGGCATTTCCTTATGATGATCAATTTTATATAGGAAGCCACTCTCAAAAACAATTTGTTATGTCACTATTCGTATCTTCCTGACTGCATCTCCTAAAACATACATAATTCGGAAAAGCCATCATTTTGGCTTTTCCAGTGATTACTGTTATTATATTTTTCCCTCTTTTTTTTTTTTTTTTAAAGGAGACTATCCCTATACCCTCTTCAACTGCAGCCCTTTATGTAAGAAATATGTAGGGGTTTTTTGGTTTTGTTTTTCTGTTTTTAGGATAACATAATATATTCAGCTATTCCAATTAGCTCATTTTCCTCCACCCCCACTGTGATTTGTTATCTGTGGTCTTTGAATTTTACAGTCAGTTACAACAGAATGTCTACAGAGATTTTCTATAAGGTCATCTAAGTGTCCAGACTTCAAACAATATAAATTTCACTCAGAGTGACTATATCTAATGAAAGTGAAATTTATTATCATTTAACTTCATTTTGCTAAATAGTTACTAGAAACAAATTCCCTTACACATGAACTTGCTTTAACAGTTGATAAAAAGAAAAATCAAGTCCCCTAAGATACTATAGCTTCAAATCATACTGTTTTATTGCTATTAATCTGTTACTGTTTTATACTGTTTTTATACTGTTTTATACTGTTTTAATGCTATTATTGCTAATAAATTTGTTTTAACAAAATAGTGTAGGAAATTTAACAAAAAATCCCATTTTTCAGGTACCTAAAAAAGATGCAGAAGAATGAGTAATAGTTCAGGACTTGGATAAATAAATATGTATGTCATTATAAATTTATACCAACAATTGTAAGTGTCTAATCACATCTCATCAATTAAACTACATATATTTTCTAATAAAAAATGTTTTCTTTTGTGAATAGGTAACACATAAACTTAGTTGTTAATACATGAAGTACTTTTTCATTACTTATGCAGAAAAAATCAAAATTTATCAGTCAATAGTCATATGTTCATGCACACATATTTTCATGATGTTCACATATCATGTAACCTTTGTGGCAAGAAAGTTAAGTATCATATTATACTAAGAGCTTCAGTTGAGGACTCATAACTCACATTGCAGTCCATTAGTCTCAGATAAAGCTTACAACAGCAGACATGATTACTTAAACAGTTCAGGAATATATGATGAAGGCATTATTCAGTCATCTACTATAAGTAATCATAAAAGATATGTCACAATTTATTACAGTTAGATCAGCCAATGGGTCCTGAAGCACTAGCAAAATTATTTCCCTTTATTGTATATCCAACTCATCTTATAAGTAGGTTCTCATGAAGACAACAGTCACTGAGATTAAAACAGACCAAGGGAAAAAAATAATATGTATCTGCTGCTTTTCATGTACACTATAATGTAAGGTCAGCAAAAAACAGAGTTTGACTTTCTCTTTTCCCCTATGAAGAAGTAAGATGCCAAAACATCTTAGAACTTGGCTTTGATTCACCTGCAGGTGCGAAGAGTTGAATATGAGTAGTCATGGTGATTGAATAAATAAAAAAGTAATGTGAAAAAAAGTATACCTTTGAGATTTGAAATTTTACCTCAGCCAAAATGTACTGTAATATTTTAAAGACAGATTTTTTAAAAAATCAGAATTAAGGATACAAAATCTTACATGTGAATTCATTTGATTTTACAAAGTAATAGCTTATATTTTTTGGTAAATAGTCATGCAAAACCTTTTATTTCTTAAAGCATGAGAATTTTTATGTGCTTTAAAATTGCATATTCTGGAAAGCACTAAAATCCATGAGCTACATTCATTTTCTAAGTAATGACTAAGAAATGATGATAGATACTCAAATATTTTCTCCAGAATGAGCTTACAGACAGTGATTAAAAATAAAATGACTGATTTCATAGGAAATTATTTTTACAACCATTTAATCAAGTCAGGTTTATAGGAATCTCTGTTTATTACCAAATATAAACACATCTAAACTTAAACCATTTTTTGAGTGTTGTTTCAAGTATAGTCATCCTTTGATTGCCAGAAAATACAGTATCTAGAATACAGATTTTCCTAAACAGTTTACGTTAAAATGTGGCTTTTCTTTGCTATCTAACTTGCTTCTAACTTCTCACTATCACCAAGAAATGTCTCATTAGATGCTAACTTATTTTATTATTGTTTACAATTCGTGATTTAAATCACAAATTTGTGACTCATAAACAGTTAAGAGAATCCTATCTTAAACTGAACAATGTTTTCAAACACAAAAAAGAGTTGTATGTAAGTGTAACTTTGTCATAGAGGTGACATTAGCTTTATAGTTACCCTTTCTATTCAAAAACAGTAAAAAAAACTTTATATAGAAGATATTATAGACAATAATGATAGTGTCACATAATTATTATTCTTAATTCTTTTGATGTTTTTACCTAAGCTCAAGTCCGTAATGCTGATGTCTACCATCCTTCCTCTTGATAAATCTCCTGTAGGAAGGCTTTTGATTGCTAGGTTCATCATGCTGAAACCTGACTTGTCATTTTTTTTTTTAAGATTTTATTTATTTATTTGACAGAGAGAGATCACAAGTAGGCAGAGAGGCAGGCAGAGAGAGAGAGAGGAGGAAGCAGGCTCCCTGCTGAGCATAGACCCCAATGCAGGACTCCATCCCAGGACCCTGAGATCATGATCTGAGCCAAAGGCAAAGGCTTTAACCCACTGACCCACCCAGGCGCCCCGACTTGTCAGCATGTTTGCCCTAGTCTGTGGAGTAAGAACCTACAAGATCTAGTAGGCATTCCAAAGCCAGATATTTATCTGAAATAAAATGTAAACCTGCTCTCTATCTTTCAATTAAATATATTATTATTATTATTATTAATTATTGCATGTATTTTGTTTCCCAAGTTCTACCCTTTACCTCCCCTTCAAAGCCCTGACTCAGTCCCCCAAATATTGACACTTTGGAGGGGTCCACTCCTTTTTTCAATGACCAAGTTTTAAACCAAGTGAGAATGACACTAACAACATTGTGCAGGATGATTTTTTTTAAGTATTTCCTGATCTTGGCGAGGTCCTCAAAGTTCATTTTTGCTTTTGTTTCCTTTGCCTTTGGAGACATGTCTTGAAAGAAGTTGCTGTGGCTGATGTTGAAGAGATTACTGCCTATGTTCTCCTCTAGGATTTTGATAGATTCCTGCTTCCTGTTGAGGTCTTTTATCCATTTAGAGTTTATCTTTGTTTATCGTCGAAGAGAATGGTTGAGTTTCATTCTTCTACACATAGCTGTCCAATTTTCCCAGGATCGTTTATTGAAGAGACTGTCTTTTTTCCACTGGATATTTTTTCCTGCTTTGTCGATTATTATTTGACCATAGAGTTGAGGGTCCATATCTGAGCTCTCTACTCTGTTCCACTGGTCTGTGTGTGTGTGTTTGTGTCACTATCATGCTGTCTTGGTGATCACAGCTTTGTAAGAAAGCTTGAAATCAGGCAACATGATGCCCCCAGTTTTGTTTTTCTTTTTCAACATTTCCTTGGCAATTTGAGGTCTTTTCTGGTTCCATATAAATTTTAGGATTGCTTGTTCCAGCACTTTGAAAAATACCAGTGGAATTTTGATCAGGATGTCATTGAAAGTATATATTGTTCTAGGCAGTATAGACATTTTAACAATGTTTATTCCTCCAATCCATAAGAATGGAATGCTTTTCCATCTTTTTGTGTCCTCTTCAATTTCTTTCATGAGTATTCTATAGTTCCTTGAGTACAGAGCCTTTACGTCTTTGGTTAGGTTCATTCCCAGATATCTTATGGTTATTGGTGCTATAGTAATAGGTTATGCACAGCAAAAGAAACAGTCAACAAAACAGAGCCCACCATGGAATGGGAGAAGATATTAGCAAATGACAATACAGACAAAGGGCTGATATCCAAGATCTATAAAGAACTCTCAAACTCAACACACACAAAACAGATAATCATGTCAAAAAATGGGCAGAAGACATGAACAGACACTTCTCCAAAGAAGACATACAAATGGCTAGCAGACACATGAAAAAAATATTCATCATCATTAGCCATCAGGGAGATTCAAATCAAAACCACATTGAGATACCACCTTACATGAGTTAGAATGGCCAAAATCAACAAGATAGTAAACAACAAGTGTTGAAGAAGATGTGGAGAAAGGGGAACCCTCTTACACTATTGATGGGAATGCAAGTTGGTGCAGCCACTTTGGAAAACAGTGTAGAGATTCCTTAAGAAATTATAAATAGAGCTGCCCTATGACCCTGCAATTGCACTACTTGGTATTTACCCCAAAGATACAGATGTAGTGAAAGAAGTGTCATATGTGCCCCAATGTTCACAGCAGCAATAGCCACAGTCACCAAAATGTGGAAAGAACCAAGATGCCCTTCAAAAGACAACTGGATAAAGAAGATATGGCCCATATATACAAAGAACTACTATGCCTCCCTCAGAAAGGATAAATACCCAACTTTTGTATCAACATGGATGGGACTGGAAGAGATTATGCTGAGTGAAATAAGTCAAGCAGAGACAGTCAATTATCATATGGTCACACTTACTTGTGGAGCATAAGGAATAACATGGAGGGCTTTGGGAGATGGAGAGGAGAAGTGAGTCGGGGGAAATCAGAGAATGAGACGAACCACGAGAGACTGTGGACTCTAAGAAAGAGAGAATTTAGGGCGGGGGTTGGATGAGCCTGGTGGTGCGTAATATGGAGGGCATGTATTGCATCGAGCACTGGGTGTGGTGCATAAATAATGAATCTTGGAACATTGAAGAAAAAATAAAGTAAAATTACAAAAAATTAAAAATAAATTTTTAATAAAGTATGTCCTATACATTTTAAAACAGTGTTTCTTTTTAGTAATATAAATACTACATGACATGGCATGCAGTGTAATAAAATGGGAATGGAATGAATATTGATGCTAAGAGAATATACCAACAAAAGGAGAAATAGAATATAGGACCTCATGTTTAACAGAGGTGAAGAGAAATGAGAGTTCATTCTAATTTTCAGTAGGATATGTGCTCGCTTCGGCAGCACATATACTAATTTTCAGTAGGATAGATATGGTCAATTCAGTTGAAAACACATTATTTTGAGAGCTTTCTCTATCCTGGTCACTGATTCATGCACTACGTTCATCAAGTGTTTATCCATGATCTACTGTCAAAGTACTGCAACAGATATATTGTAGAAAAATTAAAAGACACATTTTTTGTCTTGAAGGTTCTTTTAGTCTACTAAAAAAAAAGAGAGAGAATTAAGGGATTATTGCAATACAGTAAGTACTGCTATATTAGAAAGTGACTATGGAAACATTCAATGATCCTTTGTGTAGATTAAAGGATGAAAAACCATTTTGGATGAGATTTTGCCAAAGATTAGTCTTTTTTTTTTTCCCCAGAGTTACAAAATTTATCATTTATGCACTACTCCCAGTGCTCCATGCAATACGTGCCCTCCATAATACCCACCACCAGGCTCACTCAACTCCCCATCTCCTTCAGTTTGTTTCTCAGAGTCCACAGTCTTTCATGGTTTGTCTCTCCCTCCAATTTCCCCCAACTCACTCCTCCTCTCCATCTCCCAATGTCCTCCATGTTATTCCTTATTCTCTACAAGTAAGTGAAACCGAGTAATTGACTCTCTCTACTTGAATTATTTTACTCAGCATAATCTCTTCCAGTCCCTTCCATGCTGATACAGTCTTAAAGAGAGAGTTCCCCCATGTCAAAGAAAAAGAGCTGATTCCTTTTTGTTACTTATTTTTCATATAGTCTACAATAAGAACTTATTCTGTCAATTTGCTTCCTCATTCCCCCCAGCACCATGTTCTTTTGTTATGAACACATTGAAAGTTTGTTTTTGTGTTGTTACCTTTGTTTACTTGTATATTTTGTTGCTAAGAGTTACTTAAATGTCAGGGTTGGTAAATGGAACCATTTTTTACTGATTGGAAAGTATTAATAGTCTCTTCAACATTAGAGAAATCATTTGTTTAAAAAAATAAATTAAAAACACTTTTCCACTCCATATAGCTTCCAGAATACCTTCATTCAATACAGACTGGGGCTTGTTCACTTTAAATCCTCCTCTTAATCCAACACTATTTCTTTCAGGTTGTTGTAGGCAGAAAACCTGGAAGACAGCTCCAGTTAATGTCCAGTATAGTTGGGGGGGGGGGGGTGGAGTGAAACTTCATGTAAGCCACAGAATTATAGACTATTGGTATACATTTAGTGTCATAATTTTAACTATTTTTAAAATATATCCACTTAATTAATTTTTCATATTCATTACAGATTATGTCAAAATATTTGTATTTTTATTCCTTTAGTATTTGTGTATATAATTCACACTTTTTAATATGATTATTGCTATTATTTTTCTTATGCTCTTTTTATTAGCTAAACTTTATATTTAATAGCATTTGTAGTTTATGAAACTATAAATTATTATCTAATTTTAGTATATCTATACTTCCTAGTTTTTCTAATTGGTATAAATAATTTTTACCCCATTGCATTCTTATTATATTTTTCCTACAGTTTACCAGTCTATCTATTTTAAAAGACATGGAAAAAAATATAAGTTTTAGCAAACTGTCGTGGAAATATTTATGCTTTAATCAAGGAAGGGTTTTTATATCCCTAAATGGTTGTTCATGAATTAGCCTTTTCATGCTGTGTAACATCCACCCTTAAAAGTAGAGGACCACAAACTCAAAGATCCCTATCTTGCTGAATTCAATTATAAATCAATTACTTCAGGCACCTGGGTGGCTCAGTTGGTTAAGTGACTGCCTTTGGCTTAGGTCATGATCCTGGAGTCCCAAGATTAAGTCCTGCATCCAGTGCCCTGCTCAACAGGGAGTCTGCTTCTCCCTCTGACTCTCTCCCCTCTCATGCTCTCTCATTCTCTCTCTCATGTAAATAAAATCTTTAAAAAAAAAAAAAAAGAAATCAATTATTTCACAGGCAAAAATGTTTCTCTGTATATCAAATATACTTCAGGAACACTCAGACAAATAGCCAGAATGTTACCTCCTAGAAACTCAAACTCATATACCCCTATATGAGGAGACCAATGGGCATGAGTCAAGGAGCAGAGAGGGAGAAGCAGACTCTATGCTGAGTGTGAAGCCCCACATAGGGCTCATCCCAGGACTGTGAAATCACAACCTGAGCTGAAACCAAGAGTCAGACGCTCAACTAACTAAGCCACCCAGGTGCCCCAGATGTTCAACCTTAATTTAAAGCAAAACTGCTAGCAATAAAAACCAAAGACTCCTAAAATGTCTATAAAAACACTGTGGAAGTTACAGCAGAGTATCTGTTACCAAACAGAATTCTTGTCATACTCTGAATGCAATCTGTTTTCGTTGTAGTTGTCATTTCTTCCCAATTATCAAGAGAATGTTTTTCATCTTTTGTTCTTGATAGTAAGAGCTTAAAGGAAGCGCTTAAATCAACATTTATTCTCATGTCATTTTTACATTTTTATTTGCAAGTAGTGTATAAAATACTTTATTTCTAAACAAGAAGCTAGGGGTGCCTGGGTGGTTCTGTCAGTGAAGCGTTAAGCATCTGCCTTCCCAGAGTCCTGAGATCAAGCCCCCCTATGTTGGACTCCTTCTTCAGCAGGGATCCTGCTTCTCCCTATCTCTCTGCTGCCCCTCCTGCTTGTGCTCCCCCTGTCAATTAAAAAAAAAAAAAATCTTAAAAAAAACCCAAGAAGCTACCATCACATTTAATGCACAAACAGGACTATCATTAATAAGCCCAACCAAATTAAATAATTAAGATTCTCTTAAAAAAAAAAAAAAAGGAAACCTAGCTTTGCGCAGTGGTAGTATGGTAGCCAATGAGGTTTATCCGAGGCGAAATTATTGCTAAAAAAGGAAACCTATGCCATTTCTCAGCTATACATGTCTGTTAAAAGGAAAACATTTCCTTTTGACAACGAATTTGAGTAGATATTAAAAGCTTAGAGGGAAATCATTGCAAAGATTCCCTGACTTAACAGAGGAGTAAGATGTAGGATTCAGAAGTAATATCAAAGACTCAATTTATTATGGTAAAAAGACTTACTTGTTGATTTTTTTTTCTTTCTAGCAAACTAGTAGAAGCACATAACCAGGATTTATACTTCTACACAGTTGTTTTTGATCCAGGATTATGTAAGAAAAAAAGGGAGTGGGATATGGTACTTAACCAAAAGAGAACAAACAGTTGATGGGGTCTGGACGTTAAGAAGGTAAGTTTTGACAGAAAACAGTACTGATTAGGGAGAAAATAAGAGTTGATAGAGCAAGTGGTTGGAGGAATACAGAAAGAGTAGAAAGTAGTAAAAAACAGTGGAATAAGCTTCGAATCAGGGTTTTATTAAAGGAAAAGCCATTTTTCTGGAAGCAGCCTCAGGGTTAGGAGTGAGATAATAGGTAAGCTGTAGGAAATGGATATTCTCAAAGGAAAATATATTGGCAGCGAAGGACAGAGGTAGAGAATTTATCAATCATAGAATGACTAGAGTTTCAAAGGACACAATGGGAAAATTTGAAAGAAGGTGTCAATTTAGGTCACTAGAGAGGAAGCTTATAGCTTTCTGTGTCTGTAGATAATCAATCAAGGTATAGATAATGTTATCAGTTTAGGCATGGAATAAGAAGAATGGAATAACTCTCATGGCAGACATCATTGACTGATGAGTGGCTATATATTAAATCACATTGGTCCCCAGTGTCACACTGAAAGCTCAAAACGAAGTAAATGCCTTCTCAATTGGTCTAAAGGCTATGGTGCGGTCAGGATAAGTTATCACACCAGGTGGCTGAGAGCAAATAATATGTTCATTTGGCACTTGTTCCTTTCCCATAAAGCCCTGATGCACAACGATGGGCAGAGAAGCCTGGGCTGGTACAGCAAGATTTGCAACTTCTGTCAAATCATATCATCTCTTGCATGTGGCTTCTCTGCTTTGCACTGCTCGAGGGCATGTTCCTTGAAATGAAATTTCGAGGGACCAAATGTCTCCTTCCAAATGTATTAGGATGGTGATACATATTTGAAGTAGTTCTGCCAGCTATATTTGGAATTTTCAAGAAACTTGGACTTGGAAAAGGTAAAGCCTTATTTCTGTGGTTCTTGTCATATTATACGGAGGGAAAAAAGGAAAGAAAGTGAGCAGGGACAAAGTTGACCACGTTTATTTGGTGAAGCAACCAAATTCATGTAATAAAAATTTCTTATTTCTTTCATTTAATTTAATGTTCAATGATACAAATATATTATGTCCTGGTGTTTATATCTTTGTACAGGATGTATGTGGGTTGTTTATATATCTGAACTAAATTTGACATCATTATGACTTCTGCCTCTTGTAGGTGCCCAATGATTGGAAAAAGTATTTCTGAAAATTTAAACAGCAGAACTAGAGACAACATTATAAAATCTCTTGAGATTAAGTGGACAGAGATTATTTCATCATTTGTCAGTATCTTATGGATAGTTAGATAAGGATAAATTCCAGAGAATTTCTTTTGTAACTATAACCTGGAATTAATGTTTCCAAGACATGGTTCTAGGAAAATGTATTAATAGGTACAATGTTTTGATTATGGAATTAACACCTTCTCATTGACTGTTACCAATCCTAAAGTGATTCCTTCAGATTATCTGGGAATTTATTTTTTAAATCCCATGTTTACCACAACTATTTCCTAAATGTGTTTTGAAGTGATAAGATCCAGAACTTAAAAGGCTAACCTAAATGTATATAGTTCTTATTCTTCCAGTAATATTTAGCTATGTATATAACTTTAAGTGATTATCCTTTTTCCACTGGGCTATATTATTAATAGAGTCAGCTGGATTTATATCTCCTCTGGCTAAAGTCAGACTAAAGTGAGGCTAAAGTGAGACTCACAGAATTTACTAATTTAAAGAATCTGTCAAGAGGACATAAAGAATGGAGAGATAAGGGAGAAAACACACACGAAAACATACAGACACACACCATACCTCCTTTTCTGGCTATATTTTTCCCTTCATTTCACCTTTCCAATGAAACATAAAATCTGCTTTCTTATTCCTGCAATTCCAATACTTAAGAATCTCTCTGCTACTACAGGTTACCAATATGATTACATCTAGGGCACTGTTTTTGATACTAAGATAGTGGATCATGATCCATTAGTGGGGTTGTAGAATTAATATAGGGTTTAAAATTAAGTAGTACAGAATTGAAAATTTAAGTGTATCAAATGCAGAATACACTTGCAGAATAAGAATAGGATTATTTCATGAGGCTTTAGTTTCAGTAATTATTGTGAATGTGTGTTCATGTGTATATATGCGTGTGTCCCTGCACGTAGCCTGCTTTGCAATGTTTGCTGTACTTAGAACTCGGGTTCATGTTCAAAAACATTTGAAAATAATGTCTTAGAAAGCAGATATTTATCCTTAAATATTTGATTTTTACAAACCCATGACTATGAAACTTTGGGTGCTACCACTTTGGGTAGCTACCACTTACCTCTATAGGAAAAAAACCATTATACTATTTTACATCCTATAATGTCATGTTGCCTCTATTTATATGCCTGCATTTCTTTGATGAGGTATATTACTTTGATAGAGCATATTGATTTGTTAATTCATCTTCATAACTAACAATTTTAACTGACTGGCATATAATAGACACTTATGCATGTCTTTTGAATAATTGTATAAACTGGTGTATTATTAATTAAAACATGTTCTATTTGAATGAATTAGTACTTATTTAAGGAGATGCAATTTATAGCTTAAAGTCAAATATTTTATAGTTATAATCGAAGTTTTATTTACCATTGGACGTAGAAAGTACATTTGTTGGTGCTACCTTACCAAATAACATTCTTAAAATGAATAGATGTTATTACTCAATTAAAAAAAAATAGGTGGAACGATATTAATTATAATCATCTGGAAACTTTCAGCTCCAATTAATCTACACAATGAAGAATGGGCTCATTTGAAATGTAGATGTAATGTATCTGTGCCACAGTGTCTACAAACAAAATTTAACTACTCTGAAGAAAGCTTTATAATATCATTGCTAATATTTGCTCATGTCAGGGATCTGCTGTGTTTTCTCTAGAGGTCAGATGCTAATACTAGCAGAGCTGGTTGCCTAGGTACCACCACACTCATCCAGCCTTCTTAAGCTAAGCAGCAATTAGTTCCGTGAACAGAGAAATAATGGCTTTCTTCTGACATTCCTAAAACAACTTTTATTTGAGCTGCTTCATGGGTGTTTTCTTTACTTTTATACCACTAAATGATAATTAACATTTTCATTAAGTGGCAGATGACATGAAAACAGACACTTCTCCAAAGAAGACATACAAATGGTTAATAGATACATGAAAAAAATGTTCATCATCATTAGCAGTCAGGGAGATTCAAATCAAAACCACATTGAGATACCACCTTACACCAGTTAGTGGAGCCAGATTAACAAGACAGTAAACAACATGTGTTGAAGAGGATGTGGAGAAAGGGGAACCCTCTTACACTGTTTGTGGGAATGCAGTTTGGTGCAGCCACTCTGGAAAACAGTGTGGAGATTCCTTAAGAAATTAAAAATAGAGCTTCATTAAATAAGTATTAAAAATAGCAAATGAAGTCATCTAGAAAGTTCTTGCAATGGACTAGATTGATTTACTAGTATTATTGTGATCATCTTTTTCTAACATGTCCCAATCCACAGAATGAAATTACTTTCTAATAATTACTCATGGCATTATTATATGTTATATATGAAAATATTATATGAGATCTACATATTTATAATAGAACATATAGCACCAAAATAATACAATTATTTTTATTGTGAAAAAGTTTGCATGTATGTGTATTTATATATAATATATATACATATATAAATATACACAAATCAATAAATAATTTTCCCTCTTTAGTATGCTATTCATATGGAAGACTGTTTTTCAAAGAAAAACAAGAGGGAGTGACACTTGGGTGGCTCACGCCTTGTGTCCAGCTGTTGACGTCCCTCAGGTCATGAGCTCCTGGTCTGGGATCCAAGCCCCCAGGCAGGCTCTGTGCTCAGCAGGGAGTCTCCTTGAGATTCTCTCTCTCCTCTCCCTCTTTCTCTCCTCCTTCCCCCATGTGCACTCTATTTCACTCTCTCTCAAATGATGGATAAATATTTAAAAAAAATAATAATAAGAGGGAAAGTGTCCATTGTTTTGTAATTTCTTATATATAATTTATAGCTTATAATTAAAAGAAGAAATGGTGAAAAGTCAATGATCTTTTAAAAAAATAACTGACTAAATTTTACAGAAAAAAATGATACCAAATTCATTATTTCATTGCCTATAAAACTCACAAACCTTTGTATATTTACATATATTATTCATAATGTAATATTGTTGTTCATTCTTTAATTACTAACATTTTATTAACAGTGAAAAATGAACCCCCCTCTTCCCGGCAACTAAAGGAATTTCATAGGCATAACAAACAAGCCTGTAATGGGGGGGGCGGGGATCTATTTTGATGTAATTTGGTTAGAAAACATATCGACACAGTTGAGATTTAGAGTCAATATTTGCCCAAATAATTGAAAATAATCGTTTAGCAAGATAAGATAGTATTTTGATGTGAAGTTGAATTATTCTTTTCAGAGCCACTTTGTTCCTTTTGTCTCTTTGTAAAGCTAAACCACAATTTTAATTGCTTTTATCTCTAGCAATATAAAATAAAATTTATTTTTGAACTTTAAGAACTAATTAAAATTGGACAAAGTGATACCCATCTTTTACCTTTAGCTTTCAGCATGTATAGAAAACATCAAACTGAACATGTATATTAAAAATTGCTAATCATTGGAAGTTAATGAATAAATACTACGTTAGTAATTTTTTAAAATTTTACTTGGCAACTAACATTATGTTTATGCAAATATCTTACGGTTTTTATTAATTTTAAAATACTCTGGCAAGCTATTGTGTTATTTTCACTAAATTCAGTAGGAATTTAGCTCATCTGAACTCAAATAATGTCAGTAGCGAAGTCAAACCAGATTACTTTGAAATTTTAAATATGACTCAGCAAATTTTTCAGTCTTTCTCTTTTGTCATATCTGTGGCAAATGGTTAATTCTAAAGATCAGTTCTGTCATGTCTGGCCAATTCAACAGATGATGAATGAAATCATAAGAAGTAGTTCAATAAGCATAACCCAGCTTTATTTCTGATTAGAAAGTAATTATTTATAAAGGGAGAAATCTCAATTTCTTACTGACAGTTTTAGTAATAGAAAATTAGTTGCCCTGCATATAATTTGTGATTTTTTAATCTTTCCTCCTTGCCAAGGAAGAAACTAACCAAATTAGGGAATTTTTTATTCTTGATAGGTTTGTACAAAGAAATGCAATCACTTCTCAATTCATAAACATTTCTGAATTATCTTTTCTAGAAGATGTCTCCTAAAAATTACGAAATCAAAAAAGATGAAGCATAATTACATAATCTCATAATATGAGGCTAATAATGGGAATATAAATAATTAGATATATTCCTGGCTCTTGGAATATGTGATAAAGCCACAGGGGAGTTGATGTATCTCATATATTTAGAAACCCATTCTTGGAGACATTTTCTAATATTTGCAAAAAGTAAAATAAAATCAAATTGCTTTTGCTAGAGTTGCTAGTAAGAGGTAACTAGTGCATGAATAGGACAATCATTAGTGCTTTTTGCAAAGTATTTCCGGTATTCACCATTGTAGAAATAGTTAAGATCCATCCCCCAGAACTCTCCTTCTCCTCTGGTGGTGTGAGGTGGCTGCTGCTTCATTATTAGCTTGATTCCCTGAGTTATCCACAGAGCCAAAATCCCTCCCCAAGTTGCAACGAGTGGTAGCATGAACAAGAAGGAAATAACATTTTGTAGGTTTTTTTTTTCAATATTATAAATTTGCCTTTCTCAATTGATAGAATGTAAGTAAAACCTGTGAACTTGGATATTTTACTCCATGTCCAAGGCTTTCATTTTCTTCACTATTCATCCTGTCATAGTGTGTTAGTAATCCTTAGTGGGTCATAACACCAACAGAATAGGTTATATCCAGTATCTTCAAATAAAGAAATTAAAATAGCAGAATTAAATGATAAATTCATCAGAATCTGTCTATCTATATATTGAGATGATCAGTTCATTTATATATATATATATATATATATATATATATATATATATGGTAGAATGTAGGTCACAGTCTAAAATATGATACAAGAGGGACACCTGGGTGGCTCAGTGGGTTAAAGCTTGCCTTCAGCTCTGGTCATGATCCCAGAGTCCTGGGATCAAGCCCCACATTGGGCTCTCTGCTCAGTGGGGAGCCTGCTTCCCTCTCTCTTTCTGCCTGCTTCTCTGCCTACTTGTGATCTCTGCCTGTCAAATAAATAAACAAAGTCTTTTTAAAAATATGATATAAGCAATAAGATATTTGAAAAAGGAAAATAAAAACATAATAATATATCATAATTTATGTGTTATAATCAAAGAAGTGCTCAGAGGGAAATTTATAACACAGAATAGTTGTATTAGGAAATAAGAAGCATCTAATATAGAAACCTAGATAATTGATATGAGGAACATTAATAAAATGTCTTTAGCCATCAAGGAAATACAGTTTTGATATTCAACAAAATATAGCTCAATTTTCAGAAAATAGTGTACATGATAAGATGTTATAAAAATAAGAAATACTGATGTGACAGAAACTTTTTTTTTTAAATGTGTTTTGTGTTTTTTTTCTCCATTACCACACTTAGCCAGACTATTTCTTATCAACTTGGGTATGGCTATGGGAGTAAGTTCTGGCTGCGGACTGCAAAAGCAGTGTTGTTTGCCCATTCCAGGCCTGGTTCATGAAAAAGACCTCTGTATGAGGTCCTCTGTCTTCTTTTGCCAACTAGATGAAAATAATCTAGCAACTTCAGATTATATGTTTTGAAGATGGTATAGTCTTCCTAAGTCTGAGCATCTGAATGGCTATATACATCTTCCCTTAAGGTATCAGTTAATATACACAACTAGAAACATCTTGAACAGTTCAAATGAATGAACAAAATAAATTTATATTTTTTATAGTCTCTATATCAGTCAGCCTAGCTAATAGCATTTGGTATAAAATTCTGCAGAAAAGATTCTGAAATATCTACACATTTAATCGCTTAACAGACTGATACCTTGGAATAAAAATTAAACTGCTGACTATTGGCTTACAAACATTTAATATAACTTGGCCTTAGGTAGTCTCTGAGTTTACTTTCTATCACTAGCTCCCTCTTTGCATATATTTCAACCTCAATGACTTTTTTACCATTATCCAAACATACCAGCATGTTTTGTACCCAGGACTTTTGCACACGCTATTTCATTTGTCTGGAAACAATATTCCCCCAGGTAATAGGACAGCTCTTAACATGACCTCACCATTTAATCTATTACTAAAATAAGAACCTACTCCCATTCTATCATTCTCTGCCTTTTGATATGGCTTCACTTTTCTTCAGAAAGTTATTACTACCTTTCACTGTATCATACGATACACTTACTGTTAATCTGTTGATTTCTTATATCTACTACTGATTCTTGTTTATTGCCAGAATATAAATTGCATGAGAGTGTTAATAACAGCTACAGGAGTACATACTAATTATTCAGTAAGTCTTTGTGGAAGGAATTAATTAATATATGAATATAATTATTGAGAATTTTGATCTTCTTAGAAATCAATGAGCAGAGCAGCCAAGCAAAGAAAACGAATATGTTAACATGAGTAACTCATCCTTTCATTGTAAGGTGCTCACTTTCCAGTTGGTCAAAACACAATTATTGTGCTTATCTTCTTTGATTTCTGTCTGAAAATCAGGAAGAAACATCTAGACAGCTAACATCAAAGAATTAGCATTTCCATAAATATGACCAACTAATGGATTTATTATTTAAAGGAATTGTCTGTGTTTAGGTAAAGTGTTAGGATGAAAAAATTGCAGATGTGTTTTAGATATTTGAGTATGTTGTTAATTAAAGCAATAAATTATGTACAAAGAAAGGCACACATAAAGACAGATATATTGATTTTCTTTAACAAATTTTTTGTTTACTTTAGTATGCTTTTAAACTCTTTGGTTGCAGGGATGTATTATTTATAACATTAAATAAATATAAAATACTGTATACTACCTGATAAAGTTACAGGTGAAGCTTTAGATACAGGTTAGCTAAAAGTCACAATTATTTATCCAAATATTATTGGATAAAAAATGTATGTTAGTTAAAACATAAGTCCAAAATTAGAAAAATATTTCACACTGGGTTGTATGTAATGATTTGCATGCCTATATCTTTTATTAGTTTTTGTCTTACCCAAAAGTAAGTATCGTATTCTTGCCATCATTATATCAATAGTACTAAATAGCTTCTTATTTTTATTTATTTAAATGCAATTAGCTGACCTGTAGTACATCATTAGTTTTTAATGTAGTGTTCAATGACTTGTTAGTTGTATATAACACCCAGTGCTTGTCACATTACTTGCATTCCTTAATACTCATCACTCAGTTACCCCATCCCCCTACCTACCTCCCCTTCAGCAACCCTCAGTTTGTTTCCCTGAATCAAGAATCTGTCATAGTTTTTCTCCCTCTCTGATTTCTTCCTGTTCAGTTTTTCCTCCCTTCTGTTCTGATCCTCTGTACTCTCTATTATGTTCCATATATGAGTGAAATCATATGGTAATTGTTTTTCTCTGATTGACTTATTTCACTTGGCATAATCCCCTCCAGTTCCAGCCATGTCGATGTAAATGGTAGGCATTCATCCTTTCTGATGGCTAAGTAATATCCCATTGTATATATGAACCACATCTTCTTTGTCCATTCATCTGTTGAAGGACATCTCAGCACCTTCCACAGTTTAGCTATTATGGACATTGCTGCTGTGAATATTGGGTTGTAGGTGCTCCTTCTTTTCAATACATCTGTATCTTGGTGATAAATACCTAGTAGTGCAATTGCTGGGTCATAGGGTAGCTCTATTTTTATCGTCTTGAGGAACCTCCATACTGTTTTCCAAAGTGGCTGTACCAGCTTGCATTCCCACAAACAGTGTAAAAGTGTTCCCCTTTTTCCATATCCTCACCAATATTTGTCGTTCCCTGTCTTGTTAATTTTAGCCAGTCTAACTTGTATAAGATGGTATTTCATTGTGGTTTTGATTTTTATTTCCCTGATGACAAGTGATGTGGAGCATTTTTTCATGGTCTGTCAGCCATTTATGTGTCTTCTTTGGAGAAGTGATGGTTCATGTCTTCTGCCCATTTATTGACTGGATTATTTGTTTTTTGAGTGTTGAGTTCGAAAATGTTCTTCATAGATCCTGGATACCAGCCCCTTATCTGATATGTCATTTGCAAATATCTTCTCCCATTCTGTAGATTGCTGTTTAGTTTTGTTGGCTGTTTCCTTTGCTGTGTAGAAGATTTTTATCTTGATGAAGTCCCAATAGTTTTGCTTTTCTTTCCCTTGCTTTTAGAGACATGTCTTGCAAGAAGTTGCTCTGGCCAAGGTCAAAAAAGTTACTATCCGTGTTTTTCTCTGGCATTTTGATGGATTCCTGTTTCATATTGAGGTTTTTCACCCATTTTGAGTATATCTTTTTGTATGGTGTAAGAGAATGGCTCAGTTTCATTCTTCTGTTTGTGGCCATCCATTTTTTTCAGCACCATTTATTGAAGAGACTGTCTTTTTTCCATTGGATATTCTTTCCTACTTTGTCAAAGATTCACTGCTAAATACAGATTCTTAATCAGTAAACAGTAAGTGCTGAAGGGATGTTTGTTTAATGGAAGATAGAATAGTAAGTGAAAGATTGATATGTGAGTTAGCGTTTCTGGTACACTTAGCCTTTTGGGACTCAATTCTAAGTAGGAAAGTGTAGTCAAAAAGGTAAAAACACATGTGTTAAAGTACTGTATTTCTTGGGTGAGTAGTTTCCAATTTTAATGTATATAAGAATAATCTGAGGACCTAAAATATTTTGTTTCACCTGACTCAGTAAATCTAGGGTAGGGACCAGAATCTATGTCTTTAAAGACATAAGAGCTACTGATATTCTACATTTTTATGTAGGAGGCCCTAGAAAGAGATTTTGGCAAATTCTCTATTAGGTTTTTTCAAAAACTTCAATTGCTTCTCATATGATACTTAACAATGTAAGTTATCTGGCTTTCTAGCTCAAGGGAAATTAGCTTTATCAATTCACAAAGAATCATAATGCACAGGATTTTTAGGAATCTACTGAGTGCATTTAGCTCAGAAATGTATTTTCTTCTCCATAATTATGCAATAAGGTGATTTTATCACAACATTTTAAAGAATGAAACAGAACTATTAAAGAAAACTACAAGGCCAATTGATGTTGTCCTCACTAATGCCGACTTGTATAATCTTGGTTAGACCTATAGTTCTACTAAATCCTGTCCTTCTGTTCTACCTCTATCATCTTATTTTGACTTAACAATTTTTTCTCACATCTTTTCATTTCTTGGGTGGTTTCATTTCTTGGGTTTTCATTTCTTGAGTGGGTTTGGTAGATCTGGCATCATAACCCCATGATTTTACACTCTCTAAACTATATAGTCCCAGCTGCCAAACTGGAGCAAATGAAAAAGACAGGAATTAATTTGTAAACACAACCCTCCTTTCAGAGAAAAAATATGAAAAACCATAAAGAAAATAAATGCCATATCCTTGTGATCTCTTATCTTTGTGACTTTAGAGCAAGTAACCAGCTATGGAGAAAAGAAATGATGCTTACTATATGATTTTTCCTATTATTTTCCTGACAGATAATTTAACATTTAATCTAAGATTTTCCCTCTTTCATAATCCATACTTTAGCAGCATGAAATAAATTATCTTTCAGGACACCTGGGTGGCTCAGTTGGTTAAGCCGCTGCCTTTGGCTCAGGTCATGATCCCAGGGCCCTGGGATTGAGTCCTGCATTGGGCTCCTTGCTCAGTGGGGAGCCTGCTTCCCTCTCTGCCTCTGCCTGCCACTTTGCCTGCTTGTGCTCTCGCTCTCTCTCTGATAAATAAGTAAAATCTTAAAAAAAAAAAAAAAGATTGTTTTTCATTGATTGGAGTCTGTCACCAGCTATAACCATTATTTTTGATAATCATTTTTAATTAGGTTCTGAAAATTGCATATTGCATATTGAAAATTGCATATACTCATAAAAAGGTAACATTCTGGCAGCATTTTGTCATATGTTTAAAAATTGTATAACCCTGGTAAATATGCTAAGTCTTTGTAGAATTTAGTTTCCTCCTCTAGAAGAAACAGCAAAAATACCCCTTATGTGGCTATTATGAAGGTTGTATCACATAATGCACAGAAAGTATTTATTACTGTATCTGGAAATCAAAGTTCTTAAGATCACTTTTGTACTCATACTGTAAAAAAATTGAAACATTTTTGTCAATAAATGACAAAATGTGACCATCAGGAAATGAACAGAAGTCTCAAAATCAGGACTGTCTGTGACAATTGAAAATAATGTAAAACCTTACTGGCAAAGTGAGGAACTGATTATACATAAATAACAAAAGATTCCATATTCTGTTGAAAAATAATATATATAACTTAAATAGTTATACCAGAATATCCTTTACATCCAGTTCCCTGAACTTAATTTTAGTGTATATTTAGGCGCATGTTCTTTTCACAAATATATTTCATTTTTTTTCATACTATAGATTTTCATTTTTAGATATACATACAATTTGGTGGTAAAATTTGTAGTGAAAAGCTCTAAAATTGAATATACAATATATGTAATACATCTGTGTTCAAATAATTCATTAAATATAATGTTTAATAGTTCTTCCATAATCATATTTATGTAAAATACTAATCAAGATTTATTTCTTGTGTTTAACATATAAACAGACCATCTTTTGACTTAAGTTAAAATGTTGAATAAGGAAACAGATTTCATATCTCTGTATATTTTCCTTAGTAATTATTTGAGACAGTGGCTAATTATATTAGAGAAGAATTCAATACTGACTGATAACTTTCAGGTGTGTGTGCAAATGTGCATGCATGAGTGTGTGTTTGTATAATTATATTTGTATAAATATGTGAGAAAATCCTGATACTTTGATATCACTAAAACTCTGGGGCACACGCTGAAAATTACTTTTCTAAATATCAATTTCTACAAATTTTTCAGATTGTTTTTAAAGCCGTTGACCAGCAAATAACACATGAAAGCTTTTTTCTTTTTTTCAGAAAAGATTTAGAACATCTTTACATCTAGCCTCTCATACATAATCATCTAAATGCTCTTAACCAATGTAAATAAAATGCACATTGAAGTCCAAAGGGAGGATAAATTCTCCCTGGTTTTCTGAGTTTCCTAGGCTTATATGTGACTATAGCATTTCATTTTCCCAGGAAGCTGTCAAATTCTACATACTTTGTACCACACTGATACTTGTATGCCTTGCCTAAAGGAGGTAGAGAATTTGATCAGTGATCTCAATTTTGTCAGTATACAGTCACCATGAAACAGATGCAATGCTAGAGGCAATGATGATATATGGGAAAGGACTCAGCATATTTTCTCCTTTTGTTCTTCCTCTAAGCATGAGGGGGGTTGGACTCATGCAAAAGATAAATGTAGTTTCTTTTTACATTAAGTCATATATAGAGATATGACTTTTAGCTCTTCACAAAAATCCATGGTTGTAATTCTGAAGAGATGAGATTTGGGCTCTCAAAAGGGCTCTTAACTAGGGATCATGACATATAAATTATAAAAAGCTTTGTCACTTTTCAACTTCAAGATCGGACATTCACTGCAGTGTCTCTGTGTCCCAGCCTTACTGTCAGTGTTTACACTAATAAAAAGGCTTCATTTTATATAACCCATTATGCTATTGTAAGGATTAAGTTAAGTGATATAGTGTATATTTAAACTGCCTTGTAAAGTATAATGTATTACAAAATCATTGAGAAAAGATTTGATGATTTATTCAAATTAGCAAATATTAATGAGAGGATTAGAGATTTAAATGCCATTAAAAATCTTAAACTCCTAACTGTTTCTGGTTTGATTAAAAAAAAAAAAACATAAATGGATGGTGAGAATTATCAAATATGTGTTTTTTTCACCGATCAACACTATCATATAGTTTCCCTGTTAATATGCTGAATTTCATTAAGTACCTTTACAATTAAATCAACATTTTATTCCTAGACTCTCCAAGATAAAATTTAAAAGGCCATGATGGGTTGCCTTATTTAATACTTTTCTGGATTTAATTTGTTAATGTTTTATTTAGGATTTTGACATGTATAGTAACAAATATGATTAGATTGAAGTTTATTTTTCTTGCATTATTACTACCAGCTTTTAGTAATAGTGATCCTAGTCTCACAAATTAGTTGGGAAATGAACCTTATTTTTCTGGTCTTTGAAAGTGTTTATGCTTGATTCTAATTTTCTGTTCCTTAATGCCTGGAGACACAACTTTTGTGGAGGGTGTGTGTATGTGTGTGTATATGTGTGTAGTGTGTATTTCTCTGTATCCATTTGTTTGTCTTTCTAATTTTGGGGACATTTTTATTTGCCACCTTTGTATTGTTTTTTGGTGAGATGGCTGTGAAGGTCCCTTGTTCTTTTTCAGTTGATTTGGTTATTTTCTTATTGTTGAGTTTTAAGACATCTTCGTATTGAATACAGTACATATTGTATATAAAGGATAGTACTTCTTTATCAGATAGGTGTTTTACAATAATTTCTCCCAGCCTGGGGGTTGTCTTCTCATTCTCATGACTGTGTATTTCCTAGAGAATTTTTTTTCTTTTTTCTTTTAGTAAAAGTCAGATTATCAATTATTTCTTTCATATATCATGTTTTTAGTGTTGTATCTGAAAAGTTATCACCATACCTAATGCCATCTAGATTTTCTCCTATTATTTTCCCAGAGTTTTTGGTTTTTCATTTTACATTTAAGTCTCTGACTCATTTTGAGTTAATTTTTGTGAAGGATGTAAGGTCTCTGTCATTTTTTTACATGTGGTTGTTCAGTTATTCCAGCACCATTTGTAGAAAATATTATTGTTTTCAACTCTATGGTATTTGGTCCTTTCTCAAAGATCAGTTGAATACATTCATGTAAATCAGTTTTGGGACTATTTCTCTGTTCCATCGAGCAGGTTGTCTATTCTTTTGTCTATTCCACATTTCCTTGATTACTGTATATTTTTGGTACATCTTTAAGTAAGCTACTGTTGGTCTTCTGATTTTATACTTCTTCAATATTGTGTTGGCAATTCGGGGGGAGTGTTTCTCTATATAAAACTGTAGAATTGTTTTCTGATATCCTCACAAAATCATTTGCTTATTTTACTGGAAATACGTAGAAGCTACAGATCAAGTTGGGAAGGATTGACATATTAACAATACTGAGTCTTTCTACCCGTGATCATGGATTATCTGTCCATTCATTTAGTTTTACATTCAATATTACATTCTTCAAAGTTTTGTAGTTTTCCACATATGGACCTTGTGTATGTTTTGTTAGATTTATACCTAAGTATTTCTTTTGAGGGAATGCTAAGTGGTAGTGTGTTTTTCTCTTAAGTCCTTTCGTTCATTGTTCATACATAAGAAAGTGGCTTTTGTATGTTAAGCTGGTATTCTGCAAATGTACTTACTATAATTACTTATTCGTTCCAGGAGATTTTTTTTGTCAATCCTACGTAGATTTCTACATAGGTTTTGGATTTTCTATATAGACAATTATGTCATCTGTAAATAAAGACAGTTTACTTCTTCCATCAGTCTGTATACTTTTTTTTTCTTTTGTTATTACATAAGGACTTATTGTGAAGGATTGCTAGTATGATGTTGCAAAGAAGTGGGGATCTCAATTGGGAAGCTTCTAGTTTCTCACCATTAAGTATGATATTGGCTGTAGGTTTTTTGTAAATGTTCTTTGTCAAGTTGACAAAGCTCCCTTCTACTCATAGTTTTCTAGGTGCTTCTTTATTTTTACTATTATTTTTTAATCATAAATATGTGTTGGATTTTGTCAAAAACGTTTTATCTGCATCTATTGATATAATCATTGATTTTTCTTTTTTAACTTATTGATGTAATGAATGGCATTAATTGGTTTTTGAGTATTGAACCAGCCTTGCATATTTGGGAATCCTACTTGATTAAGATGTATAATTTTTTTGTGCATTACTATATTCAATTTGCTAATAATTTGTTGAGGACTTTTCCATTGATATTTATGAAAGATTTTGGTTAATAGTTTTTCTTTCCTTATAATGTCTTTATATCTGGTTTTGTTATTAAGGTGATTTTGGTCTCATAGAATGAGTTTAGGAGTATCACCAAAACCTCTGTCTTCTAGAAGACATTACAGACACTTGGTAGAGTTTCTCCCTTAAATATTTGATGCAGTTCACCAGGGAAGCATTGTAGGCCAGCTGCTTTCTTATAGAAAGTTTAAATTGCTGATTCACTATCTTTAATAGATATAGGTTTATTCAGACTGTTTCTTCTTGAGTGAGATTTAGTAGATTATGTCTTTCAAGGAATTGGTCCATTTCATCTTCTTTATCAAATTTGTGAACATAGAGAATATCCATCTCCCTGCTTATATTACCCATTTGTTCTTGCATGTTGTCTACCTTTTCCTTAGTGGTCCTTAGCATATTAATTACAGGGTTTTTTTAAGATTTTATTTATTTATTTGACAGAGAGATCACAAGTAGGCAGAGAGGCAGGCAAAGAGAGAGGGGGAAGCAGGCTCCCTGCTGAGCAAAGAGCCGGATGCGGGGCTCAATCCCATGACCCTGAGATCATGACCTGAGCTGAAGGCAGAGGCTTAACCCACTGAGCCACCCAGGTGCCTTTTAATTACAGTTTTAAATTCACAGTCTGATCATTTCTACATTTATGCCATATCTTTGGTTCTGATGCTTTCCCCGTGTTTTGTCAGTGTTTATTTTTATTTTTCTTTTAGTATGCCTTATAAATTTTTTTTTGTTGAAAGTCAGTTGCAATATACTGAGTAAAAGGAACTCTGGTAAAAAGACCTTTAGTGATGTGGCATTAAGGTGTTGGTAAAGTGTGTATTCTATAGTGCTATGACAGGATCTCAGTCTTTTAGTGAGCTTATGCCTGGGGCTGTGAATTTCACAACTACTTATTTTCTCCCTCACCTAGTAGGGACATGATGACTAGAGGGACTGGAATGGGGAATTTCCTTTCCCAAAGCTGAGTTAAGCTCTGATATAATCGTAATAGATTGTGTTCTGGTAAAAATAGTTTTTCTTAAGGGCAGGTCTTGTTAAGAAAAATACTATGTTCTGACTATTCTAAAATCATTTTTCTCTCCTTCTGCCCAAAGCCTGAGGGGATTTTTCTCTGAATTTTTCTGTGAGAACCCAGTAAAGGTAAAACTTACAAAAGTGTGGGGACCTCCTCACCTTTTAACTCTAAGACTTATCTACACTGAGCCTTCAGCAATTCATGAATTATAGTTAGGGTTTTCCTATGAATAGTACTAGTTCCCAGGGAGGTTTCTGCTTAGGATTTCTGATCCAGTGAATTGTAATTCTCTGTATTCATCTGTCTGTCTTTCTAATTTTGGGGGCAGTGGTTTGCCCTGTGGCCTCACTTCTCTAATGGATCTAGGAAAAATTACTAATTTTCTGGTTTATTCAGCTTGTTATTTGCTGTTAGAATAGATTAGCTCCTTATACAGCAGACTGCACACAAGAAGTCTTAAGTCAGTTTTGATATGTTGAATTTTAGAAGAGATTTAGCCACATCCTCTCAGTTTTCAATTAACTTTCATAAAATTGACAATGTACTTTTTAAAATCCCAATATTTTTATATTCTAATATGAATGCTTTTTTCCTGGTTGGTTTGTTTCTGGCAAGTGTTACCAAAGATTTGTCCATTTTATTAGAACAAATATATAATATTAGGAAACAGGACAGAGAGATGATATATGTGTATGTGAAGGAGGGAAAATTGAAGCATTTTCAGACCATTTTAGCGACTTTGGCTTTTACTTTGACTGAAACAAGGAGACAATGGAGGCTTCAGAAGGAGGCAATGGAGGCTTATCAAACTGCTCTCTTATAGACTGGGGAGGTGGCAATGGTGAATACAGGAATATTGATAGGAGGATAGAGTCGCAACATTATGACAGATACTGGGTGCTGGTACCATATTGGTAGCAATGAAAGTGATAAGATACGGTTGGATTCTAAATATAATTTGAAAACAGAATTAAGCATTGCAGACAGATTTAAGGATTACCATAAAGTTTTTGGCCCAAGAAATAGAATGTGAGTTAGCTGAGATAGGGTCACTACTAGTTGCTGGGAGAGGGTTTGGTGATCATGATGGCAGTTAAATTAGAAATTTAGTTGCGTTAGTAACACACACACATGCACACACACGTTTCAATCCTCATGAAGACATTCTGCAAAAATGCATTTTTTGGTGTGGGAGAGAATGATTTTTTCCCTTTGTCCACTTGATAATTTAGTATTTTTCTTGGACATGAGTGTTTCATGATCTTCAAATTGTTTTAGCACTTTATGTTTTGATCCTGTGTTACTTTTGCCCTTTTAGTATATTTTATCCAGAGGGGTAACGTTCACATTTTGGTCGAAGTTGCAATAGATTTCACTTCATCTTTGAGAAACACATATGCATGACATTTCTTATTTTATATTATTCCTCCCCCTCCTTCTTTCCTCCCCTTCCTCCTCCTCCTTCTTCTTTAATCTATCAGCCATCCATACATCCTAATATTTTCTTTTAGATTCCCATGTTCCACTCAGATATAGGAGAATTATATTAAACCGGCAGTAAGTTGATTAATTTTACTGTGGAAAGGCAATTGCTTTAAACATAAGATTAACTCCAGCCTCAAACTCCTTTCCTTACTCAATAAATGCAGATTTCTTGATCATATGAGACATGAAAAATTTAGGTAGCATTTATAACTTACATAGTTTGGCATCACTAAGTAAAACATTTTCATGTATACCCTGTGGCATTTCTAAAACCACTTCCACAATTCACTAGCTGATTTCAATTCAACTCTTTTCACTTTAACTTCTTGCGAGCAAACATAGCTGGCACTTGATTTGGCTCTCTCAGTGTGCCTTCCCTCATGTCTATTTCCACCTCCTTCACAGATACAGAAATGCAATTACAAGGCATGGAAGTACTATTCTGCAGCCTCCATTATTTCTCAAAAGGTTATATTTTATAACACATATTCCCAGTTTTCTCTCCAATTCACCTCTAGTGTTTCTTTCCAAAATTCTCTTCTCTAATTTTCTAATTATTTTGAACAAACTACACATTCATTCTCCGGACTGTGGGTGTATTACACAAATAATCTCTCTACAGAAATCCTAAACCAAAATTCAATCCTATTGGGGTTGGGGAATTACTTCAGTTGGATATCAGAATAAAATTACTCCTCAGGTGATTCAGAAGTTTAATCTTATGGTTTCAAGCAGACATAGTCTGAATGTCTGACAGTTTTAAGTAGAAATGGGAATAAAACTATTTTCCTGGATCAGATCAGCCTCCAGTTAACCATGCCAACTTTCATTAATAAATGTTCTCAGAGTTTTGCTCTCCAAGCTATTTTCATTGTTTTTATTTCCTTTTTCAGACAATATACATTAAACAGGTGGGATTTTGAAATATAAAGCCTAGGACAATTTAAAGGTGTCCCAGGTGAATAAGACTACAACATTGTAAGAATGTCCCCAAACTAGGTCCTCAGTATTATATACATACTTAAACAACTTTATAGATTTTCAATAAAACTTTTGATGAATACTAATTTTAATAAAAGTCTTATATTATTAATATCAAAAATAAAAGTATAAAGCCTAAAAGATTATTTAAAATAAATTATGAACAGGTGTTTTATTACACAATTTTATTAAGTGTTTAATCAATGAATTATTAAAACAGTACAGTTTGTAATGCCACCTAGTGGATTTCTAACTGAAAAATGTCCCTTGAGTATAACGGATATATAATATGAAACATATGCAAAAAAAAAATGCTAATCCAGTCTTCCTGTATGTTAACACTATTCTTTCTCTGTGTCTGTAATATAGTATATATAGTATTTTACTTGAAAAATAAAGGATTAAAATTTTAAAAACATTAAATTAGAATAGAAAGGAAGAAAATGTATGTTTGAGAAGTTTATTTTTAAGTTTTCTATAGGTAGATAATGTTTAAATAGAATCTGAGAGACAATAGATAAATTCTTGGCACAATATGTTATAAATAACAGCCTATAAAGATGACTAAAATAAGTAAATAGCAAAGTGTGTGTGTGTGTGTATAAAATTTATGGTAATATATATTACATATACACATCAATGCATAAATTAAATTATTATTGGTTAATATCAGTTAAGTCTTTGATTTTTAATCCCATGTAATATGTTTGGATAAATACAAAGCTTTGGTTTGTAAATATGTCAGTGTACCAAAAATCTTCTGATCAAAATTCTTTAAGGAGGAAGCCCAAGAATGTCTGCTTCTGCAACCTCCCCAAGTTAATATGATACACAATAAAAGCTGATAATTGCTACTATAAATCATTATCTAGACTCAGTGACTAGTGTCCAGATTGCCTAAAACTAAAAAAATGAAACCTTATACAAAATATTGTCTTAGAATGGTTTTTATGTTTGGATATAAAAGTAGCATGACAATATTCACTAGTTCCAATTATCTATTGATTGATTTAAATACTGGCCTAGCCTATGATTCTTTGTTCCATCCTCTTTCCTCTCTTAACAATTACCCTGGCTCATATGCTTCATTTCCATGGTTTCAATACCACTTATATGCTGATATCTTCAAAATATATGTAATAAACTCATGTCTGTATCTTGACTCCAAAATCTATATGCAAATTCCTCCTAAAATAGCTCCATAGAGTTGCACAAATTTCACAGCATCCAGAGTTAAAGTCATTTATTCTATCTCTAAACCCCAAAGAAATTCATCAGATTTTAACTTCCCTATTTTAGTAATATAATCATCATCACAAAGAGAAGCAAAACACAAACATTTAAGTCTGATTCTTCCATTTACCAGAGTCTCATAATTTAGTCCTTAGAGCACATACTTTATACTTCATAGTCTTAAATCTACTTAATTCTTTCTCTCCACACTGGGATTACCTTAGCTAAACCTTCCTAATTTCTTTCTTTGATATTAAACTCAGTTCTGTTTCCCTCTAATCCACCTCTCCCCTTCACCCTATAGAGTGATACCAACGTGATCATTCTAAAATATAATACTTTAGACTGTTCCTAATATTCTTAAGTTCCTTTAAATGGCTTTTGAAATAAAATTTCTAAATTTTAACAGAAGTATCCCTGAGAGGCTCTTCCATAATCCAGTTGAACTAGAATCACCAAATGGTGTGCTTGTAGAAATGTGGATTCTAGGGTTTAATCCTAAACCATGGGGTGTGGGAAATAGTTTAAGGGACCATCCACTACAGAACAATTAGATGCTAAAAGGCACATTTTTTGAGGCTTTGCTTGCATTACAAGAATTAGGGAAATTTTTAAAGAATACCTTTTAAAACAAAAAGAAGTTGGTGCGAGATCTAGAAATACAATCACAAATTGCCTACAGTGTTACAAAGTAGTGCAATTGCTTGATTGTAGGGTAGTTCTATTTTTAAAGTTTTGAGGAAGCTCCATATTGTTTTTCACAGTGTCTGTACCAGTTTGTATCCTAACCAACAGTGCAAGAGTGTTCATTTTTCTACATATCCTCATCAACACTTGTTTCTTGTGTTTTTTATTTTAGCCATTCTGGGTTGTGAGGTGATATCTCATTGTAGTTTTGATTTGCCTTTCCTTGATGAGGAGCGATACTGAGCATCTTTTCATGCCCTGTTGGCTATTTGAATGTCTTCTTTGGAGAAAATTCTGTTCATGTCTTCAGCCCATTTTTTAATTGGATTATTGGGTATTGAGTTATATTAGTTCTTCGTATAGTATGGATACTAACCCTTTGTCAGATATGTTATTTGCAAATACCTTCTCCCATTCAGTAGGTTGCCTTTTAGTTTTGTTGATCGTTTCCTTTGCTGTGCAGAAACTTCTTATTTTGATGTAGTCCCAAGAGTTTATTTTTGCTTTTGTTTTTCCCTCCCTTGAAGGGACATATCTAGAAAAATTTTACTACAGACAATGTTGGAGGGATTATTTCCTGTGTTATCTTCAAAAATTTTTATGGTTTCAGGTTTCACATGTGGGTCTTTAATCGATTTTCCAGTATATCTTGAAATCTGGAATTGTGATGCCTCCAGCTTTGCTTTTCTTTTTCAAGGTTGCATTGGCTATTTGGGGTTATTTGTGGTTCCATTCAAATTTTAGGATTGTTTGTTCTAGTTCTGTGAAAAATGCTGTCAGCATTTTGAAAGGGATTGCATTAAATATGTAGATTGCACTGAGTAGTATAAGCGTTTTAGCAATGTTTTTCTTCCAATCCATAAGCTTGGATTTTTGTGTGTGTGTTATTGGTTTCTTTCATTGGTGTTCATAGGTTTCATAGTACAGTTTTTTGCCTCTTTGGTTAAGTTTATTTCTAAGTATCTTATTGTTTTGGATGCAGTCATAAACGGGATCTGTGATCTGTCTCGTGTCTACTATCCATAGTATATTAATATGGCTATGGAAAAGAGAAATTTGAAGCTGTTTAATTATAATTAAATTAAAAATCAAATTTTCAAAAAACTAGGACTTAACCTATTCATTCTCTCTCTTTCTCTCTCCCTCACTTTTCTTTCTGTCACTTCTATGTTTGTTTTAGTACTTTAAAAATTGATTTACCAGTCTCTCTTTCTGGAACTGGAAATCAAGTCCCTCTTAGAATACAAGAGTAGAAGACAACACTTACATAAATACCACCCACTTGCTGTGTCCCTAGATGGATGAAGCTTATTTATCACTTAGAGCAGAATAAAACAAAACTATATTATCAGTATTAAATAAATCGCCAAGGGAGAGAATGGGTTATAGAGCAGACCTTGAATAGAGCTAAGGAAATTAGAAAAGGGAATTTAGATCCATAAGTTATACCAGAACAAGACAATCCTTAAAATGTTGAGAGCAATTTTGAATCCATCCCAATATAAATACAGCTTCAGGGGAATTGTCTGAAGAGGATGAGAATGATGTGTTCCTGTTTCCTTATCCTCCTCAAGGCAGAAATGCACAGCCAGAAAAAATATTGTCAATCCAAGCTTTAAAAGTCACTGCTAAATATAGCACAGACTCATCTAAAATGCAAAAAATAGAAACAATTGTCGTGTTTTTTGCACAGTGAGCTTAACTTTATCCTACTGACCTGTATTGTCCCTAATTTATAACTTCCTGCATGCGTTTAATCAGTGTCTATCCTTATTTTCTTTTTTTAAAGCATGTATTAGCAATAAATTTTCAATGCAGTATACTTATCTGGGGAAAACAGTTTGGATTTAACTAATTTCGACTTATTTTGAGCAATATCTTATTGTTAACTAATATATCCTCTCCAGGAAATAATTTAACCAGGAAAGAATTTAACCAGGAAAGAAGGTGGCAAATTGATCATTGAAATTTTTTGAACTTATGTAAAGCTATTAGGTTTACTTGATTCCTAATATAGATAAGTTTATTTTATGCAATGATACATATGCATATTCATTTAAGTGCACCCTTCAATTCATTAAAGGATGAAGAATAATTCAATACTCTTTTTGTATTTGTCATTGAAAAATTATAAGCATAAATTAATAGTTATACCTAACTGAAGATAACAGGAGACATAATAATTTTCAAATTATCAAATCTCAAAATAAGAAGTGGACACAACTAATCCAAATTTGAAATTCCTGAGGGGAGGGGAAAACATTTACCTTTTCCTTTCCCCATTGAATGTAAAATAATAGTAGTTTCACCTGATGTAGAGTAGAGTATGTTCTGGGATTAAAAGCTATTGAGAGTTACCTGCCTTTAGATTATTTTTAGGCATCAGGGAATTTATGACTATTAATATTGTCTGCTTCTTATTCTTGAAGTCATGTAAATGTTTTTGGAATGAATGAGTTATTATACAAAGAGAATGAATAAATGTCCCTGACATTGAGAATTGCTGTTGTTTATTTGTCAAGACACACTTAAGTCAAAATAAATTTTTTTTTTTTACATATATATTTGTAATTTGTCAGAGAGAGAGAGAGAGAGCGAGCACAGGCAGACAGAGTGGTAGGCAGAGTCAGAGGGAGAAACGGAGCAAGGAGCCCGATGTGGGACTCGATCCCAGGACGCTGGGATCATGACCTGAGCCGAAGGCAGCTGCCCAACCAACTGAGCCACCCAGGCGTCCCCAAAATAAATTTTATATAGCTTCTGAGAATAAAGGTGAGAGCTATTGGAGAAAGAATGTCTGCATTGTGTGAATGGTGTTCTGGGTCCTTGGATTCCCCAGGAGAAGGTTTAAGTGGGGATCTGCACTCAGAATAAAGACAGCCATAAACAAAGCAGTTTATTAAAGCAAAAGGACACACTCCAGGTGGGAGAGCTAGTAGGGTCCCAGAGGTGGAACCAGTGTCTCCTTGTTTTGGAACTGGATATTATTGGATCTCTCTGAGCTGGGAGGAGATGTGATGCCAGTGAGGTGATCTCTAATGGAGAAGGCTACAAACCATTTGGGAAATTCTTCCCATAGTTTGGGAGGGAGAGTTTTCGACCCTATAAAGTTTACACGGGAACCACAATGGCAGCCTTTGCCAGTGAGGGAGGGGGCTATTCCTGCAATGCAAATACATTATCGTGAGTCAAGGGGTTACCCTGGGACAGAGGTGGAAGATGAGAGTGCTTGTTCTGAACCTGTGGCTCTTGATCTGTCAGGCACAAGGTCTTGGAAGCTACAGGTCAGGATGTTGAGCTCCCAGGCTTATAATGTGTAGTTATTTGTTGTTGTTGTTGTTGTTTTATCACCTTCCTCGCACCCAGCTTCTGTCTCTATCATTTCCCCTTCAAGGACTTGGGACTCTGTCTTGAGCCATGCCTTCCACTGCTCTTGTCCAGCTTCTACCTAATGGAAAGATACTGGAATATTTTTTGAAAGTTTATGAGAAACAAGAATGTTCTGAAGCATTCCCATGGATCACCCTTCCATCTCCTGCTTTTCATTTTTTGCCTATGAACTCCCAATTTCTCCACTCTTCTTCACAAGAAATATGGTCAAGGATAGCTTCCAAAACTTACATATGAAGACTACGACCAGGGAAGGACTCTCCTGCTCCTTGTCATAGGTTGGAAAATCTACTACAGATTTCTAATTGACTTAATTTGATTCAGGCACACAGCTCAGACTCACACAAGTGTAGTCAGGACTGACATGACTGGCTCAACTGGGTCAGGTTATGCTGCAGGTGAAGGAGATAGGGTAATGTTAGATCAGAAAAAGCCAGTTGAAGCCCAGTAGCATGTATCAGGCCTAGTCTTAGAAAGGAAGCAACTCCTTTGAACTAGGAACTATTTCAAGTTTTTTATCCTTTTGGTTGGCAATTTCACATTTTCTCTATTTCCAAACATTTCTTGATGTTAGGAATAAAAAATAATGTACTAGCTATTGTTCTGAAGAAAGCAAACATATTTCTCTGCAACACATAAGAAAATATAATTTAAAAATAATATATGTATGAATTAACCTTATTGTGAGAATCACTTCACCATATATCCGTATATTAAATCATCACTTTGTACACCTTAAGCTTACATAATGCTGAATGTCAAATATAGCTCAATAAAACTGGGAGAAAAAAGAACACTTATAATTCAATAGTAAGACACACAACATAATATAAAACTCTGGAAAGGATTTTTCCAGAATTTTTCGAACATAAACTTCACCAAAGGATACATATGAATGGCCAATAAACACATAAAAGATGCTCAGTAACATTATCATAAGAGAACTGCAAATTAAAACTACAAGAACACATCCACACATATACATAAATTAAACAGACAATGCCAAGTTTGGGGTAAGGTGAGGAACAATTGGACTCTTACATTGCCAGTGGAAGTGGAAAGATTACAACCACTTTGGAAAAGAGTATGGCACTTTTAAATAAAGATAAATATACAATCACCATATGACCCACAATTTCCAGTTGTAGGTAGTTACCTAAAGAAAATAATATACCATATATTCACAAAAATATTTGTATACAAATGTTCTTAGCAACTAATTACTGATACATACAATAACATGGATAGAGCTCACAAGCTTTATGCTGAGCAGAAAAAGGCAGAAGGGTACATAAACTATTTGTTTATTGTACTCTTTTCTATTTATATGAAGTTGTGAAATTGCTAAAACTATAAAAAACAGCAAAAAATAAGCTATAATATTTTATAAATCTGACGTAGATGAGTTAATAAAATCACAAGAAGATCTTCTACTAAGGGTTTCATTCATAGTTTATATTCAAACAATACATTTAAGTTAGAGTAAAATGTCACTTTCTATACACCACAAAGTACAATCAAAGGGAGCCAAGAGAAAAATGTTTTCTTACTTTTTTCAGGTTTTTTTTGCTAACATTCTAAATCAAAAGACATTCAGATAACAAATGAAATATATGAGGGGAAAAAATAGCTCAGAAAAAGTAAGAGAATAATTGTGAGGTTTTCTTCTTTTTTAACAATTTATAATTAGGAGGAAGAACATGGAATCCTGCCAAAAAAACAAAGTCCTGATTTTTTTTTTTTACCACTTACTTGATACTTATCATAAAATCCTTAGTGAATAATGCATACAGAAGGTCTAAATGTGGGGCACCTGGGTGGCTCAGTGGGTTAAGCCGCTGCCTTCGGCTCAGGTCATGATCTCAGGGTCCTGGGATCGAGTCCCACATCGGGCTCTCTGCTCCGCAGGGGGCCTGCTTCCCTTCCTCTCTCTCTGCCTGCTTCTCTGCCTACTTGTGATCTCTGTCTGTCAAATAAATAAATAAAATCTTTTAAAAAAAAAAAAAAAGAAGGTCTAAATGTTTCAACTGTGTAAAATTAAATGTGAAGAAATGAATGTGTAAGAATTTCCTATTTGAATGTATTCCTTATACTCCAGCTAAAGAATCTGCTTTTGTTTGTAGTGATTATCAGATATTATGAAACATGAAGCTTGCCATTTAAGAAAAAAGTATTCTTTTAATAGATATATAACATAAGGTCTGCAAATAATTATTGTAAAAAATATGTCTGCTGGTGATAGATTTGTTGCACAATATCATTCATTTTTTTCCATGGGTATACTCAACGTTACACAATTAGTTGTTTCTAAAGATAGAAACAAAGAGATGTTTTCCCAGATTTTCCTCTAAACAGTTCTAATTTTGATAGAAAATGCCAACCTATTACCTAGGAACACAAATGTCCATGACACCAACCCAACATCTAAGTATTGTGAATGATTAGTTACCAGTTATCTGAATAGTTATCTTGGTGCTTCAGAGAGGTAGGGTTGGCAGATATAAACTGATTTTTTTCCCCAAAAATACTGGCTCAGCCTTTGTCACTAATGTAAGTACAGATATAAAATTATCTACTGATATAAAGTATGGAATGTAAAATTAGACCTTTTTATTTCCTTTTGAAATTTTTTTTTTAAAGATTTTATTTATTTATTTGACAGAGAGAGATCACAAGTAGGCAGAGAGGCAGGCAGAGAGAGAGAGAGGAGGAAGCAGGCTCCCTGCTGAGCAGAGAGCCCAATGCGGGACTCGATCCCGGGACGAGAGATCATGACCTGAGCCGAAGGCAGCGGCTTAACCCACTGAGCCACCCAGGTGCCCCCTTTTTGAAATTTTTTAAAAGATTTTATTTATTTATGTGACAGACAGAGATTACAAGTAGGCAGAGAGGCAGGCAGAGAGAGAGGAAGGGAAGCAGGCTCCCTGCTGAGCAGAGAGCCTGATGCAGGACTCGATCCCAGGACCCTGAGATCATGACCTGAGCCAAAAGCAGAGGCTTTAACCCACTGAGTCACCTAGGCGCCCCTCCTTTTGAAATTTTCATAGTAATTTGGAATTTTTAGCACAGTATTTTTTAACCTTATTTTAGCTCATGCTCTGAGAGCTGAGCTAACTTTTATTTCTAGAATTGATGTTACAAAGATATATTTCTTAATTTCTTAAATATGAATTCATTTTATAATATTTGGTGTGATGTGTCACAGCCCAATGACTTACCTGCCATCTCCAGAAAGTTTTTATGTGTTCACTTTAAAGAGCAATCTTTCCGGGTCATGACTCATAGGAAAAAGAACATGGACTTTGGAGTCTCAGTAAGTTAGAGTCTACCCTCAGCCATAAGGTCTACCAGTATAATGGTAGTTCTCTGCCCTAACCCTGATAACTTTTTTCCTGTTAAACGAGAATAGTATTTATCCTTCAGATTTTCTGTGAGAATCAACTGAGTACTGACCTGAAAATACATAGGACAATAACAGGCATATAAGTGGCTCAACAACCGCTCAGTATTTCTGAATTGTTGAAATGACATCCTAGGGCCATTCAGTTAATACTCTATATACATGTCAACATTTATTTTGACAAGCAAAAATACAAATAGTAAAATTAAATTATTTTAAATTAAATAGTTTCTTTTTCGGACACCCATTATACTTGTATGAACTATTATGGTAAATATTGTACTTTCAACACTGGATCTGTTGACATGCAGTAGAAACCATCCAGAAATTCATCCAGATGAAACATGCAGAAAAGAGTAAAAAAAATAAGTAAGAGCAGGGCACCAGGAAGTGATGAAACAATCTCACATGACCTAAAATAGATGTAATATGTATAACATATGTCACTATAGTTTGTGAAGTAAAGGATGACATAACAAATATTTGATGAAATACTAGTCAAAATTTCCGAAAATACAATGAAAATATTAATCGGTAGATTCAAAAATCTCAGTGAACCCCTGACTTAATAACACAGTCACAAGCCAGAAGGAAGAGTAACTGCAAGACAATTTGCTTGTTTTGATTGTTTAATGAAGTTTATTTGAGGCAGTTTCTCAGGTTGGGTTAACAATGGTCAGCATGTCAAAAATACTGTAAATAATCAGGTTTCTATTTTTTAACTTTGAAGAAAGTGCAGATAAACAATATTGACCAATTATTTACTTTTGAGCTGTGTAAGCTTTAGCACATAATACATACTAACAAGTTAAAATTTCTGTAATATTTTATTTGCCATTGTGTTTTTAGGAGGTTAAAAATAAGTTTTGTCTCTCCAGAAATCAATACTTAGAAAGCAACAAAGGATCTTCATCCTAATTTAAATGCTCCAGGTAATTTTTTCCAAGGCAGAAAATAGAGGTTTTTGTCACTCTACTGAAGGAGAGATGCTATGATAGAAATGGGGGTAACCAGCAAGACCATGTCTATCATTCTTCTCAAACAAGAAAACTTATACTTAGCTAGAGAAAATTACCCCTTTCTAGTTGTGGGGCTGAAAAGGGGCCAGAGTACAACTTCTCTGAGCTTTCACCAAAGAAGACCATTATGGCTATAAAATCTAAGAAATAATAAACAAAGTGTGATTTAAGTGCACTCTAAAACTAGAAGAGAGGATATCATGGCATTAGCTAAATTAAGAGAAGAAAGGATTGATTTTCCATTTGTTTATTATTTTAAAATAACAGTTATAACTATCTCAACCAAAATTCTCTAAAGTTGCATTTCTAAAAAGGAAAAAAGGAAAGACAGAATACTTATTAGGCTAAATAAGCTTTTATAAGCCTAAAGATGATATCATTAACTGACTTGTTTAAATATATAGTTAAATCACTTTCTTCAGGAGTGTGAGTGAATTAAAACATTCCCTTCATAAAGCAAACTGTATGTGAAGAATTATTTTCCAGTTCAGAGCTTTCATTCTTAAGTTCAAGTTACATAGCAAATTCTCAATTATTATGACTTAAACTCTGTTGTGGCCAATAATATTTTTAATAGGTGCCAAAAATCCTAGAATATTGCACATTATGAGGATTATATATACTATTTCATTCCATGCTGTATTGGGAGTGATCTGGGGAGGCTGAAGTATCAGGATCCAAGCTTCCCAAGATTTTTGCTTTATTCTTACAGTGGGGGGTTTGTGAAAATGGGATGGGGGCAAGTAGGGCTCAAGTGTCCCCTGAAAGAGTGCCTTAGAGTCACTCAATTCTTAGTCAAGCTCCTTGGTAAACTGTTTATGTCACAGCTCTTCACCTTTCCATGTGGAGATCTTCACTAGAAAAACACTTCAAGCTCTTTACCCACCAGCTGTCCATTTCTTTCTGTGGAAGAAGTGAGTTGGAGATTAGAGATTTAAGAAAAAGGAGCCTGGACAAGCTCAGCTTAGTTCTTTCCTCTTTTAGAGTCAGGGGTCTCTTCATGCCATAAATTTTATAAGGGTAAGTTCAATATAGGAAGTTTGTGGTTTTCCAGCTATGTCTGTACCTGGGTGAGTAAGTGTAATTCTTCGATGCACTGTTAGCAAGCCATGTCTTCCAACCTAGCTTTTGTCGTAAATAAAGATGATAGATTAATCTCCATCTGTCTGACTCCTTCATCTAAGCCACACTTTCTCCTGTTGCACTCTTTGTATATATTTATGAAGGCTCCTGTTTCATTCTATTGCATTTTAAATTTATTCATCTCTTTCACGGGGCTGTCATGCCCATTTAGGCAGAGCATGTCGGTTTCATTGCCCTATTTTAACTGCTTAAAAGGTTTAAATATAGGAAATAGGCAATGAATGTTTGTGGAGTAGATGGATCAAAAGTGTAGCAAGAATCCTATATGATAAAGTTTATCTTGGATATGTTTTACATAACAAATCCTAAAATAAATGTTCAGTAATCTCGTTCAGCAGGCTTGGTGCTGTTTACTGGAGTACGAAACATAAAGGGGATAGATTAGTTCTAACAGGAGCTGCAAAAGGGAGCCAACCTCCATCCTTAACCTGCTGAATGAACTTTGTAGAATCAGAGGACTTTTCCAAGTAATTAAACAACCTCCAAAACACATAACAGTTTTCCGTTTCTTCTGTTTGATAGTTCATCCTTAACCTGTGGTTCTTTGTGTGATTCTTTCCACATAGATCAAGTGAAAGAAATAGAAGTTTTATAGAAGGTAAAAGAGAACACACTGGCACAATTACAGGAGAAAGCCTTTGAAACTACAGGTATTTCTCATTCTTTTAGCAGAACAGACTTTGTTTCAAACCAGCCGTTTGATTCTCTAGGGTCATATTTCTTAGACTATCCCAACATTATAAACATTGTGGCATGAATTAAAAATATATATATATATATATATATAATGTATATATGTATATATACATATGTGTATGTATAAATACATATACATATATATGCATGTATATATTCTAATATTATATATATTCTAATACTAATTTAGAACCATAAGATTCAAATAAAATGGTCCATGTATGAATTTAGGATTATCAATATAGTCAAAGAAAAATATATTACTGGAAGTAGGGAATGTTAAAACACTTACTAATATTTATTTACTGAAATATTGGCTTATGAAATAAAAAATAGCCAGGACTTTGTAAGTATTAAATAAAATGTAAAATGCTTCCAGGTCATGTTATATGCCTCAAAAATCGGGCAAGAATTTTTCCATTTCCTTTCTTTTCCAAGAGGAAAATAATAGTAATAACTGTGATATTGAACCTCCTCTGGGATTTGGTAAAACATTATAAAAACTCCAACCTGTGCATTTTTGGTTTTCAGGACCTGAACTGAACATGACCTTATCCCATATTTCCAACTTCCTTTCCAAAATTGAGAAATTAGTGATTTATAACGTCATGTCATTTTTGGCTGAAGTAACATATCATAAATGATGTTGCACGTTGCTACAACATGCAGAGTGTTGAACAAATATTTCTCTTCTCTTTCCCTTTTCTGTGTTGTTTATTCACTTGTATTCCTAGAAGATGCCAACTCAACACAAAACTATCTGGCAAAGAAATCTTTAAATGAGTGGAAAGACCCAACTATATTTTTTGGTTTAGGAATTGTACTAGCTATAGAATCCCTCAAGCCTACAGGAAGAAGCTATTAAAATGGATTCCCTGCATGTTCATTTTAAATGGGTCAGAAGGTTACATAACAACATAAAATAGCACACTAGAGTTTTAAAAATGATTTATACTTTGTTACATTTATTAATACTAATAACTCTGAACATTTTATATAGAAAAAAAAGCACTTTGCTCTTGAAAAATATCATGTCCATCTGTGGACATATGGTGTTTGTAAAGTGTCTTTATTCACAGCTTTATATCCTTATTTCCAGATTTCCTATGAAGTGTGGTTTTTGTCTCAAATTTAGGCTTTTCTTCCATCTTCTGGAGAAAAGTGGCTCTTGATATTAGTAAAGAAAAAAGGTATATTCTGTGTGAAGTCATGATATGTTATCAAGAAAATATATGCAATTAGCTTGAAGAAATGATTTTATAAAGAATAGGCATGTTTTATAATTTCTAGTAATTTCTATAAAGGCCTTTACTCATTTAATTTAGTTAAGAAAATTTTCATACCATTTAATTCATGCCTAGCATTACTATGAATACTTTTCATTACTATGCACTTCTTTCAACAAACTTAGTTACTCCCCTATCATACACTATGAGGTAGCATCTGTTACCATCCCTGTTTTATGGGTAAGAAAATTAAACCACACTGTTTTTAAGGAATGGCTGAAGTGACTCAGCTAGTGTGATGAAACTGGCTCTAGAGACTGAGCTACAGAGCCTGTGATCTTGCTCCTAATGCAGTTACTGAAACCCTAGAAAATCAAGGAGAAAAGCAAGCACTTCAAAATACTACATAATATTCTTATCTACTCTTCTCTATAATCCTATGCCAAGGGAGTGAATTTATGCTTGCATATATCTCAACAGTTATGCCCACATTAGCTACACAAAATTGTATCTCACTTAACCTACAATTTTATCATAAATTTAAGTCTGCTTTTATATAGTGAATTTGACTATCAATTTGGAAGATGAATAAAATATTACTCTATGTTTGTATACTTATCCTTTACGGAGGTTGAGATTGAATACCATTTTCTCTACAGATAATAATTGTGATTAATATTTGGAGAATGGGGCTTAACTTTTTCATAATATAAACAGCATCATGTAGGTGTAATTATTCCTATTTTAATGAGGAGGGAACCAAACACAGGATGATCAGATAGGTAATTGGATGTCACACAACTTATGGACTAATACAGGATATGGATAGGCTGTTTGACTAGAATCTCTGGTCTTGTATATATTATATTCTTTCCCATTGAGTAAACCATCGTGCCTTGGAAGTTGTCCAGGGTCAAAGGCTAAGTGAATTGCCAAGACCGTAGATGCGTTTAGACAATTTGACATTGGAAAGGCTTGTATCATTTACTTACTCAGCTAGACTGGAGATGTTACCCAACCTCTGCCAGTATTAGAAACTTTCTCTTCCTCTGGATCCATCTATCTTTTTATCTCTACACATATGTAGAAATATATAGAAATGTATTTGCTTAAATTATTTTAAAATAAAAAATAACAATTTAAATATACCTATACTTTAATAATCATTTGCATTTAAATGTTATACATATGTTTGACTTATTTCATTCAGCATAAGCTCTTCCAGTCCCATCCATGTTGATACAAAAGTTGGGCATTCAATAAGTCAAGCAGAGAGAGTCAATTATCATATGGTTTCACTTATTTGTGGAACATAACAAATTACGGAAGACATGGGGAGAAGGGAGTTGAGGGAAATTGGAGGGGGAGATGAACCATGAGAGACTATGGACTCATCTAAGGGTTTTGAAGGGACGGGGAGGTGGGAGGTTGGGGGAGCCTGGTGGTGGGTATTATGGAGGGCACTTATTGCATGGAGCATTGGATGTGGTGCATATACAATGAATTCTGTTACACTGAAAAGAAATTAAAAAGTAAAATAAAATAAATATTAAAAGGAAGTTATACATATGTATATATACATGTATATAGTTTTATTTTCCTTTTTTGTATATTTTTAAATAATTTTGGCATTTTTAGTTACTTTGTAATGCCTAGGATGTATTAATATAATAAAACATCATTTCTCTACCTCATTTATTTGTTTTGCCATTTTTGAAGAAGTCCTTTAGCTGTGTTGACACAGTAGCTGAATAATTTTTGTGTCCTATCTTCCTAATACTAATCCAGCAAAAGAGAAATGATACCCATTAGTTTCAACCAAGTGCCAAAATAGAGACTGAAAACTGACTGGCCCAACTTCAGGCAGGATCCAGCTCTAGAAATAGTCCCTGTAGCAGGTTAATGAGATGTGTGCCAGTTCTAACTCACACACTCCACCCTTGAGTCCGGAATTGGAGCTGTACATGAGAAAAGGATGGATTGAGAATTGGTAAGATATGGCTCCCCAAATGAATATGAAGAGGAATTAATATAAACACGGAGAATGCTGACTGACCTAAATCAATAACTATAGCCAAGTTAAGTGAATAAAGCAGATAATTACTGATCTCTTGAAGTTTATATTCTTGTATATGAAGACAGGTTATAAATATATATATAAAGCAAAGAGTTGATATAAATGAATTTATAATGTTATACTCATAATATCTGGTAGCGTTGATATCAGATAGTGCTTACTTTTATAAATTTTCTAACTTTTCTGTGAGCTAGAACATTTCTTTTAGTCATTTAAATATACTGATTTACTAATTACTCATACTGATCTTTAGGACATTTAGAGTCTGATAGGAGAGATGAGATATGTAAATACATTTCTTTTTAAATTTTTTTTGCTTATACTTTTTAAAGTTGGAATAATAAATTAAAATTATAATTAAGGCATAAAATTTTTAGGGCCCCAGGAGTTCAAGCAGATTTTCTATGAGATAAGATATACTAATGGTATAGATTTTATTAACAATATGATACACCTACCTAGCATAGACTAAACAACCCAAGTGAAGAATTTTGGTCAATATAGCATAAACATAACAGAATGATGACAACTTAATCCTGTGCTTATATAAGCAATGTGTATCTGGAGAAGGTGTTTGACAATGTGCAGTGAAATAGTTATAACATTTCAATAATTGTTCATGTATATCTTATTTTAAACAATCTTGATAGTAATTTCCTAATCTTTTGAGTTTGTATTTATATTTGAGCAAAAATTATTGCCTTTAATATAGTTGTTTCTTTGTAGTGTGTCTTCATTTATTTTAACATATACAAAACACAACTGTGTAGAAATGATGAGTAGTTTTTACTATAGTACTTTATGATGAAACTCTTTATATAATAAAAGTAAAACAATTATGATTTCAGAGGTTACAAATGATGGCGCATTTTAAAAAGAAAATTACTTTTATTGGTTATAAAAATTCCTCCTTGATATAAATGACCCCCAAATTTTCTCACTTGAGTGAGATATTTTGGTTACCTTTTTATTGATCTAAGAAATTATGGCCATATTGCAGAATTTTCCTTATTCTTAAACTTTTGGACTTTTGTATCTTTCTCCTTTCAGAGCCTTACATTTTCTTTTATGCACTTAAAAGCTCAAAGATCATTGTTTGTAATATTAGCAGAAAAGCAGAGAGTACCTGGACTTACTTTTCCATTAATAAGCCAAGACAGATGCTTGGAAAAAACTTGTGATACAGAACAGCTATAAATAACTGGAAAATGTAGAAAATATTCGTTGATGCAACACTATGCTTAGAGGAGAATTATAAAAGTCCCCAGAGCTCAAAAAATAAAAATTTAAAAAAATGAATAAATCTGAACCAAAAGTTGCAAGCTAACTTTCAAGCTATAGTCACAGTAGGGGCATTTACTAGCTATCTTTAAGAATACTGGTGTTTAATGCTGGACCCTAGAATGTATAGCACCTCAATGAAAATGTTGACAAAAAAATCCCCTAGATTAACAAAGGTAGCTGAAAAGGAAAATTGTTTATTTTGCATTTATAACATGCAAAGAAGTTCATACAGAGAAAATATTAAATAGTTCTCAGTTTGGTAGCAGCCAGGGACAACTAACAAAAAGTAATTGCAGGGGTGTCTGGGTTGCTCAGTGGGTTAAGCCTCTGCCTTCGGCTCAGATCATAGTCTCAGGGTCCTGGGATCAAGCCCTACATCTGACTCTCTGCTCAGTGGGGAGCCTGCTTCTCTCTCTTTCTCTGCCTGCCTGCTTCCTTGTGATCTCTGTGTGTCAAATAAATAAATAATATCTATTAAAAAAAAAGTAAATGCAAAGTACTCCCATAGATAAAGTTAAAGAAGGTCTCACTAGACTACAAACCCTACTAAAAATGACTAAAAATCCAAAATTAAAAAATAACCAAAGAAACAGCAAATCATGAGTGATATTCCCCAGAACTGAACATCATGGAACTTCACATGATGCAAATGTTGAGTGATACAGTCTAGCTGAATAAGAAAATAATACAAGACTTTCACATATGAAATGGACAAAATATACCTACAACTTTGAAAATTCTCTTACCCTGTGACTCGGGACTCTCTATCCAGTGTTTTATTCAGTGGGAGGGAATGCAATGTCATATAAGAGCAGAGATTCAGGTCACACTGCTGATTCACATTTTACATTTGTCCATGTGGCATCCAACTATCAACCTGATCTTCCACTGCCTAGTTTTATCCTCATTAAAATAGGAATAATTATACCTGCTCATAAAGTTACTATGAATCTGTTAGGGATTAAATTGAATCTGTAGATCACTTTGGTATATTAGCAATTGACATTTAATATTTAAACAATCCATGAATATGAACATGAGATGTGTTCCCATTTATTTATATCTTCTTTAATTTATTTTATTATTTATTTTATTTCATTTTATTTCATTTTTTTCAGTGCTCCAAGATTCATTGTTTATGCACCACACCCAGTGCTCCATGCAATATGTGCCCTCCTTAATACCCACCACCATGATCACCCACCCTGCCAATCCCCCAAAAACCCTTAGTTTGTTTCTCAGAGTCCATTGTTTCTCATGGTTCATCTCCTCCTCTGATTTTACCCCCTTCACTTTTCCCTTCTTTCTCCTAATGTCCTCCATGTTATTCCTGATGTTCCACAAGCAAGTGAAACTATAAGATAATTTGCTTTTTCTGCTTGACTTATTTCAATCAACATAATCTCCTCCAGTCCCATGTTTGTTGATGCAAAACAGGTATTCATCCTTTCTGATGGCTGACTAATATTCCATCATGTGTATGGACCACATCGTCTTTATCCACTTCTCTGTTGAAGGGTATCTCAGCTCTTTCCACAGTTTGGCTATTGTGGACATTTCTGCTATGTACATTGGACTACATATGGCCTTTTTTTTCACTGCATCTGTATCTTCGAGGCAAATACCCATTATTGCAATTGCCGGGTCATAGGGTAGATCTATTTTTAATTTCTTAAGAAATCTCCAGTTTTCCAAAGTGGCTACACCAACTTGCATCCCCACCAACAATGTACGAGGGCTCCCCTTTCCCCATATCCTCTCTAACATTTGTTGTTTACTGCCTTGTTAATTTTGGCCATTCTAACTGGTGTAAGTAACTGGTGGTATCTCAATGTGGTTTTGATTTGAATCTCCCTGATGGTTAAGGATGATGAACATTGTTTCATGTGTTTGCTAGCCATTTGTTTATCTTCATTGGAGAAGTGTCTGTTCATGTCTTCTGCTCATTTTTTGACTTAATTATCTGTTTTTTTGGGTGTTGAGTTTGAGAAGTTTTTGTATAGATCTTGGATATCAGCCTTTTGTCTGTAGTGTCATTTGTGATTATCTTCTCCCATTCCGTGGGTTGCCTGTTTGTTTTGTCGACTGTTTCCTTTGCTGTGCAGAAGCTTTTGATCTTGATGAAGTCCCAAAAGCTCATTCTTTGTTTCCTTTGCCTTTGGAGACGTGTCTTGAAAGAAGTTGCTGTGGCCGATGTCAAAGAGGTTACTGACTATGTTCTCCTCTAGGATTTTGATGGATTACTGCCTCATGTTGAGGTATTTCATCCATTTTGAGTTTATCTTTGTGTATGGTGTAAGAGAATGGTCAAGTTTCATTCTTCTGTACATAGTTGTCCAATTTTCCCAGCACCATTTATTGAAGAAACTCTCTTTTTTCCACTGTATATTTTTTTCCTGCTTTGTCAAACATTATTTGACCATAGAGTTGAGGGCCCATATCTGGCTCTCCACTCTGTTCCATTGGTCTATGTGTCTGTTTTTGTGCCAGTACCATTCTGTCTTGGTGATCAGAACTTTGTAATAAAGCTTGAAATCAGGCAATATGATGCTCCCAGCTTTTTTTTTTTTTTTTTTCGTTTTCAATATTTCTTGCCAATTTGGGGTCTTTTCTGGTTCCATACAAATGTTAGGATTGTTTGTTTCAGCTCTTCGAAAAATACTGAGGATATTTCGGTCAGGATAGAATTGAAAGTATAGATTCCTCAGGGCAGTGCAAACAATGTTTATTCTTCCCATCCATGAGCATGGAATGGTCTTTCATCTTTTTGTGTCTTCTTCAATTTCTTTCTTGAGTGCTCTGTCCTCAGAAGTACAGATGTTTTACCTCTTTGGTTAGGTTTATTCCAAGGTATCTTATGGTTTTTAGTGCTATTGTAAATGGAATCAGTTCTCTAATTTCCCTTTCTACAGTTTCATTGTTAGTATATAAGAAAGCAACTGATTTATGTGCATTGATTTTTGTATCCTGCCACATTACTAAATTGCTGTATGAGTTGTAGTAATTTGAGGGAGGAGTCTTTTGAGTTCTCCACATAAAGTATCATGTCACCTGCGAAGAGAGTTTGACTTCTTCTTTGTCAATTTGAGTACATTTTTTTCTTTTTGTTGTCTGATTGCTTTTGCTGGGAGTTCTAGTACTATGTTGAACAATAGTAGCAAGAATGGACATCCTTGTTGTGTTCCTGATCTTAACGGGGAGGCTTTCACCTTTTCCCCATTGAGAATGATATTCACTGTGAGTTTTTCATAGATGGATTTTATGAAGTTGAGGAATGTTTCCTCTATCTCTATAACCATAAGTGACTCTTAATCTCACAATACTCTGAATAGTTTTAATCAGGAAAGGATGCTGTATTTTGTTAAATGTTTTCTCTGTATCAATTGAGAGGACCATGTCATTCTTCTCTCTTCTCTTATTAATTTTTCTATCACATTGATTGATTTGCAAATGTGAACCACCCTTACATCTCAGGGATAAATCCCACGTGGTCATAGTGGATAAATCTTTTAAATGTACTGTTGGATCCTGTTAGCTAGAATCTTGTTGAGAGTCTTGGCATCCCTGTTCATCAGGGATATTGGTCTGAAATTCTCCTTTTTGATGGGGTCTTTGCCTGGTTTGGGGAATCAAGGTAATGCTGGCTTCATAGAAAGAGTCAGAAGTTTTCCTTCTGTTTCTATTTTTTGAAACAGCTTCAGGAGAATAGGTGTTATTTATTCTTTGGATGTTTGGTAGAATTCCCCAGGGAATCTATCATGTCCTGGGCTCTTATTTTTTGGGTCGTTTGTAACAATGTTTCATAGTTTTCATTTAATAAATCTTTCATCTCCTTGGTTAAGCTAATTCCTAAGTATTTTATTCTTTTTGATAGTATTATAAATGGAATTGTTTTTGTTATTTCTTTCAGATTGTTGATTTTTTATACAGAGAAATGCAACTCATTTTTGTTGTATCCTGCTACCTTGGTGAATTTATTTAGTAGTTCTAACAGGTGTTTTTTGTTTTTGTTTTTGTTTTCAACTCTTTAGGGTTTTCTATATATAATATCATTTTATCTGCAAACAGTGGTAATTTTATATCTTACTTTACAATTTTAATGTCTTTTATTGTTTAATTGTTCTGGCTAGAACTTCCAGTAGTATGCTGAATACAAGTGTCAAAAGTGAGCATTTTGCCCTATTCCTAATCCTAGAGGAAATATTTTTAGTTATTCACCGTAGAGTGTGATATTCACTGTTCATTTTTAATATATGACTTTTATTATGTTGAAGTGACTTCCTTCTATTCCTGGTTTATTGAGTGTTTTTATCATGCAAGTATGTTGAATTTTGTCAAATGCTTTTCCTACATTGATTGAGCCATGTAGGTTTTTTAGTTTCCTTCATTCTGTTGATGTGACATGTTGAATTAATCAATTTTCATGCTGAACTATCCTTGAATTCCACAAATAAATACTATTGGTTATGGTGCAAAATTCTTTTAATATGCTGCTGAATTTTGTTTACTAGTATTTTGTTGAGGATCTTTGTATCAGTGTTCATAAGAGATATTGATCTGTAATTTTCATTTATTGTAGTATCTTTGGCCTTTAAATGAGTTAGGAATTATCCCTTTCTCTTCAGGGTTTTGTTGTTGTTGTTGTTGTTGTTTATTTGTTTTTTGGTTTTTGGTTTTTGGCATTTTTTTGGAAATATTTGAGAAGGATTGGTATTAGTTCTTAAATGTTTGATAGAATTCACCAGTGAAGCCATGTGGTCTAGAACTTTTGTTTGCTGGTAAGTTTTTTATTACAGACTCAGTCTCTTTTTACTAGTTAATTGTCTGTTCAAATTTTCTGTTTCTTTATTATTCAGTTTTGGTAGATTTTGTGTTTCTAGGAATTTTTCCATGTAACCTAAGTTAAATAATTTGTTGATATACAATTATTCATAGTACTCTTATTTTTAAATTTTTTAAAAAATATTTATTTACTTATTTATTTATTTGACAGAAAGAGCAAGAGCACAAGCAGAGGGAAAAGTAGGCAGAGCAAGAGGGAGATGCAGGCTTTCCACAGAACAGGAAGCCCAATGTGGGGCTTGATTCCAGGAACACAGGATCATGACCTGAATGGAAGACAGACACTTAACAGGCTGAGCCACCCAGATGCCCATAGTACTCTTTTATATTCATTTTTATTTCTGTAGACTTGGTATTAATGTCCTTACTTTCATTTCATATTCTAATAACTAGAGTCTTTATTTTTTTTTCTTCATCAATATATAGAATCTATAGAAAGTATTAAGATCAAACATACAGAATAAGGAAGGACATAAGAATGTCTCCTTGATTTCTAGCTTATATTACTGATGGTCCTGTTAAGATGGGAAAGCATGGGAGAAGGTACAATGATAGGATCAAACAAGGAAAAGCAAACTGAAGTCATGTTTCTATATCTCCAAAGTCTATGCTTTGCTCAATTCCTAATAACCTTCTCTCCTATTTGCTATAGAAAAAGCCCATTCTTTGTGGTCTCCTTCCTTAGTATGCTATAACTTTCAAGGAGACAGGGGTTTGCTTTATATAATACATCCACACCTCTAGAATACATCAAATAAATGTAAAATATGAATAGAATGAGAATGTTAATTATTTTGTATCAAAATGAGTTTCCTACCTCAAACATATAGTTGTTCTTTAGCATTTCTTGTAAACAAAATTTGCATCCATCACTCACAAGAATGACAGATTCACAGAGAAAATTCACTAGAGTAAGGACAGGAAGCTATACAGAGAAAGCAATGTCTTTAGGGCCCATCAAGAAATCTATTTGGTGAGTTATATGAAATTGCCAGCATCTGATCCTTTTTTACCTACAAGAAAATGCAGTCTCATATAGTTTAACCAAATAGCAGGTCCAGCAAAAGGTCAAGTAATTTTTTTTTTTTTTGAGAACTCTAATGGTGTTAATCTTATAAGTAGGTCTTCTTTTCTATTCACTGGTATTCATATTACTTGGAAAATCTCTGACTTTAGTTTTTTTTTTTTTTAAGTATTTTTTTAAAGATTTTATTTGTTTATTTGACAGAGATCACAAGTAGGCAGAGAGGCAGGAGAAAGAGAAAGAGAGAGAAGAAGAAGCAGGCTCCCTGCTGAGCAGAGACCCTGATGCGAGACTCAATCCGAGGACCCTGGGATCATAACCTGAGCCATAGACAGAGGCTTTAACCCACTGAGCCACCCAGGTGCCCCTAACTTTAGTTTTTTGCATGTATTTCATCTTTTGCTCCCTTACAGACTAGTGAAAACTCAATATATATACATTTATTTAATTTTTTAAAAAGAGAATCTGGTAATGAATCTTTTTACCATTGCTTTCCTTGGGACAGAGATTGCTTACCAGGTATAAAATTTTTACTCCCTATCAAAATGTATTAAAATCCATTAAGGTTGATCATAGATATTAGGTGTTTCAACTCCGTATTTGATAGATATCAAACACAAACCACCACATTTCCCTCTTAGTCTAATTACACAGACAATAAGCTTTATATTTTTGTAACATTTTTTCTATAGATAATACCACATTTTCAGTTTTTTTCACCAATATAATGTAATTACTATGCTGATATTAATTAATCAACTATTTATTAGTGCAATAGAAACAATCAAAATTTTCTAAAATATTAGATGATTTATCAATAAAATAAATGAAGTTTTATTAAGCATAAAAGTACATATTTTGTATTGAAATTTAAAGATATTAAATAAGTCAGGCCATTGAATTCCATTTTCATCATTATGTTACAATGTGATGCATACATTTTATTTTCTATTGACTGTATTAACTTCAAGTAATATTTTGTCACTATGTTTTTTTGGCAGGGGGAGTATGAATAGAGATTAGGTGACTGTGAGATATATACTAACTTGGCCTTTTATATTGCTCTCCTGTGTGATGCTGGACCCTGCTCATTATACAATAACACAATAAAAGTTAAAAGATGAAATTGCAAGATGAATAAGCTGCATTCAATTGAGCATGGTTCAGGGGATATACAACTGCTAAGAATCTCGGGAACTAAGCTGACATCCCTGAGAATCCCAGAAACTACTTGTCTTCTGTAAAGCAGAAATATGGATTCTTGCCACATCTAATTCATTCAGCTGTCATAGTGATGAAAAATGAGATAATGATGGTGAAAGAACACAATGAATAAATTGTTATAAAAATATACTTAGATATCTGTTTTAAAAATTTTTTTAGATATCTATTTTGTATAGATAAGGAAACTTAGATTTAGAAAGACTAAATGACTAATTAATTATAAACCTTCTTTTAAAAATCTGTGTGATCTTTCTTTGACATTTTATAGAGAATGATACAAACTTTAAGACAATAGTTAGAGTAATAGCTCCTGCATTTTATAATTTTTAGCCTAAGTCATTCCTGTTGCAATTTAGTTCAATTCTCTGGTCTTGCTGTGGAGCAAGGAGAGAACAGGTGTTCATCTACCCATAGAACAGATCATTGATATCACTGCATAATATGCTATTATTAGATTCTTTCCTTAGCTGTATTTTATCAAAGTCACACAAACATAATTTTTGAGATCTTACCTGTTATCTTAATTTTATTTTGAATCATCTCTCTTTTTTCCCCTACTATGCTGCCTCTGATGTTTTTTCTTCCTTTCTTTATAGTTTTTTTTTTTTTTTTTAATTTGAGGCATTGAATTTGGAAACACTATTAATGACTAGGTCAATATCAGTTGTTTTTTCCATATTCTCTGGGTAATAGATTCATTTTGAATATTTAAGACTCGTGCTTGATAGTAACCTTAATTGGTTTCATTTATTGTTTCAAATAAATTATGGTAATCTGCTACACTCCATTCCTCTAAAGTGGGAAAATGTATGTCAAGCTTCATATTGATGTAATTATATATCATTTTTCTTATATTCCCTCATTATTATTATTATTATTATGCACTCAATTTAGCTTTCTTTTGAGGTTGGGATGATTGATCAATAGTATTTTAAAAGGCCTCACACTTATTTTTCACTAATGGTACATAAGAAATATATATAATATAGGCTGAAATAGAATCACATTTATTTTAATGATAACAAAACTTTTGATGAGAGAATCAATATCATCCTTATTGGTTTTAGCAAAGTTTAAGCATCTTAGATCAGTTCGAGAAAGGTAAATTGTCAGTGGAGTCATTATGTTTTCCTTGTACAGTTGTACAGTTATCATTATTATCTTGGAGTCCTTCTTGGACTTTTCTTTGGCTACAAGGCCTTTTATTCTATAAAGAAGCCAAATATTACTTATAGGTAATGAAAAACAATGGTAAACATACCATTTAACAAATTTGTAATATATTACCCAATGATAATCAAATAAACGCCCTCAGCCAATTCACACAGTCCTGTCCTTCACTCCATAGCTTATTATTGCATTGTGTTTTAGACAATAAATTAAATACTAAAAATTTTTTGTAGTACTTTAAAGAACTTTCACTCCAATAATAAAATTTTCATATAGTTATCTGGAAATGTTTTTATTAGTTTTAATTCTAAAGGATTAGCAGAATAGAAAGATGTCTGCATAAAGGAATTTTTATTTGAGCATAAAATGAAATTATTATAACTGATACGACTATAAAATTTCTACATGAATAAGGACAAATTTCTAGGAAATAAAAAATAAAATGAAAAAGGAAGAAACAATATATAAAACAATAGAAATAGGTAACATATGTGCTATGGAAATACTTTTGTTGTTTTAAGTATCTCTTCTGTGGTTTTGGACCTAATATTTACTTTTAGACTTTCCAGTTTTAAGCAGCACAATTAAGAAAAAATATCCCCTTCTCTTCTCAGAAAGGTTTATATTATTGAGACGCATCTGCAGCCCTAAACCATAATACATAAACAAAACAAAACAAAAAACTAGCCAAATGCAATGAAGGTTAAGTAGAGATGTGAAGGTCCCTAAGAAGTGATGACGTTGAACTAAGCTCTGAGAGTAGCAATGATAAATAAAACCTCATACACAACTTTTGTGTCCCAGAAAATGGCTTACCCAAAGAACCATCCTTCTCTGTATAGTTTCTTAGACTTGCTGTCCACTCATTCATGACTCCTAGAAGACTCACAGAAGACATACTTGTTTACCTCTGAGAAGGTAAACACAGATCTTTAAGCTGCTGCTTTAACTTAACAAGGCCAGATACATACCCTCCAGCTTCCCATTCTTTGTATCATCCATGATTAGTAAATGTGGTCTAAAGTAGACAGACACAGAAATGAATAGTCCCTGTTTTGCTGATTTGACTGAGACATGTCCTGATTACAAACTCAGTTCCAATAGTAGATCATTCCAACTATGACTCATCTACTGCTCCTTATAAAAGTATAAGAGGGTATCCTCCTGCCAAGACACTCTCATTTTCAAATCTGAGGTGTTCTTTCTATTGCAATAACTTGAATAAAATTACTTTCCTTGTTTTATTCTGGTTGTTGAAAAAGGGAACATTCAAAGATGTGCACCCTATAAAAATAAGGCAGAGGCTCTTTCTCTCCATGACATTCAAAAACATTAACTCTGCAGCCATTACATCTGGATTACAAATCCCATATCTAACATTTAAAAGCTTTTTGAACTTCAGAAAATGTACTAAAATGCTTATCTTTGAGCATAAAATGAAATTATTATAACTGATTAAAATAGGCATCAGTGCATTACCTATTTCATAGTAATAGGAAAGTTAGAGTTACTGTATATCTGCATAGATACATATATCACTTAGAATTTTGCCTCTCACATGTAAGGATTATTGGAATGTTAGATGTTCTTTTTATTACTCTTTCTGCTTTTGAATATTAGCTCCTTTTATTATTATTATTGATTTTATATTTTTCTCTCAATTAAGTTGCACAGTTTAGAGAAATAAAGCAATACTCAGTTTGGGAAACTGGGATAAAATTGAGTGGGCTGGAATGGAGAACAAACATCTTGAGATGTTGTGTGAAAAAAATGTATGGGTCTAGATTAGGAACCATTCAGAAAATCATTTATGCAATATGGAGTAATTAATCAGGATAGAATAGAGAAAGAGTTCTAAATTATAAGTGTGGATTTTAGTTACAAGTACTAGGAATTAGCTTGCATTTATATACAATATATATACATTATTATAAAAACAATTTATGCTTCCTTCAAAGAAGTACTTGGCTCACCTCTATATGAACTTCATGGAAACAGCTAGTTCAAGAAGAATTAATCTCATAAAAATATGAGTAATATCCAGATAAAGACAAATATACTACTCATTTATTTATTTGTTTATTTATTCAATCAACATTTCATGAGAACTCACTAGTGCCAAGAATTTTTCTGCTACATCAGTAAACAATAATAACAACAAAATAATGGTGACTGCTCTCAAGGAATTTTCATTTTATTGGGAGAAACAGATAATAAAGCTACATTTCAAAAAATAAGCAATAAACTTTATAAGTAGGTAAAATTCATGTTGTGGTAGATAGTGATTAAGATTGGAAAGGGAAAAAGAAAACAAGATGAAGAGAATGAGGAATGCTGAGTAGTACAAATGAGATATACTACCAGTATAATATTAAATAAGATGGTCAGGGTAGGGGGTGCCTGGGTGGCTCACTTGGTAGAGCATGCAACTCTTGACCTCAGGCTCATTAATATGAGCCCCTCATTGGGTATAGAGAATAAGTAAACAAACAAACACATAAATAAATAAATAAATAGATAGATAGATAAATAGATAAAATATTTCTTTAAAAAAAAAGAAGTGGTCAGGGTAATCTTTGAAAAGATGAAGTTTAGACAAAGACTTGCAGAGTGTGAGACAACGGAACTGGATATGTGAAAGAAGAACATACAAAGCAAAGAGAACATTTGGAGCAAAACAAAAATGTGCCTGGTGTATTGGAAGAAGAAGACTAAAGTGACTGGAGCAGAATGAAAAATAGAGTAGTATAAAAATCTGAGAAAGAGTGGGCAGGTTATATAGGGTTTGGTAGACTGGTGAAGTTTTGTTTTTTTTGTTTGTTTGTTTACTCTGATTGAAATTAGAGAGTATTACAGGGCTTAGAGCAGAAAAGGGACATAATCTAACTTGGTTTTAACAGGATTACTATTTCTGCTCTTTTGAAAATAAATGAAATAGTTTTGTTGATTGTTTCCTTTGCTATACAGAAGTTTTTCATTTTGATGGAGTCCCAGTAGTTTATTTTTGTTTTTGTTTCCCTTGCCTCAGGAGAGATATCGAAAGAAGTTGCTATGGCTGATGTCATAGAGGTTACTGCTTGTGTGTTCCTTTAAGAATTTTAATGGTTTCAAGTCTCACAGTTAGGTCCTTAATCCATTTTAAATTTATGTTTATGTATGGTGTAAGAAAGTGGTCCAGTTTCATTCTTTTGTATGTGGCTGTCCAGTTAGATCCTTAATCCATTTTGAATTTATTTTTGTGTGTGGTGTAAGAAAGTGGTCCAGTTTCATTCTTTTGCATGTGGCTGTCCAGTTTTCCCAATCAACACCATTTGTTGAACAGACTGTCTTTTACCCAGTAGATATTCTTCCCTATTTTTTGTGCCAATACTGTACTGTTTTGATCACTGCATCTTTGTAATATAATTTGAAGTCTGGAATTGTGATGCCTGTAGCTTTGCTTTTCTTTTACAAGGTTGCTTTGACTATTTGAATTCTTTTGTGGTCCCATACAAATTTTAAGATTGTTTGTTCTAGTTCTGTGAAAAATAATGTTGTTGTTGTTATTGTTGTCGTTTTTTATAGGGATGGTATTAAAAGTGCAGATTGTTTTGGAATGTGCCGAGAATAGCCAGCACTCCCTGTACCAAAGGATAAAGATTACTCCAAACTTCCCAGTGAAAGAGCGGAGACGGCAAGGGGGTCAACCCTCACAAATGAAGACACTTTGCTCTTATTTGCTCCCACCTTTATTGGTTCTTCAGGATAATCATAGATATTTATCACTGTTTCTCAAGCACTCGATGTGTGACAAGGGCTCTTACTAGAACTAGGAGGATCTGTTTACAAGAAAGATATGATGTGCTAATCTGCATGTTCTACAAGTTCTGCTAAACATGGCCTAAGGGACAATGCATACATCTCTTAGATCAGAGGGTGGCTGTTTGGGTTAAGAAACTTTTGGAGAAAGCAACTCCCTGCAGCATTCCTATAGCAGAGTTGTTGCATAGGCCTCGGCATTCCAATGGTCTACACCCTTCTCAGAAACCTTCCCTGCCCCCAAGATCCCGTGTTACATTTTAGCAAGCCAGGTATTATGGATGATTTTATGTTCTACATTAACCTCAACAGCAATGGGTTAAATAAGTGATTGGGAGTTAAGGGAGTGTCCTTGTGATGAGCACCTGGTGTTGTATGGAAGTGTTGAATCATAAATCCTACACCTGGAGCTAATATTACACTGTATGTTAACTAACTGGAATTTAAATAAAAGCTTTTAAAAAGGGACGCTTGGGTGGCTCAGTTGGTTGGACGACTGCCTTCGGCTCAGGTCATGATCCTGGAGTCCCGGGATCGAGTCCCGCATCGGACTCCCAGCTCCATGGGGAGTCTGCTTCTCCCTCTGACCTTCTCCTCGTTCATGCTCTCTCTCATTGTCTCTCTCTCAAGTAAATAAATAAAATATTTAAAAAAAAAAAAAAGCTTTTAAAAAAAGAAAATAAATGAAATAAACTACATGAATGATAGAAATAGGAAGACCTTTTAACAGCCTATTAGAGTGTAGAATGATAGTGGCTCAGTCTGGGATAATGACAGTGCATTGGTGAGATATGTTCAGATTAGATTTTGGAAGAATAAACAAAAAGTCATTTGTGACATGTTGAGATTTAGATGTATAGAAGTTATTCAAGAGAAGTTTGTGTAGGCATTTTTATAATTTAATCTAGACTTTGGAGAGAGGTCTTTATAAATTTATCCAAGTTAAATCTTAAAATTTAATTTTAATTGTTTAGGAAATTTAAATTGTTTTGGAAATATAATCAAATGCAATAACCAAGGGATGTAGAACAGAAAGCAAAAACGTACCAAATGTGCATAGTGAAAAGTAAAAACAAACTAACAAACATGGTATAAGAATAAAAATGTTTAAGTTAAATTGCTAATGCCATTATATAGGAAAGATATTAAGAGAGCAAATCCTAGGAATACTCATCACAAGAATATTTTTTTTCTTTTTTTTTCCTTTTTATTATACCTGTATGAGAAGATGCATGTTAATCTCTTGTGGTAATCATTTCAGAATATATGTAAATGAAACCATCATCTTGTATGCCTTAAACTAATATAATTATGTATGTCAATTATTTCTCAATAAAACTGAAAAAGAATCTTTAAAAATAGATGTATACCATGTTCATGGATTAGAAGATTCAATATCATTATGACATTACCTCTCCTCAAAGTGATATACAGATTAAATGTAATACCAATTTAATTCACAGCAGACATTTTTAAAGAAATTTAAAAGCTGATTCTAAACTATATCCATGCAAAGAACCTAGAAAAGTCAAACAATTTTGGAAAAAACAAATTTAAAATACTTTCATTACAGATATCACAGTTTATTCTAAAAGCAGAGTAATTGATAGATATATGATATTGACATAGACAAATAAATTGATGTAGCAGAACAACTTCAGACATCATCCAAAATGGAGATCTTCTGAAGAAATATTGCACAAACAAACAAGACCTGGTTGGCTACACTTTAAGAGTAAAACATATTGAATAATACATCATCAAAAATTAAAACATATATGATCATCACATATGGAAGCAAAAAAGGAAGTGGCTAGCCTGGCCATATAGTGGGAGAAAATCTTTCAATACATCTATCTGACTAAAGACTTAATCCAGAATATAGAGTTCCTACAACTCAAAAGAAAAAAGAAAAATAAATAAAATGGGTAAAGGACTTGAGCAGATATTTCAGAAATGACCAACAAACACATGTAAAGTGCTCAAAATCAACAATAAGCAGGGATATGCCAGTTTAAACTGCTGTTAGTTATTTTTTATAATTTTGTAAAATTAAAAAGACTAATAACATCAACTGTTGGTGAGGATGTGGAAAAACTAATGCTTTTATATACTACTGTGCCAGTATAAAAAGATACAACCATGTGGCAAACTGTACACAAGTTTCTGATAAAATTCTATCACTTAACAATTCTATCCCTATGTATTAAATATCCATAGGAAGACCTGCATAAAAAATGTTCAGAGCAGTTTTATTCATTATAACTACAAACTGGATGCAACCCAATTGTCTAAAATGAGACAAATAGTTAAAGAGAAAATTCTTTGAAATTAAATATATATGATTTCTAAGAATTTAGTGATTTAGATGAAAGAGTTAAGAAATTACTGAAGAACTTAAAAGCAAAATTCAAATTAAGAGAATACATGAGAAAAAATATAAAAGATGAAAAGGATTGGTCCAAAAGATCCAAGACCCAAATTAAATGAATATTGAAAGTTATAAATAAGGTATTACCAATGGAAAGGATATAGGAAATTTACAACTGAATTGAGACAAGTATCTTCTTTTTAATAGCTCTACAGAGTATAAGCAGCATAAATAAAAAATCAAATGACTCACATATGTTATATAGTAACTTTGAGATTTGCATTTTTCCTTAAAGAAAAGAATTAGCTGGAGGCATTTATTGCTACTATTAAATTATTAAGTACTATTTAAAATCTAATATTATTTTGGAATATTTTCTTTTAAATATAGGTGGCCACTAGGAAATATTATTCCTGATCAACTAATAATTTATAAGAAAACAAATAACTATACACATATAATGATTTGCCTTTTCTTTTCTGGATAAAATAATACCTAGTAATAAAGAACAAAATGGCTTTCAAAGGGAAGACTGATTCTTTTCCACAGCACAAACGGCCTGAGGTATAAAAACTTGATCTATACTTCCTCATGGAAAACAAGCTGCAAGAAAAAAGTAGAAAGCCAGTTCTAAGAGGCACATATACACATACATATACACACATACACACACACAATTTATTTGGTTATTAGGGATAATTTTGATTTTGGGAAGAAATTACTAATCATTTTATTCTAAATTAAAAGGGAATTATTTATTACTAATGTTATACTATTAAATATTATTAAATACATAAAATGTGCATATGTAAATGAAATGCTTCTCAAATCTTCAAAGCAATAATGTGAGACCTTCTTTTGCATGTTTAAGACTAAATGTAGTAGTAAAAGCATGTGATTTATAATTTCAGATTATAACCAGGTCAACATGATTTAAAACCCTAAGTTTACTAGGGGTAAATTTTGGAATCTTGGAATCTGAGGAGTTCAATGTCATCCATCAAATAAGAATCAGAATATGTACCTTGTAAATTTAATGCAAATTTGAATATATGTAAAATATCTCATATAAAACCTTAAGTATTATAGATACTCAATTCAGAATCATTTTGTAAAATCCTTACCTGGCTTCCCAGTTCCCCTACAATAAAATCCCTTGTCCTACATATGTATCACATCTTTTCATAATCAGAGACTTCTTCATCTCTCCACCTAATATCATGTGTGTCCAGCAATATTCAAGCACTTACAATTTCTTGAATGTGCTATCCACTTCTACACTTTGCATATGCCTCTTTCTGTATTTGTCACTCTACTCTTCTATATCAGTATGTTTCAGCTTTCACCTTCTCAAACATCTTACTTATTTTTTATTTCTTCATTGACATATTCATTCATCACACAGGGCTCGTACCTATTTGTAAGGCACTGCATCTGACTCTCAGAATATGGTGTTAAGCGGAATAAAGATTTGTCCTCACAGACCTCACAGTGGAGTGGGTGGAGACACATCTACACTCACGTACATACATACTTAAATCTATAACACAGGCAGGCAAAGAATGTAAAATCTGGTGGTAATGAGAGCTATGATCAAAATAGAGCCCACAGGCTATAATGCAGTGTGGGTTTAACAATGTCAGTTAAGATAAGGCCATGAATGGGAGGAAATGAAATCACTGCCAGGGAACATCTGATGTACCACCCAGTAGTACGTACTGAAAAATTCAGATTTTATTTTAGGAAGACTTTGGAGGATTTGGAGCAGACAAATAGTATAATCTGATAGGCATTTTAGAAATATCCTGATATTTGCTAAACAGAAAATTTTGCAGGATAGTAAGAAAGGAAAAAAAAAGACCACATTGTCAAGGTGAGAGAAAATAATGACTTTTTAAAAAATTTTATTTATTTATTTGACAGACAGAGATTACAAGTAGGCAGAGAGGCAGTCAGAGAGAAAGAGAGGAGGAAGCAGGCTCCCTGCTGAGCAGAGAGCCCAATGTGGGGCTCAATCCCAGGACCCTGGGATCATGACCTGGGCCAAAGGCAGAGGCTTTAACCCACTGAGCCACCCAGGCGCCCCAAAATAATGACTTTTATTAATGTCATAGAGGTGGAACTTGGATTAAGGGCTTGTTAATGAAATATGAAAAATTCACTTTGACTTCCTGATTAGACTTCGATGTGAGAGATGTAGGTGCCAGGCTGATCTGTAAGCATGTTGGTGATGCACTGCCAGATGCCAAGATGAGGCGTTAGTGAGGAAGATTTGGGAGGAAATCAATACTCTTTTGTAACACACGTTTCATTTGAGATTCCTGGTAAGCAGTTTTTCAAGTGAACATATCGTTTAGTGATATTTTGAAGGAAATAGTCTACAGATGATATTAGCATCTAAATGGCAGTTAAAGTCTAGAGCAAAGGATTATATAAGGTAGAGAAAGGGGCAGGATACTAAACTTTGGGTAGCTTGAATCTTCTAGCGAATATAAAGGGGGAAGGTCGTAAAAGGAAACATGGACAGAGTGACCAATAAATAACAGTAAAACTAGCATAATAAGTTGTCCTGTTCATGTAGTAAAGAATTTTGTGTTATTTAGGGTAGAAGAAGCTAAACACACACTGGGTTAAATAGAAAAATCATATTAATGTATGTCCAAGGGTTAACAGTTCAAGCTGTTAGGGCATTTGGTTTTGTCATTCTCAGTGTGTCTCCCATTGCTGGATCCATGTGTCTACTCTTCTTTGAATCAGTCATCTCCCAGCTGGAGGAAAAGAGAAAAGAGATAAAGGGAGTTTACTCCTTTCTTAAAGGCCATGGCACAGAAGAGCCACATACCACGTCTTCACACATCCTGATTGCGAGTACCTCATTTCACATCTGTGCCTAGTTCCTGCAGAAGTTGGAAATGTAGTTTTTAAGGCAATGGCAATGTGACCAGCTAAAACTTGATTACTACAGGAAAGGGAAAGTACAGATAGTATAATGATTAGGTGTTTCTTCTACATAACTCTATTAAAGAGGGCAGTGATCATTTATGTAGAATGTTGCTATGAGGTCAAGTAATCAGACAAAGAGATTCATTGTTGGATTTGTCAAAATAGAACTCACTAGGGACATTGATTTAGTGAGTTTCAGTAGAGTAGTGGGATTATGGAAAGAAAAAAAAAAGCTTAAAAGTCAGCATGGCTAATGCAAAGATGAGCGAAAACCAGCATACTAAAACAAAACAGAACAAAACAAAACAAGAAACAAAGGAAAGGTGTATCTCAAAATTTTTACAAACTCCATATCTATACTTTAAACTTTTTAGAATCAGAATTAATTAGAGTAATGCCGACATAAATTTGTTCCCTCAATTACAAATTTTAACAACAAAAGGCAGCATAAAGAGAGAAAAACTTAATAGCATCCATTTATTTACAAAAACATATCATGGGTCACCAAATAACTTGAACGTATTCCAGCAAAATTGAAACGATTGTAAGCCAAACTGAAACAAGAGAAAAGACACTCAGAGAATTCTTAACCTTGATGTATTCATATCTCCAGTATTCAGTTGTACATGAAGATGCTCAAAGAATTGCCTGCTTTTATTATATCACTTTAGTTAATATTTAAATGGAAATTCAGTGAACAAGAGAACCCTGCAAGGTAAAATGACAGAAAGAACTTTCCTGAATAACTAATGAGTCTGATCATTACAGAACACCTAGCTAACCTTGATTCCTGACATATATAGTCAGATGAGAAATCAGACACCAAACAGAGCATGGAGGAATTCAGGAATTATTTATTTTTAAAAATTTTTAGAGTTTGTTTTTTTGTTTTTTTTTTTAAGATTGTATTTATTTATTTGTAAGAGAAAGAGAGAGAATTTCAAGCAGACTCCTTAATATATCTATAAATCATAACCTGAGCGAAAATCAAGAGTTGGCCTCTTAACTGACTGAGCGACCCAGGAGCCCACAGGAATTATTTAAAGACAAATATTTAAAATGGATTTGATTTTGCACCTCTGAGTCTTTTTTCTATAATTTTGAAAAGGCATTTTTTAATACATACCACTACATACATTTTAAAGTATTATTTTTTAATGTGAGAAAATCCTGTTGATTTTTTCCAGTTTTATTGAGAAATAATTGACATACATCATTGTATAGGTTTAAGGCATATAGTGTGGTGGTTTGATTTACATATAAAGGGAAATGATTGCAATAGGTTTAGCTAATAGCCACCTTCTTGCGTAGGTATAACAAAAAGAAAGAAAATTTCTCCTTGTGATTACAACTCTTGGGATTTATTCTCTTAACAACTTTCCTACATATCATGCAGCAGTATTAACTATCATCATCATGTTATACTTCATCTTTGCTAGTACTTATCTTATAATTGGAAGTGTTTATCTTTTTTATCTTAAATTCTCATACATTAGGACCATTTCATAGATAAGTCACCAGGTACTAAAAGTTTGAGAACTGATATTTTCATAAAACAAAAATTTTAAAAAGGGGATATGTTTTATCTTAAAATCACTTCTTGTTTTATTACATCCCACTGCCTTTAAAAGACAAGTGATTCCCATTCTGTCAAAATATAATTCACAATTACTGTAAAGCATGAAGTGTATAGAACATCAACATAATTACTCATTGGTAAAAGACCAATCAAATTGAAACTAAAAAGAAAATTTCCTTTATAATATGTCTTTCATTAATCAATGTTTTTCAATGAACATGGTGAAATGAGTCATCTGATCTTCTTAAAAACTATTGCTTTTGAGAATACACTAATTGGTGTCAAAATAGAAAATATCCAGCTGGCTATTTGACATTTTTGACCAAAAATGATTTCATTGAAAGTTTTTTGCTAATAAATTTTTATTGTATAATAAAATCACTGTTGTTAAATTAAGAATGAGATGCTTATAAATACCAAAATAGCAATAACTAAACATGTAGGAAACATTTCATTTGCTCTAAAAATACAGTATGTCCTGGTTTCTGCAATATATCTATAGTCACAAAATGTATCTTCTTCTTAATGGCAGCAGTTAATTCTTTCTAATAACAATAATAGCTTGTTCAATTCTGCCTACATCCAAAGAGTATTTTTATGTATATACGATGGAAAATATTAAATAAGCTAACCTCTGCTCTCACCTGACCACTTGAAGTTACTTGTGAAAGCTACGCATAAATATAGGTGTTTCTGACAACTCTCAGCTTTCATGTGTCTGGATGAAAAGTCACAGGGCACTGGGTGTTTTAAAGTTCAAGCAAGTTCAATCAAAACATATTGGAGCAATCCCGAGTGTAAATGTGAAAAACAGCAGAGCATATATATTATGGCATAGGTAATTTTAACAAAGGGATTCCCTTCTCCCTCCAATTTTGAAGGAACATATGTAAGCTCTAAATACTAATTTAGACTATAAGAAATAACTCATTGTTACACACACACACACATACACACACACTTTTGGGAGAGAAATAACAAAGGTAGGACCTTTATTTTCAAGCCTGTTAGGAAATCCTCCTAACTAACCATACCTCCTTACAATGTGTATGTACTAAATGCACTCTTTTTAAACTCTATTGCATTATTCTCTAAAGTTATATATTTTTAAATTCCAAAACTGCTCAACTAACACTTCTGAACCATTAATAATTTACAAAAATCATCTTTTCACATAATTTCTCAATCAATGCTCTACAGATAGGCAAATACTATTACTATATCCTTTTTATGGTTAAGAGAGAATGTTCAAGTGGATTACGGTGACCAGTTGTTAAGTAGCTGTTCCTAAAATCTGGAATTAGCAACATGATTTTTTTTCTAATTGCATAGTAATGTTGAAAAATAAATCTTCCTGGAGATTTAAAAAAATAATTCTAATAATCATAGTTTATCATCTGTCTTATAGTGCCATAATTTTCTGTAAATAGAGATTAGTTCTTTGAAAGAGAAACTATGATAAGCCACATATTTTCTAAATATCAACATTAGAATGAAAATTGATTTTGGAAATCAGTGATGAAGGGAAGAAAAATAAAAACAGCTAAGGTATATTGTGGCGGTGATTTGGTAGAGGTCAGTGTGCCTCGAAATATTGGCTTATAACCTAGAGGCAAATATATTGTTTTTCTTAAGACAGAATTTCCCAAATATCTCAAATTAAAATAATTTTCTAAGAGACTTATAAAAATGATGTACTACAATTCAGATCTAGTGAATGAGAATATTCTAAAACCAAGACATGGAATCCATATTTTTAATATATAAACTAAGTGATTCCTACAACTGTAGAAGCTTGGGAGAAACCAGCCTTTATATATTTCACAAACATCTAAAGCTAAAAAGAAATAAAGTTAATTATATGAACTCTTTTTGTTCTAAATAAAGATACAATACTTAGTGTGGTTTGGTAAGTTTTGAGAAATGCAAATACTTGTCTAACCCATAATGTTACCAAGATTTAGAATCTTACTTTCATATTTTGCCAGAAATTTTATCCAGAGTTTTCCTAATATCCTTTACAATCAACTCACCTGTGTGGAAGCAATGGCTATTCTGAATTTTTTCCACCATATGTAAGGTTTGCTTATTCTTTAAGGTTTGCTTATTCTATAAAGTCATAAAAATGGAATGAAACAATATGCTCTTTAAGGTTTCTTTCACTCATAAGATTTTGGAGTTTAACTCACGGTGTTGCATGTGCTGATAGTTTGTCATTTCTATGTAGTGTTCCATTTTATTATTTATACATCTTCCTGTTGGTACACATAAAAAATGTTTTCCAGTTAGGGGCCATTATGAATAAAACCACTATGAACATTCTTGTACAATATTTTGTAGACACATGTTTTCCTTTTCCTTGGGCATATACTTAGGGTTAGAATGGCTAGGTCAGAGTTTTAATTTTTTAAGAAACTTCCAGATATTTTCCCAAGTGGTTATAACATTTTACACTGCTGCCTATAATATGACCTCTTGTTACTCTACAGTCTTCCATCATTGTTTTCAGACTTTTTATTATGGTTTTGATTTTTATTTCCTTGAAGAATAATGATGGTGAATATATTTTCATGTACTCAGTGATTTTTCAGAACTCTTTTCTAGTGAATTAAAAGTGTGCCCACTTCATTTTGATTGTTTTCTTTTTGATAAATTCTTGCCTACTGCATGTTGAGGCACACATACTGATTTTTTTTTAAAAAGGTAATTATGAATATAGATATGTAAGGAAAAATACAGATTACCTGTATTGTCTCCTTCAAGCATTCAGTAAGTTTCCAAACACTTCTCCTTTGGCAACCTCTCTAAAAGAAGAAAGGTAAGGTCATAACTTCACTAAACAAGGCTTTCTGACTGTGGCTTAGGATCCAAGTTGACTAAGAATATAACATTCCCCTTGTCCACCTTGGAAAGCTGAAGACTCAAACTAAAGGTAGAGGAAAGGAAGAAAGGAAAGCAAGACACTGTTAACCACACATAGATCCTGGAGTTATGAAGAATAATAGTTAAAGGGGTCCCTCCATCAATTACTTTTTTCAAATATTTTTCTGTAACTCTACTTCTGGGTCTACAGATACATTTTTGAGAGTGTTTGACATAGTTCCACAGGTTGCTGAATCTCACATATTACTTTTTCAGTGTTTTATTTCTCTGGGCTTCAGTTTTGATCATTTATATTCCTGTATTTTAAAGGTTACAATGACCTTTCCTTATGTCACTTCTAAATTATATTAATTTTATCCTAAGTTATAGACTGCATTTTCTTCTTTCTTCATCTTTGGTGAAAATTTTGTTTATGTTGGATTGTGATTTTTCTATGAATGTTAGAGGCTTTTTGAGGCTTGTGTCTATTGTAACCAATTTATCCCTTCTATAAAGGCATGATATTTGGGGGTATTTATTGAATTACATGTGGTCAACAAGGTTTCTCCACAGGGGATGGTTGCACTTGGCATTATAAAATAAATTTTGACATTTCATATTTTTCTATGACTTATTATAATTTAAATAATAAATTTTACTGAATGTTAATTTTAAAAATATGAATGGGTTCCATGGTTTGGGAGAAGACCCTCTTCAACTCAGTGCTTACGCTGAAGTACGTCTGCCTTTGTTCAGTTTCTTCCAAATAATCTATTCATAGCTATGGTCTGAGCTTCCTAACTAAGACCAAAATCCAGTGCATGGTAGGCTATGACTACCATCACAATCTACTTACCTCCCACTTTCTACTTATCTCTACTCTTTTTCTCAGTAGCAAGAATATAAAATATCTATATGAAATAAATAAATTAATTAATAATAATTTAATACACATTATTTAATTTAAATTAACAAATGTTTTTCAATAAAATGTCATTAACATCCTTTATCAATTTTTTTCAATTTTGTTATTTGTTTTATCAAAGTATAATTAATATGTGTTCTTCTAGTTTCAGGTGTACAGTATAATGATTCACCCTACTCCATACATATTTCAGTGCTCATAATGATAAGTCTACTCTTGCTCCCCTTTGTCTATTTCACCCTCCCCATCTACTTCTCCTTTGGCAACCACCAGTTTGTTCTCATATTTGAATCTATTTTTTGTCTCTTTTTGTTTGTTCATTTACTTTGTTTCTTAAATTCCACTTATGAGTGAAATCATGTGGTATTTGTCTTTCTCTGTCTGCCTTATTTCACTGAGCAATATACCTTCTAAGTCCATCCATGTCTTTGCAAATGACAAGATCTCATTCTTTTATGGCTGAGTAATATTCCATTTTAGATACCACATCTTCTTTAGCCATTCATCTATTGATGGACACTTGGGTTTATTCAGGGCCTTCTAAAATAAAAGAAATATGGGCAACACCCCTGGATTTTTTAAAAAATTATTATAAAATTAAATCTAAGTTTAGTTTAGCAGAAGTTTATAATTGTCACTGTACTTTAGAGGGATATCTTTTAAAATACTCTGAGTTCTTAAATACATTTTTGCTGTACAGAGACTCTGCCAACTATTGCTGTCACAATGTTCATAAAAACATAATTATAAACAACTGTGAGCAAAAGTACATTTTCAATGTACTAAACACTTGTGTTTTTAATTCAAATCAACACCTGGTTTTATTCTTGTTTTACCACTGAAGAAGCAAAGTTTGATTAAGTAAAGAAAGATCAATTACTAAAAATGATAAATAATTATATATCCTCCTCATTTAAAGTGCCCAATTATAATACTACTTTCAATTTATATCTCAATATCACTACTCTTAAATTTATGATTATAACAAAAAGTTCACTCTTTCAAAAATTGTATTAATAGTGTTTCTCTACTTGCTATTATGCTAAATGTTTTTTTTTTTTTTTTTCAAAGATTTTATTTATTTATTTGAGAGAGAGACAGTGAGAGAGAACATGAGCGAGGAGAAGGTCAGAGGGAGAAGCAGACTCCCCATGGAGCTGGGAGCCCGATGTGGGACTCGATCCCGGGACTCCAGGATCATGACCTGAGCCGAAGGCAGTCGTCCAACCAACTGAGCCACCCAGGCGCCCATGCTAAATGTTTAGTAAATTAATTAGTAAATAGTGGGTGGTGAGATATTTTCTTACAATGTTTGTTATTTTAACTATTATTTGCATTAAAACTGTTAAATCTCCTGCAGAGGTTTGCTTTACCAAAACATTTAAAAATTGTTACATCTGACATTTCTTTTAGCTAAATATATACATGGATGGATAGATAGAGAAACCATTGTATATATGTGGTCATATTATACATGGGTTAGTATATATACATATATTGCTATCTCTGAGAGAATTTAGAAGCACCACAGTAGCAACAAGCACATCAACTACTAAGGCTTTAGTTTCTAAATATCATTAGCTAATAAAGAGAAACAAAGTTTCTTGAAGATACTTAATTCTAGGACTGAAAGAAAAATACAAAACAGTTCTGGGTATTTTTTATTCTCAAAGAATAAGAAAAGCTGAAAAAGAAACAAAGGGGATGAGAGCATGTCAGAGGGATACAGGAGCAAGCTGAAAGAGCTCCCAAAGATCGAAGCTGGAAAAATTTGAGCAAAACAATAAATAATTATAATATTGGGTTATAAATCAAAGAATAAAATAAGTATCTAAATTCATATTGATAAAAGTTTATGATTAAATAAGTCAGAGGAGAACAGATATATTTTTTGTACAGAACAATTCCAAATAATAAAAACAGAAAAAACAAAAATACAAATAGGAGATCATTGTTAAACAATCACGTTAAAATTGTTGTATGCAATTGTTGTATGTTAAAATTGGTGAATGCTAAAATTAAAATTGGTGAAACTTTAAAAAGAATCAATAATTTTATAGCCTCAATGTGTCATTAGTAAAATATTTAGTTATTTATTTGAGAGAGAGAGATTACATGTGCATGTATGCAAGCGTGGGGGAAAGAAGGGCAGGAGTGAGAGAATCCTCCAGTAGGTTCCCTGCTGAGCATACGCCCCACTCAGGGTTCATTCCAGGACCTTGAGATCATGACCTAAGCAGAAATCAAGAGTCAGTCACTTAATAGACTGAGCCACACAGGTGCCACCGATATGTTATTATTAATCACTGCAGTGGCTTTAACCATTGTGGTGGAGTTTAATTCCTTTCCCTTTAAGTGTGGACTACACTTAGTGATTTTTTAAAGGAATAGAGTATGGGAGGTAGAAGATACTAATTTGCAATAGAAAACCTTGGAAAAAGACAACTTAATGGAATGATTTAGGGAAATGTTACCAGACACAATCCATATTGATATTATGTATCCTTTAAAAAGATTTAATTAAGAGGACATTTCACCTCTATTCTATTCTTCCCCTAATCCAAAGACCAATCACAAGAAAATATTAGACAAACCTTAATTGAAGGAATTCCATAAACTACCTTACCAGAATTTTTGTGTAAAAGTCATTAAAAAATAAAAAAGAAAGAAAGAAAGACAGAAACTGTCACAGATTGAGTAAACTTGATGACTAAATGCAATTCAGTATCCTGGATTTTGATCCTGGGATGGAAAAATGACATTAGTAGAAATATTGTTAAAATTCGTATAAGATCTAGAATTTGTTAGTATGTTATACCAATATGAATTTCTTATTTTCTGATTTTTATATAGTTATTTAAAAAACTAACATTATGGGAAAATAGGGTAAAGATATGAGAACTCTGCCCTCTAAAATTCTAATGTTACTTCAAAATAAAAAAGGTGAAGTCCAAATGATCAATTAACAAGAAATGACAATCAGATTCATTAGTAATCAGGAAAATTTAATGAAATTCTCCAACACACATACCACAGATTGACATGAGACTGGAGATGCTGGAAGTAATAAATATTTGCTAAAGTATAGAATGAGTTTTCTGAAATATTTCTGGTAGAAGTATAAATAAGTATGACTTCTTTGGAAAATCACTTGACTTTATGTAGTAAATCTCAGAATATACATATCTATGACTTAATAACTCCACTCTGAAGTGGATGGAGTTAGTAAATTAAATAGTAAATAGTGGGTGGTGAGATATTTTCTTATAATGTTTGTTATTTTAACTATTATTTGCATTAAAATTAACTGTTAAATCTCCTGCAGAGGTTTGCTTTACCAAAACATTTAAAAATTGTTTCATCTGACATTGTTTTTAGCTAAATATATACATGGATGGATAGATAGAGAAACCATTGTATACATGTGGCAATATTATACAGGGGTTAGTATATATACATATATTTCTATCTCTGAGAGAACTTAGAAGCAAGACTCATGTACATGTACACCAAAATAAATGTCAAGCAAGACTCATGCACATGTACACCAAAATAAATGTCAAGAATATATATAGCATTGTTTTAACATTAACCCAAATCCCAAAATAGTTAAAATGCTAAGTAGTAATAGAATGGATAAATTATTATAAAATCACACACCAAATTAACAAATATACAGCAATTAAATTTACTGAATTCCAACCACATGTATATATGTATATCATAAAAACAATATTGAGTGCAAGATACAAACACAAGTTAAAATATGCAGTCTGATTATGTTCATAAAAAGATAAAAATACAGTTATTAAGCCTTTTGAGTTCGTATACATAAGTAGTGCCCACTGGACTGTTATAACAAAAATACTTTACACTTGATGACTAAAACAATAAACTTTTATTTCTCATGGTTTCAGAGGCTGGGAAGACCACAGTTAAGGTGCTAGTCAGACTGTGTGTGGTGGGTGCCTGCTTCCAGCTTCATACAGTCTTCTTACTGTGTGATGCTGTTGAGGAAGGGGCAAGAGAGCTCTTTGGGGTCTTTTAGGAAAGGGCACAAATCCCATTCTAAATGGTTCTGTCTTCATGACTAATCATCTATCCCAAGCTCTACCCCATAGTACTGTCACATTAGGGGCTAGGATTTCAACATGTGTTGAATGCAGTGAGGTGGAGGGAGACACACAAACATTCAATCTATAGCAGTTGTAAAAACATGAAAACAAAGAAGAATTATCAAAGTCAGCCTCTGTGTTACTTGTAAGACCCTGTTGGGATACACAGTAGGTGGTGAACATACAAAGTATGAAGCTACTTACCATAAAGGCTTGCATAGTAGTTACTCTTGAAGATGGAAGGTGAAATCAAACAAAAACACATGAGGGACTTTTGCCAGGTGGCAAGTTTCTTTCCAACCTACATGGTGGTGACATGGACATAGTTATTTGATATGCTGCATGATAAAATTTCATGTGTTATTGTGATAAATGTTATTTTTCATATTTTTAAGAGAAAAAAGCATAGATACATTCAAGAAACCCAGAATCCAAGCTAAGTCTTCAAAATCTGTATTACTCCAAAAATAGCATTTATAAAATTTAAGAATAGAAGAAAATTTGGTTAAGCAGAAGTTAACACAGTGCTTACCAAAGGTGTCATTTGACTCTAAATTTGAAAATTAGGTATGGAATAAAAATTCCATGAATGTGAAACACATTTCCCCTTATATTTTGTAATGTAAAATCTTAAATTTATGTGAAACTAGGCATAGCAGCTTGGCTCACTGTCCAGTCTAAATATTCAAAATTACTGCCAACCTGAGAGATTTGATATAATATGTTCAGACTAAGCTGAAACACTAAAAAAAGTGAACACCAATTACAGGGACACTATAAAAATCACAGGGGAGGTAGAAGGAGAAGTAACACAATATTACAAGTTTCACTTTTGCATCATTTCCAATAGTTTATTATTCAGGCAAATCATAATCCTAGAAAGATTATACTCTCTCTGTGGCTGACATCAACAGTCCAAGTAAAATATTTTAGTCCTTCATGGACTAGGTTATACAGCTAAAATAAGGGTTAGTCACTAAATAGATCTCTTTAAATCCCTAGGCAGATTTAACTCCTTCACTTGCCCATTGTGGAGCTTGTATTATTATTTTTAAATTTTTTAATAATATCTTTTTTTTTCAGTGACCCAAAATTCATTGTTTATACACCACACCCAGTGCTCCATGCAAGATGTGCCCTCCTTAATACCCACCATAGGGCTCCCCTACCCCCCCAGCCCCCTCCCCTCCAAAACCTTCAGTCTATTTCTCAGAGCCCACAGTCTCTCGTGGCTTGTCCCACCCCCTCTTCATCTCCCAGTGTCCTCTGTGTTACTCCTTATGCCCCACAAGTAAGTGAAACCATATGATAATTGACTCTCTCTGCTTGACTTATTTCACTGAGCATAATCTCTTCCAGTCCCATCCATGTTGATACAAAAGTTGGGTATTCATCCTTTCTAATGGTTGCATAACACTCCATAGTGTATATGGACCACATCTTCCTTATCCATTCATCCGTTGAAGGGCACATTGGTTCTTTCACAGTTTGGCAACCGTGGCCATTGCTGCTATGAACATTGGGGTAGAGATGACCCTTCTTTTCACTACATCTGTATCTTTCGGGTAGATACCCAGGAGTGCAATTGCAGGGTCATAGGGAAGTTCTATTTTTAATTTCTTGAGGAATCTCCACACTGTTCTCCAAAGAGGCTGCACCAACTTCCATTCCCACCAACACTGTAAGAGGGTTCCCCTTTCTCCACATCACCTCCAACACATGTTGTTTCCTGTTTTGTTAATTTTGGCCGTTCTAACTGGTATAATGTGGTATCTCAATGTGGTTTTGATTTGAATCTCCCTGACAGCTAATGATGATGAACATTTTTTCATGTGTCTGTTAGCCATTTGTATATCTTCTTTGGAGAAGTGTCTGTTCATGTCTTCTGCTCATTTTTTGACTTTATTATCTGGGTTTTTTGTTGTTGTTTTTGAAAGATTTTATTTATTTAACAGGCAGAGATCACAAATAGGCAGAGAGGCAGGCAGAGAAAGAGGGAGGAGGAAGCAGGTTCCCCACTGAGCAGAGAACCCGATGTGGGGCTCCATCCCAGGACCCTGGGATCATGACCAGAGCCGAAGGCAGTGGCTTTAACCTACTGAGCCACCCAGGTGCCCCTGATTATCTGTTTTGCATGCATTGATTTTGAAGAGTTCTTTACAGATCTTGGATATCAGCTTTGTGTCCATAATGTCAAAATATCTTCTCCCATTCCATGGGTTGCCTTTTGGTTTTATTGGCTGTTTGCTTTGTTGTGCAGAAGCTTTTGTTCTTGATGAAATCCCAAAAGTTCGTTTTTGCTTTTGTTTCCTTTGCCTCTGGAGACCTGTCTTGAAAGAAGTTGCTGTGGTTGATGTCAAAGAGGTTACTGCCTATGTTTTCTTCTAGGATTTTGATGGAATCCAGCCTCATGTTGAGGTCTTGCATCCATTTCTAGTTTATCTTTGTGTATGGTATAAGAGAATGGTTCCGTTTCAGTTTTCTATACATAGCTGTCCAATTTTCCCAGCATCGCTAATTGAAAAGACTTTTTTTCCATTGTATATTTTTTCCTGCTTTGTCAAAGATTTTTTTTTTATTTTTATTTATTTATTTGACAGAGATCACAAGTAGGCAGAGAGAGAGAGAGAAGGAAGCAGGCTCCCTGCTGAGCAGAGAGCCCGATGTGGGGCTCGATCCCAGGACTCTGAGATCATGACCTGAGCTGAAGGCAGAGGCTTTAATCCACCAAGCCACCCAGGTGCCCCTGTCAAAGATTATTTGACCATAGAGTTGAGGGTACATATATGGGCTCGCTACTCTGTTCCACTGGTCTGTCTATTTTTATGCCAGTACCATGCTGTCTTGGTGATCACAGCTTTGTAGGAAAGCTTGAAATCAAGCAACGTGGTGCCCCCAATTTTGTTTTTCTTTTTCAACAATTCCTTAGCAATGCAGGTCTTTTCTGGTTCCATACAAATTTCAGGATTATTTGTTCCAGTTCTTTGAAAATACCAGTGGAATTTGGTCAGGATGTCATTGAAAGTATAGGTTGCTCTAGGCAGTATAGACATTTTAACAATGTTTATTCTTCTGATCCATGAGCATGGAATGGTCTTCCGTCTTTTTTGTCTTCTTCAATTTCTTTCACGAGTGTTCTGTAATTCCTTGAGTACAGATCCTTTACCTCTTTGGTTAGGTTTATCCCCAGGTATCTTATGGTTCTTGGTGCTATAGTAAATGGAATAAATTCTCTACTTTCCCTTTCTATATTTTCATTGTTAGTGTATAAGCAAGCAACTGCTATCTATACATTGATTTTGTATTCTGTCACATTACTAAATTGCTATATGACTTCCAGTAGTTTGGGTGTGGAGTCTTTTGGGTGTTCCATATAAAGTATCATGTTATCTGTGAAGAGAGAGAGTTTGACTTCTTTTTTGCTGATTTGAATACCTTTTCTTTCTTTCTTTCTTTTTTTTTTTTTTTTTTGGTCTAATTGCTGTTGCTGGGAGTTCTAGTACTAGGTTGAACAAGAGTGGGAGAGTGCACATCCTTGTTGTATTACTGATCTCAATGGAAAGGCTTTTCCCCATTGAGGATGATATTCACTGTGGGTTTTTGGATTTTAGGAAGTTGAGGAATGTTCCCTCAATCCCTGTACTTTGAGACATTTTAATCAGAAATGGATGCTGTAGGGGCAACTGGGTGGCTCAGTGGGTTAAGCCTCTGCCTTCAGCTCAGGTCATGATCTCAGCATCCTGGGATCGAGCCCCACATGGGGCTCTGTCCTCAGCAGGGAGTCTGCTCCCCACCCTGCCTCTCTGCCTAATTGTGATCTCTCTCTCTCTCTCTCTGTCAAATAAATAAATAAATAAAAATCTTTAAAAAAAAAAAAAAGAAATGGATGCTGTATCTTGTCAAATGTTTTCTCTGCATCAATTGAGAGGACCATGTGGTTCTTCTCTCTTCTCTTATTGATTTGTTCTATCACATTGATTGATTTGTGAATGTTGAACCATACTTGCATCCCATTGATAAACCCCATCTAGTCATGGTGGAAATCTTTTTAATATACTGTTGTATCCTATTTGCTAGGATCTTGTTGAGAATCTTGGTATTTTTATTCATCAGGGATATTGGTCTGAAGCTCTCCTTTTTGGTAGGGTCTTTGCCTGGTTTGGGGATCAGGGTAATGCTGGCTTCATAAAAACAGTCTGGAAGTTTTCCTTCTGTTTCTATTTTTTTGAAACAGCTTCAGAGAGTAGGTATTATTTCTTCTTTGAATGTTTGGTAGAATTGTCCAGGGAATCTATTAGGTCCTGGGCTCTTGTTTTTTGGAAGGTTTTTAATCATTGCTTCAATCTCATTTGTAGATACCTGTTTATTCATGTTGTCAATTTCTTCCTGATTCAGTTTTGGAAGTTTATAGATTTCCAAAAATGCATCCATTTCCTTTAGGTTGCTTAACTTATTGGCATATAACTGTTGATAATAATTTCTGATGATTGTTTCTATTTCCTTGGTTTAGTCGTGATCCCTCCCTTTTAGTTTTATTAATTTGGGTCCTCTCTCTCTTTTTTTTTTTTTATTAGTTTAGCCAGTGGCTTATTGATCTTATTTATTCTTTCAAAAAACCAGCTTCTAGTTTCATTGATGTGTTCTACTGTATCTCTAGTTTCTATCTCATTGATCTTTGCTCTAATCTTGATATTTCCCTTCTCATGTGTGGTGTTGGCTTAATTTTTTGTTGATTCTCCAGTTCTTTAAGGTGTAAAGAGAGCTGGTGTATTCTGGATTTTTCAAATTTTTTGAGTGAGGCATGGATCACTATGTATTTTCCCCTTAAGACCACCTTTGTCATATCTAATAGGTTTTGGACCAATATGTCTTCATTCTCATTGGTTTTCATGAATTGTTTAAGTTCTTTGATTTGCTATTTGATCCAAGCATTCTTAAGCAGGGTGATCTTTAGCTTCCAAATATTTGTATTCCTTCCAAACTTTTTCTTTTGGTTGAGTTCCAGTTTCAAAGCATTGTGGTCTGAGAATATTCAGGGAATAATCTCAATCTTTTGGTACCCATTGAGCCCTGATTTGTGACCAGTATGTGGTCTATTCTGGAGGATATTCCATGTGTGCTCAAGAAGAAGGAGTATTCTGTTGTTTTAGGGTGGAATGTTCTGTATCTGTATCTATCTATGAGGTCCATCTGGTCCAATGTCATTCAGCACTCTTGTTTCTTTATTGATTTTCTGCTTGGATGATCTATTACTGAAAGTGGTGTATTAAGATCCCGTACTATTAATGTATTCATATCAGTGTGACTCTTTATCTTGATTAACAGTTCTCTTATGTAGTTCGCTGCTCCCTTATAGGGGGCATAAATATTTACAATTGTTAGATCTTCTTGGTGAATAGACCCTTTAAGAATGATGTAGTGTCCTGCTTTATCTCTCACTACAGTTTTTAGTTGAAAATCTAATTTTTATGATATGAGAATCACTATCCCAGCTTTCTTTTGAGGCCCATTGCTATGAAAGATGCTTCTCCTTTCCTTCACTTTCAGTCTGGATGTATCCTTAGGTTCCAAATGGGTGTCTTGTAGACAACATATGGATGGGTCCTGTCGTTTTATCCAATCTGCAATCCTGTGCCATTTAATGGGAGCATTTAGGCCATTCATGTTGAGAGTGATTATTGAAAGATACCTTTTTATTGACATCATGTTGCCTTGTGAAGTCCTTGTTTCTATAGATTGTCTTTGTGAATTTCTGTTCTATGTCCCTCTTGGGTTTTTGTTTCTTGTTTTTTTTTGTTGTTGTTGTTTTGTTTTGTTTTTAATAGAAACCCCCTTAATATTTTTTGTAGTGTCAGCTTAAAGGTCACAAATCTTGCCAGTCTTGGAAGCTTTTTATTTCTCCATCCATTTTTAAATGTCAGCCTTGCTGGATAAAGTATTCTTGGCTGCATGTTCTTCTCATTTAGTGCTCTGAGTATGTCTTTCCAGCACTTTCTGGCTTCCCAGGTTTCTGTGGACATGTCTGGCATTATTCTGATGGACCTTCCTCTGTACTTAAGGAATCTCTTCATCCTAGCTGCCCTCAGAAGCTCTTGTCTAAAACTATGATTTGTCAGTCTCACAATTAAGTGTCTTGAGGTCCTTCTAGATTCATTGATGTTGGGGGTGTCCTTTTGACCTCTAGGACACGAATGCTGGTTCCATTCCCCAGACTGGGAAAATTTTCATCCAGAATTTGTTCAACTATATCTTCTAGTCTTCTCTTTCTCCACCCCCCTAATAATCCTAATCCTAAAGGATTAGGGATCCTAATAATTCTGACATTGGAATGTTTCATGGCATCCTTTATTTCCCTAATTCTGTTTTCATGGCTTCTATGTTGTTTCTTCCATGCCTCCTCCTGATCCTTTTTCTCTATTAATTTGTCCTCTAGATCACTAATTCTGTCTTCTGCCTCAGTTACCCTAGCTGTCGGAGTATTTAGATTAGATTGAATCTCATTGATAACATTTTCAACTTCTTCCCTGGGGAGCTTTCACTTTTATCCTTAGAGATTCTGTGTTGTCACTAATGATTTTCTCCATCCTAGCCATTGCCTGGATAAGTGCTACCCTGTATTCCTTTTCCAACATACTGTTTATGTCCGTATCCAGTAGTTCTGATGGAGAGGGCACAGTCTCTGAATTTTTCCTCTGTTGAGTGTTCCTCCTCCTAGTCATTTTGGTGAGAGGTGGTTGAGGGGATGTATAGCTGAATATGTCAACCGCGATCCAGGCAAGGTGCACCCTGGAACACTTTTGAGCAATTGGAAGTCACCACTGCCTCAGTTCTGATGTCCACCTCAACTCTGGAATACGGAGAAAACCAATTAGGTCTAACTTTTCACAGGACCTGCTTCCTGAGGCATTCTGAGCAGCAGCCTGCAGCGTGGACTTTCTGAGAACAGAGACTTCAAGCAAACACTGAAGCATCCATTGCCTGCAGGTGTTGACAATACATAGACACTACACCTGCATCTATGTAGGGTCCTTTTTAAATAATATCAGGTGCCATTCCCACTTGCCCGATTGTTCACTGACTATAGGATTTAAATAAATCCAGACCATGAGAACTTATCCTGAATCTTTCATTTGCTGTTATAGTAAGATTTTCTCACCATCTTTTTTGATACTATAGCTTCCATTTAATAGATTTTCTCTTTTAACTAAACTTTTCTGTCATTATCAGTCTTTCTTCATAGTTTATAGTTTTCCAATTATGGCAGAAAGGGATGTAAGGACTTCCCAGTACACATGCTTGTATCTTGACAGCTCTTTCTATACCATTTATGGTATCCAAAACAAAGAAGGCATGGATCATAGGCATTCCTTTCTCCACTCCTGGATTTTGATCTTACTTTGATGGATTCATTCCAGCCTATCTCTTCACTGGACATTTGTTCAATTTCAAGACTGATCTATGGGGACATATAGCCAACTCCAGTTGTACTTGGAAATCTTCAAATACCTGCCATTCAATACTAGAACATTGCCTATTTCTCCTGTATTCTATAGAACAACTTTCAAGTACATGAGGAATTTATCTTTTCATAGATTCAGTCCATAGTTTCAGTATCCTAAGTGTGTATGCAGATTACCTGAGGCCATTTTGTCAGTCTCTCTCTCTGTCTTGGATGGTAGTAGTTCCAGACCAAATGTTACATCAGTTTGATTTCACACAATGGCCAAAAGAAAAATTTGCATGTAGTAGAGATCCTAATAGTTTGTCTCTGTTCTAGACATAAATAAGTCTGGTCAAGGAACAGCCAGTCAGATTAGTGGAAATGGCAGCCCATAAATATGTGACTGATACTGAAAAGTATCAGAGAGAGTAGCTTTTCTGAAAAATGTGAGAGTTTTTTTTTTCTTATAGTCACATATGTAAACATTTACTACTTAAAAAACATTTAAAGTTTTAAAAATATTTCTAAAGATCTTTTCTGTGTAAAATTTAAATTGTTTTATATTATATGTAAATTCTGAGTAATATTACTCTGTCTAGGCTATTAATTGGTATTTTTTAATCAAAAACCAAATGAAATTTGTAACATGAATAGGAGGATAACATGTAAGACACAAGATATGAGCATCCACATGAGAAAACATATTTTGATTGTTCATTTTCAATTACCATAAAATTGGATTTTGAATTGGAAAGTAGAATTTTGCATGAGAAAATAAATACTCAGTTTTCATGTTTCTAGATTTTCTATTTTGTCTTTTCCTCCCTCAGAATAAAGTATTGTAAAATATTATGAGAGAGATAAATCAACAATCATGCAATATGTTGTTGTCTGTGGCTTCTGAAGGAAATTAATAACATCTGTAATTGGAAATGTTGTTGAAACAAGATCTCCAATGAATGGCACCACAAGTGCTATTATTGACTCAGAAAATTACTGTCTAAATAAAAATGAAAATCCATGTTGCAGTCCATTATTATTTCCTGGCCTCAAGTTAATTTCCTCTACACCACCTTTCCCACTGATGACAACCACTAGAGTTTTGACTTACCACAGCATATTACTGTTCAAATGCCACAATAGCACAAAACATACCCATACCAGAAAAACTCTTAAGAGAGCTTTGTTCCCATTCCAAGTTGAAAATACTTTTTCAGAATGATAAATAGATAGAACAGTTAACCTCAGTGGCATTCTGGCACTCACAAATATAATATTTTAGTATAAATATCTGTTTTAATATTTCCCTATTTAGCACTTAGATTTTATTTTCATGTCCAATAAATATTATGAAAAGAACAACCTATCTGCAAAATGATAATTATGTGAAAAACTAGCAATACTATTACGGAAGGAGTCATGTTGAAATCATGCCGAGTGTGCTGACAAATCCAATTTCTTAGCTATAAGGTCAAGAGTCAGTCTCTGGGGTCTTGCAAATTCATGAAGGAACATGGCATTTTGTCAGGTTTCTTGGCCTCTTCCTTGGATAATTTTTGGTATCCTAACTGCAGAAATCCATAGTTTTCAGATAAAGAACCTACAGCTTTCAGAAAGTAAGCAACATTATTAGTGGTAAACAATTGATGGAAAAGCAAGATTCCAGATCTGGCCTATTTGATCCAAAGTCTGAAATTTTTCCAATCATTTGTCTTTGATCTTATCCCCTATTCTCATCAAAATCCTACAGAGACATAATCTTAATTCCTTAGAGTTATGAAGACTACGTATGTAGCAACTTGGAAGATGCAATGTGGCAGTGAGAAGGTGCAGTATGAGAAACAGGTGGAAAGTATTCAAATAGCAGGGCTAGAGGCAGGGGGCATCCGGAAAAGAGAAATATCATAAATATGGCAAGAGAGGAAGAGATGTAAGTGATTTACATAAAAAATATATAGGATATAGCTCTTTTAATGTAAAATATGAAGAGGAGGAGTGCTTCATTTTTTATGAATTTTGAAACCCTGATAAAAGTATGAGTTTGGGCAATTACATTTATCTTTTGGAAACTGAGAATTTGGAAATCAAGACTGAGCCAGTCTCTCTTGAGAACTTGAAAGGAAAAAATATATAAAGAGTTCAGATACCCAGAAAAGAGCAGATACGTAAAAACTGAGAGGAGTTTAGGCCCGTGAGAAATAGAAACTTGAATTCCTGGTGGCTTTTAAATTCACAGCTGCACTCCATAAGAGGTCTGGATGTGTTTTGGCCTTTTTGTGGGTTTCTGTGAGACCACAGTGTGTACCCATATAAAAACCACTCACTTGAGATGGTTCAAGTGAGTCTTTGGTGCCTTGTGGGAAAAAGGAAGGAGGGAGGGAAGGAGGAAGAAGGAAAGAAAGAAAACAGAAACAAGCTCTCTAACTAAGAAAGAACAGAAATTGTTGAAGAAGGTCTATATTAATGGTGATAGAAACAAAAAAGAGGTAAAGATATAAAGAACACGAAACCGGTAGGCATAGAGGCATAGATGGATAACTGCTTTCCAGAAATATACTCAGATGATCCCAACTGAATAATGAAATAGGAGCTCATGTATAAATATGGCTGAAACCTTAAGGAAATTTGTCTGTAGATCAAGTTCAGTTTGAACTCAATTAAAGCAAAGGCTGGTCCCAAATCTAAAAATACATTTTTTTTACCAGGACAGTTTTGCTATCCTGTTTAAGCAAAACACGATAATGTCTGTTATCATCTGTTTAATGTCTTTAATTGTATATATATTTTTTAAATTTTATTAACTAAATTAAGTTTAAACATTTTTATTATTATTATTATTATTTTTTAATAAACATATATTTTTATCCCCAGGGGTACAGGTCTGTGAATCACCAGGTTTAGACACTTCACAGCACTCACCAAAGCACATACCCTCCCCAATGTCCATAATCCCACCCCCTTCTCCCAAACCCCCTCCCCCCAGCAACCCTCAGTCCATTTTGTGAGATTAAGAGTCACTTATGGTTTGTCTCCCTCCCAATCCCATCTTGTTTCGTTTATTCTTCTCCTACCCACTTAAGCCCCCATGTTGCATCACCACTTCCTCATATCAGGGAGATCATATGATAGTTGTCTTTCTCTGCTTGACTTATTTCGCTAAGCATGATACGCTCTAGTTCCATCCATGTTGTCGCAAATGGCAAGATTTCATTTCTTTTGATGGCTGCATAGTATTCCATTGTGTTGCACAGCAAAGGAAACAGTTAACAAAATCAAAAGACAACTGACAGAATGGGAGAAGATATTTGCAAACGACATATCAGATAAAGTTTAAACATTTTAAGTTTAAAAATTTAAGTTTAAAAATTTTAAGTTTAAAAAATAAGGCTACTATTAAAAAAGAAGTGAAAATTTTATTAATTATTATATTAAGCTATACTAAATATTATGACAACTATAGTGGGAATAAATAGAATTTTTATTAAAATACAAAATTGGGTTTATATTTAGGAGAAAGGATAAATCATGGTCAGGAGAAAAATTAGAAATATTTTAGATGAAAATGGCTTTAGGCCTAATCAATTTTGTTTGGAAGTACTTTTAAACTATCAAGGAATAAATAATCTCATTGCTATGTGCTAGTTTACAGAAAATAATCTATCAATTCACCTGTCTATTTATCATATCTATCTAGTGCTATATATGTGTATGTGTATGTGTGTGCTACATATATTATGTACATATTTATGAATTAACCTTCATCAAATAAAAAATTATTTGAAATGTAATAAATATATTGACATAGGTAAATTTTTGGGGCTAAAGCTTTCATCATGTTAATCTAGCTATAGACAAAACCCTACAGTATTTCATATTATTGTTCATTTTGACATAGGAGATAAGTAATCTGCAGATTAAGAATAGATTTTTTTAGTTTTATGCAGTTAACATTTTTAATACTATCTTAACCGGAGTCATATTATTCCAATAATATATACTCCTACCTCAGATATTGCACAGCCAAAGCATTCTCTAGTTCTTCGTTTTGAAACTCTGACTTCACTAATATCTACTTCTTTCTCAGAACACTTAGGAACAGCTACAGAAAAATTAAGCAAGAGGTCTAAGTCGTTAGGAGGAAGGCAGACAGAGACAAGAGAAGGAAAATAAATTATCATGGTCTATTTCATGCCAAACACTGTGATGGTTAGTTATCTTTCGTCCTCATAACCCAACACAGTAGATATTCTCCTCTGACAAATGAGAAGATAGAATCAGAGATGGTTATTCTGAGTTTACCACACAAACAATCCTTCCATACATGACAGCCTGCTGACATCTTATTAGAACAGTGGATTCAAACTCAGTGTGAACATCTCAGTTCTCTTAATGAAGGACATTAGAGGATAGTGGTTAAGAACAGAGACTCTAGGGGCACCTGCAGGGAGTCAGCTGGAGTTTCTCTCCCTCTGCCCCTCCTCTTCCCCCTCTCAAATAAATAAATAAATCCTCAAAAAAAAAAAAAAAAAGAAAAAAAAAAGAACACAGTCTCTAAAACTAGATGGCCTGGGTTCAAAATAAAATATGAGGTTTATTAAGTTTTGTAACATACTGCAAATTTTGTGAACTGTTTGTGCTTTAGTTGCTTCATCTTTAAAAAGGGTTGGTGATAATGGACATCCCTTAATCTCACAAAACAAACTGAGGGTTGCCGGGGGGAGGGGGTTGGGGAGAAGGGGGTGGGATTATGGACATTGGGGAGGGTATGTGATTTGGTGAGTGCTGTGAAGTGTGTAAACCTGGTGATTCACAGACCTGGGGATAAAAATATATGTATATAAAAAATATATGTTTATAAAAAATAAAAAAATTAAAAAGGGTTGGTGAGAAATCTTTCCTCCTGATCTATTACAATGACTCAGTCAGTTAACATATATGAAACACCTAAGAGAATGCTTGGTACATAGTAAGGGATTTTACAAGTTTGCTGATAATACCATTTCATAAAATTAAACTTGGTGGGCAAATGAGAAGAATTTTCTGTCCCATAGATCAAAGCGTATTTTCTATTCAGTTTTGTATCTTCTATAAATATGACATGGTGGATTCCTACAGAATCCCTTTTTTCTCAGTCTTTCACATAGGCTTATAACTACCCCAAGTAAAGTGAAATTTTCTGTAGTTTTGAGTATTAATATCCTCCTCTTACTTAAAGCAATTGCCCTGTGTAATAGTTAATTTTATGTGTCAGTTGTCTGGGGCCACAGAGCCAGATTTTTGTTTCCTTGAGCTGATTTTTGAATAGGATTTGCATTTAAGTTGGTGGACTTTGAAAAAAAGCAGATTGTTCTCTATAATGAGGGTGAGATTTGTCTGATCAGTTGAAAACCTGAATAGAATAAAAAGCTTCTCCTCCCCTGAGCAAGAGGAAATTCTCCAGCAGACTGTACAGACTTCACCTGCAACACTGACTTTTTCTGAATTCTACACAGGCAGAGGTTCGTTAGACTTGAACTGGAACATTGGCTTTTTCTGTGTTTTCTGCCTACCAGCCAACCGTATGGATTTTGTACTTCTAAGCCTCCGTATTTGCATGAACCAATTTCTTAAAACAAATCTTTACACACACACGCACACACACACACACACACACACACACACACACACACACTATTGGCAGTGTTTCTCTAAAGAAACCTAATTCACTCTGATCAAGAGTCAAACGCTTAACTGACTGAGCCACCCATGCACCTCAAGGATTTTTCTTTTTAAGTCAGAAATTTTCAGGAGCCTAGGTGGCTCAGTCATTTGGGCATCTGCCTTCTGCTGGGGTCATGATCCTGGAATCTGGGGACTGAAACCCCTGGCAGGCTCACTGCTCAGCGAGGAGTCTTCTCTGCCCTTCTCCTTGCTGGTGCGTGCTCTCTCTCTCTCTCTCTCTCTCTCTTGCTCTGTCTCTCTCTCTCTCAAATAAATAAATAAAATCTTTACTTTAATTAGAGTTAATAGTCCAAGTACTGTTGTAAAGTATTTTCCTTGCTTGGAAATAGCATTGGCCTAAAATGAGTCTGAAGAAGGGTAATGTAACATAATCTCACATGGGGACAAATCATTGCCCATTCATTTAATCTCCATGAACTCTCTGAGATGATAACCTTTTTTACACAAAATCTCCAGATCATCTACACATTAAATCATAAAATTTCATAGTTGTGTGTTACTTATTGGAGTTAACTGTATGGAATATCTAAATTAAAAATGCTAGAAAATATCCTCATGCTATTAGAAAAGGAAAGCAAAACAAATTAAGCATTTTTTTGGTTAAGAACAAACTGAGCCATACAGAGATGGGACAAAATGATGCAGGTTACTGTAGTGTAGTTTTAAGAGTGGGATCTGGAAACAGGTAGTACAACACTACCGCTCACTTAACTTTTTTTTTTTTTTTAAGATTTTATTTATTTATTTATTTGAGAGAGAGGGAATGAGACAGCACACTCAGGGGAAGTGGGAGAGGAAGAAGCAGGCTCTGCACTGAGCAGGAGGTGGGATGCGGAACTTGATCCCAGGACCCACAGATATGACCTGAGCTGAAGGGCAGAAGCTTAACCGACTGAGCCACCCAGGAGCCCCTACTGACTTAACTTTTATCTTTTATTATTTTTAAACGTTTACTTGGAATTAATTGTGGAATCATATGCAGATGTAAGAAATAAGACAATTTCCATGTATTATGTATCCCTTTCCCCCCAATGGTAATGTCTTGCAAAACCATAGTACAATATCACATCCAGGATATTGACATTGATACTGTCAAGATACAAAACATTTTCATCACCACAAAAAAACCTCATGATACCCTTTCATGGCCACATTCATTCCATTCTACACACCTAGTTTTCTTCTGCCTTTCCTCGTACCTGCAACCACTAATGTGTACTCCATTTCTACAATTTTGTCATTTCGAGATTGTTATGTTTAGAAAAAATACAGTATATCCCCTTCTGGATTGGCTTTCTTCACTCAGCATACTTATCTGAAAATTCATTGAGGATATTGTGTGTATAATAGATCAGTTTGTTTTTATTGTTGAATATCATTCCATGGTATAGATGGACCACAGTTTTTTTACTCAGTGACCAATTGAAAAACATCTGGGTTATTTCTAGTTTAGGGTTTACAAATTTACAAATAAAGCTGGTGTAAATGTACAGAATTTTTTGTGAATATAAGTTTTCATATCTTTGGAAAAATGTACAGGAGTGCACATTTTGTGCATATTAATTTTGCATCCTGCAACTTTACTGAATGCATTTACTGCATATTTATGCAAATAGTTTTTTGGTGGAGTCTTTAGGGTTTTATATGTATCATGTCATCTGAAAATACTAATAATTCTTTGCTTCTAATTTGGATCCCTTTTATTTCTTTCCCTTGTCTAATTGCTGTGGCTAGGATTTTCACTCTTATGTTGAATAAAAGTGACAAGAGTGAACATTTTTGTCTTGCTTCTCATCTTAAAGGAAAAAATTCAGTCTTTTAATCATTGAGCATGATATTAATGATGGATTTTTTTATATATGGCCTTTATTATGTTGGGGTATGTTCCCTCTAAACCCACCTTGTTGAGAGTTCTTATGAATTGTTAAATTTTGTCAACTGCTTTTCCTGCATCAATTGAGATGATCATATGGCTCTACCTCCATTTTTTTAATGTGATGTATCACACTAATTGATTTGTGGATATTGAGTCATCCTTGCATGCTGGAATAAATTCTACTTGATGGTGGTGAATGATCCATTTAAAATATTGTTGAATATGGTTTGCTAATATGTTGTTGAGTACTTTTGCAGCTGTCTTCATCAAGGATATTGACCTGTAGTTTTTTGTTTGTATTGTTTGTTTTTTTGTTTTGTTTTGTTTTGTTTTGTAATGTGCCTGGTGCCTGTCTGGTTTTGGTGTCAGGATTGTTAACTTCATAGAATACATTTTTTAAAAAGATTTTATGTATTTATTTGTCAGAGACAGCACAAGGAGGGGGAGTAGCAGGCAGAGCAGGCAGATGGAGAAGCAGGCTTCCTGCTGAGCAAGGAGCCCATTGCAGGACTTGATCCCAGAACCTTGGGATCATGACCTGAGCTCAAGGCAGCTGCCTAACCAACCGAGCCACCCAGGAGTCCCAGCTTCATAGAATACATTTAGAAGTTTTTCTTCCTCCTATTTTTTGGAATAGTTGAGAATAGGTATTAACTCTCTTTAAATATTTGGTAGAATTCACCTGTGAAACAATCTCGTTCTGGATTTCTCTTTGTTGGGAGATTTTTGATTCATTGTGGTTTATATTTGCATTTCACTAATAGCAAATAATGGTGAACAACTATTAATGTGCTTTTTTGCTATCTGTATATCTTTTTCAGAAAATGTTTATGCACATTTTGTAATTTGATTGTTTTCCTATTGAGTTGAAAGTTCTTTTTATGTTCTAAATATTAGGCTTTGGTCAGAAAAATTGATATGCAAATATTTTATCCAAGTGTGTAGCTTATCTTTTAATCTTTTTAACAAACTATTTACCAAAACAAAAGTTTTTTTTTTAATTTTATGAACTCTGATTTAGTAATTTTTCCTTTTTTGGATTGTACTTTTGGTATCAAATCTATAAACTCTGTCTATTCTTAGATCTAAAAGATTTCTTTTTATGTTTCTTTCTAAAAATTTTACAGTTTTATGACTTACTCAAAGTTCATGATTCATTTTGAGCTAGGGTATGTTATTCTAACCTTGGAAGAATGAAATTCTGGGCTCACCACCAAACCTTTTCTGGTATATGTAGTCGTGGGGCCACTTTTTTTTTTTTTTTTTTAAGATCTGTTTGAATAGAGTATAGCCATTATTATCTATCTTTCCTGGCTGTTTGATTAGAGATGGCACCTTTGTCTCTTCTTGTTGGCATTTCTGGATTGCTAGCTTCTTTAGCTCTATGTCTGGGATATATGAGGCAAAAAGAAAATCTGGGGAACTTAGCACTATATTACTCATTAGATTCCAAAGTCCCTGGTCAATTTGCTTCATTTTTTCACTTCTAGAGTCTTCTTGTGTTTATTTTATATATAATGGCCACAGAATTTATTTGTACTAACTGGTAGGAATAGGAAAAGTTGTGTCTACTACCTCTTCCCAGAGTGAAAGTCATTACTTAAACTGAATTTGAATCTGTTTCTATATCTGTAAAAGAATATGAGTTCATTGTGAAAATTAAAACAGTTTATTTAAAGGATCTATAAAATTGTGTCATATAATAAGCACTTAACATATGGCATATATAATTAACATACAATGGTTTTTCTTTTATGTCTAACTAATGAATCCCATGTTACTAAACAGAATTCCATATTCTAGGTCTGCATATTATTTAATTCACTAACACACAAGCACACACAAACAAAAGTTGAACTGTAATGGATTTTAAATTAATAATTAAAAGTCCTGGAAATCACAAAAATCGCTCTTTTTCTAATACACATTTTTTATCTTTTAGTGTAAGTTCTTCAAGAGAAGGAAGCAATTTCATAAGAAGTCATAAATACATATTAGTATTAGATGAATGATTGAATATATGTTCTAGAATTTAGTTTAGGCTATTAGTACAAATGTATTTGTATTTAGGGAAAAAATGATATAAAAAAAACCCGAAGCTTCTTCTTTATCTTTTTTTTCTTTTTTTGTTTATTTCCTTCTCTTCTGTTTTTCCTCTTTTTCTTTCCTAAACAATTTAGTCCTACAGGCTTTTAGCAGTGCTGAACATTGTATGCATCTGGGTTTAGGAGAATCACAGTAATCCAGAGTGTTAATGCACAGCCAGCTTTAAGTGAGGAATAAATCCAAACTGGAGGTCATCTAACACAAGAGTCAGCCCAAGCAAGATGAAGACTTGTCTTATGGAAGGGCAGATGGCATGGGGTTTCAGAGCTGAAGTGATCAGAGTGAGGCTGCCCAGCCAAGGGTAAATGATGAGGATCAGAGCTAAGGAGGGTATTCAGGTACCTCCTGAGGTAGCTGCCTAGCACAGGATGTCAGAATCCAACTGACATCAATGCAATAAGGCAATGATGAGAATTTGATTATGAGTAGGAGGGCCATTCAAAAAAGTAAATGCATTGTATATAATGGGAGACTTCTCTCTGTCTGATTACAGAGTTAGAAATTTAAGAGAGAGGGGCACCTGGGTGGCTCAGTGGGTTAAAGCCTCTGCCTTCGGTTCAGGTCATGATCCCAGAGTCCTGGAATCGAGTCCCTTATCAGACTCTCTGCTCGGCAGGGAGCCTGCTTCCCCCTCTCCCTCTGCCTGCCTCTGCCTACTTGTGATCTCTCTCTTTCTCTGTCAAATAAATAAATAAAATATTTTTAAAAAAGGAAATTTAAGAGAGAGTAGGCTAGTAAGCTCTGTGGTTTTGAATTAATATTGGTGCTCTCAGTGTGATGTAAATAGGCAGAGAAATAAGTATAAAAGTATGTGTTTATTCATCAGCTTTATCTACTGACATTACTGACATCACAAGGTTAATAAGCACAAATTAGTAATAAGTAATAAGCCCAGAACATTGTCAAGAACTTTATCAAGAGCATTATCCAAATCTTTATTAAGCTCAGAACAAATAATAATTAGTAAGCCCAGAACATGGTTTTATCAACTCTACTATTAAAAAAAAGAAAGCTCAAGATTCCTTTGGGAAATTTTTTTTTTTAAGATTTCATTTATTTATTTGACAGAAATTACAAGTAGGCAGAGAAGCAGGCAGAGAGAGAGGAGGAAGCAGGCTCCTGCTGAGCAGAGAGACTGATGCCGGGCTTGATCCCACAACCCTGGGATCATGACCTGAGGGGAAGGCAGAGGCTTAACCCACTGAGCCACCCAGGCAGAGAAATTGTTGATTCCAAGTGTGAGTCAGGGAAAATACAAAAAAGCCTAGAACATTTAGTTTTGACATAAAACAACAAAGTGTTTAGAGAATAACTTATTCATGCCAAAAGGACCTAGAAATAGGGCAAAAGTTCTCCCACTGACCAAAACAGAGACGCTTAAAGTATCAAAAATAAAATTATAGCAACAGATTATATATTTTTCAACAAAATAAGAGTCTATGAATTTGTACTGACATAAATGAACTAATTCAGAACATGATGATGAATGAGATACTTATTTAGATTCAAAGTACCTCCCATCAATTTTATGAATTGACACAAAATGACAATGTTTTCCATTTCTGGTGATGTTAGCATTGATCATTGATTAGGATTGGATTTTCCAGGCTTCCAAGCTATATATTCTTTTTCTCTTTGTAGTTAATAAATGTTTTAGAAGGGGTTACTTGCAAGAAACTATAAAAAATTTAGGATCAATGTGTATATGATTTGGACTGCTAATCAATAGATTACATTTCCTTGTGTTTTTATTATTCTTCTGTGGATTTATAGAATGCATACTTAGTAAGAATTACCCTTTGTTTTTATGTACATAGGTTTAAACTCAGATGTTTTTAATATCAAATAGGTGATACTGAGATACAAATACTAATAAATAACTTCCTTAATTCTCATTTGATTTAGAGTTAGAGTAAAATTATAAAGATAATTTTTACTTATGAACCAAATTTTTCCTAGGATTTATGTCCTCTCTATGGAGTATATAAGTCAATTAATTCACAAAAGTGGTAGCAAGCTTCATAAAATATGTAACCACTCCATACCATATTGTGCTGAATACTTTACATTTTATCTTAGGCATTTTTTGTATCAATTCTTTTGCATTTTATGAATAATAAATGGAGTCTATTCTCACAAATGTTTTGTTTTAGAGCTGGGATTTATAACTATGCCTTCAAGATAAACCTCTTTGCTCCATAACACTATACGGCAGCAATTCATATGTTGTCTGGCAACTATTTGTCAGAAACTAAAGCATGATAAAAGAGTAGTTTTTGAATACTGTCCCTCATATCACCTCTACACTCAAAAAGAAACATTCTGTTCTTCTCCCTAATCCTGGGTAAATCTCTTCCCCCTAACATAGACTTTTAAATGATTTCATGACACAACACATATTCAACTTGAAAGTTTAACCATAATTCCCACACACTTAGAACTTCATCTTTTTATTTTTTATTTCTTCCTAAATTACCTATTTTCATGTCTTGGTTATCCTCATGAGATTAAAGGATCATTTAAGAAACCAAATCAGTGCTTTGCTTCAAGCAGCAGACTTGAGTAAATACTGATTTAAAGTTTTAATAAGGTCAATTTACTTCTTCAAAAATATATCCCAATATTTAAGTATATTGCAAGAGATAGGGTAAAGTTAAAAAGTCTAAGGGAAACGGCAGCTGAAATTTTGCTGAGATAGCTTCTTAAAGTTTATTTAATTAGCAGTAGGCATTTTCTGTAGAAACAAGGCAAAATTCTAATAAGCAAGAATGTCTTTTTCATTTCTTAGTAGAGGTTATGTGAGAAAATATGGTCTTATGGTGAGAAAAAACATATTTGAGGTTCTGCTTTAGTGGGTCTGAGAAATGCTTTCCATTTTCCTTTTTGAAGAGGGAGAGTAGGAAGAATAAGAAATCTTCCTTTCTTGTTATCTCTTCCATAGGATAGACAAAGGACATACTAAGAAGAAATGTTCTTATGCTATCCAATAGATGGAGGGTTTTGGCATCAAGGACTAGAAAGAATTAGAGGGAAAAAAGGAGATTTTGATATAAAGTTACTGAAAAGATACAATGCTTTCTTTGAAGCCAGTTATACACAGTTAAAGAGAGAAGATCCAAGAAAGGACAATTGCTTATAATCAAATTGCTAATAATCAAAAGTATACAACTATGATGTATATTAATTATTTTTGCATTTATTTTTGATTTTATTTATTATTAAATAAACTCTTAATAATATTCTTATATGAAGAAAATTTGAGCAAATAATAAATCTAAATAAACAATATGTTTTTGAAAATGATGCAGTAACTGTTGTCTGACTAGGTCTTTCATTGTAAACAGTTTTAAACTGGACAATATACATATTGAAATTATTTTCAAGTCAGCATAAAAGTAACACTACAACTCTAAGAAAAGGGAAGTCTACAAAGTGAACTTCAGCATGAATGTCCAACTTGCTCCCTAAGGTCAGTTTTCTGACCACAGTTTGGAAAGGTAGTTTATAGAACCCAGTGATACTGTTGAGTTGATGAAGCAATGATCAGATCTGTGAGTTAGAATATCTGAAAGAGGAGGGATTGCAAACAGAGCGGTTCTCACTCTAACAGATTGTGCAATACCATGTGAAGGGTTCTCACATCCAAGAGATTGTGCAATACCATGATTGAGAAGTGGGCTATATATGCAGGGAGTATGATTAATTGAGGCTTTCCAGAATGTGGAAACAACCAGGTTAAAGCCAGAAGAGAGACACCACATTGGGTTGGCATTATTATATTGGTAAAAACAAAAATGGAAAGATTTGAGTTCTGGCCCACCTAGAATTGTCAGAACTTACTAACATTTATAAAAAATCCAGAAATAGCAAAATTAAAACCACCAAATTGAGTACTATTTAACAAGGGCTTTTTTTCATGCATGTAAGAACAGTTCATGAACTGGGAGCTTTCAATTCAAAACTGATATGAAATTCAGGTGCATGAATACAGGATGGCTTATAAAGTGAGAATGAGGAAGCTGTTTAGACTTCACAATGTTTGGTTGTAACAATGAAGATTTCTTGACAACTGGATATTAGGTTAAGTGATTATTTTATAGCATTTTTAGGAAGCTAACATAAGTTCTTTTACATTTATCAAAGTATTTATAAGAAAACCTAAATTAAGTTTTGCATACATTTATAAAATAAATTTTGCTTATGCGGCTTAAATGGTTTTTGCTCTGGGAATTTTCATGTCCAGTATCAATTGTATTTAATTTTAACTTGGTATCCATCTGAGATGGCAGAAAGACCACCGTGTATTAAGAGTAGGGACCATGTCCTAGAGCAGTGATTCCCAATGGGACAGTTGGGAAATCAGGTGGGTTTTCAATGAGTGAACAATATCTGGACTAAACAATGTTTGGTGATGTCTGGAGGCATTTTTGATTGTCACAAATAATGAAGTGCTACTAGCATTTGAGGGCAGAGGCCAAGGATGTTGATAACCATCCTCCTTTGCATTAAAGAGCCCCCACAACAAAAAATTATCTGATATAAAATGTCAACAATGCTGAGGTTGAGAAACACCATCCTAGAATGGGATCTACTCTCAACTTATCCCCCCCAAAAAAGCCTTAAACTAAGCCTCAACAAGATCCATGGGAGAAAAAGACATCTTATGTACAGGGTAACAGAGATAATAAATTGTGTTGACTTTTCACCAGAAATAGTGGAGGCCAAAAAAATCAATTTGACAGATCTTTTGAAGGGTGAAAAGTTAAAAAAAGAAAAAGAAGAAGAAATAGTAAAAGAAGGAAGTAAGGAAAGAAAAAGAAAGAGAAAGGAAAAAGAGAAAGAATGAAAACTGTTGACAGGAATTTTAAGTTCAGTGAAAGGCAAGGCTTTAGTGACATTATTAGAAAAATGAAAATGATTACAGTTTGTCACTAAACACAGTGGTAAAATGTTTTTCAGTCTGAAAAGAAATGTTACAAGATTGAAAGTCAAATGTACAGAGAAAGGGAAGTCCCTTGGAAATGGAAGTCTGTGGAGAGTTTGGTCTCCAGAGGTGATTAGTTGCTCAGCGTGGTCAGGAAGATTTTAGGTTGTCTGCTTGTTTGTTTTACCTTTCAACTAAGAGGGAAATATCATAGGATGGTAACAGTATGTCTGTCACTGTGTTTTGCATCAGTTTCTGACACAGTAACTACACGTAAAGGGGATTATCTCTTTGTGGTTTTAAGTAGTAAAAGAATCTTTCCCAGAGACTTTACAGCGTATTTCTTTGGCCTAGTTGAATAACACACCTTTTATAAAGCTGATCACAGGCATAGTTTTTTCAATGATTGGTGATGAACAGTCACTTCACATGGGGTAAATTCCAAAGCGTCACCTTCAAAGTCCTCAAACACATGAAAGTAACTCGAATCTCCAATAGTCACACTCAGTCTGTTATTTTGTGGCCATTCACCTTCCACAAATTCACATCATTAATCTCCTACTGGCAACATGACACCTAGATGTTTGAGATGGAAATTAGTCCAGTTCCTTGTGTAGGTTTGTGGTTAACTGCAGGGTTTCTAGGAATATGTAATAATATAGTCCATATTCTATCAACTATTTTATGAAATCTATAAACTGTTGAGTCTTTAAGTTCTCAGGATGAAGGGTAGATTGGTAGAAGAGAGAAGAGAGAAACAAACATCTTATTTTTCTTTTTAAAGAAACAGACATCTTGAATTCATTGTTAATATAAAACAAAAACAAAAACAAAAACAAAAAACAACTCTGTGGAAAAAGATCAGGAATTTACTCCCAGATAATGTGGATGCACTCCCTTCTATATGTGGAGAAGTAGAGACTGCATCCTTGGGCTATCCAATGTAAAGCAGTCCCCAGTTCTACAGATCCATCGGTTGACTGGGTAAGAGAGCATTGGAGCTACACATTCATCTCCAAAGTTAGTTCTGTCCACAGTAAATATTTCAGGGAAACCCTGTGTTGATCCTTGAAATTGTCTTTATTTTTTTTTTTAACTCTTTTCCAAGTTTTGTAGGAATATCTGTAGGATCTTGAAGTTTCTAAGATCTGATTTCACTCTACTTACCACTTAGATACAAGTAAGACTGTCTTTGCCACGAGCCATCATTCTGAGCCAGAGCAGGCCCTTTACCATGTACCCTCCTCTCTCTACAGCTCTCCATTGTTTAGTTCCCTACAACAACCCTCATTGCGTGTTATTCTCATTCCCAAAGGTTTTTCTGTCATCTCCAGTGCCCAAATCCTATCATTTTTGCAGATCTAATCAGTATCACTTCCTTCCATAAGGGATTCTTTAGTTCCGGTCCTACCTTTCAGAAAGAGGTTGTTTTTCTGTTTCCAGAATTGCTGTTTTTCTTCTCTTCAATCTGCCGATGGATTTTCAGGTGTTTGCAATCTTTAGATAAGGTATCTAGCTGATCTCCGGCTAGCTGAAGCAGTCTCAGCTTGCTACTTCTCCGCCATCTTGACTCCTCCAGTTTTTTTAAAGATTTATTTATTTGAGGGGGGAGGGACAGAGGGAGGGAGAAAGCAGATTCCCTGATGAGCACGGAGCTTGACGCAGAGCTCAGCCCTAGGACACCAAGAGCTTGACCTGAGCCAAAATCAAGAGTAGGATTGTTAACCAGCTGAGACACCCAGCTGCCCCACTCTGAGGCATTCTTAATCCAATAGGCAGCATTAATTATTCCTAGAAGACCTTGAAATTTTGCCATGTCTCATAATAACCATCTATAAAAGAATCAAAAACATAAAACATAAATTGAAAGAAACTTCTTTAATTTCATAATGGTCTCCTATAAAAAAGAAAAAAGATATTTAGAAAACATGTTATAAAACCAAAAGAACTAACCATGACTATGCCAATAATTAACTATATGAATGGGAATACGTACAAAACTATATTTTCTGCTTCATTGTTCTTGCTGAAGAAAATTTTGGAGTATTTTAAAATATGTAATAAGACAATTATGTCCACTATCTCAAATCAATTAAACATAGTAATGCAGGTTCTATGTAAAATATTATGCAGGGAAACTGGCATAGGTTTTTCAGAAATGTTAATGTCATTAATAGAAATGGTTCGAGTATATAGGAGAAAAATTGACCCAATGGGAAAACCTTTAATATGAACTCTTGAATAGTATAATTGTATCAATGTTAATTCTCCATGAATATGGTAATTACATTTTATATTGGAAATACATGCTGAAATATGTAAGTAAGGTCCCATTGTATCTGCAATTTACTTTTAAATGATGCCATCAACAATATACATAAATATGTGTGTATCTCTGCGTGTGTGAATGTATGCAGAGAAAGAAAGCAAATGTTATGAAACAATAACAATTGTTGAGTCTAGATGAAAAATATATGTGAGTGTTCATTGTATTATTCTTTCAAATCTTCAGCAGAGATTTTATATTTCTCAAAATAAAATCCTTTAAAATTCAGTGAAGAACAAAATGGACTGTTCAGAAAATTGTATCAGGAAATTAAAAAAAACAAAAAACAGAATTGGATCCTTACTCAAAAACCATGGCCATGTGAATTAAAATCTTATTTGAGGAAGAAAACTGTTAAAGACTTACAATGTAGAAGAATGTCCTAAATATATATATATATGTATATGCATATACATATATATATGCATATACATATATATATATGTATTTGCACACACACAAAAACTATAAAGGAAATGAGTGGTAAATTTGAATGCATTAAAATAGCAAAAAAAAAAAAAAAAGAAAGAAAGAAAGAAAAAGAAAATGAAAGTCACTAAATGTGGTTTTCCCAAGTGCATGTAACTGTCAACAAATTAGTATCCAGAACACGTTGGAATCCTTACAATAATTAAAACAAAACAAAAACACACAGTAAGAAATTAAATAAAAGATGCATATAGACAATTCACAGTAAGGAATCACAAATAACCAATAAAAACATGAAAATGTTTTTAGACTCACAGGCAATTATGGAAATTTTAATTAAAACTAGAGAGAAACATCAGCTGTTTATATTGTCAAGAAACAAACAAAACAAAAACATACCAAAAAACTCCAGATACCGATGATATCAAGTATCTGCAAATTATTTTGAGCCATAGAAACTTTCATACGTAGCTGTGGGACTATAAATTAGGACAGTCATGATGGAAAACAAACTGGCAATAACAAAGACAAACAATAATATTGCCTTCAACACAACAAATCCACTTGAGGTACTTACCCCAGAGAAGCTGTCATATATGCATAAGGTAAAATATTCAGAAATGTTTATGGTACACTATATTTAATAGTTAAATCTTGAAAGCAGACTAAATTCACAGTACAATGATGCTTTATTTTTTGTATTTTTGCAATGTAATATAATGCAACAATAACAATGTATACATTACAGTCTACTATTAGGGAGAAATATCATTTTAGAAAGATTTTTGTATTATGATATCATTATTGAAACATGGACATATAGGTTGAATGTTGTTATTTAGAGATGTATGTGTGTGTAGAGTTATTTTCACAAAGGAAGAAAGAAACAATGGAACACAAATATTTAAGTGGAGAATTGAAGAATGAGCTTGGAAACAAGCCTGAAATGTTAAAAGTTCATTTTCAGTCCACTTTGAGATAGCAAGGTGACTTTTGGGATAAAGTCAGAAAGAGAGCTCTCATCAGGAACCAGGTTTACCAGACTTGATCGTGAACTTACAGCTTCCATAACTGTGAGAAGTAGATGTCTTTGTTTGAGGCACCCAGTCTGTGGTATTTTGTTATGGCAGCCTGAGCAGACTTATACTCCTTATGAAATACACACTTAGAAAATGTGTCATAAAACCAAAAGAACTACCCATCACAATGCTAATAATTGACTCTATGAATGGAAATATGTAGAAAACTATATTATTTTTTGTATATTCTGTTTTTTGGTAAAATACCAGAATAATATAAAACCAACCCTTTTAACCAAATTTTTAAATGTATGTTCTTGCACATTCTTGCAACTATATGCATATTCTTGCACAGAAGGTATCTAGAACTTTTCCATCTTGCCTAATGAAAACTCTAACCCATTAAACAACTCCCAATTTCTCCCCTATCTCCCCAAGCTTCTGGCAACAACCATTCTACTTTCTCCTTCTGAATTTGACCACGTATATAGTAGTACTATATAAACTCATATAAGTGGGTTCTTGTGCTATTCGTTAAGACTTATATGACTGGCTTATTTCACTTAGCATAATGTCCTCAAATGTTATCCTTATTGTAACATATGGCAGGATTTCCTTCTTTTTAAAGTTGGAATGATATTCCATTGTATGTACAATCACATTTTCTGTATCCATTCATCCACTAATGGTTATTTAGGCTGATCATAAAAATGATCAAGAAATACTTAAAAAGATGCTGAACATCAGTAATTGTCAGGGAAATGCAAATCAGAACTATAATAGCCATTACGAAAAGAAAAAACAAAAGGGCAGAAAATAATGAACATTAGTGAAGATGCAGAGAAATTAGTGAGGATGCAGAGAAATTGAACTCTTTGCATTGTTGGTGGGATTATAAAATGGTGCAGCCACTGTGGAAAACACTGTAGTGATTCCTCAAATAACTGAAAATAGAAACTCTTTTGGATACAGCAATCCCACTTCTAGGTACTTATCCAAAAGAATTGAAAATAGGATCTCAATATGTGTGTTCCCATGTTCACTGCTGCACTATTCATAATAGCCAAAAGATGAAAAAAGTCTATATCCTTAACCGTAAATTCTTTGAAATCATGGTGTGTAAATCTTCCATAGACATTATTTTATATGTGGTTTTGGCCTCCTTCAATAGCAAATAAGTGCATCACAAATGATTTCATTTTGTGTCAGATTATTCTTCAGATGAACATTTAAAGTTTAAAATATGAAATTCATAATCAAAAGATGACTTTTAAAACCATGAAAAGAGAGGTTAAAATAAAAGCAAAATTTTTGGCTACCTTTATGTACCACATGCCATAAATTCTAAGTTTATTTTTCCTTAAATTATACATAGCTCCATATGTCTCAAAACCACCACCCTACATAGTTCAGTAACTTACTTATTTATGCAAACAATTCAGGTTTGGCTTTAATGAATGAGATATAGATAGATATTAAAAACAAACCAATAAACTGATATCAAACTTTGTGCATTCATATGTATACACATATATAGCATAGAAATGATTGATTGTATTTGTGGACCGCACTAATATTTTTCATTATTTTACCTTAGTTTTGCTGTATGTAAGTTATGCCAGTCTTACTGTCATGGAAACATTGATTCCCCACTGTAATCACTGCTGGTGTAAAACACAGCTGCCTAACAAATGTACACTGGAATGGGCTCCTTTTAGCATCTGTTAAATCTCAATACAGTGTATAACTGCTCTTTTTAGAGTGCATCAATCATGGAAGAGTGAGACAGAATTAAAGAGTTTAGCCCTGCTTGGCTCCCTTTGTATCTAATTTAGGCATGTATGACCCATTGCATTCATTGTTGTGCTTACCACAGCTGTTTCTTATTATTAAGAAAAGCAGCTTTGCGTGCAGAACATAAAACAATAAACGCTAGCCATGTGGATAGAGTACATTTGCTTCTAAAGGTTATAAATATACACTGAATAAAAAAGCAAGGTGACACGAACCATATTTCACTGAGAACAAATGATATCAAGTCAGGCAATAGAGTCTAACACCTCCTGCTTCAAAAAAGCAACAACAAAAAAACACAACAATAAATACTGAATCCAACAATTTCAATCACTGCAAAAAAAAAAAAACAAATTACAATTGATAAATTTACAATGAGCAGAAAACATGGATTCAGTGCTTACGAATTATGGTTCAGAAAGAGCATCTTTAAGGTTTTTTTCTAAAATGCCATCTAATTAACTTTAGAGACTACTGAGAAGTCCAAAAATTATAAAAATGTTGTTGAGTGAATGTAAGGATTTACACTGCAGACCATGAACTTAATTTTACGTATATGTGTACATTTTACGTACATCTGCAGAAAAAAATTGGAAATAGTTTTTTTTAAAAAACATTTGCCTGGTCTAATTTGTAATGTGAAATTCCAGTACTTTAATAATTTTAACAAATAAGTATTATACATTGACAGTTAATCCTAACTTTAAAATTCCCTGCAAGGGGAATGTTCATAGGCAATTTAAGTACTTCATTGGTTAGGAAACATGAATCAGTAGAGGTCAAAATAATAAAATTATAACATAAATTTTTAAAAATTAACTTTCTTTATATGATAAAGTTTTTTAAAATATAAGTGAGGTTTAGTGTGGTGAGGTCCGGAGCCAATGACCAAGAAAGAATTCTTGAGATGTCTTTGGTGCAAAATGGTGGTTTATTAAAGGACAGGGACTGGACCCGTGGGGAGAAAGAGCTGCTGTCCCGGGGCTGTCCTGGGGCTGTGAGGAGTGGTCCATTATATACTCGTGAGTTGGGAGGGGGTCAGGGATGGTGTAAGTCTCTGAGGAATTTTGGAAGCAAGGTTTCCAGGACCTTGAGAGGCTAGCTATTGTTGGGAAAAAGGTTTTTCGTTACTGGTAATAAAACCTTTGTCGTGAGACCCTTTAGATGTTTATCAGTGGGCCATATACTTGGGAATGATTGTCAACATGTATTTTGGAGGGTTTAGAGATAAAGGAAGTTTTCAAAGGAATTGTTAAAGTAGACTTCAGGATCCTGGTAGGAGATAGGGGTTGTCAGGCTAGGATTGCCCTTTGCCCAGGGGATAGGGGTTGTCAGGCTAGGATTGCCCTTTGCCCTTAGCAAAGCCTTAAGTTCAGTCCCTAGAGGAATGTCACTCTGCCTGTCTCAAGGGTTTGTCAGTGGGTAAGGAAATTTGGTAATTTTTTTTTCTGCCTCTGTTTCCCACATCATGTATGTCCTCCCTTTACCTATAATTATAACAAAAGAAGTTTTAAAATAGTGTTTTCTGCATTATATTATTTTCTTTCATCTCTTTTCAAGCTAAAGGTCAGTATATTTCTAAGTGGTTTTTGCTGATTGTGAGCGGTAGGTGCTACATAAGCATAATTTTTTGTTGTTGTTAACTTTCTGGTAAAAATGCTAGCAACTACTAGGAGTTCAGTAAGCACATAATTCATTTTTTTTCCTTTTTTGATATGAATGATAATCTAATAGTCTTTATTTGAGTTCTTTTTAAATTTTTGTTCCTCCAAAGTACCTCTCCACTCTGTTTTATGATAATGGTTTATCTTTTAAATTTTCCCATAGTGCCTTCTTTATAATGCTTTTGTTTTTTCATTTCCTTTCACTAAACATTCTAAAAAGAGGTTGTAAGGCAAATACTTATTATAAGAGTATTTGAGGACTCTCCAGAAACCTGTACATCTTTGTCTTCAAAAACTCCGTTATATACTGATAGATTAGTCTGTGAACTTCATAAAACCAAGGACTATGGTAACACTGGGTCATACTAGCCTAGAAGTAAAAATTAAGTTTTCTGATAAACAAAATTTCCCTTTTTCTCATCTGCTATTGCAAATACTAGTCTCTCTCAAAGTCTTTCTTACCTATTGGAGCCCACATGGGTTATCTAATGAGTGGCATGAGAAGACTTGAAGTTCTCATCTTCCTCTAATAGTCAGGATGCCTGTTATTCAGATACAATATGGTTTTTGACCACCTTCTGCCATAGCCCTTTGTACCTGAGCCTGCACTGGGCTGACACAAAGAGGCTGCCTCTACCTTTCCCAACCTTGATACTATCCTCTATCCTTTCTTATATGTTACCCAGATCATGCTACTTTCTGATTCCAATGAGTCAGAGACGTTTTTCTGAAAAGAGTTGCATCATTTTAAACTTGCTTCACGTCTTTCTCTTCTCAGTGTTCAGGTATGAGTTCTTGGTATCGAGCTCACAACAAATTTAAATGAGCATTATCTCTTCTGAAGAAGGGAAATTGAGGGACCTTTGGTAAGCATGCTTTCCCTCTGTCCCCTGAGGCTCTGTTTTTCACCAGGCAGGCCTGTTGGATGGTTTCTTATTTAATGCCGCTCCCATTTCCCCATTCCCTCCCACCTGAAGTGTGTCTGCATTTTTTTAAAAGATTTTATTTATTTATTTGACAAAGAGAAAGACACAGCAAGAGAGGGAACAGAAGCGGTGGAGCAGCAGAGGGAGAGGGAGAAGCAGGCTTCCTGCCGAGCAGGGAAGCCTATGCAGGGCTTGGTTCCAGGACCTGCTTAATGACTGAGCCACCCAGCACCCCTTGCATTCTTCATAGAAAGCAAATTCTGGTGGCTCATCATGACCTTCTAGACATGCATTCTAGATTCAGGTTGGAATTGTCAGCTACACATTAAATTAACCTTTGTTATTCTGAAGCACCATCCAAATACGTATGCTTAATATATGGGTACTTAAAAAAAGTTTTTAAGTTGAATAAAATTGCTTTACAGACTAAAGCAATTGTATATACAGAATCATGAGTTTTGGGTTTTCTAAAAAAGATTTTATTTATTTACTTGACATGGAGAGAAAGAGATCACAAGTAGGCAGAGAGGCAGGCTGAGAGAGAGGGGGAAGCAGGCTCCCCACCAAGCAGAGAGCCTGATGTGGGGCTCGATCCCAGGACCCGGGACCATGACCTGAGCCGAAGGCAGAGGCTTTAACCCACTGAGCCACCCAGGCACCCCTGGAATCATGAGTTTTTAATAATAATAACAAACACTGATTCATTTCTGTGTTTTAAAAATATTGTCACCCTCAATATGGGCTACACACCATACTCAGCCCTACTGAACTTAGGGTGAACATAACATTCTGTAAGGAGCATTGAATTCACAATCTAGTGGGCGAAACAAACACCAAACAAGTGAACAAATACAAAATAAATATTGACAACTTTTTAAAAGTTCTCTGAAAAAATAGTCTAATGAGAGAGAATAAAGCAATTGAGAATGGGAGATTATCAGGAAAGCATAATTTGTCAAATAAAATTTATTTTTAAAAAAATATGAAAAGAACTAGAAGGAGACCAGTTGAAGATAGAGCCAAAAAGCACATAGCCTCTAATAACAGGCAAGAGCTTGATGTGTTTTGTCATGTGACAGAGGATGGTGTGACATGCAGCAAAGAAAGAAAGACAACTGGAAGAGCTAGCCCAGGCAGAGCCTTACAAGAACTGCTAAGAAGTTTGAATTATTTTGAATTTTCAACGGGAACATACGATGCCTTAAATAAACTTTTTTTGTATTTGCTATATAACAAAATATATCTGACAGTCCCTCGTATATGATGATATGCATATTTAAAAAGCAATACTCATTTTTGTTTATAAAAGTGAAAATATGTATCCAGAATTTTCAAGAGATTGTGATGTACAATTTTAAAATTTCCAAGTGAGTCTCAGTCTCTATGCCGTAATAATTTAAACAACTCATTATAAATGCTCATAAATAAATAAGAAATTTCAAATATAAAACTCCAGAATATTTATCTTTACATTTATTTTTATAAAATGATTTATGTCCATGGATGTCTACTATGAAATATGCACTGAATTTTTAGTGAAATGAAATCTCCAGTTTACTAAGGAGTAGTATTTTATGAAAGAAAGCTTTTCCTTTGCTATTCTCTCACTTGTTAATGATTACTTTGTTGTAGTATATGTATGGACCTGTATATTCTTTTTTTAAAATAAATATACTAGAATTCACTTATATCATTATTCACTTTGAAGCTCACATTTAGCCAGTGAGGGCTGTTTAATCTGGTTTCTGTGTGGTTTAGCCGGATTTCCCTTAGTCCGATAGCATTTTCTGACTTTCTTGGATAATTAGGTAGTCCAACTTACTTTCAAATTCCCCTGTTCCAGATCTGAAACCAGTTATTTCTACTAGAAACACTTGTGAGTTTGCTTGTTGGTTAGTTAATTTTTTTTTTTTTTAATTAGGGAATAGTTCTAAAATGTGGTCGTGGCTAATCAGCTTTTCTGTATTTAATAATGAGTTAACCCCAATGCCTCTAACTCCAGTTCAACATATTCCTCCCTCCCCTTCTTTCCCTGAGGAAAATTTGTATCTCTCTTCATCTAGAGTAAGAACAATTGCTCCTAAGTATATAAATATATTTACTCATTTACTTATTACTCCCATAAACAAATTTAAGTTTTGAAGTACAAAATAATAACATGGTTCAAAAATCAAAACTGTGGCAAATGGTGTATTCACAAAAGTTGAATCTACTTTATTACTTTCAATTCACCTCCTGTAAGTAATTATTTTTATTAGTTTCAAAGGTTCTTATTCTTGTATAAGAGCCTTCCACAAAACCTCTTTACTTTTATTTATGTAAAAAGTAACATATTATATATACTGTTACACATAATTGTTAACTTATTAATATAGCCCAAAAGTATTCCATCTAAGTTCACAGAGATTTTTCTTATATTTTTATAGCTGTATAGTATTCTAATGACTAGATATATTTCTTTTTCCAATCACTAATCTATAAATGCTATTAGATTATTTCCAGCATATTGATATCAAAATTGCATTTTTGCCTACATTTTTGTTGTTGATATTATATCATTGTTTATCTTTAAATTAGTGAATGGGCCAAAAAAGTGTTTCACAATATTTCATAATATTCTCTCAATAGAGATTGAATCATGGTTCATTTGAATTAATATGAACTTTTGCAATATTTTTAGTCTTGTCTTGTTTTAATCAAGCTTTTGGAATTTTGCCAATGTAAAAGGTGAAAAATATCTCTCTCAAAGTTCTAATTTACACTTACCTTAGTATAAATGAAGTCAAACAACTTTATATATAACAATGTATATTTTAGGGATAAGTATGGCAGTTTATTTCTTTTGTCTGTTTTTTAATACATTTTTCACTTTCAGTTCCTATATTATTTTGATAGTTTATTTTTACATTGAGATATAATTTATAATTATATTGAGATATGCAATGAAATGTCCAAGTTTTACTCACAGAGTTTGGGAAACTTGACTAATACTAATACTAATACACTGAAGTAACCATCACTTCAGTCCAGATAAAGAAAATTTTCCATGATCCCAGAAAATACTCTCATGCCGATTTCTTGTCAAGGCCAACATCTGCTCTCCAAGGCAAACTCTGGTTTGATTTTAAGTAGCATATGTTACATTTGTTTTCTTTTAAGTGATATGTTAATAAAGTCATATTGTATAACTCTTGGGTTGGGCTCAACATTATCTCTCAGAGACTTGTCCATGTTGCTGCATGAATCAGTAGTAGCTCATGTGTTTTTATTGCTGAGTGGTATTCTATCATCAGTTTATCCATTACTATGTTGGTAGTTTCTAAATTTGGGGTGTTATAAGTTTAACTATTATAAGGATTTTGATATAAATATTTTTGATAATATGCTTTTATTTCTCTTTGATAATATATAAGATAGCATGTATCAGAAATTCATAAGAAAATGTTGAATAATTTTTCAAAATGGTTGTTATTTTATATACCAATGATCTACATATGAGAATTCTAATTCTTCTACAACCTTTCCAAAACTTTATGTCAATTATTTTTAATGTTGGCTATTCTAAATAATAATGACTGTATCTTATTGTGATTTCATATTGCATTTTGTTATGATTAATAATGTTGAGAACCTTTTCATGGACTAACTGCCCATTTGAGTATCTTTTTTATAAAATGTAGGTTCACATTTTCATCCATTTTTATTACATTGCTTCAGTTATTTATATTTAGTGGTTTTATTTTATTTTCTGGATACTATTCTTTTGCCTATAGCAGGCACTGCCAATATTTTCTCTAATCTCTGCATTGTCCTTTCATTTTCTAAATGATACTTTTTTGATGTGGAAAAGTTTTTAAGTTTGTTGAAGGCCAACGTGTCACTTTTATTTCTTTGTGATTAGTGTTTTTTTGTCTTAAAAATACTTTTCTACCACAAGGATTCCAAAACATTCTAAATTTTCATTGTAAATCTTTAAATTGTACCTTTTTTGATTAAGCTTATGATCAATCTTATATTAATTTTTTATATCATGAAAGGAGTCAAAATTTTTCCCCTCTATTTCTATAGTTATTCAAAAACAACTTCTTCTAAGTTTTCTTTTCCAGTTGAATTTCTTTGAAGTCTTTGAAGAAAATAAAGTGACTATATGTGTGTGGGTCTATTTCCAGCCTCGATTCTGTTCCATTATTCAATCCCTATATTCTTATGCCAATACCATACTTCTTTGATTACTGTAGATTTTTATTTAGTCCTGAAACCATGAAATGCAAATTCCCCAACTCTTCATTTTCAGTATTGCTTTGCTTATTTGCAGTCTTTATAATATCTTGTGAATTTTACAATCAAACTGTCAGCTTCTACTCCCCCCAAAAAATGTTACAAGGGTTTTGATTCTGGACATTTACTCTGTAAATTAATTTGGAGAAGGTTGGTATTTCAATAGCAAGTCTTCCAATTCATGACCACAGTATATTTATGTATTCTTTAATGTTTTTCTTGTAGTTTGCAATGTAGAGGTTTTGTATACTTGTTAAATTTATTCATAAAGATTGTGTTTTTGAATATACATTTAATGGTTATTTTTAGCTTTCCCTCTTCCAACCGTTTATTCCTTAAACAGTAATGTAGTGGGCACATTGACCTTGTATCACACAACTCTGATCAATACTAGTTTTACAAATGTATACATTGTTTAGAATTTTCTACTTGTAGAATTAGGTCCTCTGCAAATAAAAATGTTCCTGAGCAAGAACCACTTAAATAACATGATGCTGAAATAATATACTTTATTCTCTTAGATTTCCTAAATACATGATCACATTCATGAAATATCCTCTTACTACTACTGACATTTTATTCCCTTCTATAAAATTATTTATGTTTCTAGTTTTGCTTTTTGTCTGATTGCACTGGCTAGAATCTCCAGTTCAATGTTAAGTAGTATAACATCTTTGTTGTATCCTCATGTTAATTGTGATGCTTCCAATACTTTATCATAAAGTGATTTCTGTGAATATCCCACATCTGTCTCTTAAAATTTAAACAGATTCATTGCTAGTTACATGAGATTGATTTTTTATTTATTTTTTTAAATTTTTAATTTGTCTTTATTTAGAACAACATAAAATAGCAAATGAAAACACCATGATGAGGGAGTTGCAGAAAGTAAAAAGCTTTGTTTTAGTATTTGCTTTAACAACACTTTAGCACTTTTTTTCTACTTTTTGAACAAGGGACTTACATTTTCATTTTGCACTGGCCCTGTAAATTATGCAGCTGGCCCTGCTTTGCTTCCTCATGCTCCACATTTTATCTACTACACCTCTTCTGCCAAGTCAACTCTTTGTTTGTTTATTTGTTTTAATATGAACATGGGTTAAATTTTATAAAATTATTTTGGAAATTTATTTAGTTGTCACATTATAGTATCTGCTTTGCCCTGCTGTTCATAATGGTCTTGGGTTCAGAATGATAGTGTAGTTCCCTAGAAAGAATGAGTTTAATACACATTTCCTGTTCTTTTTTAACAGCTTTGTTGGGGTATAATTGATAGACAAATCTGCACAGATACTTCAGTTTCCTGTAACATGTATAAGTCCTCATTGTGCTTGAACAAGTAAAAAACAGAACAAGCTGAAAAATCAACAGCTCTTCTAGGATCTATAAAAGAGATGAGAACATAAGACAAACTTCTGATTCCAAGATTTGTGAGATGGACAGAGAAATACAGGAGTGACAGGCTTACCTGAGCAGAGAGTCATGAGAGAACATTACCCTGGGAACCAATACTAGAGTAGGAAAACCTGTGCTGTAATGACTGATGAGTTGCTGGAACAGTGGATATCCACATCCATATAACTGAGACACAGACTTTACCCACTTCAGGAAATGAACTCAAGGTAAATCATAGGCCTAAATATAAAATATAGAACTATAAAGCTCTTAGAAAATAACACAGGATAAAGTCTAGATAACTTTGGATATGGTGATGACTTTTTAAATACAACACCAAAGGCTCTGTCCATGAAAGAAATAATTGATAATCTGGATTTTATTAAAATTAAAAAGTCTGCTCTGAGAGAGACAGTGCCAAGAAAATGAGAAGGCAAGCAACAGACTAGGATAATTTATTTACAAAAGACACATCTGATAAAGAATTGTTATCCAAATATAAAAAGAACCCTTAAAACTCAACAAGAAAGCAAACAGCCAAATTAAAAAATATGTCAAAAATCTTAACAGACACCTCACCAAAGATATATAGATGGTGAATAAATATAGGAAAAATGTGCTCCACATCATATGTCATCAGGGAAATGCAAATTAAAGATCAAAGAGACACTAGTACACACCTATTAAAATAGCCATTATCCAGAATACTGACCATACCAAAGCTGGTAAGGATGTGAAGCAACAGGAACTCACATTCATTAATGGTGAGAATGCAAAATAGTACAACTACTTGGGAAGACAGCTTGCTATTTCTTTCTTTTTTTTTAATTTATTTTTTATTTTCAGCATAACAGTATTCATTATTTTTGCACCACACCCAGTGCTCCATGCAATCCGTGCCCTCTATAATACCCACCACCTGGTACCCTGACCTGCCACCCCCCCGCCCCTTCAAAACCCTCAGATTGTTTTTACAAAACTAAACATACTTTATCATAAGATCCATCATTCACGCTCATTGGTATTTATTCACACAAAGGAGTTGAAGACATGTCCACACAAAAACCTGCCTGTGATGTTTACAACTCCTTTATTCATAATTGCCAAAACTCAGAAGCAACCAATATTCCCTTTTGAAGGTGAATAGATAAACAAAACTGTGGTAAAATTCCAGACATTGGGATATTAGTCAGTACTAAAAAGAAATGAGCCATCAACCCATAAAAAGACATGGAAGAAGTTTAAATGAATATGACTAAGTGAAAGAAGCCAGTCTGAAAAAGCTACATACTGTATGATTTGAACTATATAACTCTCTGGAAAACGTGGAACTGTGGAGACAGCAAAAAGATCAGTGATTTTTGAGATTGAAGTGGGGGGAGAGATGAATAGGAAGAACACAGAGAATTTTTAAGGCAGTGAAAATGCTCTGCATTTTACTATAGATGGATACACGTAATACATTTGTTCAAGCTCATAAAATGCCTAACACCAAGAGTAAATCCTAAACTATGGACTTTAGGTGATTATGATGTATCAATACATCAATTGTAAAAAAGTTAGCACTTTATTGGGAGATTTTGATAACAGGGAGTGGGGGAGGCTATGTATGTGTAGGAGCAGAAGGCATATGGGAACTCTATACCCTCCCAACAGTTTTACTTTGAACCTAAAATTCCTCTAAAAATATTGTCTTTAAAAATGTATGTATTTAATATATAAAACTTGATGAATTTGGTCATATGCACACACCCATAAAATCATTAGCCAATCATGGAAATAGACATCTCCATCAACTCCAACAATTTCTTATATCCCTTTTGTGTGTGTGTGTGTGTGTGTGTGTGGTAATAATACATAACATGTTGTCTACCTTCTTAAAATTTTAAGCAAACAATATAGTATTGTTGACTCTAGACACTATGGTACAGCAGGTCTCTAGAACTAAACCAAGTTGCATAACTGAAACTGTATACCAGTTGAACAACTCCTCATTACCACCCACCCCAAGTCATTGAAACTAACATTTTATTCTTCTGTGAGTCTATTTCAGGTACCTCATACAAGTGGAATCATGCAGTATTTGTCCTCTTTAAACTGGCTTTTTACTTAGCATAATGTCCTTCAGGTTCACCCATGTTGTCACAGATGTCAGGATTTCCTTTTTCAAAAACCAAATAATATTTCATTCTATTTATTAACCACCATTTCTTTATCCATTCTTCTATTGATAGACATTTGGTTTATTTACATAACTTTACTATTGTAAATAGTACTACAGTGAACACAATTCTGATTTTCATTCTTTGAGGTATATACCAAAAGTGCAAGCAACTAAACCAAAAATGGATAAACGGGGATAAACTAGACATTTTTCCACAGCAAAGTAAACAATCAAGAGAGTAAAAAGGCAACATACATAATGAAAGACAGTATTTGGAAACCATCTATCTGATAAGGGTTTAATATCCAAAATACACAAGGAACTTGCACAACTCAATAGCTACAAAAACTAAAATCAAAGAATAGACAACCCAATTTTTAAAAGGTCAAAGAATAACTATTTCTCCAAAAAAGATATCCAAATGGTTAACAAATATTGAAAAGGTGTTAAATATTGATAATTATCAGGGAAATGCAAATCAAAACCGGAGCAACATGTCACTTCACACCAGTTAGTATGGTTATTATCAAAACAAAACAAAAACAGGGTTGCTAAGATGTGAAGAAACTGGGAACCATTATATAGTGCTGTTGAGGATGTAAAATGGTGCAAAAAGTAAGAAAAAAGGTATGCTTAAGTATACTTATTTTTAAGAAGAATACAGGACAAGGAATAGAACAGTATGCCTAGAGACATGGGATGTTTCATTAAGTTTTTCTTGCAAAATTAACTCATTTGGTTTTTAGGAAACTATTTAAGCCAGATCCAAGGTAAATGGTAACCTGAGGACCATCCTAGAGTAGTCGCATAGCTTTATTGTCAGGATTGTTTATTGTGTGGTGTGTAACAGGTTTTGAGATCATATAGCTGCATCAGAAAGTAAGATATAGTGCTGTATCTTGAGAGGATTATGTGACTGCTAGTCATATGTACTGATTAGTGAAATAAAAAGGTGAAGAGACAGAGAATGATGGATTTCTTGAGCCATATACATCCAAATACTTCATCTCTCATGACCATACATGACCTACATATGACATGAGTGGAGCATGAAAAATTGCCTGGAATCATGATACCTTTGCTCTGTTCTTACGTTGCAAGTTGCTCTGCTTTCTTTTTAAGCAGAATTGAATATTTATATATCATATCTTTGTTTACAACATATATTTCCTTGAACCTTTTTTTCTATATAAGCTACACACACACACACACAGAGAGAGAGAGAGAGAGAGAGAGAGAGCATTTGGTAGTACTGTTCTTAAGATTTTTATCCAGCCCAGGGTGCCTGGGTGGTTCAGTGGGTTAAAGCCTCTGCCTTCGGCTTGGGTCATGATCCCGGGATCCTGGGATCAAGCTCCACATCGGGCTCTCTGCTCAGCGGGGAGCCTGCTTCCTCCTCTCTCTGCCTGCCTCTCTGCCTGCCTGTGATCTCTCTCTGTCAAATAAATAAATAAAATCTTAAAAAAAAAAAAAAGATTTTTATCCAGCCCAACACACTGAGGAATATGATAAATGCTCACGAATGCACTGACCACACTATAGGAGTGTGCATTTAATTCTGATCTGACTCCTAGGGCATAAAAAAAGTCCTCCCAACCTTTTTCACATCACAGCACACAGAGAAAAGATAATAAACCTATGGTACATAGAAGTGATGAGAAGGCTAAGTAAGGTTGGTGCTGGCTGAACCCTCCTGTGTTTCAAGAGTTTGATCATCAACCTGATTACTGCTAGTAGAGTTAAACTGGTGGTAATTACATTTTGTATATTTATTATTTTTACTTTAACCTTATAATGCTGAAATAAATTTTACATAATGGTTATATATTTTTCATATTAGTTTTTAAATAATGTATAATTATTTTGCATTGATATCTATAGTTTGAGCATCTATATCCACAAAATTGACCAATAGTTTTATTTATTTGTTGGTTGGTTGGTCAGTCAGTTTGTTATTGGTACTCTCTTTGTTTTATGGAAATTTATGTAAGGAGTATATCATCCTTCTAAACTGTGCTGGATAGGTGTCCACATTTTTGTTTTAGTTTTTTCCTATAGAATGTTTTATAAAAAATGAAAATGATCCTTTTCCTGAATGCTTGCTAAAATCTTCAAGACTGCCTTGGCACTGTCTCTCTTTATAGGTAGAAAATTTACAACCTTTTTATATCGACTGCAGTTATTGATCTCTTGAGATACTATGCTTGTTTCTGAGCCAGTTTTAAAAATGTATATTTTTCCCTGAAAATTGACCATTTTGTCTATGTTGTCAAATTTATTGCCATAAAGTTGAACACAGTATTCACTTACTATTTTATCTCTCTTGCTTAGATCTTTAGTTACGTGGGTTTTTTGTTGCCAATCTTGCTTGTGTGTGCTTTTCCCTTTTTTTCTTTTCTTTCATTTTCTTTTGTTTTCTAATCACACTTACGATAGATTTGCTGATTCAATAGTGTTTGTAAAGAATAGGAATTTTTTAATTAATAGACTATATAATGGTTTTTCTGGTTCATCATTCTGGCTTTATCTATAGCAATTACTCTCTTCTAATTATTTTGTCCTTTTTATTTAAAAAGATAAACATTTAACACTATATATTTTCCTATGAGTATTCTCTTGGTTCTTTCCAAGTGTTTTCAAATGTGTTTGGTTCTTCATTCTTATAATATTGCTTGCTTTTAGACAATTGGTTCTTCTTGGACCCATGCTTACCTTTATATTGTTAATTTCTTATGTTAAGTAAGTTCTCTCTCTATTCACTATAGTCTTTGAATATAAAGGGATATGGTGCTGCCAGATTTCACATGAATGATTCAGTGGGGGGGCAAATTTCAATTGCTGCTGTTTAAAATGAGCCAGTGTCACCTCTGGGACAAGAATCAAATTCTCCCTCCTGAGTGTCAGTGGTCATCTTGAACATTGCTCTTTCTCTCTGGTGCATTATTTCCCGCTACTTATTGCTCCCAACTTTCATTTTATCTCCTTATGATCTTTCAAATGAAGGACCTATTTCCTTTTTTTTTTCTTAACATTTTATTTATTTGAGAGAGGGAGGGAGAGAGAGAGCACAAGCAGGATGAGGGGCAGAGGGAGAAGCAGACTCCTCACTGACCAGGGAGCCTGGTGTGGGGTTTGACCCCAGGACTCTGGGATCATAACCTGAGCCAAAGGCAGATGCTTATCCAACAGAGCCACCCAGGATCCCCAAGAAGGATCCATTTCTTATTTTACATTTTAATTATACATTGTAAATAGATTGATAGATTGGTTGGTCAATAGCTGTATGTGTATGTATATACAGACATGGTGCAGGTATAGGTGTATGCATGAATGCTTATGCATACATGCGTATTTTATTTTAATCAGCTATTCAAATACCTATATTATAGAAAGAATGATAAATTTTGAGAAAGGGGATTAAGATACATATAACACATTTAATTTATTTTTTATTTTATTAATCTGTTGAGAAATAGAGATAGTATATGGTAGTCAAAATATCAAATTTTAGGAGTTGTGAATTATGTAATTACAGTGCAGAAGCACTATGATTGTATCACTGAATCTAACAGTATTATTCCCCCCACCCAAAACCAAATAGGACTAGGAAAACACTGTCCCTTCTTCAGAAACAAGAGAATATCTAGAGAAGCAAAATGGCTAACGTGCTCTCTGTAGGTAGGCAGACCTGAAGAAAGTACCATTCAGATAGTATATTCCTCCTACTAATGGGAAAGACGCGTGAGCGGAGAAAGGGCAAGACTGTCTTAATACTGGATATTACTTTACCTGAATATTTGAGAAACTGAGAAGAAATATTTTCCTCTCTCCTTTCAATGAATCATAGATTCAAAGCAGATAAGAGCTAATAGAGTGGGGATAAAACATCTAAGTCACTGGTTAGCAGTAGATGGTAGAATTACAAGCATCATCTCGTGAGTTTTATCAACATGCATCTCTAATGGTCTTGATTCAAAACTTCTGATTCAAGAAAACCTATTGATGAGTTCAATAAGAATAGCTAGCTTAGGTTCATTGTTTAGGAAGCTAATGCTCATTAGTTGGAAATGACTTATTAAGGCGGTTTAGCAATATGTAGTTAAATGAGGATTAGAATATAAAAGCCTCACTCTTATCATTATCTCTCACTGCCCAGACAAATAATTATTTTAAAGCTAATTTGTAACTTTTTTTAAAGATTTATTTATTTATTTATTTGACAGAGGGAGATCACAAGTAGGCAGAGAGCGGGGAAGCAGGCTCCCTGCCGAGCAGAGAGCATGATACGTAGCTCGATCTCAGGACCCTGAGATCATGACCTGAGCCGAAGGCAGAGGCTTTAACCCACTGAGCCACCAAGGTGCCCCTAATTTGTAACTTTTTATAGCAACAAATGGTAACTACACTTAGCATGGAGGGAATTTTGTACTTTGTGTAAGTGTTCGATCACTGTGAAATTATGATATTCTATGTCAACTATATTCTAATTAAAAATAAAGTAAAAGGATCTATCTGACAGCTATCTGAGGATTAAATGAGATAACATTGTACATAAAGTATAGTCCTGATACCCTTAGTCACTGTCAGGTATTTCACTTGAAAAATATAGGACAATTTATTTTAGTGATAATCTAAAAGAATTCTTAAAGAATTTATCAGCATGATAATATCTATTTAAAATATTTATTGAGCACCTGTATGTATAAGGTACTGTTTATGGAATCACCAAAGCAAATGTCATCTTGCAAAGTAAGAAGCAAGACTATGGAGGAGGATTTTCAAAGGATGAGTTATTAAAGATTTTAATTGCTTTTTTGCTTTTCAATATTCACTCACATTTCTGAAGTCTAATGGTATCTGGAGTTCGAGGCTAAAATGGGATTTACCAACAAATCATTGGTCTCCTCTGAGTTCCACTTCCCCACCAGAGGAGGAGAGTGTGAAGTTTTAAGAAAACTCAGTGAGTTTGATTAATGCCCTGTGAAGAGTACACTGGCATTGGACTCAAATAGAGATATCTAAAGGGAAAGCGATGAAATGACTAGCAGCTTTGACACACAAGTGATAGAAAAGTAGCTGCTTTGGGTGGCCCACCTTCCCAGAGCTTGTTGGGATAAAGCATCTGTTCTTACCAATGACCAGATGTGTGCCAAGCTATGAGAGAGTTAGCATGGTTTTGTCTTGGACATCATCCAAGAAAACTGCCGTGAGGTGTAAAAAGATCTCAGTGAAGAGACATTTAAGATACCACTACAAAGTTTAAAGCTGAACAAAGACAGAATGGCTGAAATGTGTAGAGATGCCTTTTTAAGGTAGCTTTAGATAACTAACAGACAGCCTCTAAGTGATAGGCAACATCCATAAAATTTTCCAAAGTGAAAATTCAATTAAAATACTTTCAAGTTCCTGAAGCTAATGCTATATGAGTGCAAGACTAAGTTGAGTTATAATGTTCCTCTTGCTGCTACATTTTCTCCTCTTTATAGCAAAACCTTGTAAAGATCAGAAACATTATCATGATAGGAAAAGGCAGATCACCCACTTTTTATGGCTCTAGAGGCACCATTCCCATTAAACAAAATGTGGGTGCTGTTTCAGAACGTATACAGCATAGCAGTTCATGGATAAGAGAAAAAGAAGTGTTGGCTGAGAAAAGAGAAAAATGAACTAATCATCTTTCCCAACTTGAATACTAATACTAATACTAATACTTGAATACTAAAAGGGCCAGGGAATAATGTATAGCCTAAGTTAAGAATGAAATTTTGACAAACACACAGGGCTACACAATCAAATGATGGTAAACTGAGACTGTGTATTATTTTTTGGAATGATCAGAATGTTTTTGTTATCTAAATGCCACCATAAAATTCATGTGTTTTAGTTGGCATCTTCCAAGATGGTCCTCAATGATCTTGTCTACATGTATTCATGCCCTTATATAATCTTCTCCCTCATATTGTGAACTAAGGAGTAGAAATATGGCAGAAGTAATGTGCATCACTACTGAGATTAGGCTCCCAAAGACTGTAAGATCTGTTATGCTGGCATTGTTTATTTGACCTTGTGCAGGTTCATTCTAATCAAGTCAGCTACCATGCTAAGAGCTGTTGTATGAAGAGGCCCATGGAGCTGGAAAGTGAGAGAAGTCTATTGTCAACAGCTTGTGAGATATTCAGGCCTTTTTTTTCAACAGCTTGTAAGGAAATAAATCCTGTCAACAATGAGTAGAATAAGCTTGAAGATTGATCCATACCCATCAGGTCTACAGAGGAGAATATATCACTGGTTAGCCCCATGATTGCAGCTTCATGTCAGACCCAGAGTCTGATGGCCCAGCTAAGCCATGTCTGGATTCTTGACTCATAGAAATGGCGAGATAATAAACATTGTTATTTTGAGCCACTAAGTTCTGGGACAGCTTGTTACAAAGCAATAGATAAGTAAACATGAACCCTGCCTTCAATTTCATCTACGGACCTCAGAGGATATAAGTTTAGCATCTAAGTGTAAGAACAGAAGGAGGCAAAGATAAAAAAAAATTGTGTCTTCTCCTAATACTCCAGAGGACCTGTTTTCATATATGTAACCATTAAATAGTTTACATAAGACATATTACCTGATTTTCAATAGTTTACAATCTCACAATGGAGATCTGCAGCACGGCAAGATGTCCTAAGAATATTTTAAAATGTAGGTACTGGAGAATTCTAAGGCCCTATTTGTAGAATTCATAAAATCCTAGAAGACCATAAGTTCTTTTCCCTATCTCTAGCTCAAATATCCCACTAACAATGAGTTATCTCCAGTTAATGATCATCTCAGTACCCTAAGTTGTTCTCTTTCTTTCTCACATACTTTCACATATAAAAATTCACATATGTACACACACACACACACACACACACACACACACACACCACCTCCAGAAGGTATTTAAGTGTAGAAGACTATACTGAAGATTAGAATAGTGATGGGAAGAACAGAAGGTATACTGATGTTCAAACAACATGCATTGATACAAACAGAACTTTAGAAGCAACAATTACAATTATTATTTCCCTCCAACTCAAAATATTTATAAGCTGTTTCATTTTATATAGTACACGATTCCATGTAATCTCAGTATTTAGTTATCCAGGCAGTGCCCTTTCCTTTATAATTCTCTGTCCCTTCTTTCTTAAGAACAAAATATATTCCTGTAATTAATTATCTACATTGTACACTTAGTTTCTCTCTTCAGTTTCTGAGGCCCTTAGCTAATACTCATATTCTAAGGGTCAATCCCTTTATCCTAGACACCTATTAAAATATTGTATTACAAAAGCATGACAATTTTTAATTAAAATAAGTTCTGTTTCAAGCTGCTACTTTTCAACTGGTTAATGGAGGTTGACAGTAATCTAATTTAGATTGATGCTATGGACACTGAGGTGTGCTCCCCATATATCCTCCTCTTTTTAAGACAGAAGCATCCATTTCCTCCTAGCTGATTAGGTTGTGACAACTGAAATTGACAACTGAATTCTCTATGCTGAGGAGAGCTACCTTGTCCAATTATGGGAGATTCCTTTTGAGAGGTAGTCTACTCTAATGACTGGCCAGTGTTGGAGTATATTCTCATCTCCTTGCCACAATATTTTTCCTTTGCGTAATTCTGTTCCTACACTATCCCTGTATGTTAATCATTCCTAACTTTCTGCACACACACTCTGTGTGTAGAAATTGTGTGTCAATCGCAGTTAATAAATCTTTACCTTTGAGTTTTATTACTGGGGAACCTAACCTGCAAATATTGGCTGGGTAGGATAGCAGACTTGAGGAGGATGTTAATGAGATAGATTTCAGATATATTGGATTCTATGTTCTATTAGATGGCTAGTGTAAATTGCTTGCTGGTAGCAAAGAGAATAAATAGAAGACTAAACAAAGCTGAATATATAGATGTTGGAGTAATCAATACACTGATATATTTGAAATCACAGGAGTTAACTAGTTTCTTTTTGTTGAAAAAAAAAATCTACAAAGCAATGAACAAAACTTGTCTTTTGGTTCCAGGACAGCCAAGTTTTTTTCCCCCTCTGGAATTTTCCCCCAAGTTCACTTCTTACTTCTCACCTGCTAATAAAATAGTCTAATTGCTCATAAGTTAAATAACTAATTCATTCAAATAATAAACTTAATTCCTATGATGTACCATAGAATGTCTAAGATATATTGTAATGAAGAGCAAAGAAATGTTTTACCTAAAAACTAGGAGGTAGACAATCAATGATGTGATAGAATAATAATCCAGGCAAGGATTCTGATGGGTGAATTTGTTTGGTGCACTTAGCATCATAAATAAGACCAGTGTAGCTGGAAAGTAGTAAATGAAGCAGGAGGATATACAGAGATGAGTTAAAAGAGTTGAACATGTGTTATAAATTATAGGGCTTTTAGACCATGCTTTGAATTTGTTTTACTATCTAATAATAGCAGGAAGAAACTGGGGATTTTATGCACCACATAAATTAATGCATCAATTATTAAAACTTACTGAGCACCTACTCTGTGTTAGTTTATATCTCTTATTACTGGGGTTCCAATGGTGAACAAAACAGATCACCTACTTGTATCTACATGCTCATGATATAAGAAATTGACAGTAGAGAAATAAAGAAGAATAATAGAGTAGAAAAGTAAAATACATGAATAAACAGGTAAATATTTGTGTAACAAAATACCAGGTAGTGATAAAACTCATACAAAAGATAAAGCATCAAAATATATAGAACGACAAAGGGTATTAATTTAAAATGTGTAATCAGGGAAGACTTTTTCAGCACACACCTGAATAAAGCACAAGAAAGGATACAAAAATAATTGCATTTGTTGTTACAATCATATTTAAACTTTAGAATATTGTATTAGCTGTAAAAAATTTGGGGATTCACAAGCGAATAGATGACTTTTAGAACATTGCTATTGGATAAGTTCACCTTAAAAATGAATGTAAAAAGGAAAGAGATAAAAGCAGAAGTAGGCAGAGTTCAACAAGAGTCTTTCTGTTGAGAAGAAAGAAGAGAGTCCCACTGAAATAGAGTGAAGTGAGAAGATGTAGAGTGGTGAAAAGCGTAAGTCTGAGAAAGTGAGAAAGTTCTGAGAAATTCTTCTGGGAATGAAAAAAGATGTGATAGTTTGGGGTGGGGTCAAAGGAGTTTTTTGATGATCCTGTTGTACATTCTGTGTGCTGGTGAAATACGTTGATCATGTTGAATTTGGTGATGCGGCAGAGCAGAAATAATTTTAAGAGCACAGTTCTTAATAATGGAGGAGAGTGTGAGCCAAGGCAGAAATGGAGAAATTGGCAATGGACAGGAATAGAATTCTTTCCTCTGTAACAAGGGAGAGACTCCAAATTGAAAATAAGATTATTTATGGTGACCTCAAAATTAACAAATACAAATTGAACACACCGAATTTCCGCAATCTTTTCTTTATGTGTTTCCTAACTCAGTCACTAGAACAAACTAAATGTCCAAGGCCGGGGGGAGGGGGGGTACAATCTTCAAATCCCTTTCCCTATCACTAAATTCCAACATAACCATCTAAATTATCTCTAAGCCCTCAAACTTCAGTGAGAGTGAGACATACTAGTGGGATAAAGATGAAGCCCTTCAGTGCAGTCTCTGCTCCAGGAGGGGACCTTTCCTAAGGATCATGGTTGCTTTTTGTATCTGCTATGTTCTGTTCTTTAGTGTTCTCTTTATTACTTACCAGTCAATCTCTCATTAATCCAATAGCCTATTTTAGTTATTAATTCTTTAGTATCAGTTTTTCCTGTTCAAATTATATGCAGATGCTCTCTCCCAATTTTAATTTGACCAGTATCTCTCCATCAGTTCACATAAGAAGGGAAACTGAAATTCAAAACCAGATCTATTAAAAACAGATAGTAATATTTATGAAACTGCACCACAACATTTTATACCTTACTTGAACAATGAACTCAAGTCTTTATGAAATTATCTTAGTGAGCAGAATTTTTGAAAAGAAGACATTGATTACTCATGTAGATCTGCATTACCAGGCAGTTTGGTTAGAAGTAGAAAAATCATTCATTAAATAGATATTGAGAAAGCCCTTGCCATACTCAATGTATTGTTGTTAGGCTCTTGAACTAGAGAAATAAATTAGACTAATGAAATCTATAATTTCACTACTTCTGAAAAAGAAAGTGTCATAAGTTTTACTACTGATGTTTTGGGTGTTTCAGCATTGTTTTATAGAGGAAACCTATATATGCTTTGTGTTCTTATGATTATAAACACTCACATGCAAACTTTGTACATTTCTGTAGACTATTATCATTGACTATTATACTTTACTCATCATATTCTGTGTTACACCTCCTAAGTTTACATTTTTATAATAATAAGAGAAATAAAACTCAAGTGAAGATAGTTTTATGTTACTGTTTTCCTGGAACTTAAACAATCTTAAGTTACAGAATGTAAAAAGATTTGACTTTTTCTTAAAGAGAATGAAAACAGAGTACACATAATGAGTTTTCTCTTCACTCAAAGTACCATTCAAAATATATGATTTTGGGGTGCCTGGGTGACTCAGTCAGTTAAGCATTTGCCTTCAGCTCAGGTCATGATCTCAGGGTCTTGAGATCCAGCCCCTCATAGGGCTCCCTGCTCACTGGGGAGTCTCCTCTCCCTCTGTCCATTCCCCCAACTTCTGCTACCTCTCTCTCTCTCTCAAATAAATAAAATATTAAAAGAAGTGTATGATTTCACACTAAGTCACTATTTTATAAGTTACACCTCTTAAAAATGAAAATTCCTGGTGGTTTAATATCCCCAATGGGTGCTTCTATCCCTTCCCATTTCCTTTTTGAAAAAGATTATTGTAACAGAGGCATTCTTTCTGCTCAGAAGTAATGGCAATTTGAAATATATTTTCATAAAGATTTCTTATTTTTATAGAAATTATAAAGAACTTTTTTCTTTATACTACTCATATCCAGCATCATACTTTTTTCCAGGTGGAAATAAGGTATTTCTTGATCTCATACATCAAAATCTTGACTTTGTGTGTGCATTTGAGATGTTACTCATTAACCATCAAACACATAATTAAAACTTACTATTCTTTAATGAGATAGGTGTCTTGTAAATTAGACAACTACAGAAGGCACACATATTAAAAATCATGTATTACTTTAAAAATAGTCATTGATGTGTTTACTTAACATTCAACATCTCCATCACTTCATATTTAAAAATGTAAATATGTCAAAAAGATGTAAATATATCACCAGAAATGTGTTTCTAATCATAGCCTCCTGATGCTTTTTAAAGAGTCACGGGAAAATATACACAGCGTGGTGATAAAAAAGAATCTGCTACAAAATAGACAAAATATTGGAATCTAGGATCTAGAATCTAGAAATGCCTCCCTTCTCAAATATCATTACCTCTACACCTTATTAATTTCTAAATCCCTTTTTTATAATTTCAAAAATTTTCAAGACAATTTCAAAAAGAAATTAATATACTCTCAAACTTAGGAAGGATTCTTATATTTGTGCCACAAAATTAATCTGAAAAATATATAAAGTATATAATATTAAAATAATAATATATCTATAATATTAATATAGTAATATTATATAATACAAATATATAAAAATTATTTTTTCTTTTTAGAGTTTTTATTTACATTCCATAAAAATACATAATTTTTAAATGAAGTATTAAAATCCTTTTAAAAATTCTTAAAAACAACAACAACAAAATAAACATGAATGCGAGGTAGCTCAGTCTGTTAAGCCGCTGCCTTTGGCTAAGGTCATGATCCCAGGGGTCTTGGGATTGAGTCCTGCATCAGTCTCCTTGCTTAGCTGGGAGCCTGCTTCTCTCTCTGCCTCTGCCTGCTGCTCTGCCTCCTTGTGCTCTCTCTCTCTCTCTCAGATAAAAAATAAGTAAAAAAATAAAATCTTAAAAAAAAAAAAAACTGCCCAAGCCTTAACTGTTCATTTGAAAAGCTTATAAATTGCAGTAAGTCGACACAATTCAGAGTTATGCTAATAATTTGTTAGACATATATACTCTGAGGAAATATAGGAATAGTTGAACTTTCTTTATGTGTAAATCAAAACTTCCAAGTTCCTTGGTAGTGAAATATTGGATGTAGATTGTAATACAGTAAATCTGGTTTAATATAACATGTTTATAACTGGAATACCTACATTCTAAACAAACAAAACATCTAATATGTTAGATGTTTCAAACATGCAGCATATTTAATTGTATGGGCACTTCATTTTTCAACCAGAGAAAATTTAATCTTTACATTATTAAGGGTTCCTTATGTGGCAAGAAAAAAAGAAGTGTTCTCTGTCTTCATTCAGTTTTTGTGAATGTGTGACAGGGATGCTCCAAATCTCCAAGTCACTAGAAATGGAAGAGTAATCAACTCAACCCTATTGTTGGATTTTGTCCTCAAACTCTACTGTGAGTTATTAATATCCCCTCTACAACAGACCACAAAACTGGAAATAGTAGAAGTAGTAAGTTACAAAGTCACCAATACAGCCCATGCCTGTCTGTAGAAATAGACGATTTGAGGACAACAGTTTACTATACTTATTAATAGAAAAAAGATAATAATGTCAGCTTTGAAGTTTTATCCTATAGTACCATTTGTTTAGGATATAGTTAGTTAATGAAAATGATGTTATACAAGCTTTATATTTATTCATTCATTGTTGCATCTGTGTTGAACATTGATTAACTTAGATCTCATATAAATGAGATTCCTTTTTTTCATTAAGAAAGAATCAGTTTTAAACATTTATTTTTTCTAAGAAAGAAAGGGATTAAGGTGTTCAAATTAAAATCAATAAGAGCATGATTTGAAGGAGATACTATTCTCCACAGTTACATCAGGCAGAAACTATTATAAAGAAATTTGCTTGTAACCGATAAATTGGAATATATATCTAAAACTAAAATCATAATTATAATCAAAGGACATACAAAGTTTTATACTTTTATAGAAAAATATTTCATTAAATTATTATTTTTATTATACATTTTTATTTGAATGATGATTTGCATTCAGTTTTTGAAATGCATATGTGAAAATTAAAAGTTCTTCATTCTTAAACTTTTCTTGTTGAAATCAATCATTTTCGTACTATAAAAGTTTACTCCTTTCTTCAAGAGGTTATCTGCTTATATCATATGGAAGAAGCTACACAATTATCTAACATACTTTTCTTATTTCTGCAATAAAATATTGTCAGAATTCATTGAGTAAAACTACCAAGAGACCACTATTTAATGTTCCCTTTAATTCAGATAATAGTAGAATTTTATTGAACATTTAACCATGGAAATAGTACCTACTAGTAACATGTTTATAGCTGGAAAAGTCATTTCCCCCTCACATATCTTTTCACTGATAGCCACATTTGGATTTTTGGTAGCATGAGTCTCATAGTCACCCATGATGAATCACTTGAATTACACTTTTTTCTCATTTTCCACATCTGCTGAAACTTATATTCTACATTCATCATCTACTTTCCACCCCACAACCATTGCTTGTCCTTACATAACTCAGGCACAGACATTCACTTAGTGGAACCGGGTGACTCAGCACACTGTTAGGTGCTGGATGTCACTATGCAGGCATATTCTAGTCTCTGTGGATCTTGTAAAAAAGTATCTCTTGCGTCTTTTAGAAGTTTTGATACCTGTACTTGACCATGTTCTATCATAAATCTGTTGACTTCCCTTTACGTTTTTTTTTTTAAAGATTTTATTTATTTATTTATTTGACAGAGAGAGAGAGAGAGAGGGAAGCAGGCTCCCTGTTGAGCAGAGAGCCTGATGTAGGACTCAATCCCAGGACCCTGAGATCATGACCTGAGCCGAAGGCAGCGGCTTAACCCACTAAGCCACCCAGGCACCCCCCCTTTACATATTTTTTAAATACAAAAGAAACTTGATCAGATTACATGCCTGTCAAATGGCAGAGTTCATGGATCTTTCTTGTTTTGTTTTGGGTTTCACTAACTGTGCACTTAGGTAATATTGAAGTCCTTCTCAGAAGTACTCATGGAAGCAGAGTAATACAAAATGCAGTTTCTAAAGTATCTTGTATCCGATACGATTATTTCCTTTCCTTACTGAGTCTCAGGCACTTGAAAAGTAGACCAGGTGACTTTCTTCAGTCCTGACCATATTTTGCAATCCAGGCTTTTCCTGACTCTTACCTTCGTACTGGACTTTATTGTTAAATTGTACATTTTCCAGGATCAATGTGGTATCATCAAAGGCTTGATATTTCCTGCTATATTAATTTGTAGGAGTTGCACTATCTGAAAAGATATAATAGTGGTGTTGGGGAGTCAAGAGTAAAAAACAGTAACCGCAAACAGATGTTTACTTTAGAAAGGTAGTGGCAAGAAAGAGAAAAGAGATGGTTTCCAAGTTTTCTGTTTGATACAAACTCTGTTTCTTGGAACTGGGGCAAATGGTAGGAAAGAGTTCATGGCCCCATGTTCTTCCAGTCATGCAGAGCTTGCAGTTGCTTAATGAGGTGATGAAAAGTTCTACCATTGATGGTTTTTATAAATGTAATTCACATTTAGTTGATATTTATCCCAATTTCTGGCATTTGTTTTTCTACTAGTCTCAGACTTAGTACTTTTAATAAGTTTTCATGTTTTGGGAATAGTTTAAAGGAAAGTAGGAAGAAGTTGCCTCCATTGTCATCCAAAAGTTACCCCGATTTTTTTTATCGTAGTACTAATATTGAACAGGTTTATTTTGCTTTTCTTTTGAAGATTCCATTAAGTAGTTGAGTTAGTCATCGTGCCATCTGTTTTTTTCCCCTTTTAGTTTTAAGACACCAAAGGAGGAACATGTTTTGAAACTTAATAGTTTAATAAAGAGAGAGAGAAACAAAAAGAGAGAAAAAGCAGATGAACTTACTCATGAACATGTACAGCAGCCAGCTGTGTTTGCTTTCTTTTGTATCTTTAAACATCAGTTTAATATTACTTTTCTTTCTTTCTTTCTTTGTTTCTTTCTTTCTTTCTTTCTTTCTTTTTTTCCCATGAATGCTGCCATAGATTGCCAACAAGGCATTTTTGGACCACTTTCAAAGCATTATAAGAAAATACACCCACATGGCAAACATTTTTTCTTTTCCCTTCATTCTAGTTATTCCACTTGTGATTGATGCATTACAACAAAAATGTATACTTCAAATAAAATATAATTTATTTTTTTAAATTTGACCAAAATAGGTTTCCTTCTATAACATAAAAAAAACTAATTTTTTATAATGGTAACTAGAATATTTAAGAATAATTACTTTTGTAATATGTAATATTATTTTAACTACTTTTAGAAATACTTTATTTAGTATAATTCATCACATTTGTATTTTAAGAATATTATAAAAACAAAAAAATTATAAAAATTTATTAAAAGTAAAATAATAAGAATGTCTATCTGTTAAGGTCTAATATAGAAGTAAAATACATTAAAAAAATAAGGAAATATCTCATGATTGCTTGACAGAATAATTCTGATGAAGTGATAAGCATCATGTCCTCAAGGGAAAGAGCAAAGAAATCAGCTCTAACAGAACTGTATTCTGGGTATCATCAAATAAACAAGAAATGCAAGTAGGCTTTAATTATTAAGCTAAATAAGAAGTCTTTTTTTTTTAAGTGCAGAATGGTGTCATTTTACATAATTTCTAAAACTTTTTATTTTAGCTTTAAATTTAATATATAAACCTCTAGACAATTCCTGGCCTAAAAACATTGTGGCAAAAACAATCTGAAAGAAATTTAAGAAACATTTTAACACATGAATTTTAATATAGTTGAATAAATATTCATTTTAAAATGTAATCATAACCCTTAAACATTTTATAACATTTATGAAAAATATATTCATTGCAGACAATTTAGAACATACTAATAAGAAAAAATTATTTTCTTCACAAAACTTAAGGAAAATAAGTAGCGCATGGTAATTATTTTTCTAATTTAATTTTCTGTTAATAAATGTATTACATATTATGCTCTGAATAAGTTTCCTTGAATGACTAAATAAATGAATAACTAGAAATATCCAGACTAGTTGTCAGAGGCTATCAAGATTCATTTCATCTATGTATTCTTCATATACTCTTTAAAGATTTTATTTTTTAGAAAGCGCATGTGCACACACACACCTGTCTGTGCAAGTGAAGGAGGGGCAGAGGGAGTCCAGAAAGAGGAAGAGAATCTCAAGCAGACTCTCCGCTGGGCATGGAGCGCAGCTTGGGGCTCCATCCCATCCCTGTGAGCTCATGACCTGAGACCAAAAGTCAGCTGTTTCCCTGACTGAGCCAGCCAGGCACACTAGTATTCTTCATATTTTAATTTTCATCCTCTTTTATACCAATATATTTGGACAGTAATCACTGAAGAAGGATAAAGATGGAAAAGGAAGACAAGAAGTAGAAAAATAAGACAAAAAAGAAGGAGATGAGGCAGAGAAGACAATGTCAGTTAGTACATACAAAGAAACATTTTATGTGTAGATACCAACACAATGAGATAAGTATTTTATTTTTATTTCCCTTTTCCCAGTGAGGAAGTCAAGACACAAATAAGTAAAATGTCTTGTCCAAGTTAACATAACTATTAAATGTTAGAAGCAGAACTTGATTTGAAGATTCTGGTTCAGGGGCTCCTGGGTGGCTCAGTTCGCTAAACACCTGCCTTCGGTACAGGTCATGACTCAGGGTCCTGGGATAGAGCCTCACATTGATCCCTCCCTCCTCTTCTGCTTCTCCCTCTGTTTGTGCTCTCTCTCTCTCTCTCTCTCTCTCTCTAGCTCTGTGTCAAATAAATGAATAAAATATCAAAAAAAAAAGGTCTAGTTCAAAATCCATGCTTTTAATTGACATTTATTCTGATAGAAATCATTACAATAGGTGTACACGATGAAGATGAAGAAAATAGAATAAAATATATTTGTTTTTAATTCTTTACTGTTTATTAGGAGAAAAAATGAGTTCAGAGTTGGTACTGAGGTTGTGTTCCACAAAGTCCAGAAGGTTGCAACTTTCTATCTCTTTGCTTCATTCTGCAGACCTCACTCATATTCTCCAAATTTCGCCAAGGTCAAGCTGGGTGTTTTAACCTTCACATCTACATTTTAGCCAATCAGAAAGAAAGGACACAAGCTATACCTTAAAGGAATTATCTTGAATTCATGCACATCCTTTCCCATACAACTTCAATAGCCAGATTATACTCAATTAGTCATAGGTAGGTGCAAAGGAAATTGGAGGTTATTTCGTGTTAGTAAATGTTACCTTATTCTGAATCAAAGAAAAAACAATTATTAGGTTAGAGTTAACAGTCATTGCAATAGGGAGATACATAGATATTTTCACAACTAATACATACTTTTTCTTTAAGTTTATGGCTAGTAAGTATTAGAGCTAGGGTTTGAGTTTACCAACCTGAGTCAAGGCAATATGGCATTAAGAAGAGATAATAATTTTTTAAAAATGTTGATTGAACTGATTTAGATTTGGACAACCTTGGAACAAGACTATAATGAGTAGTCATCTAAAGTACTAAAAGAAACTAAAATAATTAAGACAAGTATAAAACCAATATTGACTTTTAGCTTTAGGTAAAATATTACCTAAGGTGAAGATGTCTAATTTTTCACTGGATAGAAAATTATACATATCAAGCCCATTACAGAATTTGTTGAGAACTCATAAAATATATTGCTTTATTAAATATGAGGATGATCCCACTAATAAATAATTAGAAATCATCCTAGCTATAAATAAATTATACTTCAGGCATGATTTCAAATTGGGTAAAAAGAAAAAGATTTAATATTAAAAATTTACATGCTTAATTTTTTTTAAATTAAAAGCTTATAGGAGATTAATCCCAATATTTTCTTTTGGCATATGACATAATCTTATTGGAATTAAAACTTAATGAAAAGTAAATATCATGTATTATTGTATCCAGTGATCTTTAAATATCAATACAACTAAAGAATTTACATTTAAGAGAAATTATCTGAGGAAACTAATTTATAAATCCAAATGAAGAAAATAAATTATATAATTCATGTATATAAGCACTTTTTAAGATGTTTATCCTATCTTAGATATAAAAATCTTCTATCATACTTGAACACAAGAAAAGCAATAGGGTTCTGTTCTTAAGCATTGTAGTAACTTTCTATGCCCAATGAATCTACTCATATTGATTAAGATAAAATAAAGCATTCTGGGGCTAAGCAAATAGAAAGGAGGATACAAATATAAGGAGGTATAGGAGAAAGGAAGAAAAGTTTCACCCCAAAGTTCAAATAAATAATAAAGATAAATCTCAGGTACTCAGAGATTATTTGAATTCTTCCCTGGAATTCCCTAGAGTTTGGTACTTTATAACTAAAAAAAAAAAAAAAAAGTAGTCAACCCACACTTTAAATTCTTCATCAAAGGAAGTAACTTAAAATATAATTTCAGAAAAGTCAAAGCTTCTCTCTCTTTGGGAGAGAAGATATTCCTCTAATCACGTCTCCTGCCTTGGGGGCTCCATGGCTGACTCAGCCCCTCTACATCCACCATCACATCTGTGCCAAGGTCACCAGTCCGCAGCCTTCTCCCAGTACATCACTGAGTGGGGCAGGATATTGGTGCTGATCCATTTCTATGGGAAGTAGGACTCTTCTGACAGGTGCTTTTGACTCATGGATTCACCATTAGCCTGGCCAAAATTTTCTCAGAACAATGCTGTCATCTGAGACTTCTTCCTCAATCCTTTCTTCTTCCCACTTTCCTTCAGGCCAGATCTGCATTGTGGTCTGAAGTTTCCTCTACTTTCTTTCCTTTATTCTTCAGACCATTTTCCTCTATTCTTCAGAGTCATTTTCCTTAATAAATCTCTAGCATGTCTGATTCCGTCTGAGCATCTGTTTCTTGGGGAAGCAGAATTAATGCAGTTTGTATAGGAAGTTACATCAGAAAGTGAATCCTGGAGTCAAGATGTAGAAAATTTCAGAGTAGTATGTAAATTCTTGGGATAACTTTTATTGTTCATGTTTATAAATCACATCATTAGAAAAGAGTTGATCTCCCAAGGTCCTTAAAGGTAAGAATAACATGAATATAGCACAATTTTGTATTTTTTATTTAATGCTATTTTGGTTAACTTAATAATCTTATTTAATGTGGCATAGAATTACTTATATGGGAGCATATGCTCTCAGATAATATAAAGCTTTGGAGGTATTGTTTTTTTCCATGTAAAATTTCTCTGACAACTGTAAATCTAAGTTCTTGAAAGCAGTCAGTGAAAATAAAATAAACAAAATTGTTGAACAAATTAATATGTAAGACATTGATGAGACCCTTTAGATATTTACATAACAAATTATTATGCGCTATAAGTAGATTTTTTTCTCATATAATCCAAAAAATTAAATCACTCTCTATGAAAATCTTAGCTCACTTTCTATCATTGCATCTTTATTGTTTTGCACTTCAAGTGATAGTTTTATTAGACAAACACACAAACATGAAACTGTTTATAGCTCCCCTAGCACAGACTATTAAAAAAAATTAAATTGCATTAAAATACCCACATGTGAGCTGCATTGAGATCAAGTAGTTTAAGAAATTTGGAATTAATTATAAGAAAAACAAGTCTTATAGTCTAAATACTCTTTTACGTGATTTTCAATTATCATAATCTAGTTAATATGAAATTCTTCTTCATTGCTGAATGTAAGTAGCTTTCTGTGCAAGGAATAAAAGCAAATTAAGAGCCAGTTAAAAGTTACCTCTTCCCCACTGTATACAGATTACTGTCCATCTGATTTGAATTACTTATAAAACAAGCATTAGAAATCATGTTATGAGTTGAAAAAGTGTATCAACTAGTCCAGTGAGAAGACAGTATTAAATAAGCAAATTCCATTACCGGAAGAGTATACTGCAGTCCTGCATCCCCCATGTCAAAAATTTATATCCACCTGAAACCGCAGATGTCAACCTATTTGAAATACACCTTACAGATATAATTAGTTAAGATGAGATCACAGGGGATTAGAGTGGGACCGAAGTCCAGTGTCTGGTGTCTTTGTAAGAAAGTGGAGGGGTTCCGACACTAACACATAGAGAAGAAGGCTCTTTGTTAACAGAGGAATATTGAATTGACGCAAATGCAAGGCAAGGGTTAAGGACAACAACCATAAGCGAGGAAGAGGCAGGGAAGGATTCTTTCCTAGAGCCTCCAGAGAAATAATGACAGTGCTAACACCTTGATTTTAGATCTCTAGCTTCTATAACTGTAAGGGAATAAATTACTATAGTTTCAAACCAAATCATTTGGTTTGTAGTAATTTGTTACACCAGCATTAGGAAATTAATATAGATACCTCCTACACTAAAAAATTATTTCAGTTACCAGCAAATATTTCTCCCCTACACTGTACATACACTATTTTACCTATTTACAAGAGGATGGGTTATTTAAAAATATAGGACATTTTTCATAATCTGTCACCAATATAAAAAAGAAACATTTTTCTGATGACAGCACAACAGCATTATCTTTAGATGGAGCACACACATCTGAAACACTTTAATCTGTCATCAACAAAGTAAAATGTTTACTCATGATGGAACAGCATTATCTATCTGTTAAACACACACAGAGATACAAATACAGACACACACAACACACTTACTTACATTAACAGTTTCCATATTAAATGTAATTGAAGCAAAAAAGAAAAGTTGATTAAATCAACACACAGGACATAGTGTAAGTAGCCACTTATTCTAGTGGAAGAAAATATGATTACATTTTGTTAAAAGAAAATTAATAGGCTTTTTTGAAAGAGGTTTTAAGTTTACATTTTTATAACTGAAGTCCATGCTATACATTAGAATGCATTCTTTCTGTTGTAGAGTTCTTCAGGTTTTGACAAATGCATAGTATCATATGTTTACCACTACAGATGCACAAAGAATAGCTTCACCACCCCCAAAGTCGCCCAGACTGTATTCATTCATCCCTCCCTTTCTCCCTGCAAACGTCCAGAAACCACTGATATTTTCACTATTACTGTAATTTGACATTTTCAGAATGCCATATAGTTAGAATCATACAATAGACAGCCTTTTCAAATTGGCGTTTTCCATTCAGCCACACACATGGGAAGTTATTTCATGTCTTTTTGTGGCTTGATAACTCATTTCTTATTATCACTGAATAATATTCCATTGTGTGGATGTACAACAGTTTGTTTATCTCTTCCTCTATCAAAGCACATCTTGGTTGCTTCCAATTTGAAGCAATTATGAATAATGCTGCTATAAACATCCATGTGCAGGGTTTTGTGTAGACGTAAGTTTCACCCATATGTGTAAATACCTAAAAGCACAATTGCTGGATCATATGGTAAGCCTATGTACAGCTAACATAGCTATGTTTAGCCTACATTTAGTAAGAAACTGCCAAAATGCCTTCCAAAGTGTCTTGCTATTTGCATTTTCACCAAAAGTGAATGAAAGTGCCTATAGCTGCATATCTTCATCAGCATCTGATGTTGTCCGCGTTTTGGGTCTTACCCATTCTAATAGATGTGTGGTATTTCATTGTTGTTTTAATTTGCAGTTCTCTCATGATATATGATCTTGATTTTTTTCATATGCTTACAAACTGTGGATCTTCTTCGGTGAGATTTATATCTTTTTGTCCATTTTTAAAATCAGGTTATTTATTTTCTTATTGTTTTGAGTTTGAAAGAAGAGCGTGATGAGCTTCATTCTGGGAGTGCTGTAAAAACAAAGAAAATCTGAAAATTGGAAGCAACTGCCATTGTCAAGTAAAAGGCTGTGGGTAGGCTTTGCTGGCAGGGAACAAGCCATCAGGAAGGAGATTTTCCTTTCCTCTAATCACTCTCTAGAGTCCTCTATTGGCAGTGCTTAACAGGAAACAAGCTTGGTAATAAAAGAGATGGTGTTTCCTCTGTTAAGCCCAGGTGAAGTAAACTCAGCGAAAGTGCAAAAAGGTTTTAATGATGTGATTGCCTATAAGCTATCATATTAGTTTTCAAAATATTTCACAATTATTTTTAGTGTTAAAAAAAGGATTCTCAGGAAGGAAGTCGAAAAACAAAATAATCACAGTAAAAAAGGGAACAATGTGTTTTTCTGAAAGTGTTTTAACCTTAAAATCTCTTCCTATTGAAGGACCTATGATGGTTCAGTGTATTTCTTGGACTGTTATTATGTTAGCAAGTGCTTAAAAATTATTATTTAAGTAAGCTAATTTTACAGATTGACCTAAACTTACATTTAAGTAGTGCATAAATTTTAATTTGGCCAAACTGCACATAGAATCCCATATACTATAAAAAGCTTCTGAGTTTTAAGGTATATTTTCTTTCTATGTTTATGGAAGTCAAATTTCTCTATTTGGATATACCTTGTGGTGTTTAGTTATTTACAAGTGCTGTGTGCTGTTTACCTTTTTAAATGGTATACGGAACCCATTTGTTTCAAAGCAGGGATATTAAAAATGTGTATGACATTTGTATTCCATAGTCTCCATACAATTATTATTAAAGTTTAAAATTAGATTTTTCTTGTATTAACACAAAGAAACTATATAAATATAAAACAGAGCATTTATGAACATTGCACAAGAATTTTACATTTCCTTGTCTATGTCTAAATAGAGAGTGGCTTAAAATTATTCAAGTTTGTTTTTAAACCTACAATATTTCTACAGTTCAATTTTCACAATAATGTTTAGAGTGATTTTTTTTAATCTATTGTTTGCAGAACGGTACCAAATTTTTATTGTTGTTGTTTTAAAAAGGAGCCAATAGAAATCAACACTGTGTGTGTGTGTCTGTGTGTATCTATGTGTGTGGTCTGTGCGTGTGTATTTTCTTTTATTCCTAGACTGTGGTTTTTTTTTTTAAAGATTTTATTTATTTATTTGACAGACAGAGATCACAAGTAGGCAGAGAGGCAGGCAGAGAGAGGGGAGAAAGCAGGCTCCCTGCTGAGCAGAGAGCCCGATGTGGGGCTCGATCCCAGGACCCTGGGATCAGGACCTGAGCCGAAGGCAGAGGCTTTAACCCACTGAGCCACCCAGGCGCCCCCTAGACTGTGTTTTGTTGGTGGTTTTTCCCCCCCCAGGAATGAATATGATATTTTATCAAGTATTTATAAATATATCATATATTGAAATAATCTTTAATATATCTTAATATAATAAATGTTATGTAAGGGTAAAATATTTGGTGAAATTATCCCATGTAAAATTTAATAATAGAAGATGTACCAAATATAAAAGATGTACCAAATATACTTCTACATAATAGAAGATGTACCAAATATACTAGGCAATATGATTCCTAGGGAAAATGTTGAAAGTTTGAGATCATTGCTGCATATATGCTACCAGAAGAATTGGACAGACTTCAAGCAGAATTTAGAGGTACTGTAGAGAGCCCAGAATGTTGGATGGAAAACTAAAATGGTCTCTTGTTTCCCATCTCCCCAATCAGTAACAGATTCTCAAATTAAGATACAAACTGAGACACAGACAAAAATCAAGAACAAGGGAGGCACTTTGATAAGATCTCTGAAAGAACTAAGGTGACATTTAGTAGATCTTTTTATTTGGGCCAAAGGACTTACAAAAAGCATTAAGAACATGGTTTTACTGAAGAAATATATGTCTAAATTACTTGCAGTTAAATCTACAGGAAAATGGATGCCTCTAAAATAATTATGGGTATAGATTTATACAGAAAGAATTGACTGGAACCAAATACATGAAAAGTCCATGAAGTTGGTTTTTTTTTTTTTAATTAACATATAATGTATTATTTGCTTCAGGGGTACAGGTCTGGGAATCATCAGTCTTACATAATTCACAGCACTCACCATAGCACATACCCTCCCCAATGTTCATAACCAGCCATCCTTTCCTTTCCTCCCTGACCCCCCAGCAACCCTCAGTTTGTTTCCTGAGATTAAAAGTCTCTATGGTCTGTCTCCCTCCCTGGTCCCATCTTGTTTCATTTTTTCGCTCCCACCCCCCATGACCTCCATCCTGCCTCTCTAATTCCTCATATCAGAGAGATCAGATGATAATTGTCTTTCTCTGATTGATTTATTTCACTTAGCATAATACTCTGTAGTTCCAACCACATCGCTGCAAATGGCAAGAATCCAGTTTTTTGATGGTTGCATAGTATTCCACTGTATGTTTGTATGTGTGTATATTTACACACACACACACACACACATCCTCTCTCTCTCTATATATATATATGTGTGTGTGTGTGTGTGTGTGTATATATATATATATTCACATCCTCTATATCCATTTTTCTGTTGATGGACATCTAGGTTCTTCCCATAGTTTGGCTATTGTGGACATTGCCGCCATTAACATTCAGGTGCACATGCCCCTTCAGATCACTGCATTTTTTTCTTTAGGGTAAATACCCAGTAGTGAGATTGCTGAGTAAATCTATTTTCAACTTTATGAGAAACCTCCATACTGTTTTCCAGAGTGGCTGCACCAGCTTGCATTCCCACCAACAGTATAGGAGGGTTCCTCTCTCTCTGCATCCTTGCTAATACCCGTCATTTCCTGACTTGTTAATTTTACCCATTCTGACTGGTGTGACGTGGTATCTCACTGTGGGTTTGATTTGTATTTCCCTGATGCCGAGTGATGTTGAGCACTTTTTCATGTGTCTGTTGGCCATTTGGATGTCTTCTTAATAGAAATATTTCTTCATGTCTTCTGCCCATTTCTTGATTGTATTATTTGTTCTTTGGGTGTTGGTTTGATAAGTTCTTTATAGATTTTGGATACTAGCCCTTTATCTGAGATGCCATTTGTGAATATCTTCTCCCATTCTGTCAGTTGTCTTTTGGTTTTGTTGACTATTCCCTTTGCTGTGCAAGAACTTTCAATCTTGATAAAGTCCCAGTAGTTCATTTTTGCCCTTGCTTCCCTTGCGTTTGGTGATACTTTTAGGAAGAAGTTGCTGCAGCTGAGGTCGAAAAGGTTGCTGCCTCTGTCCTCAAGGATTTTGATGGATTACTGTCTCACATTGAGGTCTTTCATCCATTTTGAGTCTGTTTTTATGTGTGATATAAGGAAATGGTTCAGTTTCATTCTTCTGCATGTGGCTGTCCAATTTTCCCAACACAATTTGTTGAAGAGACTGTCTTTTTTCCCCTGGACATTTTTTCCTGTTTTGTCAAAGATTACTTGACCATGGAGCTGAGGGTCCATTTCTGGGCTCTTTGTTCCATTCCATTGATCTATGTGACTCTTTTTGTGCCAGTACCATACTGTCTTGATGATTACAGCTTTGCAATAGACCTTGAAGTCTGGAATTATGATACGGCCAACTTTGGTTTTCTTTTTCAACATTCCTCTGGCCATTCAGGGTCTTTTCTGGTTTCATGTAAATTTTAAGATTATTTATTCCATGTTTTTGAAAAAAAATTGATGGTATTTTCATAGGGATTGCATTAAATGTGTGGATTGCTTTCGGTAGCATACACATTTTCACAATATTTGTTCTTCCAATCCATGAGCATGGTACATTTTTCCATTTCTTTGTGTCTTCCTCGATTTCTTTCATGAGTACTTTATAGTTTTCTGAGTAAAGATTCTTTGCCACTTTGGTAGGGTTTGTTACTAATCCCATGAAGTTTTTGAGAGAAACACATTTTTTAAAGTGCAGCAAACCTTAACTTAGCTCAAGAAAAGAAAACTCCTTTGGGTTCTCAACTCTCTGTAGGCATAAAGAAGGATGGGAAATCTGTTCATCTCAAAAAACGTGTTTTGTAATTCTCTCTAGAAATGGCCAAAGAAAGTGATGGAAAAAGGATGGCCTTAGGACAGATCTAAGAGCCTTGGTAAATATTAGAATAGTGAAATAGCCCCAGAAAGCAGAGTCAGAGCTTAATCATGTATTTTGTATCCCACAGATAAGGGATCTGACATCATTTATCCAGCAAGATTTCAAAATGGTTGGAGAGGAATAGATAAGAAAGTGACTGCCATGTGTATCGAATTATTTAAATACGAGTTTTTACTGAGGGTATCATTTCTCTGTTCTACCATTTTATGTTGGAGAAATGTTTTCTTTTTAGTTCATAAACCTTTGAATCATGAAGAACTAATGCAAAGTTGATATTGACTAATGCAAAGTTGATATTGATATAGATCACAAGATCTTGGACTTAAAACCTGATATTGTAATCAGATTAGGATTCTTGGGATGAGTGTGGATATGTTTTGGATGTAGTAAATTTGTGAATAACTGCAAGTACACTGCATTAGTGGTATTATTGGCTAACATTCTTTATTCCTCCCTATTTTCATGCCCTTTGATATATAAGTTCATACACTTAGTTCATAGGCTAAGTGTACTTTTCCCTTTGACTTTGGAATTGACTTTGGTCAATTGCATATGGACAGATGTGATAGTATGCTAGCTCTGAGCCTAAGCCTTAATAGTCTAAAGCATTTACTGCTTGTCCACTTGTGTTCTGCTAACACTACTAAGAAGCATGTCTCAGCTTACCCACAGATCCATTATAATAAACAGCTGTTGCTTTGAATCATTGAGTTTTGAGGGTTTATTACACAGCATCATAATGCAATAGCTAGCTAATACAGGTATGAACTTAAAAGTGAATCAAATGATGAGGTAGTTCCATTAGAAGTTTCATGAGAACTTTGTAAATTGTTTTCAAGGTATTGCAGCAATTAATACTCAACAGTAGTTTTTAAAAGATTTTATTTGAGAGAGAACAAGTGGGGCAAGGAGAGAAACAGATTCCCCACTGAACAAGAGACCAATACGGGGCTTGATTCCAGGACCCCAAAATCATAACCTGAGCTGAAGGCAAACACTTAACTGACTGAGTCACCCAAGCACTCAGGCATGAACTGAGAAATTCATATCTCTCATGTCTTTACCAACAAAATATAGTGTTAATTTTTTTTAACCAATCTAGTGAGTGATTAATTATGTTTTATTGAAAAATAAATTTTTAGAGTTCTAGTGATTTTTAGCACCTACTGTGGATTCACTATTCATAGCTGTACATTTTCTTTTTACAGTTTGTCTTTTTTATTGGTACTTAGGAGGTTTTTTGTATTTTTTTATATAATCAAATTTATATTCCTTTATTGGCAATGTGAGTTCTAAATATTTTCCTAAATATGAAGATTTTGTTGTTATGTGCTTAATTAATCTTTTTGCATCTGGAAGTATATAATTGTAGTGTAGTCAAATTTATTATTTTTGATTTTGGTCTTTTAAAAAATTTTAGTGTACCACCATGTCCAGAAGTATTTCTGTATTTTATCCCAAGATATTTTTTTGTGATCTTGCTTTACAAATACGTTTATTTGTTATGGGTTGAATCATATCCCTGTAATAGGTATGTTGGAACCTTAACTCCTATGTGATCTAATTTGGAAAGAGGGTTGTAACAGATGGAGTTAGTTAAGTTAAAATGAGATCATACTGAAATAGGGTAGACTCTTAAACCAGTAATGACTGATGAACTATAAGAGGGAAATTTGGACAGAGAAACAGAGATAAGACAAGGAGAATGCCGTGTGTTGATGCAGCCATGAGCTGAGGTATGTCAAGGATTGAGAGCCACAGAAGCTATGAAAAGATGAGGAAGAATTTTGCCCAAAATTTCAGATAGAGTCTGGTCTTGTTGACTTCTTGATTTTGGATTTCTAGCCTTCAGAACAGAGAGAATAAATTTCTGTGTAAGCCACCCAATTACGGTAATTTGTTTCAGAAGCCCTGGAAACTGATATAGATTTTGGTACTGGAAAGTAGGCTGCTGTTGTAATTAATACCTAGAAATATGGAAATGGCTGTGAAATTGGATAATAGGTAGAGCATGGAAGAATTTTGAGGTATGTGAGAAAAAAGGCATAGATGGCTTCAAAGATGTTATTCGTAGAAATGAAGACATTTAAAGGTGATTCAGATAAGGACTCAGGGAAAAAAAAAAATTGAGGAGAGCTACGGAGAAAACTTCTATTGTCTTACAGAAACATATATCATCATGAACAGAATGTTACCAGAAATGTGAATGAATGTTAAAGGTGCTTCCAATGAGGTCTCAGATGGAAATGAGAAACATGTTTTTGAAACAGCAGCAAAGGTAATCTTTATCATAAAGTGACAGAACTTGGCTGAATTACATTCTACTTTTTTTGTGGGAAGTAGAATTTATAAGTGATGAACTTGAATATTTAGCTAGAGAAATGTTCAAGCAAAGTGTGGAAGTTACATCCAGTTCTCTCTGCTGTTTTTAGTAAAATTCAAGAGGAAAGGGATAAATTGAGGAGTGAACTTTTAAGCGAAAGGAATCAGCACTTGGCGATTTGGAAAATTCTCAGCCTATGGTATGAAAAGGACCAGAAGCAAAAGAAGTTAGGTGTGTAACTCATGAATCCAATCAAACATCTCAGCAGAAGCCAGAAATAGAACTGGAATTGCTCAGGAAAGATTTGTGGAGGACTCTCTTTTTTGATGGCTTTGATCCTTCCGAATCACATGAAAGGCGTAGGAGGATTTTGAGAATCTTATACCAATAGAAACAATGCCAGTATGAGCTGAAAGGGAGAGAGATAAAAGGAATATAGGACTAGCGACTCTGAGGGCAGAGCCAGGTGTCCAGAGGCTGGTAGGGCTACTGCTATCACCATTGGCCAGAGGGCTCAGCCCCTGGGGAAGGGAAAGGCCCTCACTCAGTTTTCCTGCCTAGAACTGGTGGTGCAAGGTTGTCCTAGTGGGCCCAAATGACAAAATACAAAACCACAGATTATTCTTAGGCTTTGAAATCTAGTGAAATTGTCCTACTGGATTTTGAACTTGTTTTGGACATGTGACTTTTTTATTCTTCCAAATTTCTTTCATTTGAAATGTGGTCATTTATCATATGCTTTCCCACCATTGTATTTTTCAAGTTAATAACTTACCTAGTCAGAGGCTCACAGATAGAGAGGAATTTTGACCTGGGTGAGTGATATCTCAAGTTTCCCATGTCATTAATTTAAATGATTAGATTAGAGACTTTAAATTGAAGACATTTACCTGAGATTTTGGACAGAGTTGATGCTGGAATGCTTAAGACTTTAGGGGATATTAGGTTTGTGTGGATGTATTTTGCACATGGGAGGGACATGAATTTAAGGGGGAGCAGGAGGTGGACTATTACACGTTGAATTATGCTCCTCAAAAAGACATGTTGAAAGCCTTACTCTTGATGACCTTAGAATGTGATCTGATTTAGAAATAGACCTACTATAGATGTAATCAGTTAAGATGAAGCCATACTGGAGTAGAGTAGCCTTCTGAAGCAACATGACTAGTGTCCTTACAAGAAGAGAGAAGTTTAGACACAGAGACAAAAACCAATGAGGAGAATGCAATGGGAATGACAGGGACAGAGATTAGAGTGGTGTGGTTGCTTGCAAAGGAATGTCAAAGATTCTACTCAGAGCCTCAAAGGAGTATGGCCCTATTACCATCTTGATTTTGGAGTTCTAGACTCCAGAACTGTGAGAGAATAAATTTCCTAATTTATGGCACTTGGTTACAGCAGCCCCAGGAGACTAATACAACATTTAATTTATCAAAGTATATTTTAAGTTATGGTGTGAGGTAGAAAACTACATTTATTATTCTTTTTATGTGAATAGCTATTTTTTTTCCAGCAATGTACTTAAATTGCATCTCTCTCTCTCATTCACACACACACACACACACACACATATACACACTTCTCACTCTGTAGGGAATCCTATAAAAACAACTCATATTTTTGTTTTGTTTTTATTTAAATTCATTACTTAGAATACAGTATATCATTAACTCATTTGTTTACTTTATGTATTTATCAGTAATTTTATAATGAGTATAATTTTATAATGAATCTTAATATCTTGTGTCTACTTCATCTACTTCAATTTTTATATTTTGAATGTTTCATTTTTTTAAGCATCTAATTTTTTATTAATTTTTTATTTTTTATAAACATATATTTTTATCCTCAGGGGTACAGGTCTGTAAATCACCAGGTTTACACACTTCACAGCACTCACCAAAGCACATACCCTCCCCAATGTCCATAATCCCACCCCCTTCACCCAACCCCCCTCCCCCCAGCAACCCTCAGTTTGTTTTGTGAGATTAAGAGTCACTTATGGTTTGTCTCCCCCCCAATTCCATCTTGTTTCATTGATTCTTCTCCTACCCAATTAAGCCCCCATGTTGCATCACCACTTCCTCATATCAGGGAGATCATATGATAGTTGTCTTTCTCTGCTTGACTTATATTGCTGAGCACGATACGCTCTAGTTCCATCCATGTTGTCGCAAATGGCAAGATTTCACTTCTTTTGATGGCTGCATAGTATTCCATTGTGTATATATACCACTTCTTCTTGATCCATTCATCTGTTGATGGACATCTAGGTTCTTTCTATAGTTTGGCTATTGTGGACATTGCTGCTATAAACATTCGGGTGCACGTGCCCCTTTGGATCACTACGTTTGTATCTTTAGGGTAAATACCCAGTAGTGCAATTGCTGGGTCATAGGGCAGTTCTATTTTCAACATTTTGAGGAACCTCCATGCTGTTTTCCAGAGTGGCTGCACCAGCTTGCATTCCCACCAACAGTGGCATCCTCGCCAGCATCTGTCATTTCCTGTCTTGTTGATTTTAGCCATTCTGACTGGTGTGAGGTGATATCTCATTGTGGTTTTGATTTGTATTTCCCTGATGCCGAGTGATATGGAGCAATTTTTCATGTGTCTGTTGGCCATCTGGATGTCTTCTTTGCAGAAATGTCTGTTCATGTCCTCTGCCCATTTCTTGATTGGATTATTTGTTCTTTGGGTGTTGAGTTTGCTAAGTTCTTTATAGATTTTGGACACTAGTCCTTTATCTGATATGTCGTTTGCAAATATCTTCTCCCATTCTGTCAGTTGTCTTTTGATTTTGTTAACTGTTTCCTTTGCTGTGCAAAAGCTTTTGATCTTGATGAAATCCCAATAGTTCATTTTTGCCCTTGCTTCCCTTGCCTTTGGCGTTGTTCCTAGAAAGATGTTGCTGCGGCTGAGGTCGAAGAGGTTGCTGCCTGTGTTCTCCTCAAGGATTTTGATGGATTCCTTTCGCACATTGAGGTCCTTCATCCATTTTGAGTCTATTTTTGTGTGTGGTATAAGGAAATGGTCCAATTTAATTTTTCTGCATGTGGCTGTCCAATTTTCCCAGCACCATTTATTGAAGAGGCTCTCTTTTTTCCATTGGACATTCTTTCCTGCTTTGTCGAAGATTAGTTGACTGTAGAGTTGAGGGTCTATTTCTGGGCTCTCTATTCTGTTCCATTGATCTATGTGTCTGTTTTTGTGCCAGTACCATGCTGTCTTGATGATGACAGCTTTGTAATAGAGCTTGAAGTCCGGAATTGTGATGCCACCAACGTTGGCTTTCTTTTTTCAATATCGCTTTGGCTATTCGAGGTCTTTTCTGGTTCCATATAAATTTTAGAATTATTTGTTCCATTTCTTTGAAAAAGATGGATGGTACTTTGATAGGAATTGCATTAAATGTGTAGATTGCTTTAGGTAGCATAGACATTGTCACAATATTTATTCTTCTAATCCAGGAGCATGGAACATTTTTCCATTTTTTTGTGTCTTCCTCAATTTCTTTCATGAGTACTTTATAGTTTTCTGAGTATAGATTCTGTGCCTCTTTGGTTAGGTTTATTCCTAGATATCTTATGGTTTTGGGTGCAATTGTAAATGGGATTGACTCCTTAATTTCTCTTTCTCCTGTCTTGTTGTTGGTGTAGAGAAATGCAACTGATTTCTGTGCATTGATTTTATGTCCTGACACTTTACTGAATTCCTGTACAAGTTCTAGCAGTTTTGGAGTGGAGTCTTTTGGGTTTTCCACATATAGTATCATATCATCTGCGAAGAGTGATAATTTGACTTCTTCTTTGCCGATTTGGATGCCTTTAATTTCCTTTTGTTGTCTGATTGCTGAGGCTAAGACCTCTAGTACTATGTTGAATAGCAGTGGTGATAATGGACATCCCTGCTGTGTTCCTGACCTTAGCAGAAAAGCTTTCAGTTTTTCTCCATTGAGAATGATATTCCATTCTTCCAAATTCATTTTATGAGGCCAGCATCACCTTGATCCCAAAACCAGACAAGGATCCCATCAAAAAAGAGAGCTATAGACCAATATCCTTGATGAACACAGATGCGAAATACTCAACAAAATACTAGCCAATAGGATTCAACAGTACATTAAAAGGATTATTCACCACGACCAAGTGGGATTTATTCCAGGGCTGCAAGGTTGGTTCAACATCCGCAAATCAGTCAATGTGATACAACACATCAATAAAAGAAAGAACAAGAACCATATGATACTCTCAATAGATGCTGAAAAAGCATTTGACAAAGTACAGCATCCCTTCCTGATCAAAACTTTTCAAAGTGTAGGGATAGAGGGCACATACCTCAATATCATCAAAGCCATCTATGAAAAACCCACCACAAATATCATTCTCAATGGAGAAAAACTGAAAGCTTTTCTGCTAAGGTCAGGAACACGGCAGGGATGTCCATTATCACCACTGCTGTTCAACATAGTATTAGAGTCCTAGCCTCAGCAATCAGACAACAAAAGGCATCCAAATCGGCAAAGAAGAAGTCAAATTATCACTCTTCGCAGATGATAAGCATCTAATTTTTTATATGACTTTTGTCTCAGTTATGTATCATGGTACAAAACTGGAATTTCATTTAAACTGTAGATTATATTGGGGAAAATGAACATTTTGCTATATTTAGTTTTTCTATCCATAAGCCAGGTGTATGAATTCATATATCTCGAAAGCTTTTTCTTTCTATATGTATTTCCTTTGTTTCTGTTATCCAATAAAAAAGTTTAATGAATTTCTTCAGTGAATCTTAGTTATTCTTTGAAGGATTTATTCATAGGCACTATGTAGTTTTTCTTCCTATTATACTTTGTTTATTCTTGTCTGACCTCAGTTACACACTGGTTTTTGTTTTGGTTTTTGTTTTTTCAACAAATTGTGATAGACTGTGTGACTAGACAGAAGACATTTATTTCTCACAGTTCTGGAGGCTGGAAGTCCAAGATCAGTGTGTGAGCATGGTCAGTGCACTATTTCTGGTTTATAAGAAGGGATAACTTCTTTTTAAATCTTCACATGGCAGAAAGTGAGCGAGCTAGTTCATTGGAGTCTTTCTAAAAGGTCACTTATCCCATTCAAGAGAGCTCCACTGTCATGACCCAACTACCTCCAAAGACCCTCCCTCCAAATAGGGTTTCAACATAAGAATTCTGGAGTCACAAACAATAAACATTACAGTAATCAGAATCGCTCAGAATATATCTTTTATTATTTTTGCAGGGAACTTTATGGCTTTAGCCCTGTTATTGCTTGTTAAAGTATATATTATTATCACTTTGTCAGGTATCTTTTGGTTACTAAGTACCCAGTAAAACTTTTTAAAATTTCTTCTTTTTAGTCTAATTACTTTTTATTTGTCTCTTTTACATTAAGTGCTAGCTGTATATTTTTTTATCATCCAATATTAGACTCTATACCTTTTGCAAACTGATAAGTTTACATTTATGATGATTACTGAGAGATTTGGAATCTATTATCTTCTTTTGTCTCTGATTGAATTTAAAGTTTTCTCTCACCTTAATTTCTCTTCATGGATTTGAAAGTTATAAATTGTGTGTCCTATTTTTAAGTGGTTACTTGCAACCTTTAAATCAATATTTGACTTACCAAAGTATAAATTCATTATTTGTATTGCCTGGAGCCATGAAATACAGTGCAAATATTTTATTTTTTAAAGATTTTTTAATTTATTTGAGAGAGAGAAAGAATGCCAGCAGGCAGAAGGAGAGAGAGAGGGAAGCAGATGGAGACAGAGAGGTGGCAGAGGGAGAGGGAGAGAGAGAGAGGTGGCAGAGGTAAAGGGAGAAGCAGACTCCCTGCTGAGCAAGGATCCCAACGTGGGGTTTGATCCTAGGACTATAGGATCATGACTTGAGCCTAAGGCAGATGCTTAACTGACACTGCCACGGAAGTACCCTCAGATAGTTCTTTTTGATTTGCTTGTCTTTGTCTCTGCTTTGTGCGTTTTTACTTTCAGCCTTCCGTGAATAGATTTAGTTGCATTTCCCTTTCTCAAGATGTATTTGTTTCTTTAATCTGGAACTCAAGTCTTTCAACAATTCTGGGGAATTCTTCAAGTATTTTCTGTAGCCCACACCATTATTCCTGGTCTTACATTATAGAAATTCTATTAAAATTATATTAAACTAAAACATTCTGCTCTCCTTTTCTCCTAACTTCTCCTTCACATTGTTTCTTAATTTCTCATTTTTTTCTGTGCTTAGTTTTGAGCAATTTCTTCAGGTTTATTGTTCAGTTATATATTTCATATACAATGTGTGTATAATATACATGCTTATATATAAATGTAAATAATTTAAATATAGATAAATTCATATATGTGGGAAAGCTAAAAATAAACATTTTTTGTTGATTGCTTTTATAAGTACTTTATGACAAATTCATAAGGGAACCCCCAAAGCATCCATGAAAATATCCCATTAGAGAAGACCACTTAAGGGGCAAAAGTGTGCCAACAAAAGAAGTCAAGGACTCCATTAAAAACAGCCTATTTCGGAGGGAGGAGTCAAGATAGCGGAGAAGTAGCAGGCTGAACTACTTCAGCTAGCCGGAGATCAGCTAGATAGCTTATCTAAAGATTGCAAACACCTGAAAATCCATGGGCAGATCGAAGAGAAGAAGAACAGCAATTCTGGAAACAGAAAAACAACCACTTTCTGAAAGGTAGGACCGGCGGAGAAGTGAATCCAAAGCGACGGGAAGATAGACCCCGGGGAGAGGGGCCGGCTCCCGGCAAGCGGCGGAGCAACGGCGCACAAAATCAGGACTTTTAAAAGTCTGTTCCGCTGAGGGACATTGCTCCAGAGGCTAAACCGGGGCGAAGCCCACGCGGGGTCAGCGTGGCCTCAGGTCCCGCAGGGTCACAGAAGGAACGGGGGTGTCTGAGTGTCGCAGAGCTTATGGGTATTGGAACGGGAAAGCCGGCTACTGAGACAGAGCCGACAGTGAGCTCACAGCTCGGTGTTACCTTGAACCGGTCGCAGGCTCGGTGAGCTCGGAGCGCGGCCGGAGCTCAGGCAGACGGGAGTAACTGGGCACTGTTCTCTGAGGGCGCACTAAGGAGTGGGGCCCTGGGCTCTCGGTTCCTCTGGACTGGAGACAGGAGGCCGCCATTTGTATTCCCGTCCTCCAGAACTCTATGGAAAGCGCTCAGGGAACAAAAGCTCCTGAAAGCAAACCCGAGCAGATTACACACCCCGGCCCCTGATAAGGGTGGTGCAATTCCGCCTGGGGCAAAGACACTTGAGAATCACTACAACAGGCCCCTCTCCCAGAAGATCAACAAGAAATCCAGCTGAGACCAAGTTCACCTACCAAGGACTGCAATTTCAATACCAAGGAGAGCAGCAGAATTCCAGAGGAGGAGAAAGCCAAGCACGGAACTCATGGCTTTTTCCCTGTGATTTTTTTTAGACTTGCAGTTAATTTAATTTTTTTCTTTTTCATTTTTTGTTTTTTTTCTCACCTTCTGATAAAATTTTTTTTAACTTTACCTTTTTCTTTTTTAACGTTTTTTAACTAGTTTATCTAATATATATATTTTTTCCTTTTTATATTTTTCTTATTTGTTTTCTTTTTTTAAATTCTTTTCTTTTTTTTTTTTCTTTCTTCATTTTTGAACCTCTTTTTATCCTCTTTCTCCCCCCTCACGATTTGGGATCTCTTCTAATTTGGTTAAAGCATATTTTCCTGGGGTTGTTGCCACCCTTTTAGTATTTTCCTTCCTCCTTCATATACTCTTATCTGGACAAAATGACAAGACAGAAAAATTCAACACAAAAAAAAGAATAAGAGGCAGTACTCTAGGCTAGGGACCTAATTAATACAGACATTGGTAATATGTCAGATCTAGAGTTCAGAATGACAATTCTCAAGGTTCTAGCCGGGCTCGAAAAAGGCATGGAAGATATTAGAGAAACCCTCTCAAGAGATATAAAAGCCCTTTCTGGAGAAATAAAAGAACTAAAATTTAACCAAGTTGAAATCAAAAAAGCTATTAATGAGGTGCAATCAAAAATGGAGGCTCTCACTGCTAGGATAAATGAGGCAGAAGAAAGAATTAGTGATATAGAAGACCAAATGACAGAGAATAAAGAAGCTGAGCAAAAGAGGGACAAACAGCTAGTGGACCACGAGGGGAGAATTCGAGAGATAAGTGACACCATAAGACGAAACAACATTAGAATAATTGGGATTCCAGAAGAAGAAGAAAGAGAGAGGGGAGCAGAAGGTATACTGGAGAGAATTATTGGGGAGAATTTCCCCAATATGGCAAAGGGAAGGAACATCAAAATTCAGGAGGTTCAGAGAATGCCCCTCAAAATCAATAAGAATAGGCCCACACCCCGTCACCTAATAGTAAAATTTACAAGCCTCAGTAACAAAGAGAAAATCCTGAAAGCAGCCCGGGAAAAGAAGACTGTAACATACAATGGTAAAAATATTAGATTGGCAACTGACTTATCCACAGAGACCTGGCAGGCCAGAAAGAACTGGATGATCTTTTCAGAGCACTAAACGAGAAAAACATGCAGCCAAGAATACTATATCCAGCTAGGCTATCATTGAAAATAGAAGGAGAGATTAAAAGCTTCCAGGACAAACAAAAACTGAAAGAATTTGCAAACACCAAACCAGCTCTACAGGAAATATTGAAAGGGGTCCTCTAAGCAAAGGGAGAGCCTACAAGTGGTAGATCAGAAAGGAACAGAGACCATATACAGTAACAGTCACCTTACAGGCAATACAATGGCACTAAATTCATATCTCTCAATAGTTACCCTGAATGTTAATGGGCTAAATGCCCCTGTCAAAAGACACAGGGTATCAGAATGGATAAAAAAACAAAACCCATCTATATGTTGCCTCCAAGAAACTCATTTTAAGCCCGAAGACACCTCCAGATTTAAAGTGAGGGGGTGGAAAAGAATTTACCATGCTAATGGACATCAGAAGAAAGCAGGAGTGGCAATCCTTATATCAGATCAATTAGATTTTAAGCCAAAGACTATAATAAGACATGAGGAAGGACACTATATCATACTCAAAGGGTCTGTCCAACAAGAAGATTTAACAATTTTAAATATCTATGTCCCCAACATGGGAGCAGCCAACTATATAAACCAATTAATAACAAAATCAAAGAAACACATCAACAATAATACAATAAAAGTAGGGGACTTTAACACTCCCCTCACTGAAATGGACAGATCATCCAAGCAAAAGATCAGCAAGGAAATAAAGGCCTTAAACGACACACTGGACCAGATGGACATCACAGATATATTCAGAACATTTCATCCCAAAGCAACAGAATACACATTCTTCTCTAGTGCACATGGAACATTCTCCAGAATAGATCACATTCTCGGTCCTAAATCAGGACTCAACCGGTATCAAAAGATTGGGATCATTCCCTGCATATTTTCAGACCACAATGCTCTAAAGCTAGAACTCAACCACAAAAGGAAGTTTGGAAAGAACCCAAATACATGGAGACTAAACAGCATCCTTCTAAAGAATGAATGGGTCAACCGGGAAATTAAAGAAGAATTGAAAAAAATCATGGAAACAAATGATGATGAAAATACAACAGTTCAAAATCTGTGGGACACAACAAAGGCAGTCCTGAGAGGAAAATATATAGCGGTACAAGCCTTTCTCAAGAAACAAAAAAGGTCTCAGGTACACAACCTAACCCTATACCTAAAGGAGCTGGAGAAAGAACAAGAAAGAAACCCTAAGTCCAGCAGGAGAAGAGAAATCATAAAGATCAGAGCAGAAATCAATGAAATAGAAACCAAAAAAACAATAGAACAAATCAACGAAACTAGGAGCTGGTTCTTTGAAAGAATTAATAAAATTGATAAACCACTGGCCAGACTTATCAAAAAGAAAAGAGAAAGGACCCAAATAAATAAAATCATGAATGAAAGAGGAGAGATCACAACTAACACCAAAGAAATACAAACTATTATAAGAACATACTATGAGCAACTCTACACCAATAAATTTGACAATCTGGAAGAAATGGATGCATTCCTAGAAACATATAAACTACCACAACTGAGCCAGGAAGAAATAGAAAGCCTGAACAGACCCATAACCAGTAAGGAGATCGAAACAGTCATTAAAAATCTCCAAACAAACAAAAGCCCAGGGCCAGACGGCTTCCCTGGGGAATTCTACCAAACATTTAAAGAAGAACTAATTCCTATTCTCCTGCAACTGTTCCAAAAAATAGAAATGGAAGGAAAACTTCCAAACTTATTTTATGAGGCCAGCATCACCTTGATCCCAAAACCAGACAAGGATCCCATCAAAAAAGAGAGCTATAGACCAATATCCTTGATGAACACAGATGCGAAATACTCAACAAAATACTAGCCAATAGGATTCAACAGTACATTAAAAGGATTATTCACCACGACCAAGTGGGATTTATTCCAGGGCTGCAAGGTTGGTTCAACATCCGCAAATCAGTCAATGTGATACAACACATCAATAAAAGAAAGAACAAGAACCATATGATACTCTCAATAGATGCTGAAAAAGCATTTGACAAAGTACAGCATCCCTTCCTGATCAAAACTCTTCAAAGTGTAGGGATAGAGGGCACATACCTCAATATCATCAAAGCCATCTATGAAAAACCCACCACAAATATCATTCTCAATGGAGAAAAACTGAAAGCTTTTCCGCTAAGGACGGCAGGGATGTCCATTATCACCACTGCTATTCAACATAGTACTAGAGGTCCTAGCCTCAGCAATCAGACAACAAAAGGAAATTAAAGGCATCCAAATTGGCAAAGAAGAAGTCAAATCATCACTCTTCGCAGATGATATGATACTATATCATAAGACTCACTCCAAAACTGCTAGAACTTATACAGGAATTCAGTAAAGTGTCAGGACATAAAATCAATGCACAGAAATCAGTTGCATTTCTCTACACCAACAACAAGACAGGAGAAAGAGAAATTAAGGAGTCAATCCCATTTACAATTGCACCCAAAACCATAAGATATCTAGGAATAAACCTAACCAAAGAGGCACAGAATCTATACTCAGAAAACTATAAAGTACTCATGAAAGAAATTGAGGAAGACACAAAAAAATGGAAAAATGTTCCATGCTCCTGGATTAGAAGAATAAATATTGTGACAATGTCTATGCTACCTAAAGCAATCTACACATTTAATGCAATTCCTATCAAAGTACCATCCATCTTTTTCAAAGAAATGGAACAAATAATTCTAAAATTTATATGGAACCAGAAAAGACCTCGAATAGCCAAAGCGATATTGAAAAAGAAAGCCAACGTTGGTGGCATCACAATTCCGGACTTCAAGCTCTATTACAAAGCTGTCATCATCAAGACAGCATGGTACTGGCACAAAAACAGACACATAGATCAATGGAACAGAATAGAGAGCCCAGAAATAGACCCTCAACTCTACAGTCAACTAATCTTCGACAAAGCAGGAAAGAATGTCCAATGGAAAAAAGAGAGCCTCTTCAATAAATGGTGCTGGGAAAATTGGACAGCCACATGCAGAAAAATTAAATTGGACCATTTCCTTATACCACACACAAAAATAGACTCAAAATGGATGAAGGACCTCAATGTGCGAAAGGAATCCATCAAAATCCTTGAGGAGAACACAGGCAGCAACCTCTTCGACCTCAGCCGCAGCAACATCTTTCTAGGAACAACGCCAAAGGCAAGGGAAGCAAGGGCAAAAATGAACTATTGGGATTTCATCAAGATCAAAAGCTTTTGCACAGCAAAGGAAACAGTTAACAAAATCAAAAGACAACTGACAGAATGGGAGAAGATATTTGCAAACGACATATCAGATAAAGGACTAGTGTCCAAAATCTATAAAGAACTTAGCAAACTCAACACCCAAAGAACAAATAATCCAATCAAGAAATGGGCAGAGGACATGAACAGACATTTCTGCAAAGAAGACATCCAGATGGCCAACAGACACATGAAAAAGTGCTCCATATCACTCGGCATCAGGGAAATACAAATCAAAACCACAATGAGATATCACCTCACACCAGTCAGAATGGCTAAAATCAACAAGACAGGAAATGACAGATGCTGGCGAGGATGCCACTGTTGGTGGGAATGCAAGCTGGTGCAGCCACTCTGGAAAACAGCATGGAGGTTCCTCAAAATGTTGAAAATAGAACTGCCCTATGACCCAGCAATTGCACTACTGGGTATTTACCCTAAAGATACAAACGTAGTGATCCAAAGGGGCACGTGCACCCGAATGTTTATAGCAGCAATGTCCACAATAGCCAAACTATAGAAAGAACCTAGATGTCCATCAACAGATGAATGGATCAAGAAGAAGTGGTATATATACACAATGGAATACTATGCAGCCATCAAAAGAAGTGAAATCTTGCCATTTGCGACAACATGGATGGAACTAGAGCGTATCGTGCTCAGCAATATAAGTCAAGCAGAGAAAGACAACTATCATATGATCTCCCTGATATGAGGAAGTGGTGATGCAACATGGGGGCTTAATTGGGTAGGAGAAGAATCAATGAAACAAGATGGAATTGGGGGGGAGACAAACCATAAGTGACTCTTAATCTCACAAAACAAACTGAGGGTTGCTGGGGGGAGGGGGGTTGGGTGAAGGGGGTGGGATTATGGACATTGGGGAGGGTATGTGCTTTGGTGAGTGCTGTGAAGTGTGTAAACCTGGTGATTTACAGACCTGTACCCCTGAGGATAATAATATATGTTTATAAAAAATAAAAAATTAAAAAAAAATACTGCCTATTTCTTTACCTTTCCAGCCTCTCCTCGCCTCTTTTCCCTATAGAAGCCCAAACTCCTTTTTGCCACTACCCCCACCATTCCCACGCAGCATCGTCTCAAGTCTGCAGTAGGGTTGAGATTAAAGAGAGGATTTTTACCACAAACTGAGTCCAGATATTTGTTGCTGTCTTAGACTGGAATTCTGATTTTTAATTTTAATTGAGACTGTGCTTGTGTCGTATTTTTCATTAACTAAGTGTGAGCAAAAAGCAGCTGAACTGCCTTCGTTCTCATCCATAGTCTGAGCCAGAGCACAATATTTCAGTCACAGCACACATGTGAGGCTCACTTAAGATACTGGTTACTTACATTGAGATATTGCCATTAAAAAGACAGTGCCTAAATTTTTCAGTAGATTTTATGCAATCTATTTTAGAATATTCTAGTTAAGAGATCTAGATCCATTTCACACTGTTATTTTTACTTTACAGTATAAGGCTATTTTAATATGGTATATGTAGTTAAATGAAATTATCCAGTTATAATTATATACATTTAGTAATTTTAGACATAGAAAGTAGGAGTTAGATAACACAAAAGTCTAAAATTGAGCTTTATGTAGTGTGCCCAACCTTGGTAATGGATGTTTACTTAGTAACATCAAAGGAAATACCTATTGTTGTTAGATAACCCAGATCTATGATCACATAAGAGGATATAGAATTTTGGTCCACAGTTCTATCATAATAATGTGGCGGGCAGCAATAAATATTAGAATAGTCCAGTTACTGAAAGTATCAGCTAAGCAAAGAGCAGTGTTTATTATCTATGTCACCATATATTAACATCGACTAAAAACAATTAGGAAACTAATACATTTATGTAGATGTGTATAACTTTCACTATGTTGTATCATTGTCTTAGTTCAACTAGTTAATAAAATTACTGAATCTGAAACCAAACAGAAAGCTGCCAGTTTTTATGAACTACAAACTTGAATATTTGTTGTTGGAGTATCTGATTAATATTATTATCTAGAACCCAGTTTTATAAGATGTGTAATAATCATTGGGGCACATGGGTGGCTCAGTTAAGTGTGTGACTCTTAATTACGACTGATGATGTGGGGATAGTGAGTTCAAGCCCAGCGTGGAGCCTGCTTGAGATTCTCTCTCTCCCTCTCCCTTTGCCCTTTCTGCAACCCCCCCCAAAAAAAGATGTACAATAATCATAAACAGTTATATACATATATACATTTATACATTATACCTCACTGAGTTCAAAGAAAATCTGTTTTGTAAAGTTATATGGGTTTTAATAAATGCATTATGTCATGCATTCACCATTATAGTATCATTCAGAATAGTTTTACTACAAAAAAAAAAAAAATCTCTGTGCTTTACCTATTTAGCCTTCCTCTCCTCCCTCCAAGCCTCTGACAAGCACTGAGATGTTTTGGTTTACTACAGTTTTATCTTTTCCACATGTCCTATCATTGAGATTATATAGTATGTAAACTTTTCCGGGTGGCTTGTTTCTATATCAGTTTTCATTTAAAATTCATCCATCGATCTTTGGTTCTAAGAGCACTTTTTTCATTGCTGAGTAATATTCAATTGTGCAGATGTACCATGGTTTGTTTTTCTATTTGTCTATTATTTGGCTCCCATATTGGGTCAATATGAATACAACTGCTGTAAACATTCATATGCAGGTTTCTAGGTGGGTGTAAAGGTTCAAATGAGCTGGATGTACACCCAGAGCACAGCAACCAGATCTCATGGTAAGACTATGTGGAGCTTTGTAAAAATGTGCAGAAGCGACTGCACCATGTTGCCTCTTCTCCGGTAATGAATGGGAATTCCAGTTGCTCTGCTTCCTTGCCGGCAATGATTTTTTTCCGTGTTCTTGGATTTTAATTATTCATATAGTTTTGTGGTGGTATTTTGTAATTGCTTCAATTTACAATTTACTAATGACAGAAGTTGTTGAGCATCATTTCATTTGCTTTTTTGTCATCTTTATGCATTACGTGAGAAAGTGTCGTTTCAGATCATTTGCCCACTTTTTTCATTTGGGTTGTTTGCTTTCTTACTGTTGAATCCCAAGGGTTCTTTGTATATTTTGGACATAAGTTCTTTGCATTTTGCAAATTAATTTCTCCCAGTCTGTGGCTTGTCTTTTGTTTCTCTTAATAGTGTCTTTGGCATAGCAGAAGTTTTTAAGTTTGCTAAAGCCCAAAGTATCTTTTTCTAAGTTTGGCATACTAATGTCTACCTTTTTCCAAAATCATTTAAGAGTATCTTTGCTCCATTATATTGCCTTAGCTCTCTTGTCAAACATTAACTGACTATATTATTATAAGTCTATTTCTGGGTTCTCTATTATTTTCTGTTAATCTATGAGTATATACTTTTACCAATACCACATTATCTTAATTATTGTAGTTTTATAAGAAACCTAAAAATCAGGTGGATTAGAGCTTCTTCTTCTCCAGCTCCCTGCATACTATTTTATGTCTATGCCATTAACCATAAACTTTAGAGTCAGTCTGTCAATACAAACAAGAAAGCTTACTGGATTTTGATTGAGACTGCATCAATACCTAGATAAAGCTAGGGAATATTGACATATAAACAATCATAAATCTTTCAATCCATGAACACAGAATATCTTACTCTTTACTTAGATCTTTTATTTCTTTCATCAGAGTTTTATAGTTTCCACACAAATCCTATATGCATTCTGTTCTATTTGTCTCTAAGTATTTTTAACATAATAAGAAATAATACTAAAAAAAAAAAATAAGAAGAAGAATTTTAAACCTATGTTAAATAGTACTTTTTAAAAAATTCAAAATTCTTATTGTTTATTGCTGGCATATAGAAAAGTGATTTACATTATACATTATTTTTACTACATATTAACAGTATATCCTACAACTTTGCTAATACTCCCATATTAGTTCTAGAGATTTGGGTTTGTTTCTGTTTAGTTTTTGGTCAATTCTTCAGTAGTTTCTGCATAAGCAATAATGTCTCTTATCATCTGCTAATACATTTTGTTTTCCTTCCCAGTCTACCTTTTTAATTTAATAGAATTTTATTTTATTGTCTTACTACACTTGCTATGACTTCTACTCTAAGATTTAAAATTTTTTTTCAATTGAAGTATTGTTGACACATGATGTTACATTAGTTTTAGGTGTAATCCTGAATGGGTGCAATGAAACAGATATTCTTGCTTTGTTCCCAGTTATAAAGGGAAAATGCCCATTTCTCATTATCAAGTATAAAGTTAGCAATAGGTTTTTGTTTTGATAGGTATTCCTTATCTAATTGAGAAAGTCTCCCTCTAATACAAGTTAGCTGAGAATTTTTATCATAAATGGTGTTGGGTTTTGTCAAACACTTTTCCACAGTGATTGTTACGATCTTAGAGTTCTTACTTTTCAGCCTCTTGATGTGATAACACTGATGTTTGACTGTTGAATCTATCAATCTTGTTTAACTGAAATAAATCTCACTTGGTCTTGGTGTGTAACTTTTGTTAAACATTGCTAGATTGGATTTGCCAATAATTTTTCAGGATTGTTGTACCTATGTTTATGAGCTATGTGAGGTATTAGAATTCCTCTCTTGTAATGACTTTATCTAGTTTTATTATAATGGTAATTCTGACCACATAGAATGAGTTAAAAAATGCTCCCACCATTTCTACTTTGTGGAAGATTTGCAGAAACTTGGTATTGTTTCTTTCTTAAATGTTTAGTAGAATTCACTATGGAAACAATTTAGGTTTGATGCTTCCTTTTTATGAAGGTTATTAATTATTAATTCAACTTTTTCAATAGATATAGACCTATTCAGATGACCTGTTTCCCTTTGAATGAGTTTGATATTTCGTGTCTTTCAAGCAATTGGTTCATTTTATCTAAGTTATCAAATTAATGGGCATAAAGTTGCTTTTAGAGCTATTTTATTATCCTTTTAATGTTCATACAGTCAGTAATGATTACCCTCCTACATTTCTGACACAATAATTTCTTTCTCTCTCTTTCTCTTTTTTTCTCAGTTATCTGGGCTAGAGATTCATCAATTTTATTGATCTTTTTAAAGAACCAGTCTTTGGTTTTGTTGATTTTCTCTCTGTTTTTCTGTTTTCAGTTTCACAGATTTGTTTTAATTTTTATTATTTCTTTTCTTCGGCAGCTTATGGCTTACATTGATCTTCTTTCAAAATATATTCTTTAAATATTCTAAGCTAACTACAAATAACACTGTCACTTCACACATAGTTCAGGTACTTTACATAAAATATTCTTACTTTCTCCCCTCCTCTCCCTTAAAACACTGTTGTTATTCAATTCCCTTAGTCAAATCCTACAATATCAGAATACATTAATCTGTGTTTAACATTCCACAGTCTAGATGTACTACCAGTTTTGCTTAAATAGTTGTCTTTTTTTTTAAAGATTTTTTATTTATTTATTTGACAGAGAGAGATCACAAGTAGGCAGAGAGGCAGGCAGAGAGAGAGGAGGAGGCAGGCTCCCCGCAGAGCAGAGAGCCCGATATGGGGCTCAATCCCAGGACCCTGAGATCATGACCTGAGCCGAAGGCAGAGGCTTTAACCACTGAGCCACCCAGGCGCGCAAATAGTTGTCTTTTCAATAGTTATCTTTTACATATATTAAGAATTATTATTTCTTTATTAAGAAAAATAAAAGATCTCATTTTACCTCTGTTTATTACTTCTCTAATATTCTTCCTTTCCTTTTGTAGACTTAAGCTTCTGTCCTAGATCATTTTCCTTGTGCCTAAGATCTTCCAAAATTTCCTTTAGAGGAGGTCTAGTAGTAATGAAAGTGTTTTTCTGTTTCATTTTGTTGTGTTGTTTTCAGAGAATGTCTTTGTCTTTCACTTTTGAAGGATAATTTCACTAAATATAGAATGTTAGGTTACCGGGACTTTTTTATACTTTGTACACTTTCTTCAGACTTGTGTTTTTTGATGAAATAACCATTGCGATTCTTTTCCTTTCTCCTGCGTGGGTAAGAGACATTTTTTTCTCTGGGTGCTTTCAAATTCTTTTGCTTTGTCTTAGCTTTCCTACAGTTGAATATGATATGCTAAAGTGTAATTTTGTTGTTTTCATCTTATTTTGTTCTGTATTTATTCAGTATGATGTTTTCTGAATGTCCTGTAACTCTGGTTTGGTGTCTATAATTAATTTGTCATGTTCTCAGGCATTAATACACCAAATATTTCTTCTGCTTCCTTTTACCCATCTTCTCCTTCTGGTATTCCAATTTATGTGTATTTTCATCTTTTGAAATTCTGCCACATTTTGAAGGTCCTGTCCTGGTTTTTTCATTCTTTTCTCTTTGGCTTTCAGTTTGAGAACTTTCTTTTGACCTATCTTTAAGCTCTCTGTTTTTTTGTTTTTTGTTTTTCCCTCATCATTTACTGTTGACATCGTAACAAACATTCTTAATTTCTCTTACAGTATTTTTTTTATTTCTAGTTTTCATTTTTTATTTTTCTCAGAGTTTATTTTTTAAATACCTATCTATTTTTGCCCATTGTCTACTTTTTACCTTAGAACCCTCCATTTATTAATCATAGTTATTTTAAATCTGCTGTCTGATAATTCCAACATCTGTTTCATGTCTGAGTCTGGTTCTGATCTCATTTTATCTGTTCAGATTTTTTTTTTTTTTATGCCTTTGACATATCTTTTACTCTTTGGTTGAATACCTGACATGACAAACCAGGTGAAAAAGAACTGAGAGAAATAGGACTGTAAAGTTTCTTGTTTATCTGGCTAGGAGTTGTGGAGGTTTAATGTTTGGTGTAGCTATAGGTTCCAGAGTCTTCAAATTCCTTATGTTCCTTGTTTTTGTACCCCCTCCCTTTGTTTTGGACTTCCCCCAGTATTCCTCTTCATACATAGTCTGTGTCCCCCAGCTCTTTTAGGTGTAATCTGTTGTTATGCTGCAGTCTTGGTGAAATGATAAGGTGTTGGAGAGGAGAAATATTCTGTAACTTCATGATTAAATCTCAGACTTGTACTAGGGCTTGTGTCTCTAGGATGTGAACTTCACAGGTGCTTCTTCATTGACATGGCTTATTTTTTCTCTTATGTGGGACGGGGAAGGTGGGGTTGTGGGAGGTATTAAGAAAGAGGGAGAAATACCCTTCTCCAGCTGGAATAAGGCTGCAGTAATATCTTTTCACCTAGGAACTAAGCCTTTGTTATGGAAAACACTCTTGGTCCTTTTCCCTGCCAGAGCTAGATCTTTGTCAGATCCATGAGACCATAGTGGGGTGTCTGGAGGTAAAACCCATAAAAGTCTCTGTTCCTCTAAGATTGTAGCCCCCAGGTTTCTTACTCTTAGGCAAGTCTTAAGGCATTTTTCTTTTTTTGAGATTTTATTTATTTATTTGACACAGAGAGAGACAGCGAGAGAGGGAACACAAGCAGGGAGAGTGGGAGAGGGAGAAGCAGGCTTCCTATTGAGCAGGGAGCCCAATACAGCCCTCCATCCCAGGACCCTGGGACCATGACCTGAGCCAAAGACAGAGGATTAACGACTGAGCCATCCAGGTGCCTCCGTCTTCAGGCACTTACTACACACTCAGCTATGTCCTGAGAATTTGGAGTATTAGTTATGTGTTTTTGTTGTTGCTGTTTTTGTTTTTGTTTTTAATGTTCAGTTAGCCAGCATATAATACATCATTACATCAAAATATTTATTGTTGTTTCTTAATTAAGCAAATGGCTGACTTTTATACCTCATTTAATTAATCTCTGAAGAGAAATGGCACATAAAACATGTTATAGGAGTCATAGCATCCACACAGTGTATGGAATCCGAAGCCTAGAGCTAGACATGGTACAGATCTACTCTTCCAAAGAATCTACAGAAATCTTGGGGAATATTATGGAAGTTTGAGCCGATTTTATCTAGATCTTAAGGAATTCTTAATTATTCCAGTTTATATATGACACAGGGTATTCTCCACTTTTATTGCCTCTGGTATGCTTAAGAAAAATTAATTTTTCAGGGATAAATTGAACCCTAGGGCTTGGGGGTTTATAGAGAATAATTTAATATCTGAGACCTCAAAAATTCTATAATTTTGGGAGGGAGCTTTGAAGCAAATATAAGCAAAAACAATGTTCTATTTTTATGTTTTTAAAAGTTATTTTTTGGTAAAACTTTAATAAAGTAAAATATTTATTTAGCAAAGTATACAAATTTTAAGGGTACAGATTGACAACTTTTAAGTGAATAGCGTGTATAGCCAGCACTGATGAACTTTATGTTATACACACATGTGTGAACAAGACTCAGATCATGAAACAAACTATCACTAATAGCCCCTATTATTCCCTTTATGTCCTTCCCCACCCTAAAGCAATATAAGTGTTACGATAGCAGCCATAGAACATGTTTTGGGATAGCAAAGGAGAACTTAATTTACTTTTAGAAACAACAACTAGACAAACACTTCATTCTCCACTGATTCTCATGAATCAAAATCACTTATGAAAATGTTTTTTTAAGTAACATACAGACTTCCGGGTCCTATTCTTAGTGACTCTGTGTTGAAGAGTCCCAGTGGAGAGAGAACATTTGAACAGGCCAGCTCCAGCCATTATCCCAATTACATGCTGCTAATGAGAAGATAAGTGAGACTAGCAGGGTAAACAAACAAACACCCAGATGAGCCCCAGCCAACAAACGCTCTTGTGCAATAAAATAATTGGAAGTTATTTTAAGCCTCTGAACTTGGGGATGGTTTTCATGCAACAATACCAGGTAACAGAAAATATAAATCTGAATCATGTCCCTAAGATCTCTAATAATAATAATAAAAATAATAATGCAATAATAATGATAATAGTAATAATAATAATAATAAATCTCCCTAAATGATTCTAATTCTAAGCCAAATTTGGAAATACCAGAATTAGTTGATAGTTGACGTGTTTTCCAATCTCAACATTTCAGGAGTCTAGGATCATAGTCAGGCCCAGAAGTGAGTCAGTCTTAATGTGATTCAAACTGAGTAAAATTCTCCACATCACCTCCCAGTGATCCAGAGTTTAGGTAGTCTCTCAATAGGCACTGCCACAAATTCAGATTTACGACCTGATATGGCAATGCTAAATGACAGAAATACCACAAATACTGCACCTTTTGCAACCTTCATTATACGTTCCAATTGGCAGCCTGATAGTTGATTCTTAGGTACCTTGGAAAGAATTGCATAACAGACTGCACACAGGAAAACTTACTCTACATTGTAGGATTTCAATTTTAACATTAAAATCTGTGTTTGACTATTGACTTGATCACTCAAAACAAAACAAAGAAATCTTAACACAAAATTATTTCATCAGACTCCGTGGTAAATCTAAGCCAATGTGGCTAGTGGGTAATTAGGCATCAGAACCAATGGCTGAAGGTTGTAAGAGACTTTCACAGCTAGTTGAAGCCAAAACACATACGCTTATGATTTCTAAGGGAAAACATTGGGAAGAAGACTTCTAGTGTAAGGAGGTAAGGGCTTAATTTTACTGTTCCTTCATAGTCAATACTAGACTTTTGGCAGCAATCAGTGCTGTGAGCAATATTATTTAAGGAAGCAAGAAACCAGCCTTTTAATACTTTTTTATAAACTATCTCATAAAATTTGAAGGGAAGAAATGTTTTTTTCTTACCTCCCTCTACTAAGAAATTCTCATATACAGAGCCAGACCCTGATAAGAGAAGAGCACTAGTTGCTGCAATTTCACTATAAACTTAGTATCCGGGCTTGTTTTTACCATTTATTTCTCTGGCCAGACTTTTGGCTCTGGGGATGAGAATTTTATCTACCTTCAACCTATGTTTATACAGCAATTCAAGATCTGGTTTCAATACAAAAGACTATTCCTTTCCTTCCATTTTTTCTTTTTTTAATTTGAAACAAAGCTAGTAATAAATTGTTTTATAAGTTAGTTAAATTATTTGCTGGGTCGTCATGAAAACTGTGAGGAGACCATATAAACTCAACTCATGTGAATTATGGGCCTATTTTTCACCATTGCCCAAAATATTCTGCTCTAACTTCTGTTTGTAATTAGTTACTTTGGAAAGAACTAAGCAGATGTGTTATAGTTTTTTTTGAATTATCAGCATATATTTAAGACAAACTACATCTTCTAAAGAAATTGTGTCCTCAGGGGAATTATTTGTCTTGTGTTAACAGACTTTTACTTGAGATGTAGAGTTAGTTTTAGGTTTCAGGTGCCCTGGCTTGAAGTTAGTAGAGCTAACGATTATAGCATAAATTTTTGAACATACAAGATCATTACACTTGGTTCTGATCCTTTGATTTTTAAGAAAGAATGTATTCCCATGATTTAATAGCTGGAAATGATATCTGTACAAGGATTTGTGGTAATTAGGATTGATAAAACAAAATAAAGGTCTAACCCTAACCCTAACCCTAACTATGAAAGTTTTAAAATAATTCTGAAACCTTCCCTATAGCACATTATGGGCTAATTCTATTACAGATGTTTGTTTTTACAGGGAAAATATGTTCAGGATAGAGACATATATGTCACATCAAAATAAATGAATAACTCTCAACACATAGCTTTCAGAGAAATAGTACTTTTCATTTTGAGGAGAAAAGAAGTAGTATTGGGAAAAAATAAGCTCTTTAATATATTGTGTCATAAGCGTAATAACAATACAAAAAATTCAAAGCAGTACCCATTATTTACTTAAATATATCTTCAATTATGATTTAACTGTCAGTAAATAAATTTGCTCTTTCCATTACGTTGCCAATTTATCATCATTTTTCTACTTCATTATTTCATTTTTCTACTTCATTATTTAACTGCTCTAAAATCCTGTCAATTTCTCAGTAATACTTTTAGTTCTTTTGGTTAAAGTAGTCATCCAGAAATAATGTTATGCCATTTTTATTTTATAAATGACTCAGTTCCTAACGATTAGCCAAGCAAAGCACTTTTTGTTTGACAAATATATTTTGAATTGAATAACTAATAAAGTTGTGTTTGATGTAGGATAGCATTTTACGTTTTATCTAAAGTTTTCTCCACATATTTTATTCTAAGATGTGTACTTTAAAGTAATAATCTAAAGCAAAAGTTTCAAGATTTAAAAAATAATCAATAGCATTTTTTAAAGACAATATTGTGTGTTACTATGCCAAGGCTTAAATTCCTTCAGGGCCTTGGGGTGCCTGGGTGGCTCAGTGGGTTAAACCGCTGTCTTTGGCGCAGGTCATGATCTCAGCGTCCTGGGATCGAGTCCTGCATCGGGCTCTCTGCTCGGCAGGGAGTCTGCTTCCCTCTTTCTCTCTCTCTGCTTGCCTCTCCATCTACTTGTGATTTCTCTCTGTCAAATAAATAAATAAAATCTTTAAAAAAAATCCTTCAGGGCCTTTACTTTTATAAATTGTATTAATAAGATGTTCATATTTGAAATTCTTTTCTAGCTTTTTTCTGTATTTGGCCATTTTACTTATGACAAAGATAATGACACCTTTTGAAAAAATATATTTTGTCAAATTGCAAAAAGAACACTTGGAATTATTAGTGCAAGCTTCTCTGATTTTTAAAATGAACATAATTGGTATTTTAAGAAAACTTTAAGTTAAATATTAATTTTGTCAATAAAATATATCAGTTCAATTTAGTTGCATGGTTTGTGGTTTCTAGTTGGCTTCATGTTTACTCTCCTTTCTAAATAAAAGGCTTCAGTAAGGCTATACTTACAATATCATTAGAAAAGAAAAATGAGAACATCATCTAAGAAATATGTTTTACCCAGACATTCTCCTCAGAGTAAGATCATGCTTCATATGTTGTATACTGTTTCTTCAAGCTCTGTTAAAAAAAAAAAACAACAGACACAAGTTCAAACTAGAGGGAGAGTAGGTAGGCTTTTCATCTCATTCCTAACATATACATAGTAAAAATGAGTATCCTATTTTTCTTGTTTTGTTTTAAAAATAAGACCTTGATTCTAATTTGGAAGACCATCAAAACTGTGAAAATGAGTAATGACTCTGATTTGGCTCCAACCTGCAATCTGTAGGTTCGCATTACTCCCACTGAAACTAATTATTTTTTTTCCTCTCATTTGTGTTAGTAGGAGTTGGGCATTCAGAGGTTTCAATTAAATTGTGCATATTGAAGTCAATGAGAGTTCAATGATGTTGAGGGAGCTACCAAGGATGAAAAAGATATAAAAGAGGATGTTAAAATTTGTTTAGATTCGATCACTTAGCAGAAAAATATGTTCCCTAAAATTAAAGGGTATTTACCTATCCTCTAAATTGCAGTTTAAATTTTATGTGTGCTATGTTCTCAAACTTTTAAAAGTGATTTTAAAATACATACTCAAAAAAGACATACACAAATACCTGAATCCTCCAAATTTACCAGGTAAAATATAGTTTTCATCTCAGTGGTAAAACTTTTTTTTCCCCCCTTAATTATCTATTCATGTATTACTGCATCCATTATTGATTGCAATCCAATTTTAAATGTTGGGAAAGGCAGTCTTGTGTGCGTAGTCCATTATTCTTCATTAACAATTGATCTGGGGCCTGAACACTTTCTTACCAAGAGATAAAGTGCTCACACAGTCTGAATTGGACCTGTACTTAATGGCTGGAATATCTTTTCTAATTTCATGATCAATGGGTGTTTCATTGTCCTACCTAAGTGTGTATGTCAGTGCATCCCAGTCATGCCCCAGCTTTCGGTTTAATATACTCCATGGAAGTAGGGTTGGGTCTTTCTGCAGGGGCATGAGAGTGATGCATATAGGCCAATTGTCCCACATCAGCTGCCAGGAACACTCTTTAGGGATGAGGGCCTTACACATACTATTCGAGTTGATCTTGTTCTTTCTCTTCTCAATGTGAGTAAAAGCATTTTTCCATTTAGTGTTGATTGTGCTCTGTTATCCTTGGTGACTCAGATACCAAGGTACAGTGGATAAAAGTAATTGGAATTCAATTTCCAGTGGCTAGCATTGGGATGGCCTTTGCTAGTCCCACGAGTTGGAAAGTCCATCTCCGACATTGGTAACCAGGCCGGAAAACATGGTTTTCTGCCTGACATAAAGGTATTTAAAAGGGAGGGGGAGGGAAGCATAGAATAACAATACAGCCAGTCCATTTATACATAAGAATTTCACTGGCTCTGGGTGCTGTCCCTCTCAGGAACTTATAAAACTATCAACAAAATCTTAGTACAAGACAGGATAGATAAACAGATGGGTAGATAGTTAAACAATACATAGAAATACTGAAATATAGGACTTCTGGTGTGTAATATCATGTTTTAACCCACAAAATTTCCATGGTATGTCTTGTGTTCAACTTCATATATGCTTTCCCTGTATAAGGCACCACTAATTATTGTAATGTAGCTTACTAATTTAATGTTCAAAACAATTCTGTGGAATTCCAATTCTGTGGAATACAAATCAGTATCTCTGTCATATAGAGGAGAAAACTAAAGCTTAGAGAATTAAAAAGAAGAGTCTGGATTTCAATTTTTGTCTTGTGACTACAGTTTCAATTTTCTTCACATTATGCCAGACTGGCTCGCGAATCATCTTCAAAATTATTGTACATATGTAAATCCACTGATATATTATTTGATGAGCATGTCATTCCCTGTGTTATTGGACTTCAATAGACTCTAAATAGCTTAAACTCTCTCGTTCTTTAAATCCCAATTCCCAGTTAAAATGTTATAAAAACCTTAGTAAAGGGATGTAACTCATAAATCTACACAGAATTCATAAACTTTTTTATACTAGTGTTTTGCTAAGATGTATGTGAGTAATTATGGCCATATGTTTTACATTTTATTTAACAAGATAAAACAGTGAGAAATGTTGCTTGACAAAATATTTTTCTTAGACCAAGACACTCAAAATAATTTGGGGATGTTTTCTCAAATCAAAACCCCCAAGTCCATTCATCCATAGTTTTTCCATGTTTATTATTGTCACTTTTTTTTCTCAGCACAAAGTAGTAATAAGAATAGGATATATGACCGCCTCTGATATTTAACACCAAGGCTATTCCCAGCACAGTGATGTCTAATTGAAGGAAACCCTATTGTCTAGAGAATAAATCTCTTTAGCAGGTGGAGGAGCTCACTTTACTATTGTATAATATAAATGTACATAAAATTAAATGGAATAATAAAGTTTTAATAAATGAATGTGACATTGGAATTTAGTGTAAGTAAAAATAGGATGACATTGAATCTTTCAACTCCATTAAATGAATACTTTTCTACAGAATTAAAAATTTTTATTTTCAAGGTCTTTCCTTTGCTTTTTTCTTGTTTTTTATCAGGTGCCAAATGTGTCCTATATTTACTGAGAGTTGGTAGTTATCCTATTAGCATAGTTTTTAATCACAGTCTTTTATGCATCACACTAGTTGGATAGCCAAAAAAAGGGAAAGAGGTAATGGATGCACATATTATGACCATAGATATATCCATCCATCTGTCTTGATCTGCCTTATATTTTGCTCCAAGTTTTTCTCCATTTACTAATCCTTTCTTCCAGCAGCCAGGTTGGTTACCTCCCTCATTCCTTTTTTTTTTTTTTTTTTTTTTTTTTGTAGCTTTTATGTAACTCCTTAGCAGAACACTTAATTATGTTTACTTGAAATTATGAATAACACTGAATCTCACTTATCTTTGTATTCTCTGTATCTAACACAATCCTCTGCATAATAACAACTAAAGAGAAATACCTCTTGAATTAAACTGCCCAATGTATTATGTTATAGCCCTGAATAACCTAAACTATGAATCCTGGATTTACTATATACTCCTTGGTGAATTTCAGATGAAATCTAATTATAATTGTAGTAATTATAATAAATAATGGTAATTGCCATTTTAGTACCTACTAAACATTATCATTATGTTGTAACATATAGACTACTGTGTGTCATGTATTTTTCATAGATTGGCATGCTTAATTTTTGTAATCAAGCACAAGCCAGCAAACAAAGTATTAACACATTTTTTAGATATGTAAACGGAGGTTTAGTGACATTGAGTGATTTTCACAAAGAATAGAAAGCATAATCATTTAAAGTCATACTTTTCTAACCTGAGATTTTTCAACATTTTACTAAGTTTTCCTTAAAGACAGTATGCTAACTTTAAATGCCTTGATTTTCTTTTAGAGAAAACACCTTGTTTTATTTAGAAAAAGTAAAAGAAATTATTGGTTCTATTTCTTCTACATATGCAACAGAATTACATGTCCCTTTGAAGATAGGTATGGCTAAGGGACTTTCTTTAGCCAAAAAATATCAGTGATGTGACATGTGTCACATGAATATATAATCATCCATCTGGCATGGCATTTGACAATGACCCAAATAGCGGAGTCCTGGTTTCTAAGGAGGCAATATGGAGCAAATTCCTCTAACCTACAAGTGAGAATCCTTGCTTTTTAAAACATTGAGATTGAGGGATTTTTTCTTACTGTAGCAAGATCTACCTACCGGGCAAGTCGAGTTGTTACATAACAAAAACTCAATGTTAGACATGTTTTGGCTTTTGTTGATTAAAATTCCAATGGAGCATTCAGATATCAGTCAAGAAAATGTAGGGGATAAAAACCTAATCCTCTTTTTAATATCTTTATTGATATATAATTGATATAAAGAAGACATATTTAATGTATACAATTGAATAGTTTGGACTCTTCACATGTGAAAACATAACCACAATCAAGGTTATAAAAATGTCCAATACAAATCGCTTCTCGGCCTTTTGGCTAAGATCAAGTGTAAAAATGTCCAATACCTCTTAAAGTTTCCGTGTGTCCCTTTGTTTTGTTTTCATTTTTTTGTGGTAAGAACATTTAACATGTGATCTACTTATATAACAAATTTTGAAGGGCATGATACCATATTGTTAACTATAGATACTATGTTATAGAGAAGGTCTAACACTTATACATCTAGCATAACTAAACTAAAACTAAATTTAACTAAATAACTAAAACTTTATACCTATTCAGCAACTAAGGAAAGAATACATTTTTATTTATTTATTTATTTAGTTAGTTAGTTAGTTAGTTCATTTGCACAGAAAGTATTTTCTGGTCAAATTCTTTCACTGGTAATAAAGACAAATAAAAAGTGGCCAGGGGCACCTGGGTGGCTCAGTGGGCTAAAGCCTCTGCCTTCGGCTCAGGTCATGATCCTAGGGTCCTGAGATCGAGCCCCGCATCGTCCTCTCTGCTCAGCAGGGAGCCTGCCTTCCCCTCTCTCTCTCTGCCTGCCTCTTTGCCTACTTGTGATCTCTATCAAATAAATGAATAAAATCTTAAAAAAAAAAAAAAAAGAGTGGCCAGAAAATTAAAAATAAAATCTAAGTTAGAATTTAATGAACAAAGCTCTGCTGAAAACAGCTATTTATGGCTAGAAGATAAAAGAAGTCTGAGAGTCATTTGTAAAACATAATGACTATAATTGATAATACTAGATTGTATAATTGAAATTTCTAAGAAATTAGAACTTAAATGCTTACACGCACACAAAGTGAGGTGATGAATGTGTTAATTAACTAGATTAGGAGAATTCCTTCTGAAACACAGTTAAAAAAAAAGCTGTTTTCGGGGCGCCTGGGTGGCTCAGTGGATTAAGCCGCTGCCTTCGGCTCAGGTCATGATCTCAGTGTCCTGGGATCGAGCCCCGCATCGGGCTCTTTGCTCGGCGGGAGCCTGCTTCCTCCTCTCTCTCTGCCTGACTCTCCGCCTACTTGTGATCTTTCTCTCTGTCAAATAAATTAATAAAATCTTTAAAAAAAAAAAAAAAAAAAAAAAAAAAAAAAGCTGTTTTCAAAACCTGTGATGGAAAGAAAAAGTCTTACATTATCTTACAGAGAAATAAATCTTGTTTATTTTCCCATTTAAGTAAAATTTACTCCATTTTTAAGTGTGTGGGGGGGTGTGTGTGACTTACAGCTTTCAGGGCCATTCCTGTAAGCTCCTTCTGAAATTGTAACAGTATAATGAAATAGATTCAGCACAGACAAATTCACTTGTTGATGAGAGATTTAGGACTCTATTTGATATTATCATCATATATCATGTGACAAAACATTACTTTGAAGAATATTTGTTCACCAATCCCTTGGTTCAAATTAAATAAATTTAGAAATTGTAAAAAAGATATGTAATAAGACATTCCAGATTATACACTAATGACTGGAATCTGAGAAAGTCAAGCTCACAAAGATTAAAGTTTGAGTCAGTGTAAAATTATACTATGTAAATATCCATAAAAATCCAATTCTTGACTACTTCAAGGTCTGAGTAGTATTATAATTAATTTGACTTAAGAAGTCACTTCATCCAGGGACACCTGGGTGGCTCAGTTGATTAAGCATCTGACTTCTGCTCCAGTCATGATTCCAGGTTGCTAAGATCGCACCCTGTGTGTGGCTGGCTCCCTGCTCAGTGGAGAGTCTACTTCTTCCTCTTCCCAGCCCCTCATGCTCTTTCTCACTGTATCTCTTTGTCACATAAGTAAATTTAAAAAAAAGAAGAAGAAGTTTCTTTAGTCATTTGACAATGTTAGTGACTACATGACAAAAATTAATATCTGATTTTTACAGATTTTACAGTTTAATATTTGTGGTTTTCTTTCTGACTAAATTGTCTATAGTAACACTGGAAGTGGTAATATCTTTAGATTTAAATTCCTACTATATTTTATGGAAAAAAGGATATATATGTACTTAGCTTTACAGATTTTTCAGTCAGTACTGGTTGCTTTTATCTTAAATCCTTCTTTTTTCAGTTCTGTGTCTTCTTATACAAATTTATACAGCCATCTCTAACCAATTAAGAACTTGAAAATAGATATAATATTTTTGTTAAGTACTTAATTAAGAATTCTTGCTACACAATTATTAAAAATAAAGATAGGATTCAGTCTTGCATAAGACCAGGTACATAAACAAAAACAATGACAAACTATAACCCAGCTCATCCTCTTGAATGACAATGACTAGTTTTCCTTTTCTTATGTGTCTGATTTACAAAGACATTGTTTATACAAAATCAGAAACATATTAACAAAGGAAAAATATTTACATTAAGCAAGAGATACTTTACTTTTGCAAAAGGAAGCAGAAGTAAATATATAAGCATTCTTACCACAGAATGAACTTGGAAATGTATTTTTATATAATGAACTAAGATTGTATCAAAACTTCTTTTTACTAAAACAGGAATATATACATTTAGAATTATAAGGCAACTCTATAGTGTACATCATGAAATTTTCATCATTAGTATTTGGCTGTTTGTTTATTGGTTTCTAACAAACTGTGAAAATAACAATTTTGGTGAAAAAGATCAGAATATGATCAAAATTTATAATTGTGACATATTGCAAAGATTAGTAGACAAGATATATTGGATTTTTGGATAAATGACTAAGAATATTGGCTTCAATGCCTTCATTTGTAAACTCAAATTTAAGGTTAGATGAGCTCCAAACATTTCTTTCAGTTCAAAATTATTTTTTGCATTATTAAGATTATAAGCCACTTATTACTCATTGGCTTTTAGAGTAATTCTTATGTGTTCTGGAATGATATTGGTAGCAAATACAAATGAGCATTAACTATTGCAATCATTAATATATTGGAAAAAGATTTTTAAAACCCTAAATATATGTACTCTTTATACTCATTCTTTTCATATGCCTGCCAGAGTAAGAGAAATGAGAGACTGTCAGCAGACACTAAAATTCTTTAGCACTTGACACTTCAAATATCTTCTGGCAACATCCCCAAAATGATGTCAGCTTCTCATACAATACCAAACATTTAATACTCCCCTAGAGCATCTCACTTTCAGAGTTGGTGTACTTTCAAATATCAAGTGCAGTAATGGTTTTTCTCCAACCGGTGACTGAAATCTTTAGAAGTTATGATCTGATCTCAACAATGAATGATATTATGAGGTGAAATAAACATAAAATACATGCTAAATGTCTGAGAACACATTTGTAATGAACAGAGGCCTTAAAAAGCATTCTAGAGATAGCTATGCTAAATGGTATACTTGAAACTGAACTTAATTATGATATTTCAAAAGAAAACATTCCCTTTAAATGAAAGTCTAAGGAGTGTTGCCTTAGAATTTAGCTGTTCATCTACTCCTTAATACCATATTACAGAGAGGTTTTATTATTACTATGGATTCTGGATGGATGATTTTAAAAGGGAGGGATATGGGGAGATGGATTAGCCTAGTGATGCCTATTAAGGAGGGCACAGATTACATGGAATACTGGGTGTTATACTCAAGCAATGAGTCATTGAACACTACATCAAAAACTAATAATGTACTGCATGGTGACTAACATACCACAAATATATATATATATATATATATATATATAAACTGTGGAAGAAACCTAAAAAAAATCATGTATTACATCAGATGCTTAGCATCATAGGTAAATAATTTGTTGCCTATATGCCAATTTCATATATTTAATTTTATGTGAATATCTTTATATAAATATTTTTAAACTAGAAACTAGCTTATTTTTAAATAAAATAACACCTTTTTTTCCTGCTATCTTGAAAAGCTAACTCCAAATCTGACTGAAGTTTTTCTAAGCAACTGCAGTATATACAGTATTCTAATCACCAGTTATTATAATAGACTGAAACACTTTTAGGGATTCTCACTTACATCTGGCAAACTAAATGTTCTAACACTACATTCCCATTGATAGCAATGACCTTTGGCTTATTTTGCTGATTTTAAAATATAATGTACACTCATAAACAAGATATTGGAAATTACGGGAATGAAAGAAACAGAGAAAATCACTTATAATTCCACTATCTACAAACATTTCCTTTCTATTTTTTTCTTTTTGTTTTCCCATGGTTAGAAAAATATTTCTACAAAATAACATATTCTGTACTCTTCCCATAACAATATATCATAAGCACTTCTCTTTTTAACTTCATTTTAATTAAGTAAGGTCCATTCTATTGTGTTAAGGCACCATTACTGTGTTATCAGATGATCTCTAGGGTTTTCTTCTCTGCATCATAATGTATGTTATATCCCTAAAGTACTAAATAGAATATTATTTAAGTACATGATGTAAAAACTAGTCTAGAGGAAGATAATTTAGCAATTAAGTGACATGAAGATTCTGTGCCATTTTTTTTCAGTTCTCTGTCTTTCTCTGATGATTGCTAGGGCACTGCAAAATCTCTAGTCTTCATTTCCTCATACAATTTTGTTCAAAGACAGAAAGTGTAAGAGGTAATCAGGGCGACAAGAGACTTCTTAATATATCTTTATCCTTTGGTCATGGAGGAAATAATCTCTCCAAGAGACCGCCAGCAATTCTCATGACTTATTGGCCAGAAATGAATCACATGAGAACACTTAATTGCAGGAGAGGGACTCAGAACAAGGGATAAAGAATCAGTATTGGACTAAATTGTCTTTCATCTCCTTAGTCTGGTACACTGATGTAGAGAGAAAATCAGTTTTCACATGGCAAAGTAGGGAGCAGGCATCATGTTGGTCGGGGAAATAACTGTAGATTAAGAAAATCTCTGAATGCCATGTTTATTACTTATAAACTAGCAATTAATATATGCACTACAATACATGAGACTGTATTCAGCAAAAATGTGACCATTTTTTTCTAAGTTCTTATTAGCTGAGAATTGAGTTGCCCTGGTGAATCTCCCTTTGGTGGTACTCCCTTTTGGTTGTTATTTGTGGATTCTAACATCTTGACTATTGGAAATATAGAAAATTTTAAAATTTTTGTCTATTAATTTTTCTTTTCTGAAATTTGGTGCTTTTGAGAAATGTTTTAAAAATTTATTCTTGCATATTTCATATATCCCATATTTTTTAATCAAGTTTTTATTTAAATTCCAGTTAGTTAATATACTGTGTAATATGAGTTTCAGGTACATGATATAGTTATTCAGTGCTTCCATACAAGATACTTCATTACAAGTATCCTCCTTAATCTGCATCACCTATTTAACTCATTTCCAACCCCACTTCTCCTCTGGTAACCATCAATTTATACTCTACAGTTAAAAATGTGTTTCTTGGTTTGCCTTTCTCTCTTTTTTTCCCCCTTTACTCATTTGTTTTGTTTCTTAAATTTCATATATGAGTAAAATCATATGGTCTTTGTCTTTCTCTGACGGGCTTGTTTTGCTTAGCCTAATACTCTCTAGTTCCATTCATGTCATTGCAAATGACAAGATTCCATTCTTTTTCCTTGCTGAGTAATGTTCCAGCCTGTTCATGGGGTGAGTGTCTATACACCACCTCTTCTTTTCTTCTTTATCCATTCATTAGTCGATGGGTACTTAGGCTTTTTCCATATTCTGGCTATTGTAGATAATGCTTCTATAAACTCTTTGGGTAAATACCTTGTAGTGCAACTGCTGGTTTATAGGTAGTCCTATTTTTAAATTTTTGAGGAACCTCTGTACTGTTTTCTAGTGTGGCTGCACCAGTTTGCATTCCCACCCACAGTGTAAGATTGTTCCGGTTTCTCACATCCTCACCTGCACTTGCTATTTCTTGTGTTGTTGATTTTAGCCATTCTGACAGGCTTGAGGTGATTTTTCATTGTAATTTTAATGCATAATTCCCTGATGATCAGTCATGTTGAGCATCTTTTCACGTGTGTGTTGGCCATCCATATGTTTTCTTTGGGGAAATGTCTATCCATGTCTTCTATTTTTTAATTGGATCATTTGGATTTGGTGTGTTGAGTTTTATATGTTCAGGAAAAATAAGGTTTCTTCAACAAGTAGTGTTGTGAAAACTGGACAGCAACATGCAAAAGAATGAAACTATACCACTTTCTTACACCATACACAAAAATAAATTCAAAGTGGATAAAGAAGTAAATGTGAGACCTGAAACCATAAAAATACTAGAAGAGAACATAGACAACAGGAACCTCTTTGACATTGGTCATCGCAACTTCTTTATAGAATTTCTTCTTTGCAAGGGAAGCAAAAGCAAAAATAAATGATTGCAACTTCACCAAAAATCAAAAGCATCTGCACAACAAAGGAAACTAAAAGGCAACCTATGGATTGGGAGAAGATGTTCGCAAGTTACATATCTGATAAAAGGTTATATCCAAAATATACAAAGAACTTACATCCCATAGTTTAAATTTGCTGAATCGAGAGTGTTTACATAGGAAGATGCTACCTAAACATTCTGATTTCTAAAAGCTAGAAAGAGAAAAACTAAGGAAATCCCATATTGTCTGTTCAGGGTTATGGAATTAGTTGATAATAAGAAAATTAGGGCCACAAAGGATTAACCCATCAGATGTCATGATCATCCTTCTGGAGTTACTATCATTTAAGAAGAGGCAATTCACCAAAAGATGCAAAGAAAGAAAGATCTTATGGAAAATGAGGGTGAATCCTTGACTGTGATGCAGTAATTTCTGGTATAATTGGAGAGCATTTCCTCTCTTCAAGAACCATATTGCTCAAAGGTAGATGTAGTAAGCCAAGCAGAGGTAAAACATTGATTATATGAAGTGTAAGAGTATACTTAAAAATCTCTCATAAAAATTTAGTCTTACAGACTTAAATACTGTCTGAATTTCTTTCTGATCAAGTTTTCCAGAGATTACACCTCTGCTTATGCCTTTGACCTTTATCCCCTTAATTCTAGTGATACTCCAATATAACCACTTTATCTGAACCAGACCTTGTATTCCTTTGGCTAATTACTACTTAAGTTTATGTCTATTATGATCTTGTGAAATTATATTTCTTAAGGGAAAATATTATTTGTCACATAATAAGAGTGCTTTACAGGGGCGCCTGGGTGGCTCAGTGGGTTAAGCCGCTGCCTTCGGTTCAGGTCATGATCTCGGGGTCCTGGGATCGAGTCCCACATCGGGCTCTCTGCTCAGCAGGGAGCCTGCTTCCTCCTCTCTCTCTCTGCCTGTCTCTCTGCCTACTTGTGATCTCTCTCTGTCAAATAAATAAATAAAATCTTAAAAAAAAAGAGTGCTTTACAATCTATATGTACTTTATAACTCTAAATCCTCTTTTCAGTACATGAATACAAATCAGTTGAGTTGACCATAATCAAAGCAAACATAGGCATAAATCAAATTATATATAATATTTTCTAATATTAGAAAATGTTAGATGTATAGAAACAATATTCAATTCTCATTGAGGAGAACAACCAATGATATTTTCAGTTAATAATAGCAATGATAATGGTGATGTGTTGATGATGATTATTGTAAGAATTTTTATGCTTACTGTAGGCCTGACTCTTAGAGCTACATTTTCTATCATTCACTTTTAGGACATAAGAAAACAAGCTGTGGAGGCTTAAGTAAATTTCCCAAGACACCCAGGTGGTAAGTAAAGAGGATTTTATTCCAGCATATATCTGTTTGACTTCATAATCTGCAGGTTAAACCTACAGTGAGAAAGGAAATATTATCAGTTCTAAAAAAAAAAAAGAATATGAATGCAATAGACAAAAAAGGGAAAAAGTCAGAATATAAAAATTTTTAAATTATAACAAGTTCTGCCAACTGAGAATTTTTTTTCACTTTAAATGAATTAAAAATGCTAGATTTAAAATATAAACTGCACTAATTTTGGAATATTTGTCTTTATAAATATTCAACAAAATATGTGGCTCATGAACTTGTAACCCTACAATAAAATGTGAATTCAAAATAACTAATATTGTTATTCAAATATGATACCAGACTAATAGTCTAACTAGTCTAACACTGAAACATTCCAATACTTCATATTATATCTAACAATAATTATAACAATATCAGTTTTTAAGTTTTTATACTAAAGCTATTGGTATTGTAATACTTGTATACCCTAAGTTTCATCAGAAAGTTTAGATTTAATCATATCTCTCTCTATATCTACAATATTATATACATCAAGAGAGTCATATATATCCTTTTCTCTCCCTCCTTTTCCCTGTCTCTCCCTCTCCCTCTCCTCTCAATCTCTCTCTCTGAAAGAATCAAGAGTAATAAATAAGATTCTTCCAAAAAACAAATCCCTTCTACCAGCACCTTCCAGTAATCACTGACTTCACTACAGTATTGAACTTTGAATAGTTAGTATGCTTTAGAAACAGTCTTAAGAGATCCAAATTTTAGTTGTCCTATTTACTAAATATGAGACCCTGTCAGTAGGCCTGACAATGGGACCTAAAAATATTAGTGCATCCACACACATTTCTCTAAGATTTCAATTATATTAAAAAAATGTGGCTTCCACTGGAGAAGTGGTAAACTAAACAGGGTACATGGTACAAAGTGAAACCATAAGCTGAAAACCATATACTTAGCCCCCAGTTTGGGAATATAAACAGAAATCTGAGCTCCATAATGGATGTTCATATATTCATTTTGAAACAAAAATTAATACACTACTCTAATTGTTCTCACCTCATTAATATAAATATGCATAACAAAATAATAAATCTTGAAGGATATCCTACATTCCAAACTGTTTTTTGTTCTACTAATTTCCTCTGCTGACAATTGATTTCATGTGTTGCAGGAGCTGACAATTAAATTTTTCAATTTAAGGAGGTCAAACTATAATAAAAAGCAAATCAAATTAGAACACAAATTGAATTATTCTATATAGAAATATAATGTAGTTTACAGTGGTCACTTTAGGTAGCTCCTTAAAAAGATCCAGAAAGGATAAATTTGACCTAAACCTCAATTTCAGTACCTTGTGTTTTGTACCATTTCCTTAATTTCTGTGAATCACTTCAAATCTGCCCATGACCTCCTTGTGTATTCTCTCTTTCTACTCCTGACTGATTTTGCTGTTTGTTCTTGGCTCTAGATTCTTTTTTGGATTGTGAAATCCGGTTCTTTTACTGGCTTCCACAAGAATACCCTCAATCAAACATTTTTAGTAACTTTACTGAAGAACTGGGCACTGAGAGTCAAAGAAAATTGTACTTTATTCTCAATTTACCACTACTCATCTGTTCTCTCTCTGTCTCTGTCTCTCTCTCTCACACACACACAGACACACAATATGTTCATTGGGTTGTATCACAGAAAAATTGTTTACCTTCGAAATCTCAGGCCCTACTGTGTACAGTTTGTCAAGGAATTCTTATAAATACACTGCTATTTTTTAAGGGCACACTGGTTTGTACCTACTGCTCATTTTGTTATGGCAATATTGTAAAGAACTTGATGACGTTGTAATCTTTTTCTCTAGGCTTGAATCTAGTATATGCCAAAGTGGAGAAATGCCACACAGAAGATGCCACTAGAGTTTTTAGGCTGGATCGTGCTTCTATTGGCAGTTGTGTTCATTTCTTACATGATGCTTGTATAAAGAAATAGAAGCTGTCAGTCATTAAAATGGAAGGCATTCAGCTTTGTGCCTGTCTGAGGATAAAATTGGATTTCTCTGTCTGGGCTCTGCTGATTCCTTTTTATTCCACAAAGCAAATTGCTTTTCCAAGGCGTCAATATTAACGGAAAAAGCCTTTGCTAGGACAGGTAGTACTAAAAGCTTATTAGGAGCAATACTTTGTATTCTCTCCTGAATATCATACCATTGGAGAATAGATTTACAAAATACGAAACTCATTTTGAAAGTTTTGTGCAATTTCATGTGTTTTACTATTTTTTTATCTTTCATTCCCATTCCCTTCTCGTCTTGTTTGTGTCTAATGCATCACATTTTTCACATTTATTGACAGTGCAATACTTCATTTTGGAAGCAATAGACAGCTTTAGCAAATGGCTACATTTGTGATGAAAAACAAGATAAAAATTTTAACATCAAAGATAAGATATTATTCTGTAGCCTTTATTGAGAAATTTGAACTGCTATTTCAAGCATATTAATTATTTCTGTAACATTATTTGTACAATTGACAGCCTTAAGCACAAACCATCAGTGTTTCCCTCTGGAATTACTATGTATTTCTGTTAAAACATCTATTCAAACACAGAAATTTATAATGTAGCATGTATGATTTAAATACATATAATTAAATCAAATTTAATTTAAACAAAAAGTTTGAGTACATATTATTTAAATTGATATCTTCATCATTCACGTTCACTAACACCACAGTGATTTCAAAAGATTAGATGTAAATATAGTCATCAAGTTGAAAGTGAGATACTTAGATTTTTTTTTTTTTTTGACTATTTAAATTTACTTTTAATACCACTTGGAGATGCATAATCGCTTGTCATTGAGGTGAATGTGAATCAGCGTTTACTATGGTACTAATGAATTCCTTAAAGGTGTATCTTGACAAAAAGAATTCATAGTTCCGGGTCCTTGGGAGGCTTAATCACTGAGCATTGTCCAACTCTTGGTTTTGGCTCAGGTGCTGATTTCAGCGTCTTAAGATCCGGCCCCACCTGGCTCTGTGCTGGCCCCATGCTGTGGCCCTTGGGATTCTTTCCCTCTTCCTCTCCTCCTCTGACTCTCTCCCTGCTTGTAGGTGCTCTCTCTTTCTCTCTAAAATAAATAAATAAAATCTTTTAAAAATGTAACTCATGGTTCATCTATCTCTGCTGTGAATCTGATTGAAGATAACTGTAATAAAAGCAAAAATTGGGTAGCCAATTAGATTTTTAAATTTTATAATCCTAGAATTTTATTTGTAATATTATTTAGAGATAAGAAATCACATGCTCTTTTGTGATGAATGGGAACAAAATTCTGCTTATAAGCATAAAACCTTCTTATCTTAAAATGATAGTTTAAAATTATCTTAAAGATCAGTTTTGATCTTGATTTAGTAAAAATTAGTAAGCTTTTCTTAAATAGTTCTTTGCAAAATCATTTGAAATGTTACCAGTATGTTGAATATACAAATAAATATCTCAACCAAAGTATTACTGGCTCATCTTTTCTTCCTGACCTCATTGAAAAAAGGAAACAATGGGAATGTCTTGAATTGCAGCAAATATTTCAAAAAAATGTATCCAAATAAGTGGTTTGTATGAAAACATGAATAATAACTGTGACAACAGGGCATTTTCATTTGTCATTGCAATATTATATTTTTGCTCATTTCATCATGCCTCTTTGTTTTTATAATAGTACATTTGGGTTAATTCATACATTCAACTTTTCTTGATTGATTGCAACACTCTTATCTTTTCCCTGCACTTTCCTCTCTGTTATTTTAATCCAACAAATTTTGCTCTAATTGGCTAGGCTTGGTTATTTAAAAAAACTTGGAAAATTGAACTGTCAGATAGTTCCTGACACTTCCACATTTCTGCTACAAACTAGGTAAAGAGGTACTTTGTATATATTGCTGAATCTGTTCTTTTTTAGATATTAGCATCATGTATTATCTTAATTTTACTAACTATATGCTTTTAATGATTTCTTGTTTTATATTTGCTTATTTTGGTTTTATTCTTTACAGCATTATTGAGATATAGTTAAAACAAAAATATACTTAAAATGTATAACTTAAAATTTTATGTACACATTATATATGAAACCTTGGAGCCATAGCAACCATCAGAATCCCTCTCCTTTCCCTCTTTGCCCAATACCTATCTTACTCACCACATAACCATTGGTCTGCATTCTGTCACTATAGATTGGATTCCAGAATTTTTATAAATGATTTTATACTTTATAATTATATAATTACATATATACACACATATTATAATTATTGTGTAATAGTATAATTATTTATTTTATACATTTATTAAATATTTAATATTTGATCATAGATATTAAATAATATAAATTTATTTTATTGATTCTATTATTAATCTTAATAATTTTATTATAATATTTTGATTGCTTTATCATATTGATATCTATTTAATGTGAATATATTAAATAATAAAAATATTAAATTATATAAACATAAATATTAAATATATATTTATTAAAATAATACATTTATATTTATATAATTTTATATGATTATTTATATATTTATATAATTATTGTGTAACTGTATAATTATTGTGATATTTACCGATGTCATTTGTGTGTATCAATAATTCAGTTCTTGGGACGCCTGGGTGGTTCAGTTGGTTAAGCATCTACCTTTGGCTCAGATCATGATCCTAGAGTCTTGGGATCAAGCCCTGTGTCAGGGTCCCTGCTCAGCCGAGAGCCAGCTTCTCCCTCTCCTCTGCTTGCCTCTCTGCCTACTTGCGCTCTTTCTCTCTGTCAAATAAATAAATAAGATCTTTTTAAAAAATAATAATTCATTTATCTTTGTTGCTGAATACAATTGTACCTATGGATATACTACAGTTTGTTTATTCATTTACCTATTGGGTAACATCTGAGTTATTTACAGTTCGGGGCCATTACAAACAAAGTTACTATGAACATTTATATATATATAAGTATTTATATTTTACTTTTTCTTAAGTAAATGCCTTAAAGTGGGATAGTTGATGCATGTGGTACTTTATTAAACATTTGTAAACTGATTTACAAAATTATTGTACCATTTTTGAATCCTACAATTAGTGCATGAGAATTCCAGTTGTTCTATAGCCTTGCAAAAGTGGGTGTTGTCAGTGTTTATAAATCTTAGTTTAACATGTGTAGTAGTATGTTGTGGTTTTGTCATTGTCCCCATTATCTACTGATATTAAGCATTAATGGCAGAAAAGGTTTTCCTGTCCTTATTTGTAATCATATGTATATGTCTTCTTTGATGAAGTGTGTACCAATATTTGAACTACTTTCACTTTTTTATTATTATTGAGGTTTTTTAAAAGATTTCATTTATTTATTTGAGAGAGAGAAAGAGAAGGCATGAACAGGAAGAAAGGCAGAGGGACAAGCAGACTCCCTGCTGATTGCTGAGCCGGATGCAGGGACTTTAAGATTATAACCTGAGCCAAAATCAAGAACCAAGTTGCTTAACTGACTGAGCCACCCCTGAGCCACCCAGGTGTTCCTATTTTGAGTTTTTAAAATTCTTATTATATATTATGGATATAAATCCTTTATCAGATATAAGATTAGCTAATACATTTTTTCTTGCCTAAACATACTGTCTAGTACTTCTAAAACAATGTGGTTGGGAGTGCACAACATTGTGGGTTTTTTTCTGTTTTAAGTGGGGAGCCTTTAGTCTTTCACTCCTTTTTTACTTAAATTCAATCAGCCAAGGTATAGTACCTCATTGGATTTTTTCTTTTTAAGATTTTATTTGACAGACAGAGATCACAAGTAGGCAGAGAGGTAGGCAGAGAGAGAGAGGAGGAAGCCTGCTCCCTGCCAAGCAGAGAGCCTGATGTGGGACTCGATTCCAGGACCCTGAGATCATGATCTGAGCGGAAGGCAGAGCCACCCAGGCGCCCCAGTACATCATTGGATTTTGATATAATGTTCAATGATTAATTAGTTTAGTATAACACCCAATGCTTATTGTATCAATACCCTCTTTAATGCCCATCACCCAGTTACCCCATCCCACCACCCATCTCCTTTCTGCAAACTTCAGTTTGTTTTCTGGAGTCAAGAGTCTCATATGGTTTGTCTCCCTCTCTGGAAAACTGAATGGGAAGAAATCAGAGAGGGACACAAATCATAGTCTTTCACTATTAAGTATAATATTAGCTTTGGGTTTTTGGGACAAGCATATATCAGGTAGAGGGATACCTTCTTTTTTTATTTCTCTTAAAATCCATGGTATGAATGGATGATGGGTATAGCCATTTGATTTTTTTGCATCTAATGAGAATATTATATGGTTTTCCTCTTCTAATTTCTTAATGTGTTATATCACATGACTAGTTTGAGAATATTATACCAATCTTATATTCCTCTGATAAACTTAAATTAGTTTTAATGTATTATTCTTTTTATATATTGTTGGGTTTGGTTAGCTAAAATTTTGTTAGGAATATTTACATATATATCCAGGAACAATATTCATCTTTAGTTTTATTTCTTATTATGTGGTTATCTGATTTTGACATCACGAGTGACCTCTTCATAGAAGAATGTGAAATATATTTTCTTCTTTTAAATTTTTGTAAACAATTTGTGTAAGATTCATATTATTTCAAAATATTTATAGAATTCATCAAAGAACATGTAAGCCTGGAGGTTTTTTTCATGATAATATTTTAAATTAAATTGCTTTAATAAATGAAGAGTTGTTTAGTTTCCCTGTTTCTTCTTGAGTGAGATTCAGTAGATTGTATCTTTTGATGAATTCATGCATTTTATCAACATTTTTAAATTTATTGACATAAAATTTTTGTATTTTCCTCTTCTATCCATAAAATCAGTGGTAATGTCATCTGTCTCATTCCAGACATGGGGTTTTTTTGTGTTTTTTGTATTTTTTTTCCAAAATCTGTCTGTGTGGATGTTTATCAGTTTTATTGATCTTCTCAAAGAAAGGTCTTTTGATTTCATTGAACTCTATCATTACCCTGTTTTCTTTTTTCACTAATTTCTGTTCTGAATTTTATTTTCTGTTTTCTTCATGCTCTTATTTACTCTTATTTTTCTAGTTCCTGAATGTGGAAGCTGAGGTCAACAAATCATGGCTGTTTTTTATAACAGAAACATTTAGTACTACAATCTTTCCTTGAACATTTAGTGTCAGCTGTGCTTTCATATTCATTCATTTCAAAATACTTTTTATTTTTCATTTGGTTACTCTTTTAATGCATGAGTTATTTAGAACAGTGTTAGTTATAATAAATATAGAATAAATATACAGAATTTTTCCAGAAACCTTTTTAGTTTTGATTTCTGATTTAATCCTATCATTATTTTTTAAAAATTTTGAAACTTGTTTTTTTTTTTTTTTTTTTTTTTTATTTTTTATAAACATATATTTTTTATATACATATATTTTTATCCCCAGGTCTGTGAATCACCAGGTTTACACACTTCACAGCACTCACCAAATCACATACCCTCCCCAATGTCCATAATCCCACCCCCTTCTCCCCAACCCCCTCCCCCCGGCAACCCTCAGTTTGTTTTGTGAGATTAAGAGTCACTTATGGTTTGTCTCCCTCCCAATCCCATCTTGTTTCATTTATTCTTCTACCCACTTAAGCCTCCATGTTGCATCACCACTTCCTCATATCAGGGAGATCATGCTTAGTGAAACTTGTTTTTGACCAAAAATATAGAATATATAAGTACATATTCCATGTGTACTGAAAATAATGTGTGTTCTGTTCTGTTTTTGTCTGGTAGAATGGCCCATAAATGTCAATGTCATCTTGTATGTTGATATTTGTTCAAATGTTCTATATTTGTACTGATTTTTTATTTTCTTGTTCTGTCAGTTATTCACAGAATAGTATAAAAAAATCTCTGGTTATGATTCTAGATATGTTTGTTTCTCCTTACTATTCTATTATGTTGTGTGTGTATGTGTGTGTGTGTGTGTGTGTGTGTGTGTGTGTGTGTGTTTTAATTCAGGAGCCTATTTGGTAGGTACCTATCAGCTCCCTTGTTTAGTCTGAAAATGTACCTTTAGTAAGTGTGTTGTTCAGACCCTTTGCATTAAATGAGTTTATTTCTGTTGTTACAGTTAAAGAGATCATCTTGTTATTTGTTTTCTGTTTGATCCTTGTGTTTTTTTTTTTTTTAAGATTTTATTTATTTACTTGACAGAGAGAGACACAGTGAAAGTGGGACACAGCAGAGGGAATGGGAGTGTGAAGTAGACTCCCTGCATAGCAGGAAGCCCAATCCTGGACTTGATCCCAGAACCCTGGGATCAAGACCAGAGGGGAAGGCAGATGCATAATGACTCTGAGCCACCCAGGTGCCCCCGTTCTATGTATTCTATTCTTCCTTTTTGCCCTTTTATTTCATTATTTGACAATTTTTTTAAAATTTTACCTCTTTTGAAATATTATTAAGCAATTGTTAATTGATTAATATTATTAAGCATTGCTATTTTGGTGATTATTTTAAGGCTTATTATATTCACTTTTAACTAATCAAAGTCTTGCCTATATATAGTACAAGAGATTTGAGTTGAGTTACATTTTTTGTATAAATAATTATTCCAGTGTGATCTTTCTCCACTGATTTTCCCTCTATTAAAGGTCTTATTCTTTATGTGTGAAAGAAATTAAAGATTACCATCATTTTACTTCTCAACTGTCTTTGAGTTTATATGTGAAGTGTATTTCTTGTAAACAGCATAAAGTTGGGTCTTGCTTTCTTATTCAATCTAAGAATCTCTACCTTTTAATTGGGCAGTTTACATTTATACTTAATGTAATTTACATGACAGGGCTTAAGTGTATCATCTACAATGCAAGTTAAGGTCTATTTATCTTACAATTTTCCCTCTTTTCCTCCTTTCCTTTATTCTTCTACCTTAAAATATAGTATTTTTATATGCATCTTATTTCTTGTATTATTATTACTTCATATTTTTTTATTATTTGCTCTAGGAATTATTACATGCACTCCATCTCACCCTATCTTGAATTAATTATATATCAGTTAACATTTAATCTAAGAATCATACAACAGTATAATTTAATTTAACCCATCTCATCGTTTATGACATTTTATCATATATTTTGTTCTAATGTTTTAACCTTTCCCTAATAAAATATAATTTTGTTTAAATGGTCAAGTTGATTTTAAATAAGGAAAATTTTTAAAAATGACTTAAAGTGACCCACATATTTATCAGTTCTGGTCATCTTTGTTCATTCATGTACATTCAGATTTCCGTAAGGATTTTTCTTCAGCTTAAAAACTCCCTTTAACATTTTTTGAAGTAGGAATCTGTTGGTAATAAATTCTCTTAGCTTTGTTTTATATAAAAATTTCTTTATTTCACCTTTATTTTTAGAAGATATTTTCAGTGAATATGGAATTCCCGATTAATATTTTATCTCTTGAGAGTATACTGTTCCATTGACGTCTGGCATGTACTTCTAATGAGAAGTCTGCTGTAATTTTTATTTTTCTTTATGCAGTATGCCTTTTGAGTTGTAATTTTTTCCTTAACTTTGAATTTTACCAGTTTGACTCTGATGTATTTTACTCGAAACTATTCTTCTCAATTGTATTGTTATTCTTTGCTGTTGAGTTAATGTTTTCATTCAAATTGGGGGAAAAAAGTCACTTATTATTTCATGAACATTTCTTTCCCATCACATTCCCTTTCGATCTAGATCTCTAATTATACAAATGGCAAACAGCTTGATATTGCCTAGTGAAACTCTTTTAAAATTATAATCTTCTGGGGTTCCTGGGTGGTTTGGTTGGTTAAGTATCTGCCTTCAGCTCAGGTCATGATCCTCAGGCCCTGCTTAGCAAAGAGCCTGTTTCTCCCTCTCCGTCTACCATTCCCTCCCATTCGTGCATGCACTCTCTCTCTCAAATAAATAAATAAATAGATAAAATATCTTAAAAAATTAAAATCTTCTTTTTGAGTTCCAGCTTGCAAAAAATTTTTGAATGAATGTTTACTGACACTTTCAATTGTTCAGTGTTCAATTGTGCAATGTTCAATTTGTTGCTAATACTGTCCATTGCGTTCTTAATTTTAGAGATTGTGTTTTTCATTTCTATAATTAATATTTTTCTCTTTTTAGAATTTCCATTTCTCTGCTGAATTCTCTAATTCTTCTGTTATCATACCCATCTTTACATATAAATCTCTACATGTTATAATAGTTACATAAGAGTTTTTATTTGTTAATTCTGATTTAAGAGTCTTAACCCATTCCTTTGTAGACATGTGGATCCATTTCTAATAACCAGATTTTCACGATAGTATTATAGGTTCTACTTTTGATCTTACCAGGATGTCCTTTGGGTCCTAACACTCAGAGTTGCCAATTATTGAAAGGAATATTAGCCCATTATATCAGACCCTTCCTGTACTGTTGTTTCTAAAATTTCTTTTTTCTTTTTTTACTTTTTTCTCTCTCAAAGCATGTTGAGAGTACCTCACACTCTAGACTATACCTTTTCATTCCCCATTCAGGGAATCAGAAAATACCCTGAAGAGGAAAAAAAAAAAAAAAAAAAAGTTGACCAATGTGGGGATCAACTTAATGCATTTTGTCTTCTCAAAGATCTTGCCACCTCAAATCTAACCTCCCCTTGGTTGTTCTCCACTGCTTCAAACTGCCAAATTTTTACATTTATTTATTTATTTATTTGTTTGTTTGTTTTTATATAATTTCAGTAAGAGGCTTAGTCTGATACCAGCAACTATCAACTCAAAATAAGAAAGTCTTCCCTTCTTTCTGTTTTGTGTTTATTACTGCATCAATATGTAGCTGATAAGATTTTTTTTTTAATTTTTTATTTTTTATAAACATATATTTTTATCCCCAGGGGTACAGGTCTGTGAATCACCAGGTTTACACACTTCACAGCACTCATGTATACAATGATTCATTCATTTCTTTGATCTGCCATTCATTCAGCAATTGTAGTTTATATACCAGGCATTGTGTTAATTACTGAGATCACTGGTCAAAGTAGATAAAAACAGTTCATAACAGCCTTGCATTGAACACAACATATATGTTCATATTATCTACTATTTACTAAATACCTAAGCATTTAAGCATATTAGAGATACATCTATTTGCATACACATATGTATCATGTCATTGAACCTTTTCAGTAAGATTATTATTATTATTATCTTTTGAATTTTTGTTAAATTAAAGCTTGATGTTCAAACATTTAATAATGCATTTAGATTCTGGTCACACATGTGTATAACTTCACATAGCATACACCTTTATTGGGATTTAATCATAGTAACATTAGTGGAAAGAACTATATTTTCAGAGAGTACTATAATACCTGGTACAAAATAGGCATGATGAAAATAATTACTTCATTTACAAATAATTGAATCTAAACCATTCTGCTTACACAGAAACTGAATCTATATCAGTTCATCTAAATTTTGACATTTTTACAAAATTGTTAAACAATTGGCTCCTTCATGTTCACCATCTTGCCTAAAAACCCTTCCTTGTCTTTCCAATATACACACACTATATGTAAATAGGATATACCATTTTTTTAGAGCTAACTTCAAACCACTCAAAAATATCCTACCATACTTATAGAATGGATACTTATATAATAGTTACTAATACAATACTTATAATTCTGTGATATTTTATGCAAAAATTTATTAACCAGGTTATATACATCCCCTGTGTCTTTTTCATAGATTAAATACAGAATTATGTGAACCAACCATTTATTAACAGGGATTGATTTTAACCAGAAGTGGAGCTCCTAGACACTAAAAATATAAACATTGATCAAAAACATGCTCTGACTAAAGAAAAATCTAGAAAAGAGTCTATCTATAATTTTGGATCACAGCCTGATTAATTAGAGGTAAATATTTTAGTTATATTAGGTTTCCCTAACATTCGTGGAACTATGACATTTATACAGATCTATGGCATTAAATTATTAGCTTAAATTTTATTGAACACCAATGTTATATTATATGAACACATGACTCTTTTTGTACTTTTTAAAAAATAATATCACCTATGATTTTACTACTTATATAGCTTTCTACTGGGACCATTATGATTATAGAAATTGTTTGTCTCTTGGGAGTATTGAATTACATAATTTTTATCAAAGAGGAACCTCCAGTATCTAAAGCCCACGTTTTTAAAATTGTCCTTTTGTATAATATACATTATATTTTCATGGTTTTATATTTTAATAGAGTGTATTTGGATGTACATATTTGTTCACAACTCCCTTGGGAACTTTTTAGGTATAATCTGAAGCAACCCCTGTATGTGGAGAGTAGGGAGAAACCAAAGAAAGAGGCAGACCACTCCAGATTGGTAGGTGGCAGCTTTATAAAACAAGGGAACTTACTTAGGAGGTTTGTTTTGGGCAATCTCAAGATGAATATATCTTTTCAGCTGCCCGGCAATTCTTAGAAGTTTATGTAGTGGTCTTGACTGGGTTCAGACACATATACCATGCAAATAATCTCAACACCACAATTTAGCCTCAGTCTGTGTCCTTGGGACAGCTTCTGGGAATGGCGAAGGCAAGTAGAATGCACATTCCAAGGACTGGTCAACCTTCGATTGCCTGGGTCCAACTTGCAGGTCAACCAGTAGTCACATCTTCTCACTGACTTCCCCAACATCATCACTGGTGCCCTTGGTTATCTATATGGAAGGAATGGCATTAGAACCAAAGCAGTTCATTGAGACATTACCTCCATCTGTTGACAGAACCAAATTTTTGGCACAGCCTCAAAGAGAAACTAATAAGCTTCCAAAGAGAATGAACTTTTTTTGCTTTTTAGCTAATACAAAATATAAGAGACCTGATCTGAAGATCTGCAAAGTTCATCAAAGAACTCATCTGCTTTATTGGGTTGTAGTAAGATTTCGCTATAGTTAGAGAACATAGGACACAGCTGGTCTCCAGCTGGTGCTTTGTACTATTTCACTGAAGTGGAATGTTTGTTACACCAAGCTTCATTAAAATTAAATTCCACCTTCACTCTATTTACAACAAAAATTAATATGTTTTATAAAGCAATGCTCAAGATTCTACAAGATACAGCATAAGAATAAATAAAATAGAATATGTTAAGATATGTATAATTTAATAGAGCAAAGAGAAGGGTCTGAAAGAAATTTTAAAAGAATCATTTAAAGGAAAGTCAGTATTTAGAGATTAGTAATATCCACAGTTTGATGAAATTATTCTTGATGCTGATAGTCCTATAATCAATCAATCTAGTAAGTAGTAGACTTGAGATCAAACTAGGGAAGAACCAACTGACCATAAACATATTTATTAAGATAAATAAATATACAAAAACAGAAATGTGATCTAAAAAGGAGGAACATTTATCAATTAATAGTAAAATAAACACAATTTAAGTAACTCAAATATGAACCTAAGACCTGAGACTTGGGAAAATAAGGGCAAATGGTAAAAGATAAAGACAATCAGAATAGAGAAATCATTTAGAATTTGCTTCCAGTATGATTGGCTTTAGACTTGCAGCCATTCCATTTTTGCTATAAATTATAGAAGACCAATAAAATAATGGTTTAAATAATTCAGGAATTTATTACATAAATTGACAAGGCTGGAAGGGAGCCATTTCACAGTGCAGTGACTTACTGATGTCCTTAAGGATCCAGGTTTTTCTTATTTTGTTCTGTCATCCTCAGCATAAAAATAATATTCATGTGACAGTTGCAGTGGACCTGAGCATCAACTGACATGCAATAATGTACCAATAAGAAGGGGAAATGAGTTTTAAAAAGTTGTCTATTTTCTCTGCTCTCCTTTCCATAAAGGAATAAGCTTTTCTTCTAAAAACACCTGGCAACCATTCTCTTGAGGATCAGTGGTCAGGAAACAACCATAGTCTGTCAGGAGACAAATGAATGGCAGCAAGGACAGAGTTTCAATAGTTGGCTTTTATTCATAGATAAAAAATAATCCACAGTAAAAAGGTTACTTTTATATAAACACTCTTACACACAATTTGTATTTTAATAAAAATAGCAGTTCTATAAAACTATATTTACCATACACTGGAAAAAAGCACTTTGGTATTTTCTTCACAGTTTAAATTGATTTTGACCCACTAAATAAATTTCATGACTCACAGTTGGGTAATATTCCCTAGATTGGAAAATGCTCACTTACCTATTTCTTGGGGTTGGCAGTTGCTAAATAGTTTCTGTGAGCCAGGAAGTTGGACAAATGACTATTGGGCATGTATTCAACAGTGTCCCACTACCAGAGACACAATGTGGCAAAGTGGCTTGCTTTTGCTTTTCTCTGCTTTCCTTTTCATAGGAACTATGAAACTAGGAACTAGGAACTACCGGCTATTTGCCCAGTGTGGATGCCATCCAAATTGTCCCCTCTATAAAGTTCAAAGTTGCTCTGAAATCAACATTCTCCTTTGCTTGACATGGGAAACCATGTTTATTGGCTCAGTGTATGTTAAAAAAAAAATGTATTAATTCAGACAAGTGTGAAGGATTATTAAGCTATCATAACACAGCATTTTAAAAATAAGATGATTTCTAGCCAAGCAAATATGCACTTGGTGTCAGGTAATACAACCAACTATAGCAAAAACAAAAATCAAGCAGTATAAGGAAAATGCTTAGTTACTTAAGTGTCAACCACTAAGCAAGTGAGCTATTTCTGGGGTTGTCAGCTTGTGTCTGCCTTTTAGCCCATTCTCAATTTTCATAGGTATAATTTTTCCTTTTCCTTTTCTGGACACACTAGCAGTATTTTACTCCAAATGTGTGAAATATAGAAGAACAGAACGGGAAATAAAGTATTTTGACCCACTTGGTAAGTTTAAAAGTAACATGGCTTTATAAAACTCAAGTATTACAGAAAACTCAGTATAAGACATTAACATTCTATCATAGAGGTCAAATGATTGGCCTTATAGAAACTATGTATTCAATCCATTGTGGTTTTGTTTTTGTCTTCTGATGCTAGTTTGGAAGACATAGATGGGCAAATGCTATGATCCCTGCTTGGGAGTAACAGGGGAAGCAGGCAAGCAAAGAACCTAATAAGCAAACCAAGTTGTAAAACAGTCTATTTCTGATTAAAGACAGAATTACTTCTGGAGTGGGGGGAGAGTCTTCCTTTTTATATAGTCATTGACTTCTAGATTTTGAGCTATTTCATGTAAATGTCTGATTTCATGAAAAGATAATATTTGTGATTATTATTGACTAGATAGGTAAATATATAACTTTCTAAAGTGTTTAAGAGAAGTCATGAGTAATTTTTTTTTACATATATTCATTGTCCATTTCTGGGTTTTCTATTCTGTTCCATTGATCTAAGTGTCTGTGTTTGTGTCAGTACTATACTGTCTTGTTCACTACATCTTTTTTTGTTTTATTTTATCTATTTGTTTATTTGAGAGGGAGCAAGCATGAGCAGGGGGAGGGGTACAAGAATAAGAAGATTTCCCCACTGAGCATGGCTCTGTCCCAGGACCCAGGTCTCAAGACCCTGAGATCATGACCTAAGCTGGAATGAGTTGTTGGACCTTTAACTGAGCCACCTAGGTGCCCCTTGTTTGCTACAGTTTTGTAATATAACTTGAAGTCTGAATTGTGACGTCTACAGCTTTTTTCTTTTTTTAAGTTCTTCATTTAAAAAAAAATTATTTAAATTCAACTTAATTAGCATATAGTGTATTAGTTTCAGAGGTAGAATTTTGTACTTCCTCAGTCCCATACGACACCAATGCTGGTTACATCAAGTGCCCTCCTTAATCCCCGTCACCCAATTACTCCATATCACCACCCACCTCTTCTCCAGCAACCCTCAGTCTGTTTCCTATAGCTAAGTATCTCTTATGGTTTGTCTCCCTCTCTGTTTTTATCTTATTTTATTTTTCCCTTCCCCTATGTTTATCTGTTTTGTTTCTTGCTTTTCTTTTTCAAGATTGCTTTGGCTATTTTGGGTCTTTTGTGATTCCATACAAATTTCAGGATTATTTGTTCTAAATCTGTGAAAATTGCTGGTGATGATAATTGCATTAAATGCCCATTGACAGATGAATGGATAAGATGTGGTTTGTACATACAATGGAATATTACTCGGCCATAAAAAAAGAATGAGATCTTGCAATTTGCAGCAAGGTGGATAGAGCTAAAGAGTACAATGCTAAGTGAAACAAGTCAGTCAGAGAAGGACAAATACCATTTGATTCCATTCATGTGGAATTTATGAGACAAAAGAAATAAACACAGGGGAATAAAAAAGAGAGAGACAAACCAGGAAACAAACTCTTAACTATAGGAAACAAACCGAAGGTTACCAGAGGGGAGGTAGGTGGGGTGATGAGCTTAATAGGTGATGGGGATTAAGGAGGGCATATGCGGCCATGAGCACTGGGTGTTGTATATAAATGATGGATCACTAAATTCTGTACCTGAAACTAATAATTACACTGTATTTTAACTAACTAGATATTAAATAAGAGCTTGAAAAAAAAAACTTTAAAAATTTAATTTTCTAAAATCACCAAAAAGTTTTAAAAATAAAAATATATATTGTCAAGCCCCATTTAAAAAATAATGAATATCCATGCTGTACTCCTACTCATCTTAGATATCATTTTGTAGATGGGAGGGAGTAGGTCTTGATTTTGGATTTCTTAATGTACTTACAGTCTTGTTTGTTTAATTATATTTTTGTTTTTGTCTTTTTTAGCTTTCTAGTTTTCCTAAAAAATCAAAAAATCAAAACTAAAAACTGAGATACTTCTGTTTCAATTTTGTTAACAAGCTGAACATGTAGTGAAATAATGTAGTTTTTAATATTAAAACAAAAAGGCATGTGCATTCTTAAAATTACTATTTAGGAAAAATAGAGAATAGAATTATTCCTAAAACTTAGCAAGGTATTTTCCTGTGGCATAACCTAAAACTTAGTTCATTTTCTTCCTAAAGAGAAAGAAAAAGAAAACAGTAATACTTGGCCACTTCGTTTATTTGGGTTCTAGGGATTTGTCATATCTATAATCTGTAGATGACTCAATAATACTTTTAAACATAATAAGGGAATGAAAAAAGAGAGAAGTAGGGTGATCACATAACTTATTTCCAGACTAGAAAACTTCTTGAAAGTAGCAAGGAACACTATTAATAACTTTGTAACAACAATAGGTATAAAGCCCACAGTCAGGGAGAAAAAGAACATAAATTTATTCTAACCATAGAAGTAATTCTCAGGTTCTTTTGCCTAGCATAAACTTTCTTCATTTGTTAAAAAATAAGGTTCTTTATTATTATTCTGACATTATTGACCGCTTATTATGTGCCTGTCCTTTGCTAAGTATTATACATGCATCATTTCATTTTTCTTTTAGAAAACCTACGAGGTAGATATTATTATTTTATTTATCTCATGAAAAGAAACTGAAATGAGGCTCAAACTTTTCATTATAATGATCTGATGTCTTGCACTGCTTCAGATGTTATCATTTGCCTCCCTAAATAAACCACTAAAGCAGCAGAAGAAATGAAAAACAGGTATAAATCTTCAGGTATAAATCCTTCCATGGGGCCTTTATAGAGCACTTACCTCGCAGCATCTGTGAGAACATTGCATCAAACAAACTGCAAACCTGTTTTCAAGCAGAGATGATAAAGGAAATAAGGTACTTTAAATGATGTGGCCAAAACTCACTCATCCATATAGCAAAGAGTTTTTGAGCTACTAATTATGAGACACTGAAGTAAATAAGATGGAAGAAATCAGGTTCTTAACTATAAGGAGCCAGCATGGAGCATCAAGATAAAATAGGTAAAAATAGCTCTACCACGTGGCATGATTAGATTAGGAGCCCAGTGGAAGTGTGTTGCCACAGATGGAGTGATGGGCAAGAAGAGCTTTCCAAGTAAATTAACTGAACTGACCAAAGAAAGAAATGCCCATTCTGCTTTCAGGAAAAAAAAACACATTGCTTTTATTGGAGAGGAAATATACAGGTACATCTGCATATGCATGTGTATGTACATATATATTTGCATATATAAATACTCACTTAAGTACTCATACTTACACATATATGTGCATGCATACACAAGAATACATGCATCCTTACCAACTCTGTGAAATAAAGAAAACAGGACAATGAAGGCTGTGTGACCTTCCAATTATACAAATCTATATAGTATTCCTAATTACGAAACTCATTTTGGTTTGGGGGGTTTGTTTGTTTGCTTGTTTTCATTAATTTCAGATGTAGTGTTCTATAATTCATCAGTTGATATGATACCCAGTGCTCATCACATCAAATGCCCTCTTTAATGCTCCCCCCAATTACCATCCCTCCCATTTACCTCCCCTTCAGCAACCCTCAGTTTGTTTCCCATAGTTAAGGGTCTCTCATGATTTGTCTTCCTCTCCAGTTTCTTTCCATTCAGTCTTCACTCCCTTCCCTTATGCTCCTCTGCACTGTTTCTTATATTCCACATATGAATGAAACCATATGATAATTGACTTTCTCTAAATGACTTATTTCACTTAGCATAATACCCCCCAGTTCCATCCACATCAATGTAAATGGTAAGTATTCATCCGTTCTGATTACTAGTAATACTCCATTGTATATATATATATATATACACCACATCTTCTTTATCCATTCATCAGTCTAAGGACATCTCAGCTCCTTCCACAGTTTACCTGTTGGACATTCCTGCTATGAATATTGGGGTGCAGGTCTCCCTTTGTTTCACTACATCTGTATCTTTGGGATAAATACCTAGTAGTTCAATTACTGGGTCGTAGGGTAACTCTATCTTTTTTTTTTTTTTTTTTTTAAGAGTAACTTCTTGAGAAATCTCCATACTCTTTTCCAGAGTGGCTGTACCAGCTTGCATTCCTACCAACAGTGTAAAAGGGTTCCCCTTTCTCCACATTAACTTCTTGAGAAATCTCCATACTCTTTTCCAGAGTGGCTGTACCAGCTTGCATTCCTACCAACAGTGTAAAAGGGTTCCCCTTTCTCCACATCCTTGCCAACATTTGTTGTTTCTTTATTTTAGCCATTCTGACTGGTGTAAGGTGGTAGGTATCCTGTGGCTTTGATTTGTATTTCCCAGATGCTGAGTGATGTTGAGCATTATTTCATGTGTTTGTTGGCCATTTGGATGTCTTCTTCGGAGAAGTCTGTGTCTTCTGCCCATTTCTTGACCATATTATTTGTTTTCTGGGTGTTGAGTTTGATAAGTTCTTTATATATCTTGGGTACTATTAGTCCTTTATCTGATATATCATTTGCAAATATCTTCTTCCATTCCATAGGTTGCCTTTTAGTTTTGTTGACTGCTGAAACTCATCTTAAATCTCAGATTAAGGAACTTTTTTTTTTGTCCCCATTACACTTAATCATCAAGCTTCCATCATATAGAAATTATATGTTTGTTATTTGTGTAAAAGATAACATAAAATTCCCTTGACACTCACCCTAGTATCACTTAGGAAATTGTTATATTTGTCACTGTGTTTTCAGGGCATTTTGCAAAGAAGAATAAAGCTGTAACTTTATAAAGCTCGGGCTAATCTATTTGCCTTTTTGAAATAATAAAAGACCCATTCAGGAAGCTTCATCTATGGATAATATGTTTTTCACAAAATGATACATTTAATAGATAAAAATCAAAAAGTGAGGTGGGGCAAGGCAGATACAGGTGTGTTACTTTATTTAAAATGACATTTAGAAGCCAAATAAGAAAGAAGAGGTCTCCTTTCAAGTATATTCAGTATTGCAAAATGAAACACTCTGTGTCTGTTTTTCTTAAATTTGACATTTCTTTTTAGAATTTTAAGATCTTGCCTTACTGGAATGAAAAAGATCACCAAAAAATTGTCAAAAGCATTAAAGCTTCATTCATTAACCAGTTACTTTTATGAGTTTTGGAATGATATTTGCTTGAATACATTTTTTAAAGAGATACTGAAACATGCAGTATAAAATGTTAGTATCCAGGAAATTCATATCATATACAAATTGTAGTAAATGTTTCAATAATACTTGGAAGTAGAATACATTAAATAATTTGCAGCATGATTTCTTCATACATCTTTTCTTTCCTGTGTTTCTATATTGGGAGACTTATTAATTTAGACTTTTAAGAAGAAAGAATTATTCTAAGGCACAATGATTTTTCAGAAGACATTTTTTTCTGCCTCTTCTCAATAGCATTGTCCCCCACATCTCGCATAGTCTGTTCCTGTACTCAAACATTTTAAGCTAATGGAACTCAACTTTTTGTGTTTCCAAAATAAGGTAAACATATTTTTTTATATTACACACTCACTGTTCTTATAATGATGTACTTATTCAGTGAAAATATTCATTGGTAATGTACTCTAATCACAATATTATGATTAGAAAAAATTGAATAAAATAATATGATGTAAAGTGTTCTATCACACATGGATGGAAATTATAAAAATATTGATTAATAGTTTCAATGATTCAGTCTAGCTTTTTTTGTTGTTATTTTGTTTCTTTTAGAGAGAGAGAGTGTGTGAGCAGCAGTGGGGGGGGGGTGCAGAGGGATAGAGAGAAATCAAGCCCAACCAGGAACCCAACATATGGATCAATCTCACGACCCTGAGATCATGACCTGAGCTGAAATCAAGAGTCAGACCCTTAACTGACTGAGCCACTCAGGTATCCCAATTCATTCTAATTATTAAAATACTAAAAATAAATTTTAAAAAGACGTTTTTCTAGTGGAAGGCTGTAATTTTAAAAATTCACATTACCTATTTTCTTCTTCTATTAATTTGTGGCATGATTATTAGACCTTTTGGACTATACTTGTATATTCTTAGTGTACTACCTTGGGATATTATTAAAAGCATTTAGCCCAAACTATAACAACTTATGTTGGTTAACCAAAAATATTACACATTCATTTATTAATCAAAGTCATAACAGCAACTTTTTTTTAAAGATTTTTTCATTTGTTTATTTAGAGAGAGAGAGAGAGAGAGGCAAGCTGGGGGAGTGGCATAGGGAGAGGGAGAAAGAGAATCCCAAGCAGCCTCCATGGGAGCCAGACACGGGACAAGCCAGACACTGGGCTTGATCTCACAACCCAGAGATCATGACCTGAGCTGAAATCAAGAGTCAGATGTTAACTGATTGACCCATCCAGGCATCCCAAGATCATAATAGTCAATTTTTATTGGCACTAGATGACATACTGTGGGCTTTTGAATGCCTAATAGACAAAAACATTACATAAATATTTATTTAAAGCAACATAAATATGTAATAAAAGTGGGAAATTCTAGACAGCAAATACCAATCACTTACTGTATTTATCGTTTTATATTAATTGGATTCAAATTTGAACACACACATATAAATGCCTATATGTATTTACATATGATTTTTCTGAATGATTTTGGAATTGCAGGTGCCAGTGCCACAGTACTCCAAAATACTCAGTATGCTTTTGTAAGAACAAGAACATTTTTACACATAATCCTAGTACAATTATGAAAATCAGGTTACTTAATTTACCCTGAATACAATTAATAAATAAAAACATAATAATTATAATTAGTAAATAGGAAATCAATTATTAATTTATAAAATTTAATCTAATAGAGTTATCTGGTTAACAGATCATGTATGCTTTGCCAATTCTCCCAAAAATGTCTTTTTATGTAAGAGAATTATCTGTCCTAACCCGTGGTCCAATCAGGATCACACATGCACTCAGTTTTCATCTCTCTATAGCCTCCTTAATTAGAAGCAGTTTGTCAGTCATTGTCTTTCATGAATTTGGCATTTTAGAAGAATGAAAGCCAGTTATTTTGTAGACTTCTTACTTTGGGTTCCTGTATTACTTCCTTATGATTAAGAATACCACAAAGTGATGTGCCCCTCTCAAGGCCAAACAAAGCCCTAATTCTCAAACAAAAGGCAAGTCTGTGTTCATTTGGCAACTCACATGATCTGAGGTGACAATAAAGACAGTCACAGGACCCCCTCCATTTTTTACCATGCCCTGGATTTATTCTTTTTGTGTTTAAGTTCCTAGCACAGTTCAAAGCAAATAGGTTATTGTAATATCTTTGTATTTCTTATTTTTGCCATGATAATTTATTGTGGCAGACTCTCAGCCTATCAAAAACTTGACTGCTAGAGGCCTACTATTTCAGCACCACAGGCTAGTTAAGGTAACTGTTTTGCCGAATGTCTTATAAGAATGGGGCGTCTGGGTGGCTCAGTCATTAAGCGTCTGCCTTCGGCTCAGGTCATGATCCCAGAATCCTGGGATCGAGCCCGGCACTGGGATCCCTGCTCCATGGGAAACCTGCTTCTCTCTCTCCCTCTCCCCCTGCTCATATTCCCTCTCTCACTGTGTCTCTCTCTGTCAAATAAATAAATAAAATCTTAAAAATAAAAAAAAAAAAAGCCAGTCTCCATTTTCTCATGTTCATGAGGATATCAGGGACTTCAACTCAGCCAGGAAGATAACCAATCTCACACTGCCATGTCCCTGAGTGCCTCTGCCTGTGACAACTTCTAGTCATATCAAATGTCGTAACCAGATAAAGGGCGCAGAGAAAGGAGTAAACTCTTAAAGTAATGAGAATGTGTTCTAAGCTACAGATCACAGAAGGAGGACACCAAATGGCCACTGCCTTATCTGTAACTCAGAGAATGTTGGCACTGTTGTGACTTCAATCAAAATTGCAATTATCAGAAGCCCATCATATTCAGGAAGCTCTGTGTTACAGAAATGTGTGACATCAACAATATGGATGTTCCATGTCTTCCTTCTTGGCATCCTTAAGTTAGTGACTGATGCTGCTACTCTAATAGAGAAACAATGGCTGCTGCAACTGCACATGTCAGAAGAAGCTGCAAACCAGCAGAATTTGCAGCCCCGCCCTACTTCCAGCTTCACTGTCCCCCGCAAATACATCTGGTTTGCCAAATCTAAATTCAACTGAGCCACAAAGGAAATCTGGAAAATGTAAATTTTAGCTTTTCAACCTCTCTTATACAAGGAGCCATGTAATGCCAGGAGTGCTGATTCACCGTCTCCTCTCTTGCTGGGGAGAATGTCACAAACTCCTCAGAGTTTCAACTCTCAGCATCTCCTACAGTTTGCTTAATGCAGGTTGTTTGTGGTCTTTGCCGTTCTCTGCCAGCAACTTTGGGTCCTTTCTTTAGCCCTGACATCTGGGTAGCCCCTTTGTTAGAATCATGATGTCACTTCAGAGAATCCTTTCGGGAAGCTTCTTTTTAACAGACAGCTCTAAGCTGATTCCCTTCTCTGGGACCATATGAGTACATATGAGTAACAAACAGTTAATTTCTAATTTAGGATGATTCAGCCGACTTGCATAGCCTTTATTCTCATTGCTCTAGTACCAGGCAGACATGAATAGTAGACCAAACCTACATGTCTTTCTCTTCCTACTAGATATCTATCCTATAAAGGTCTTAGGCAACCAACCTTCTTTAGGGCCCTATCCAGTGGCTGCAGATGAAGCATCCTATTTATATTCATATATAAGTTCATGATGTGGTTCCTAGTATGCATGGTTATTTTCTAATATTAAAAATATTTGCATGTAGATATTTGCCTCATTAACACTAAAGAAGAGGGTGATCAGAATAATAAGCAATTCAAAAAGGTCATACAGCTAGTTGTCCCGTTCCAAATTCTGAATCTTTTTGTTATACTCTACTCTCTCCAGAGCATTCAGAAATTATTCTAAAGATTCAACAAATTTCCAGTCACCTCCTTAATATTAATGCATAAATTGTAGTTTAATTTTTATGTTTCATATTATTCCTTTTTTCTCTAATTTAAAATCTAGGTAGGCATTAGCATAATTTTTCTCTCCAAGATGTATGAATTTTCTCAAAGGTATAAAATCTATTATTTGATAAAGGATATTTATCATATATTGGCAGGCTGAACGGAGAAAAGATATTTTTGTGAATACTTTGAAAAATAACAGAACTGAAAAAAATTCTCTCTATCCTCTGTATATATAAGATAACCTCAGTAGATGAAATAATTTTTTTCTTATAGGGTATTTTCAAAAACTTCTATTCAATATGTTTATTTTCTATAGCTGTCATTATTATTTTGTTTTCTGTCACTGATCTGATGATTATCCCTAGATTATTTTTCATTTAAATTTAAACCATTTATTTTCACATATTCCTAGTTTGGTTTAACATGTGTACTATACTATGGGGTTATATAAACACTGACAAAATTAATAGTTTTACAGAAATGAAAGCAAGATAGTAGGACTCAGACACTTTCTCAGTCTTGCCTTTTCTTTACTTGCCAGGCATGTGTACTAAAATCTTTCGTAATTTACATCAGCTCATATTGCCAGTGCCTGATATGCTCAGCACTGCTTAACAGTACATTAAGAGTTAACTTTCCCATGTGTGTAAGGAGGGATTTGGAACAAGATTTCTCATTCTTCTCCTAGGTATCTTGTGGGATTTAATGAGAGATGAGTTAAATTTACTTTCCTCAGCTCTTAGGAGCACTGGGTTGCAGCTCCTCTACCCATCCCTTGGGTGCATCCAATCTGTTGACTAAATTACTGGCATATCATTCCCTTCCAGCTCCCTGCTAGGATTTCACTAAGCTTTATATTCTGGCATGGTCAGCTGAAAGTTCTGATCTCCTCATCTGGTCTGTGCCAGTAATTCCCCTCGGGGGTCAACCATTGCTTCTGGTATCCTTTGAATCAAACAGATGTTGTCCAGCACATTATCTTTCATGAATAATATAGACCGTTCACTTTATTTCCTGGCAATTTGATCACTGACTCTAGGTTTCATATTGAAAACTGTTTGTCTATATTGAGTTTTCCTTGTTCTTTATACTCATTTTTTTCTTTTGTATTTTCAATCAAAAAGGATGGTCTTGGGGCCCCTGAGTGGCTCAGAGGGTTAAGCCTCTGCCTTCGGCTCAGGTCATGGTCTCAGGGTCCTGGGATCGAGCCCTGCATCGGCCTCTCTGCTCAGCAGGGAGCCTGCTTCCTCCTGCTCTGCCTGCCTCTCTGCCTGCTTGTGATCTCTCTCTCCCTCTCTGTCAAATCAATAAAATCAATCTTTAAAAAGAATCTATTTTTTAAAAAGTATGGTATTAGTGGATTTCAATTCTCTAGCTTGTTCTCTGTGTTCCCTAGTTGTCGTAGCTCAGTCCTATGCCCTTCCTTCCTATTCCTTCTCTAGTGAGGGGGTCTTTTCATCACAATTTTCTCACAAATCACTATGACAAAGGATCCAATAAGCTTATTTACACAGAAAAAAATTTAAGATATTTATATTCAAAGGAAACAAAGTTTGGGCCAAAAGAAAGAGGAAAATGTAATATGTCTCAAGCCATGATTGATGGATTTGGCCTACAAACCACACCAAGTGCCTTTTATTGTTGAAGTTTATGACCATCATAATGTAGAGATATGTTGCTTTTAGGGAATAATTAGTCACTCATTAATGGAGAATAATCTGGTTTTATAAATCTTTAAAGGAAGAAGAAATTCCACAGCCAGGGTCTGAGAATATTTGGTGAGTTTTTGGCCTCTGTGATGAAGCAAAAAGTCCTTTGTGTTTCAATATATATTCTGATTCAATAGCATCAGTTCTTTACAACTCCAGAGTCTTAGATTTAAATAGCTCTTTGGGGGACCAAGTTATTTTATTGGTCTCCAATTACTAGTTGTCCAGACCTCAGACTAAATCAGTTCTCTACTTTGGTCCATTATGATATCCACCAGTTTTTCCTGAAAAGAAATTGTAGGTGATAAAACTAATAACTCAAGGGAAAGGACAATTGTGACATTTTACAAGGACAAAATAAATGGTTCAATTTAAGGCCAATATAGCTTTGCAGAATATGAAATGCCATACCCTTAGTTGTCCCAAAAGGCCAACATTTTTCAAAATCTCTCTGAAATGCTAAGTAATATTTGATAAGAGTCTACAATCTTTATAAAATATATATCTTTATATTAAATAGGTTATGGCCTTCCATTTAACACGTATCTTTTCAAAGTCTAGAATTAAAAAATACTGCAGTCTTCTTCTACATTCAGCTTACTTATATTTTAAAAAGGCACTCCTTTTTCTAAACATATAAAAAATCGATTTCTTTTTTCTCTAAGATTGCATTATACTCTGAGAAGTTCAAAGCAATTAATCATCTCAGTTCATTTGATTGTGCTAAGTGTTCTTATTTCAGAAATGCAGAAACCAAGTCTGAAAGGAGAACTTTATACACAATAAAATAAGTACAAATGTACTTACTAATGTACAATGGAATCTAACCAATCATCCTTAGTATTGTTATTTATTTACATTAAAAAACAAAAAAGAAAAAACTTTATACTTATTATTTATTCCAATGCTTTTCAATTTTTAGCCCACTAATATAAAACAATCTTTTAATAAAGATAACTTGAAAACTTTAAGTTTAATTTAAATTTCTCATGAGTTTAAATTTCTTATGAGTCAGCCATGTTAATGGAAAAAAGGGTGGTTATTAGTACTTGATATTTTCCAGAGTGTGTTAGAAAACACAAGTCTTTATAGATAGATTGAACTAAATTTTAAACCTAGTTATACTGTGACCAAGGAACTAGCATAACTTATGTGATTCAGTTCATTCATCTTTAAGAGGTATGCCACCAACTCACCATCTTATGAAGTTTGTAGGAATAGATACTAGAAAGTGCCTTGGCCTGTATCTATCAAGGGTGTAACAGAGTGGGAACATAGACCTGTTTCACCAGTTCTTATAATTATTACTCATGCTGATGTAATTCAAACAGCTCCTGGTAACTGGTAGACAGTCATGTAGCCAAAATTGAGGACATAGAAAAGAGCCCTGAAAAGAGCACTGAAACTAAAACACCATTAAGAATGGCAAAAAAACAAACAAACAAACAACAACAACAAAAGACAAAACAGCACAAAACAAAAAACTACTTAAATGTCCTCCATTCAAATCAGGGAATTTCCAATAGCACCTGGGAATTACTGTGAGAAACTGTCCTGTCCCCTAGTCTATACAGCTATCTTCATGAAGTACCTCTTTCACAAACTTCTATTACTCTTTGTATCTGTTGGTCTATGTATCAGTCATTCCTAAGCCAACTATGTGGATTATGCTGTCATTATTGAAAAACATATGTTAAGTGTTTACACATAATAAATAAACTCTTAATAAATGTTATGTATTTATTTGTCCTCTTTTCAATACATACTATGTGCCAGTGACCATACCTCCCATTTACATATGTATTTCTCTTATATTTCTCACAAAAACTCTGAGTGTCACATACAACTGTGATTTTGCAGACAGGGAAATTAAACCCTAATGTAAAAAAAAAAAAAAAAAAAAAAAAAAAGACAAATCTAGTAATTGGCTGAATTGTTTGAGGCCCAAACCTGACTCACATCATAAGTTTTGTTTTCCACTCTCCTGTAAGCCTTCATTTCCAGTGAAGCATACAAGTGAGAAAACAGACAAACAAATAAATAATAATAATAATAATATTTATTCTCTATATCTAAGGAAACAGCATATAGTGAAGAAAACTGATGCACTGTAGATTACTCTCAAACTGATGTATAGAGTAAGAGATACAATTAAAATATTGGTGTAGATAATTGGTGTATATGAGGAGCAATGGCACTTCAATAGAGAAAAAATAACCTCTTCAACAAATGATGCTAGAATAACCGGATATCCATATTCTAAAAAACACAGACCTAGACACGATCCTCTACCTTTCTCAAAAATTAACACAATATGGATTGTAGATCTAAATGTAAAACACAATATGTATAAATTCTACAAGAAAACCTGCATGAAAATCTAGGTGACCTTGAGTTTAGTGAGGAGTTTTTAATCCTTTTTTTTTAAATTGAGGTGTAACTGATATACAACTTTACATTGATTTCAGGTGTACAGCATAATAATTTGGCATTTGTATATGTTGTAAAATGATCGCCACATTAAGTCTAGTTAACATCTGTCACCTTACATACTTACAATTTTTTGTTGTGAAATTTTTAAGATGAGTTTTTAGATGCAACACCAAAAGCACAATCCATGCAAAGAGAAATTGGTAAGTTAGACCTTATTAAAATTAAAAACAGTTGTTCTGTGGAAAACATTTTTAAGAGAATCAGAAGATTAGCCACAGAATTTCATGAAAACATTTGCAAAACATATATGATAAAGAACTCTTAAAAATCAATGTGAGCAAAGAACCCTCTCCCCAAGATAAACCAAAGATCTGAGCAGACTTTACAGTGACGAAGATATATAGTTAGACAATAAGCATAAAGACAGGTGCTTAATGTCATTTGTCATTAGGGAATTGCAATCAAACAGTGAAATACCACACACAATTAATAGAATAGCTGAAATCCAAAAAACTGAACATACCCACTGATGTTTAAGATGCAAATGGCAGGAATTACTTTGAGGGAATGCAAAATGGTGTAACTACTTTGGAAGACAGTTTGGTATTTTCATACATTGCTAAACATAAACATCTTATCATATGATATATCGATCATGTTTCTATTTACTTCCGCAATTGATTTGAAAATGTATGTCAACAAAATCCTGCACACAGGAACACACAATGTTTAAAGAGATATAAAAAATAATATAAAAAGAAATACCCTGAACAGAGTTTAGGCTGAGGAAGATTTCGTTAACAAAACTCAATCAGCTTCTCTATCAAATTAAAAGATTTCTAGGTATGTTCAGTGAACAAATGTGACCATCATTACTCAAGAAAAAAATAGCATTCAACCACAGAATCATTTCCCCCACCCTGAACCTTTTGGTCTTAGAGCATATCCTGGGACTTCTGTTTCCTAAAATATTCACGTTAGGGAATAAGACATGCCACTTTCATACATCTGGGAGGTGAATAAAAGATTACTCTGGGCTAAACCCTTGGCATTGCAGATAATATGTTAATTTTAGTTTGTATATTTGTTTGTATTTTTTATTTTCAAACAGAGGGAAAAAGACATACTAAGAACAGAGTATTTATATCATCAGTCTCCATTTAATAGGAAAACCAAGGAAAGGAAAAATACAAAATGAAATATTACCTATTGTTCACTATTGGCATATTTCTCTATTTAGTTGAACCAATTTTAAAATAGTAATGTAAGTTTTTCTATAATGAATCTTAATTTACCATTCTCTTTTCCTTGGAAGCACTTTGTTCTTTTTCTTTTTTTTTCCCTGATGGTATAGAAACGATCACAGTCTAAATGTGCTATAAATTATAGAAAGGGGAAGAAAGTCTGTATATATCTTCTACTTCCATATTTTAAAAGCACACAATGATTAAGCTAGTTTAGTGACTATGAAGCATTTGACTGACTGAGCATTCATTCTGACATTTTTCAGGACCTTTCTCTCCTCTGGTTCCTACTGTTCAGTCTTGGAACCAGATAGAAAACAGTCCATCTTGAGTTCTCCTCTGAAAATATGAAATTAAATAGTCTATAAAAATATAAAAATACTACAAATCAATGCTAGCTGTAAAATTAACACAAAAGATGAAGGGAACAGGGGCACCTGGGTGGCTCAGTCATTAGGCATCTGTGTTTGGCTCTGAGCTCCATGTCCAGCTCCCTGCTCAACAGAGAGTCTGCTTCTCCCTCTCTCTCTGCTCTCTCTGTCTCTCAAGGAAATAAAATCTTAAAAAAGAGAGAGAGAGAGAGAATGAACATCTTCCCTAAATGATTGATATTCCAAAATTTAAAATGGTCTAGCTTTTGTAATTAAACATATTTATGCTTAACCAAGTGAATGATATTAAAAGACTTAATAAAAAATAGAGTTTTCTATAGCTGTCAAAATAAAACAACAGATACCATATCCCATTAAACACAGATATATATGAAAGTCATTTGGCATGCCATCCTGAAGTCAAAGATAAGTAGTTACTGCTGCCTTCTCTAAATCTGACATTCATACAATTACAACTATGTAGGTGATTTTTTACACAAAAGTCAAAAGGAAATCCTATTGCTAAATAGTAAATATGTATATTTCCAAACATACTTTATGTGCACCAACTACATTCTAAGTTCCTTTTACTTGTTTATCCAAATAAATTATTAATTGTTTGTTTCTTAAACTTAGCTATTCTGTTTAGTTCACTTTGTTAAAGCATTGACATTAGAGTGATTGATATTATGGTATATTGATATATGGTATATTGATATTATGATATATTGATATTATATTATGATATATTCTGTTTAGTTCACCTTGTTAAAGCATTGACATTAAAGTGATTGATATTATGGTATATTGATATATGGTATATTGATATTATGATAATTAATGAGGGTTTTAAAAGTTTACAAATAAATATAGTAAGGCTTGTTGTGATATTTCATGCAAAGAAAAAACATTATTGGTCACCATTTTAATAAGTACAGAAAATGTAAATATGCAAAGACCTTTCAGGAAAAGGTAAATCCTAAATCATACTAATGAAAAGAAATTATAGAGGGGTGCCTGGGTGGCTCATTCTTTAAGCATCTGCCTTTGGTTCAGGTCATGATCCCAGGGTCCTGGGATGGATTGCCCCATCAGGCTCCTGCTCAGCAGGGAGCCTGCTTCTCCCTCTCACACTCCTCTGTTTGTCTCCCCTCTCTTGCTGTGTCTCTCTCTGTCAAATAAACAAATAAAATCTTAAAAAAAAAAAAAGAAATTAGAGAAAAAGTTCTATAAGGACAATTTAAATATACTGCTTATATTTAGCTTATTAACTTTTATTTTGATATTTATTTTGTATTTATTATATTTCAGTAGTATTCTAACAATTATTCTGTAATGATTCTATTAAATAATGAAGCTGAGATAATAAGGATGATAATAATAACAAGTGTCCTTCTGTAAGTTCCTCTTATGCCCTAAGGATCATTGTTGGCTTATGTTAGTTCCCTTAATAATCACAAGTCATATGAGCTAAACATTATTATCTCAGTACTTTAAAACAGATGGTTGCATTTGTTGTATGCAATCTAAAAATTTAATGTGGTTTAAAAGTTGTTTTTGGAATCCATAAAATTGATATTTATATGGTGTTTTACATGTCCTGGTAGCATGGATGGGTATTTAGTAATTTAAACACAGTTGACTACTTTTAATATTTAAAATATAAAGATGTATATACCATTTTGAAAAACATAAAAGATTAAGATACTCTAAATGGAACCCAAAAAAGCTTACCAACTGTTATTTAATTTCTTTAATTTTAATATAGAGTATTGATATATCAATAGATTATATCAATCCAAGCAAAGAGTATATCAATAGAGTATCAACCTTGAAGCTTTTTTAAAAATTTTGAAATCACTTTACAGAGAAAAGACATACATTTCCAAAATGATTCTTATAACCAATATTTATTCTGAAATGTTGAAATGTATTAAAAATGGTGAAAAACTCTATAGCTTTGGACCCATTAATAGAGACTATAATGATTTATTTAGCACAAGTTATGTGCCAAAGATTATGCTGATCGATTCCTTTTGCTGTTTATTTTACCCTCACAATGAGATTATGAGATTTTATTATGTCAAATGTGAGAAGTGAAGTTCCAAGAGTTGAAATTGAAGGCATAACAAGAAAAATATTAAAGTAAAGAAAAATCTGAGTAGAAAAACTAGAATTATTACTTCTTAATGTAATATTTAAATATTTAAATATTTAAAACTCAGAAAAATAAACCACAAGATTAATGAATCTAAACATTATGATTAATAAACAGGGAACACAAGCATCTCTTCATCCAGCGACCAGACAGGCTTTTCATACAGTGATCATTGCAAGGTTCCCAAGTGCCCCAAGAGAGAGAAAATCCAATGAGCAAGCACTTTTTAAGTCTCTCCTTGAATCAATCATGTTGGTTTTCCCCAAGATTGGAATCAGGTCACAGTCATGTTGATTATTGTCATGGCAAGAAACATAATCAGTATGGGAAAAGACTACACGGATAGTAGCTATGGGGAAGTAAATTATTTGTAAGGAACTTCAGGTGCAAATTGATTTTTCTTAACTCAAGCCTGTACTCTGTCCACCACAGGGTCTATATCTGCAAACCACAAACAAAAAGATAACAACTGTCCTAAGACTATTGGTTCTAAACCTTCTCACTCTCAAATGTTGACATCAAATGATGCCATCTTATTGGCATCTCCATACTGCTTGGTAAATATCCCTCTTTTTTTTTTTTTTTCTTGCAGATTATTGTCTAATATGCCTCCAAAACTCCTGCTGGAGTCAGTTTCATTTATGTTTCCACTGCTGCTTCCTTCACTCCATTGGCACTCACACAAGAGCAAATGTGTTAAGAGTATGTATTCCGGAGTCAAAATACATGTGTTCAAATCCCGACTATGTGACTTGGCAAGTTACTTATTCACTCGGCTCTATGTTTAATTCCTCATTTTTAGAATCAAAAAATCACGTATCCCCCTGACAGGGATAAGTGAATCTTAGTTAAAATAATATGTATAAACAAAATGCTCAGCATTTGCTGAATACTTTCTGCGTTCAATGATAAGTAGCTCTCAATATTTTATTTGCCTCCTGCTATCTGTTGTATGTAAATATCCTTAGTTCTTTGTAAGACTGGTTTTTTTGTTACATTCCAATTCCTGCTTTCAAACTGGGTGATATAAGTAATATTATGGGTAACTTATCTAACAGTGTTGAGCTCTGAACTTTATTGTTTGTAAGAAAATTTTGTTCCATTTTTATCTTGATTAACTAACCTTCTCTACTGTACACTGAAGTGCCATTTCCACAAACTTGTCTTATCTGGAATCATGATTGCATACCTTTCACTCTTATGAATCCTTCTCAGTTTCTGCATTCCCTGTCCTAAATCTTCATTGGGACCTACCAATTTTTGATTTCACTTTTCATTCTCTATCTACTGGCAGCCTCCTGACCTTCCTTACCTCCCTGTATAGAATATTTAGTCAAGTTATCCTTTGCAAGTAACTTTCACTTTTTTTTTGGCTGCTCCACTGGGATTTTAAATCTTTTAAAGTGATCTTCACTTCCTGGCATAGAGTCTTCCTCATACTTATTTGGCTCAAATAACAATTCTTTTGACCACCCCCCGCCCCCAACCATTCCTGTTCACTTAAGTTTACTCATCAAATCCACTGGTGACAGCCTGAATGCATTATTTCAGGTAAACTTCCCATGTGTTTTCATTGTATAATTTAACCCTCCTAAATTTAACCCTCATCAAAACAATGTTTACCTAAACCATCAAACTGTACTTACTTATTTGTCAAATCTCTGATTGGCATTTGCTCCACATAAGCCCCTTGAGTGCAGGGACCACATCCGACTTGCCTGCCTTTTTAAATAGTGAACTGCTTTATAAATATTATCGTTATTGGTGTCCAGTGTCAGGATAGACATGAGTACTCTTTTGGCTCTTTTTCCTCCCACATACCCTACTCTTCAAACTATTTTTCATTTGTTATGCAAAACAGAACTCTTTCTCTTAAAATTCTGAGTTTTAAAGCTAGTAATATAAACCGGGTTCTGTTAGGTCACTGTATCCAAGTCATCTGTTTTGTATTGGTTAATATTATTTCTTGCAGATGACAGGAAATGCAATTCAAACTGGCTTAAACAACAACACAAAAAATTTTATGGCCTTATGTAACTGAAATGTCCAGCTGTAAGTTTTCAGGTGCAGCTTGATCCAGAGCCCCAAACGCTGTCAACAGGACTTATTTTCTCTAAATGTCTTGGCTCTAAATATAATAGACCGGCTTTGTTCTCAGCCCCCCAGCCTGTCAGGTTTAAGCCTAATGGGGAATAGTCCCTGCCTCTCTTTCATTGGCCCCAGGAACCATCACACTGTATCTTAATGGCTTTGTTTGGGTACTCATCACTTAACCATCACTGCATGCAAGAGAATGTTCTATTTCATTTGGTCAAACTTGAGTCTCCCACTTGCCTGTCCTAACCCTGATATTAGGATTGGAATCCTATGCGAAGCATCTGGACAGAGAGTTTCTCAAAAGGAAGTTACAGAACCATCTTATATAGCTACCAGATTAAGAATATGCAGCAAACACACACAGATGTGTACTTGTACACACATGTTCACTATAAATCACATAACTAGAAAGGCATTGATGAAATCATATATGCTCATATTTATATTGCTTACTCTTACCATTTAGGTCACATAAACAAGAAAAACATGTCATGCAGTGAAATGCAACAAGATCCATCGCTCTAATTGTAGGACAGTTAATCATCTTTATTATATATTTTTTTCTACTAAGATTTTAAGATAAAATTCAAACCATGGAATTGGTGATATTTCTGCTTATCTTAGATATTCACGTAGGTATATGAAGATTCATTGTATATATTTCAGGTTAAGCCTTAATTGAAATATATTACAAATTCAAAGTTTTTCAGTTCCAAAATTAGCAAGGTAAAGAAATAATCTCATGTTCGTGAAATATCAAATATGATTAATTATTATAATAAAAGAGCTTAATGTAAAGAAACCACAGGTGAGACCACGTGTGTCTTTATCTATATCATCTATATCCATGAGAGCATATACTTACCCAGCCTACAAGACAAAGGTGGGACACAGCAGGAGGAAGTTGGAAGGAAGACACTGTGTGCACTAAAAGTAATGTGATGGGAATTCAAGCCTAAAATGTCAATTCTTAAACTAATTAGAAAAATAAGATATCTGTCAGAAGAAGGGAAAAACCTGTGATTGAAGGTGAATTCACAGGTGTGGAGTGAGAGGGAGCATTTCAGTAGGTCCTGGTCCTGCCACTTGCTATTTGACTTTGGTGAGCCATTGAGATTCTGGTTGGGTTCTGATTTCTTTCTATAAATGGACATAATAAGACCTACCTCTCCAGTATTGATAGCAAATATCTATAATACCATAATATTAAAGTCAATTACTACTCCATCTTGGAGACTGAGTGTTAATTTATAAGGCAGAGGGGGGAGAGAGGATGAACATGAAGAAAAAGCTAAAACACTCTTAGGCACAAAAGTAAGTGTACTGTGGTACTCTGGAATGTATTCTCTCACCCATTCTTTCTCCAAATCTTAGATTTTTAAAATTCAAGAAATGAAATGATGACTTGTTTTCATGAATGTCATTCCTTTTACTTAATACTACTTTACTTAATTTTAAGTTTTTTTACTTTAATCTTACCAATACTTTAATTAATTGTACCAATACATTTTTCCCCTCTATGTTAAAATCTTGAATGCTGGCATTCAGCATCTACTCTAAGATTATTGATAACTTTCCTACTGAAGATGTGGAAGAATTCCCAAATTACTTAAACAGTTAGCTAATACCTTTTGGTGTTCCGGTTTTCAAATCATATCTAAGTATGGTGGCTATATTTAGACAGGCAAAGCTTAAATAGAAGTAATAATAAGCTGTATCTGACCATCCTGCAGCAAAGAAGATGCGAGCCTTGATTTCTGTATAATTATTATAAAATACTTTATAAATTATTATCTCTCTCTCACCTCCCTTGAGAAAATGTTGAGCATGTTCACATTATCAATTATTCATTGGTTAATATATCAGTGAAGATTTATTGAGGGTACATTCTTTAAGCTTTTCAAAAAATCAGTTGGACACAAAATGGATGGTGGACCTTTCCAGGCAGGTATACAGATTGATTACTAAGTCAAAATGTTTTATCAATGAGTATTATGATTTTTAAGGAATGGAAAAATAATTTAACGATTCATGCCCTTTTCATAAGGACATCTAATTTTCTCTTTGGGAGCAGAGTCTCTTTGCCTTGTAACCACAAAGACTGAGAAGGAATCCTTTTTATTCCCAATTCCCTCAAACTGGGATGCATTTTTATGAATGTGGTTTTTAAAACTGCACATGTGTTTAACTTGGTTTTTGACTTCACAGTCCAACAATTTAGGCAATGACTGACCAAAGCATAAAATCATATAATACCATTCTAGGTTTTATATACAGAAAAAATACAAAGAATTTCTGGAATACACAGAAATGATACATCTACACATTCCCATCAGTCCTCCATGTGTGCCTGTACAATATTCCATGCTCCCCACACACATCTCAAAGTGTTTCCTCCTCCTGAGTAGGGAAATGAGGCTCAAAGGTATTTATGTTTTTTCTGTCTCTGCTTCCATTAATCCAAGAAGTCTGTCTTGTCCCATCAGACATTGTTTCTTTTTTCTCCATTTTCAACTATTCCCAATGGTTTTATATCTGAAATTTCTAAATGCTTTAACATTGTTTCAGCATGATTTTTATAAATGGCACCATTATAAATATCACTGGTTTTACATATTTAGTAGCTAACTCTTGCAAACTTAGTTTGATAAAATGGGTGAATTCATATTTGGAATAAAAACACAACTAACGATTTTGTCAGAAGTTCCAAAACAGCATGACTGAAATGAATCATGAGATATTTAATATTGAAGTTGTTTTGTGAGTTTCCAGTGAGAAACTATCACCTTTTTTTGTATTCCCATGCTATTCTGAACTCCTTTTATAATATTCAAATTACATTATTGGTTTAATTCCTGTTTTATTGATTATACTATGAGGTTTTCAAGAGCTAGAATCATAGCTACCTTTTTCACTGAGCATAGAAGTGTCTGACATATGCTCAGCACTTACTAACTACTGGTTGATTAATGAATTCATTCAAAAAATTCGTAAACAAAGAGAACTTTTGATTTTAACATCCTATCTCTCTATGAGATTCATCACTTGGTGACAAAAGTTCTTCCTAACCAGAAATTAGGTTATTTCACACCCTTCCTTAGAAATACTATTAATTCTTTATTCTTTCAAAAATAACTACCAGATCATCATAAATCTTCCTTTATACAAGTTTTCATCCCCCACAATATTCTTCCCCGCACTTCTTTGCCTCTGTGTTTCTGGCATTATTACCTTGGCTGACAATATTATCCTCCTAATTCTATAACTTATACAACTTTAATTCACAGTACTGCCAGTGCAAAACTTCAAACATGGGTTGTGAGTAAAATAACACCATTATGAGATGCTCTTCCGGTATGATTCAGAGAGTAACTGAAGAGGAAATGTGCTTGAAGAATACCCCCTCACTCAGTTCTCTGAATTCTAAAGGAGATATTTACAGTGACTTGTGTTGCATAAATGACTAAGACACCTGGTTTATCCCTATGAAATGAAGGGCTATGCAAATAGGGGGAGCCAGTGATCATGGCTAACGTCAGTTTTGACGTACTGCATAGATTATTTGAATGAAGATATGAATCCTGCTAGTACACACAACTAGCCAAGTGATGAACAGAAATTAGTCATGATTGATCACAGAACCCATGGCTCCTGAGTTGTAAAGTTGATGACTAAGCTGCTTAGTCATCACCCCATAATATTTGCTTATTTTTTTGTTCTTAATTATGGTACTTTTCATCTTTCTACTTCACTTATGATACCCTCTCTTTTTATGTTCTTTCCAGATCCTTTAAATTTTATACTTTCTCCTTAAAATTTTTTTCCTGTTATATTAAGGTATATTGAGCCCTCCTTCACTGAAATCCTATCATGGCTATGTTTGTATATTAAAAAAAGAAACAACTCGGCCAAATAAGTTGAAAGTAAGATAATTAAGTAGGTAAGAGAAGGTGTTTTATAGTCATAGAAATCCTGCCATAAATATCAGCTTCACCACTTTCCTTCTGTGTGATCACAGATGAATTTTTTTAATTTTATAATTATATATACATTTTTATAGTATTTTTTAAATTTATTTTCAGCGTAACAGTATTCATTGTTTTTGCACCACACCCAGTGCTCTATGCAATCCATGCCCTCTCCAATACCCACCACCTGGTTCCCTCAACCCAAACCCCCGCCCCTTCAAAACCCTCAGATTGTTTTTCAGAGTCCATAGTCTCTCATGGTTCACCTCCCCTTTGTGGAGCATAACAAATAGCATGAAGGACAAGGGGAGATGGAGAGGAGAAGAGAGTTGACGGATGAATTTTTTAACCTCTCTGAGTCCCAGTTTCCTCCACAGAAAATTGAGGATAATAGCTATATATACTTCATCACTTTGTTGGAAAAAGCTAGTGATAATTCTTGGTATATAATAGGAACTCATTGATTATTCCCCACCAAAATATTAATAAGGAACTTTGGGGTCTAGACATAGCTATTTCCCTATCAACATGAGTTTGAAAAAAATCACTTATTCTCTTTGACAATCAATACTATTTATTATAATTTGGAGATAAAATTACATATTTTCTATCTGGTTCATATAGTTGTTGTGAAGATTAGTAAAGATCATGGCCAGTCACTTAATCCCAACATTATTATGATGGAATTTTTTTATTATTTTAATAATAATAGCTTGTTCATTCTAGTGCTGTTATGAACTGAATATATGTGTTCCCCCAATATTTATATGTTGAAAACTTGAGCTTTAATATAATGGTATTGGAGATGGAGCCTTTGGGAGGTAATTGGGACATAAGGGTGGATTCCTTGTGATGGTATTAGTGCTCTTTATAGGAAAAGAGAAGAAAGAGCTTGCTGCTTCTTTCTCTGTCATGCGATGACACAGCTGTCTGTGAACTAGGAAGAAAGACTTCACCAGAATCTGACCATGTTGGCATCTTGATTTTGACTTCCTAGCCTCAAGGACCATTAGTAATAAATTACTGTTGTTTAAGCCATTCAGCCTATGATATTGATTCGAGCAGCCCAAAGAGACTTAAGACAGACACATAAGAGTAGGATATGAGATGGAAAAAGATGGTATCTTTATATAGTGGGTTTTTACATGTCATTCATTCAAACATGGTAGGAAAATAAATAACAGAAGTTTACCAAAGAGCTAGTTATCAGGAAATAATAAACCAAAATCCAGAAATACACTTATTTCTGGTGAGTGGGTGTTATAGGGAAATGAGATAAAAAAGGAGCAAGATGTTAGGGATAGCATTATCTTAGAATGACTACCTCGTGTTAGGGAGTTGGTCCCTGGGCATTTCTTTTATTATTCTATTTCATAATTTATGTAGAAGCTACATACATTTCTCCCTTTAAGTTTCAGGTACTACATAAAATTCTAAAAAATATAAATAGTTACTGATTGAATGTTATTTTCTAATTACCATATATATGTGAAATATATGAGGTATTTTGTTTGAAGGAAAAAAAGAAACTTTAATCACAAGGAATAGCTTCTCTTAAAGGACCTTCCCTATAAAGATATGTTTACTGAAGATTTGAAAATTAATATGAGTGACATTACTATTATGTGACAAAATCCATGACACCAGCTTTTCCTTTAAGCTTTCTTCTGAAACTGAGTTAGAATTCTAAGTTTCTAAATCTCCATCATGCATTTTTCCTATCACTGAGTTTTACTCAGATTTTTATTCCCTTGATCATTCCCAGAGACATAATTTACCTTTTTCCCCCATTTTAACACTCAGAAACATAATAATTACCTAAGAAACAAGTTAACTTTATGAATGTGATTTTTTTTTTTTTTTTTGCGACAACATGTTACACATAGTTTTTGGTTTAAATGTAAAACTTGGCTCACAGGCAAACAAAGAACAAAGAAGTATGTTGTTGGAATCAGTTGTGTATTGGCCTCTGAGGATGGACTTCAAGGTATAAGCTTATAGAAATTCTTTCTAACTAGAAGTTGTGTGCATTCCCTCCTGCTGTTTTATCCCCAGTACTTGCTTATATACTGGAATGGTTGTGGGGTTTTACTCACAGAAATTCAGTTGGGCTATTAGATTCAAACCATGACTCTTTAATACTTGAAATGTTAAATTTTTTCCACAATAAACTGCCTAGATTAAAATCTATAAAATAAAAGAGAATTTTAAAGGGTTTAAATGACTCAATGTTCAGGAATCCTGAACCACATTAAACTGTGACAACTTGGTCAAATTTACATGTTCCTCCTCATCTCTGTGACTTGCTTCTGCACAGAGTGTCTCTGAAGAACAGAAAGACACCAAATAAACAGATTTGAGAAAGCGTGAGTTTGGCCAGAATAAAGACATATCTTAAGAAAGATGGGCAAGATTCCCAGCATTCTTCAGGCACACCTGACTTCTGTTTTCTTTGTGGTGCATTAAGTTTCCATGTCCAGCTGATTCCCTTAGGATTTAAACTTAATTAAATAAAACATAGAAATATTTCAGTAGATTTAAAATGGCGTTCCTTTTGTGTCTATAAACTTCACAAGGTCAGAAACTATATTAGCTTTTCCTGAGTCATTTTATTATAACGAATAACTCCATAATTTTCCTGGCTTAAAAAAACAAAGGTTTATGTTTGTTCATATTATGTGTCAGCTGTATGTCAGCTCAGGCTCTGTTCCACAAATATTCATTCTGGAATCCAGATTGAAGAAACCATCACTATCTAAGACATGTCATTCTTATGGCACACAGAAAAGAATAATAGTAGAAAGCTACATAGGCTCTTAAAATCTCCTCTTGACAATGGCATACATCACTTTTGCTTATATGCCATTGGTCATACCAATAGCATGGCTAACCTTGATGTCAGGCGAATGGTGTCTCCCTGCTTAGATGCACATAGCAAGTCATATGGTAATAAGCAAAAAGTATATTCCTTATAGAGGAAGGCACCAAATAATTAGGAACAATTACACAATCTACCACAGGAATTTAGTCTGACACTCACTACAACATGCCTTGTACCTAGGACAGGTTTGGTCCTTTATTAGTATTTGATTCCTTCAATGGTTATTCAAACTTTCATTTATTAATTTACTACTGTGTGCCTGAAATACATTAGATGTTGTGATACTGTAGTAAACAAACATCAATTCTTAGAGCTTTTATTCTAATAATAGGAAAGACACAATAAACAGAATGAGTTAAATGTACAGCAGTTAGATGGTGATAATTTCCATGGGAACATTTAGACAAAGGCTGTTGTTTTAAATAGAGTGATCAAAAAAGGTCTCACAGGGAAGGTTGTAGAAAGACTGAAAAGGAATGTGGGAGAACAGTGTGGCGATCTGCCTCCCAGAGTGTTACAAGGACAGAGACCATGAGGTAAAAAGTCCCTGGTACAAATGTACCAAGTGGATTTGAGAAACAGCAAGGAGACTAGTATAGTTAGAGCTGATGCAGATAGAAAGGATGTGGTAGGGGAGTCAATGCAGGATAATTTATAGGAAATTTGGGTCTTTTCACATATTTAGCTATATGAATAAGAAATCATCAGAGGACTTTGAGGAGCAGCATAATCTGATTTACACTGATTTATATATTATTTATGCTTACTTATTTTTTATTTTGTTCTTCTTGTTGATTTTCATTTTAAAGGATCATTTTAGCTGCACTGTTGAGAACAGTTTGACTTGGGGTTAGGCAAGAGAGGGAAGACTAGGTTTTTTGTTGTTGTTGTTGTTGTTTTTAAGATTTTTATTTATTTATTTGACAGAGAGAGAGAGAGAGATTACAAGTAGGAAGAGAGTCTGGCAGAGAGAGAGGGGTGAAGTGGGCTCCCTGCTGAGCAGAGAGCCTGATGCTGGGCTAGATCCCAGGACCCTGAAACTATGACCTGAGCTGAAAGCAGAGGCTTAATCCTCTGAGCCACCCAGGTGCCCCAGGAAGACTGGTTATGATCATATAACAAACCAGAGGAGAGGTGACAATGATTCAAACTATGGGGAAGCAGTGGCAGTGGTAAGAAATGGTTGGGTTCTAGCTATTTTTTAAAAAGCTTTTTTTTTTTTTTTTTTTTTTTTTACATATTTGACAGAGAGAGCACAAGCAGGGGGAACAGCAGGAGAGAAGCTGGCTCCCTGCTGAGCAGGGAGTCCTATGCAGGCTCCATCCCAGGACCCTGGGATCATGACTAGAGCCGAAGAGAGCTGCTTAACCGACTGAGTCACCCAGGTGTTACTCTGACTGTATTTTAAAGGTAAAATCCATTGGATTTCCTTCTTGATTAGATGTGGGTAGGAGACAAAGAGGCACAGTGATAACCCTACAGTTTTGCAATCCAATAAAGGACTGATGGAGTGGATTAACTGCACAAATAAATCCACTTTGTTCTCACATTCCTTTATCCACATATTTTGAATACAAGGCTATTTCTTTCAGTACTCCTATGCTGAATCTGTGCTTGGCCATGTGACTTGCTTTAGTCAATGTAACAACGACAGTAAGACCTTAGAAGTGCTTGCATATTGGGGCTAACCCTCTTGCTCACCCGAAACCCTGAGCCACCAAGCAAACAGGTCTAAACAGGAGTCGAGATGATTAAAAGCACACAGCCCAATCACCCTCATTGTCTCTGGTAATAACCAGTCAATCCTTCAAAGCAGAACCAATCTAGCTGAATGGTAGTTAACCTCAAATACATGAGTAAGCCCAGCTTAGAGCAGTAGAATAATTGCTCAACTGATTCTAGCCCAAACTGCTAACCCACATAAATTTAGCTAATTAACTGATTTTTGTTTTTAGCCACTGAAATGGAGGGAGGAGGGTGTTGCACAGCAAAAGTTGTCTGATACAATGAAGTTACTATTAACTTTAATGGAGTTGGTTTTGGTGTTTAATTCTAAAGACGAATATTAGAAACTTATTTTTTGGACATGTTAAATATGTGATGCCTATTAGATATTGAAGTAGGAGAAATGAACAAGAGAATTATAGTACAAAAACCAGGAAGCCTTAAGTACTCCATAGGCTTAGGGACCAGTTAGAGTGTTTGTGTGTTTTTCTCCACAAAAATGATCAAAGAAGAGGAGGAGGCAGAGAGCTGGACTTTCTAGATATCTGTTAGACATTAAGATGGTAAATGTTGACAGGTCAAAGTAAATAAAAATTGGTTAAAGAAAATTTAAAAAATTCAGTCTTTCAATGTATCCTCTATATTCCAAATTTTTTAGTTAAGCACTAAATAGGGTGCACAAATCCATGCTTGGTGCTGTGAGATTTAAAAAATAAAAATAAATATATGATTTCCATATATGGAAAAAAGAAATTAGCATACATGAAACCAAGTGAAATGGATTAAATGAAAATCTGTACTAAACCAACTATAGGGGTAGAAGAAATAATAGAAGATAGCAAAAATCATAAACTAAAGTTTCTGTGGAAAATTTCTAGCAAATGATAAGTAGGATTTTTGTTGGTAGAGCAGGGAGAAGTAGGAAAGAGAATTTACAGAGGCAAAGAAGTCATATGGATAGAATGAAACTACCAGCTGAAGCAGAAGATGGATGATACAATAAAGTTGATTGTTATACAGACTTTGGTAACTTACCAATCACAGACTGTCAAGGGCAGTGGTATCCTGGTAAATAGATAATAACTGGTTTTTCGAAAATTGGGGAGGCTGGTTATTTGTAACGTGTTCTTTTCCATGGTATAAATTCTGCCAACATTGCCAATTCCAAGCTACCAATATGGTTTGACCAACTTGTAAAATTTCTGGGATTAAATAATCATGTCTTATAGGCCAGTATATGTCAGGTCCAACATATCACTGCTAGACATTCTTACAACTAAAACATAAATATCTTTATCACTTGGGAAATACTGCCAATATTGGGATATTAAGCCCTCTGCATCACCTGGAAAATGACTGGTTTTTATTCCACCCAGAAACATTTATAAAAAGCTAAAATGACTTAGGTACTCAATTAAATGTGATTGATGATCTTTTCCTTGTTGTTATGAGGCCGAAATCATAACATTTAGTTCTGTCCTCTGGAATGCAGCAACTCATTGAGCTCTCCTTGTGTATGGGTTATTGATCCATCTCTGGTGAACCGTCTAATATGGACCATGGTTCCATAAAGACAACATTATGTTGATCCCAAGTGTTCCATCCTGAATCTTATGGAATTCAGTGTCCTGGGAGGCAGTTCATACAGAGTGAAAGAAACTTAGGCATTTGCTTATGAGTTCTACAATTTATCATCTCTGTAACCTTATAAAAGCAAATTTACTTCTTCCTCGACTCATAACACTTCTGACATGAGATATATAAATTTTTCCACACTAAGCAATTTTCCAGTTCTTGGCAGACACTGACTGGATGTCTTATAACTTAACTCATTTCTGATACTAACTGCCCAGAGTTAGCACAGACTTCACAGGTTAAGGACTCAGTCCCCTAAGACTGCTTCCCCATCACCCCAGATGCCAATTTCAAGTAGTGAGTCCCAGTTTAGCCACAACTTCTGTCCAAACTAGCTACATATCAGGGGTTGCCATGACTTCCTCATCAGTTTTGATAATTTGCTAAAACATCTTATAGAGCCCAGGGAAATAGTTTATTTACTATTATGGATTTATTAAAAAGGATATTTTAAAGGAAAGAGATAAACTGACAGATGAAGAGATATATAGGTTGAGGTTTGAAGTATTGAAGTTTGAAGTGTATAGTTGAGGTTGAGTATAAGAGTTTCTTAGGTGTTAGTTTGTCAGTCTCCCAGAATACAGATCTGTTCATCATCTCAGAAGCTCTCTGAACCCCTTTAGGTAAGGTTTTTATGGAGGCTTCATTATATGGGCATGGTTGATTAAATCATTGACCATTAGTTATTAACTCAAGCTCTGTCCTTTTTCTCTTTCTGGGAGTCAGGAGGTAGCAAAAGTTCTAACCCTCTAATCACATGGTTGGTTCCCCCAGCAATGAGCCCTTCATCCATCCTTGGAGGCTTTCCAATAATCACCTCATTAACATAAACTCTGATATGGTTGAAATAGCTCCTTATGAATAACAAGATATTCATTTCAACTTTATTTTTCCAGAGCAGTTTCAGGAGCAGTTACAAACACCATATTTAAAAAAAAAAAAAAATGTTTCTATTGCTCTTATCACTTAGGAAATTACAAGGGTTTTTGAAGCTTTGGCCAGGATCTGGGGCTGAAAACCAAAATATTAATTTCTTATTATATCACATACTACACCTGGGAACATTATTTAACCTCTCTGAGTTTTCTGTAAAAGAGGATAATAGTAATGCTTACCTTTAAGATAGCTTATGGTGTCTTATGATTATCAGTATGATTATGGTATCTTGTGATTATGACATTTAGTTGTTCTCATTATTTAAATTTTAATCAAATCAGTGATGTCTCTTTACAATTCTGTTCCTGGGTGACCTCAGATGAGTTAACTAATATCTAAGATTTAATTTGTATTTAAAAATTTAATGAGACATTTGATATAAATGGTTTTTCTAGCCTCTTATATTCTATGATTTTGTGAGACTATAACTCAGATCTCTGGGTCATTTGTTGTTCTATTATATTATTCCCTTTCCCTTACACATTGTCCTATGTATTTCTTCTATCTAGATATTCATCTATATCCTTTATCATATCCTTTAATAAACTGGCAAATGAGTACTTCCCTCGTTCTGTGAACTGCTTTATCAAATTAATTGAATCCAAGGAGACAGTAATGGAATCTCCAGTCTATAGTCAGTCAGAAGCACAGGTTTTGAGACTGGCATTTGAAGTGGCGGGGAAAGGGGACAATCTTATGAGACTGAGCCCTTACCTATGAACCCTGCTGGTGTCACTGAGAATCACTTGTTGATGTGGGCAAAAACCTCCATACGACTGGTGACCAGAAATGTCAGAAGTGTTTTGTGCAAAAGTAATGGAGACACACAGGGAAGAAAGATACAGTAGGAAAGAGCTGGATTTTTTCCTACGCAGGAGGTAGGAAACTGAGTTTTTCATTTACAACTTGTAATAGATCATGAATGTTAATATAATGAATGACTGTTGTTAATGAAATGTAAATACTTTACTTCTTTAATAAAATCAGAGTTTTTTCATTTCTGTTTCCCAATCAAAAATCTAGTATCTAATATATATTTTATAGTAGACTAGATCTTAAAGATGTAGACTTATTCTTACCAAGGAATTTATATTTCTGGTATATGTTCAATTCATTGGTAGTAGAAACCAATAAAAAATTATTGTTCTTGAAAAACCATTCTCTCGAGAATTTCTGCTTGCCAAAGGAATTAAAGTCATTCATTGAAGAAATTACATGAAGACATTCCTTTAATTTCAAACTGTAATATGTACTAGATTCATAGGCAGATCTACAACCTAGTTAGATGTTCTGCAGCAGAACAATGTAGGTAGAGACAAAAAATAAAAAAAATATTTCTGTTGCATAAAGAGTAATGTTAAGTTAAAACAAAAATTGTCTACTTCTTACAAAAGGTTAATAATATTATTTTGTTGTGTTTATATTTGCTTACTTAGAGTACTGTTCTTCAAAACGATAACTGTTTGTATCATGTCCTTCTTACACCCAGACATAGACTACTTTTCATGGTATCCACTTGGATGAGAAGCAAGGGACCATTTAGAGGATCCACTAATAGGAACCAGATTGCCTGGGTTTGGCTACTAATGTCAACAATCTATGTGACCTGGTAAGTAATGCAACCTCTCTGTGCCATCATTTCCTTATTTGTAAGATGGAAGTAATAATAATCCTACCTCAGCAAGTAATTAAATTATAAATTAATTCATAACTAAAGGATTTACAACTGTGCCTGTGTAGTAAGTCTGCCATATTAACAATCATTGAGAGATGCATATTTTTTAAAAAGTATAAAATATTACCATATGAATATATAAGTAATTAACTTTTTGGTAGAGAGCAATAGGGATCATGATTTGTTTTTTAAGAGAGTGAAAACTAAATAATGCCTTCTATTTTTGCTTTCTTTTTACTTATACAGCAAATAGTAAGCTATAAAATTTAAATGTGCTCTAGAGAAATTGTTCATCTTTATAAAGAGAATAAGTTTTGCAGATATGTTCTTATATTTTCTAAGAAATAAGCAAATTATATTTACTTTAGTCAGATAAAAAGATTTTCAAAAATTTATTTTTATGCCTTATTCAAATATCTGGTGAAATTTTAAAGTGAAATGATTGGACTTTTCTAAATTAGGACCTGGTTAGTTATTTAGCAGAAAATCATGATCACATTTGGGGAAAATCTGATATAGTAAACAATCTTAACTAAAAGCTAATTGGTGGGTAACTTTTAAATTCATCTTTTGGTTACAGAATCTTTTAGTATTTCTTATAGGAGTTTTTATTTTAATTTTAAATTACTGCTTGCATCAGTCAGGGTTTGAGCACAGAAATGGAAATTACACTACATATTTAAACATAATTTTGTATAGTGATTTGGTTCTACATTTGGAGGGCTGAAAAGGCAAAAAGGAACACTGAGGAAACATAATGGTAGTTTAACAGCAGGAAACAGCTGCCAGACATAGGAAGCAGGAGTATCAGAATCTGGAAGCTGTGGGGAGGAGCCAGACAATGCTGGCACTCAGACCTCTGAGGAGGAGATGTTGCCTGGCCTGGCCTGGCTAAAAGCTAATTCAAGAGATCAGAAGAGCACTTGGGAATTGGGGCTTAAATTGCTGATGACCTCCCAGCTTCTGTGGAAACCAGGAAAGGCCATGCTGAGGCCTGGGCTAAGAGTAAAAAAATCTATTTGTTGCCCAAGTGAAGTGCCATTGTTTGGACTATGCTGACTGGGACAGCAATAAATAGGAAGGAGAATGTCCCTCTCTCTTCTTCCTGCTTTCAAAGTCTCTCACCCTCCAGGTCCCCCAGTAACAGAGGAAGTTAACTGATAAAGGAGAAAGATGATTTTTCAGAGACCCCACCCTCAGTGTTACAAAACTGAGAAGAAAAGGGTAAACAAAGAGTTCATAACAAAAATATGCTTAAAAATTAGATTATTATAAATGGAAAAGTCCTCAGTGCTAATTGTTCTCATTTATCTCATGGATTGGATCTCCTCTTTCTCTCTGTCTACCCTTAGGATAAGGTGAACAATTCCTCTCTTTCTCCAGAACTTTCCTGGATTTAGCCCTGAAAACCATTCATCTGAAGAAAACATTTGTGTTGGAGGGAACCTAGGATTGTTGGTCACTTTACCCTAGAAACTAATATTTAAGTTTCTATACATAAGGCAAAGAGAAATTGCCAGTATGGAAGGAGGAAAGAAAACATATTTTACTGTAAACAGGTCGTTACATCTATAGATTAGGCATACCACCTGTCCTGCTTGTTATCTTTTAATTTTGATGATTCGTAGAGGGCTGTAAAGAAAATTGATAGTGTAGGAGGAGATGAATTGGAAAAGTTTAGCTCTGATTTCACTTGAGTGCAACTGTGCAAATTGTCACTAACCCGACTGATAGCTGGAACTGATTTATCCACCCACTAAAGACCCACACATTGACAGGTTACTATATGCTAAAATTCAGAGAGCTTTCTGGAACCAAAGACTACAAGTTCTGAATCAGATTAATATTGGCATTATTAGTGCAGGCACAAAATATACTAGCTGCCACATTATCCATGAATGGCTAGTCCCTTTCACAGAACTGAAAGATATTTCATAGGACTCATAGGTTCAGCTAGAGCATGTTGACTTAAAAAAATTAATGTTTCCTGTGGGAATTGATTAGATGGAGTGACCTAGCCTCTTTGGGTCACATTGGGTCATGGTGCTGCCATCCGGTTAAGATTCTGCACAATTACTTGTCCTCCGTAATGGGCATCTTTATTGGATTTTAAGCCAATACAATCAAAAATTAACAACACACTTTTCTTTCATAATCAAATCATTTTTTTCTTTGATCTTATTTCTCCTCAGAATTTTTTTTTTTTTTTTAATGAAACTCAAGGCTCTGAAGGATCTGGTTTCTTACTACCCTCTCAAGCTCAATTCCAATTACTCTGCTTCTCATCTTCTGCTGTCTGATAATGTGAGACCTAGTTTAAATGTTGTATCAATTGTGGTGAAGGGTAGGCTAGGTTAATTAAAGCAAAGAGACCCAAATAAGTGTATTTCTTCTCATGTCACAGTCCAGCAAGCTTAGGCTAGTGAGGCAGCTGTGCTCCATGAAGTCATTCAGGGATTCAGGTTCTCTCCTTCATTAACTGTGTCATTTGTTAGACACCAGACTCTTCTTCGCGGTCCAAGCTGAAATGTAAAGGACCTGATTTCTAGGAAAAAGAAAAAGATGAAATCCAAGGCAGCAGCTTATTTTTGTTCAAGTTTGAAAACTGCACAAGTCACAGTTGTGAACCTGGCCACGCATGGCTACAAGGATGAATGGAACCTATAACAGATTTGGGGGTATGATCAGCCACTCATTTTATGGAAGCTTCAAATTGCCTAAGTAAACAGAATCAATTACTTTATTTTCTATACCTTGAACATATTATTGCACTTATCACATCATATTATATATCTCAATGTCTACTTTTAATAAGAGACTGCAAAATCCTGAGATGGGGGCAGAGGTTTCTTCATTTATATAGTTCCTAAAACTTGCACATGGTAAATAATCACTTTATGTTAGTGAGTTGATCTGAATAGATTGCATTGTTGTGACAGCTAATTAGGTACAGAGATTATAACAACCTCTACATTATCAATAGGGATCTTCAGGCTCTGACAACATCAAATGGTATTCTCAAAATCAAGTTCACAATGAAACTAGGATTAGAGCAAACTTTTCTGGTTCAATTTAATTAAAGTAAGCGAAGCAATGTGTGGGTCTACTCTGGCATGGAAGTCATTAATTTAAAAACTAAACACTAGTCATTTGAATGATACTGTGTTTATTGTATGTGGATTTTTATAATGTCAACATCCAAAGATATCTTTCTGCATCCTTATGTAACTTGACAATATGCATAACATATTGCTTTCCTTAATTTAACATCATTTTACATTGTCCAGCTGGGCTAATTCCAGTGAATACTGCCATTCTCAAACATCACATTGGTTTTTGATAGTCTTAAAGTTGAGATTGTTGCTATATTACAATATGAAATGATCTTCAAAAATAAAGACTAACTGATTTTAGTTAATAAGGTGATTAGAAAAACTTAAATACACATGCTGATGATGGAGGAAAAGGTATGAAGATGATGCTGAAATTTATCAGAAAAAAACATTATCCTGGAAACTCAGTGGTGACTGACTACATTATAAATAGGTCTAGAATCAGATATACTTTGGTGACATCCTGGCTTAACTAATTCATAGCTCCTCAACTTTTAGGAAGTAACTCTTTCTTAGTAAGCCTCAACTGCCACGTTCCTAAAATAAAGGTAATTCCCTAAGACCAGTTTTTGGATAATTCATTTAACACATTTTCTGGAATAGATGAGGCAAATAATAAATGACAGCTTTTATCACTGACTATCTTATAGATCTAAGTGCCCTATGAAATGTGACTGTAACTAAGATATTAAAATAGCTTTGTTTAAATTGGCTATTTTAGGGACGCCTGGGTGGCTCAGTTGGTTAAGCAGCTGCTTTTGGCTCGGGTCATGATCCCAGCATCCTGGGATTGAGTCCCACATCGGGCTCCTTGCTCGGCAGGGAGCTTGCTTCTCCCTCTGCCTCTGCCTGTCATTCTGTCTGCCTGTGCTCACTCTCTCTCCCTCTCGCTCTCTGACAAATAAATAAAATCTTAAAAAAATAAAAATAAAAAAATAAATAAATTGGCTATTTTAAAATGGTCAATAAAAGTAATTGTTTCTCTAAGGTCAGGCATTAGCATTCATATTAAATTTTCTATTTTTGTGAACATATGAAGAAAAATGACATAGTTTTTGAACTAGTCTACATTATTCTTAAGGCAGTAGAGCAAAGCATAAAAATCCAGAACACTCCAATGGGAAAACAAGCAATTGTCAGTGGGGATAACTGCAAAGAAATGCTGACATTGGCAAAGACCTTAGAAGAGCTGGGTAAAGAAATATATAAGAAATGGTTATTTTTAAAAGGGAGAAAGACAAAAACATGTTCACCACCAAAAGTTAGATTATGATAAATTGAAAAGTAGAGAGATAAAAGAGAAAATAGTTTTCACTAGTAGATCTTTGAAAGTAAAGCATTTTTTCATCTACTACTTTCATTACCAGACTAACATCAACCCTTGAGCGCCTCACAAAAATAATGGCTTGGAAGAAAATTTGAATTAGACAGGGGATATTTTCTCTAGTGAGCTTTTAAACTTATTACTGACTGTATTTTTTGATGGGATAATGTTCTTTCTGCAATCAGTTGAACTAAATGAAAAGTATACATCTGTTTGTACCACCACAAAAATTATAGGAATTAACACTGTTTAACCCTGTCATCAATTTGTGGTTGAGGGTTTAAAGGAAGGATTTCCGAAAGGTTGATTGTGAATATCTTATTGAAATATTATAAGAACATGGCCAGTAATTACATATTTAATATGACATTAAGATGGCTAATATGACATTCCAAAGTTTAAGAGCAGTGCAGCAAATATGGAACCCTCATAAATATTGGTCTATATAATTAATTACTTTTTATGCCATACATTTTACATCATTTTGTTCTATTGTTTGAATCTCTCTGTGATTATACTTTTATCTTACATATAAATGGGTGAAGTAAGGTAAATATAATTAATTTTCCTAATAGTTGCACTTGTGATTTTTTAATTTTAGAAGAATATTTATAAAAAATAGACAATAGAACCAAGTTTCTTCTAAGTAAAAGAACTCTTATTAAAACATACTTAAATTGGGGTACCTGGCTGGTTCAGGTCATAGAGCCTGCAACTCTTGATCTCTGGGTTATGACTGCAAGCCCCCACACTGGGCATAGAGCTTATTTATAAACAAAAACAAAAACAGAAAAAAATTTAACCTATTAACATTTTAGTAAAAGTAAGTGTAAATTAAGGATTAATTGTTCTGGGTTTCAGAGACACCTTTTTTTTTTTTCAAACATGAGGAATTATACTCATAAATAATATTTTATAAGTTTTCTATAGATTTTTATTTATTTTTTCTCATATCACTAATTCATTTCACCTTTTTCTAAAGAGTTATTGCTAAATCATTTAAGTGTAAATCTTCAAGATATATTATGAAAATGGAACTAACAAGATTAAGTCCTTAGAATTCAGAATCCAAAATGTCAATCATATGACTACTCTATAATTAATTAATTTATTCACATTTTAACCTTCAAAAAAATGTAAGGTAGATCTTAAAAATATTTTAAATAATTTTTTAATCATTCATCTTAAGCCACAATAATCATGCATAACAAATCATACAAAGCTCCTGTGGAATACTACAATATGTGTATTTTCCACTCATCTGCAGTCATCATCTAGGCAGTGCTGTGGACTTCAGATGGGCCTTTCATGCTTTTGCATGTTATACAGGTGTTGAAATCTGCTGGGATGACTAAGGTGATTAGCTCTGCTCCACATGTTTCTCATCCTGCATCAAGCTAGCCTGGCCATGTTCTTACGGTGGTGATGGTAGAAACACAAACATAGTTAATAAAAACACACACGGTCTTTGAGATATAGAGTGGGAATCCACTCCATAACATCCACATTCATAGCACTCTGTTAATCAAACACATTCCAAGGTCAAGTCAACTTGATAGTGTGAGAAAAGCTCTGCCTATTTTATAAGGACTGCAAACTCACATGACAAATACAAAGAGAGGTAAAGAATTAGGACCATTTTTAGAATCTATTATATACACATACTTTTTTACTTTACAACAAGTTTTTTAATGATTATTAATCAACCAAACATCTATATGCAGGAATTATTCTGTAACAACTAACTGATGTGTTTATCTCTCTGTTCTATATTTCTGAACTATTAGGCAACAATACATGCTGTTCCCCAAATGCAAAAAGAATTCTATTTTGATCACTCTGACCACATCTTATGAGTACCAGGACAATGAGTTGAGCATCAACAAATTAAACCTCAATAACGCAACAAACTAAAATTCAATAGCTCATTGTATCCTGTATAATTTTTATCATTTCAAACAATGTAGAAGTGTTGTCCAGTAACATAGTAAGGATCCTTCTATTTAGACAACTACCATTCCAATGGGAAGTAGAGTCACAGATATAACTGGGTGATAGTATGCATTTGCCTCTATGAGAACTCATAAAAATGATAAGAAGAAGAATATGAAGTAGAAGTAAATATTAAAATCTACTTGTCTTCAATAAATTTCTCAGGACATAATTATACATCTTTTAAAGAAGTGTAGAAAATAAAATTCCCCTTAATTTCAAGTCTAGAAAGAAAAAATTCTACCACATAGATAAGAAAGTAGTTATGATATTAATATTTCAATTGATTAATATTATTTCCTATTCAGGATTTTAAATTAGCTTGATAAAGACTCATGTTTTCATAATGAAGCCTGTATTAATTCACAAGTCTTAAATTGGACAATTTTTTCCCTAAACTTATTTCTTAAATATCTTTAAAACCCTAGCTTCTTCTCAAAGTCATTGCTCAATAAATGACTTAATGATTCCAAGTAATCATTGGCCTTTAATGGAGGTAATTTTAAACTTTGCCTATAAAATGCCAATTATTCAAGTGAAAATTTGAAAGAAAAACCGATATTTTCTATTTGGAATTCACATTTTAATACTGAATTTTTAAAGTAATGGTCAGTTTGATTTATTGATGTCCCATGGGGCACAAAATTTGTCTTGTTCACTGCTAGGTTGCCCGAGCCTGGAATAAACCTGGTACAGGGGCACCTGGGTGGCTCAGTGGGTTCAAGCCTCTGCCTTCGGCTCAGGTCATGATCCCAGGGTCCTGGAATTGAGCCCCGAATCATGCTCTCTGCTCAGCAGGGAGCCGGCTTCCTCCTCTCTCTCTGCCTGCCTCTCTGCCTATTTGTGATCTTTGTCTGTCAAATAAAAAAAAATCTTTAAAACCTGGTACAGAGTATCGACTCAATAAATATTTTTAAATACAATATTTGTAAACTGAATTATGTTATTATGTAATTGAATAATGTTGCCCATTGATTACTTAGGAGTAATCAATAAAGGATTTTTCATAATCCACATGACTAGAAAATAATAAGGACATGCTCTAAGGGCTATCAGATTCTTCACAAATTTCATGAGAGTGACAGAATAATCCTAAAGTAAAAATCAGAGCCAAAAAAACTCCATGTTGTTTTGAAGTTTTATACATTTTGCAGATTTCTTTTTAGATTTATTGCATTTGAACTCTAAACTGTCAAATCGGAATGGTTCCTTTGAGTTGCTTTGGCAGCCAAAAGAGAACATATTGTTGGGTTAAAAATCTAAGACTACATTTAAATTCAATCAGTTTATACATTTAGAAATTTCTAAAATTTGGGGAGAAATGTTATTTGCACTAAACTAGGAACTGGACACCTATTGAACATCTATTGATTTGCCAAAGAACAGCCATATGCACCATAAGGTAGAAAAGTAATAAATATTCCAGTAGTTCAAATTTTGTTATTTATGAGATTTCTCAAATTCAGCAGGAAATCATTGTTTTGGTATTGTACTATTATAAAATCCAGAGTTGAATTCAATACATAGAGAAACATGAACCTGGATTTCCTGTTGTTTAAAAAATGTTGTATGCTGGTAAATAAAAATTATTCTAGGTGTATTTTTACTAAAGATGAATTCACTGCACTCTATTTTTCTCTCCATCATGCAGTAGTTTGTTCTAAGAAACACTATAATAAAAATTATAAATTTCATTGTTGTTTTTTTTTTAAGAAAAATCGATTTGGAAATTCATTGATATTTCTGAGAAAGAGGAAATAGAGGAAAGGATTATGAGAGAGATAGATTAGTAGACTCAAATATTGTAAATTTTCTAGTTCTCAGATTGACTAGGTAGCTTATGAGTAATAGTTACAGTACAATACTTCATAATATTATGCTTATAACTTATATATGCTACATAGCTCTTATGTAAGTAACATTATTAATAAGCAAAATCACTTTCAGAGACAAAATGTAGTCAAAACTACTTATAAATGCTAATTATGTCAAACTATTTCAAATCTAAAAGTATCTTGCTAAGGACACATCACAGGAAACATTTTCAGATTTGTTTCCTGAGGAAAAATAAATCTTAAATTTTATATATGAGATTTTTTCATGTTATCTCATCAAGGTGTGAGTAATATTGCTTCCTGACAACTTGGGAGAGCTCAGCGGAGAATTTTCTACATCTTCATAAACAGAAGATGATAGAAATATACTGCTGTTTATTTTGATCAAAAGAAAATGCCCATTTATAGTGAAATTTACAGGGAACTTAAAATTAAGAATACAGTGATTTAAAAAACAACTTATTATTTATGACAATTCTTATTTCTTAATATGGGGTTAAGATAGTGTATGTATACTGGGGCAAATAATACATTATATGTTAATAAAAATAATTTTAAAAAAAAGTATATGTATACATATTTTTTTAATGGGGAGGCACAACATTATACCAAGAGGGAAACGAAAAGTAATTAGCAGTGTTCAACTGAGGTGATTAAATAAGTTCAACAATTTACATAGGTTACATGCGCACTGTGGAGCATGCTTAAGATTCTCTCACTCCTTCTCCCTCTGCCCCTCCCTGCTTACACCCTCTATCTCTCAAGGAAAGAAAGAAAGAATGAAAGAAAGAAAGAAAGAAAGAAAGAAAGAAAGAAAGAAAGAAAGAAATTACAACCATAAACTACAATATATAATTTAATGCAATTGTTAAGATGTCATAAAGTTACATATAAATAAAATACAGAGTTAATGTTGAGACAAAAATAACATTGAATTGGTAAAAATATAATTGGGTAAATCAATGATAGGAAAGAGCCAGTTTTCAGATGTCTAGGAAATTCAGTTTTCTAGTATGAAAAAAACTGATATCAAATTAACATACAATATATTTTAAAACTCAAAGTAGTTTTGAATTTCATTACATAGTATGTTAAAATTATATTACATTATGTTAAACATAACATTGTAAAATATAAATGATACATGGGTTCTCAAAAATTATTCTTATTGTCATTCATGTTTTTAAATTTTTATTTAATTTTTAAAGATTTTGTTTATTTGTTTGAGAGAGATAGTGAGCAGGAGCCAGGGGAGGGGAGGGGAGAAGCAGACTTCCCGCTGAACAGGGAGGCCTATGCAGGGCTCGATCCCAGGACCCTCAGATTATGACCTAAGCTGAAGGCAAACACTTAAGTGACTGAGCCACCCAGGTGCCAGTTCCTTCTTATTTTAGAGACTAAATTGTTATTTCCCTATTCCTCACCATCTTTAGCTCACCTTAGGCTGATGTTTACTGATTACAGGTGGGAAAAAAAAAACAACTCAAATTGTTTTAAGCAAAGTGAAGAAGATATTTACTCACTCATATAATTCAAAATGGGGCTTTGATTTTGGATATTGCTGGTTTCAGAAATTAGATGATGTCAGATGGGCATCAGGTGCTTCAGTCCCTTGATTCAGCTTTACCCTGTTTGGAGAAGTATCTTTTGGCCATCTCTACCTATAGAGTAAGGATGATGGCTATTAACAGATGGATAGATTCATGTTTACATTCTCTCAGCTTGGTGAATTCTCAATAATCTTTAGTCACGTTTATGTATATCCCTAAAAAGTGGTTGTCAAAAGGAAAATCAAATACAACCACCAAAACAAAGATAAATGGATTTTGGGCACAAAAACAACAAATAAAAATGCGTGATATAGTCCTTAGCACTTACTGCTCAAACACACACTTTTTTCCCCATGTATAATTTCTTAAATGGCTCTCCTCTAATATAGTACACTCACCTCTATTTTGAATTTTGTTAACTCAAGTTCTTTCTTTCTTTACACCAAGAAAGGTATCCATCCATAATACAGGTCTGTGCCTATTACTATCTCAAGAACTATTTTAATTATTACATATTACAAATTGTCATACAAAAAGCAAAAGGCCTTTATTAAAAAAAAAATCATTAAAAAATTTACTCATATATAAGTGTATTTACACAAGGGGCTACCATAATGGATAATTTGGACCAGGTCTTTGTCTTCAGGGATTTTTAAGTTCAGGGAAGAAATTATTTACCATGTATTATAGCAAAAATGCAGTAGTTTCCATGGAAGGAGATTGGAGAATACTAGGCTAGCTCAGGGCCAAGCTGTATTTTATAGGTCAGAGAGTGAGAGGGAATACTGAGAATAGCTTCCCAGAGTAGGTGATATCTAAATTGAGGCTAGATTAATGACGAAGAAATATGGAGGTGTCCATGGGAAGAACGTATTCCAGGTAAAGAAAACAACAGTTCAAAACATCCAGAACTAAGAGTAAAAAAGGTCAGTTGAGGAACTGGAAGATATAACAGAATCAATATAAAAGAATCATGGAGTAAAATCTAAGCTGGTGCAAAGGAGATAATGCTAGAGAATTAAAGAGAATGCATTATGAAAACGGCCTATAATATTTAAATGGCCTATAATATGCCTTTTTGTGTATGCCTTTTCAAAACATACATATAAACATTATACCTCATAGAGTTCTCTCTTCCTTCCAGCATCAACATGAGAAAATCTGATATACTGGAAATAATTCTGAATAGCTCAGTTTTTTTCCATATCAAACTGAGATGATGAGGGTCTACAGAGTTGATGTGAATTAACTGTGTTAGCACAGTTAGAATCTGCTTAGGGAAGTGCCCGATTTATATTTGATTAGTTATTACTGGTCTTACATACCAGGAGTCTGTCATACATTTCTCCATTTCTTTAACCTTTGACCAAGTTGGTTCATTTGGCAGAAATTATTTTCTTCTCTGTTTCTAAAACCCATTTCAATAATTAAATATTATCTGTAAGAATAATTCTCATACTTTGAAATCTCCATAGCTCATTTTTGGTCTATTAGATCTAATAACGCATACTGTCCTGACTTAAAATTATGTTCTATATGTCTTTCTGCCTGTGTATCATATGGCCTGCAGGTCAATTTCATCTAGCATCTAGCATAGGGCTGTGTTAAATTAAATGCCACAGTTTTGTTTTTTAATTTGAACTGATTCCAGACAGCAGAGGTAAAATAAATAAGAAATTCAAAACCATTGCACATGTAAAGACACACACACACACACACACGTGACCGAAAATCAATATTAAAAAAAAAAATCTCTCATTCATTTCAATCTTTGGTTATAAGTGTCTGGAGTTCATAGAAAACATAGAAATGCACACACACGCACATAATTTTAACTGAAGGACTAAAGGCAACCTGTGTTAGGTGCTACACAAAATAGACACCAATGATGAGAATTGGAAGATTTGAGGTTTACTTTTATTCTGATATATTGGGTTGAATATATATTTGTATGGTGCATAACCAAATGATTAACTGTTGAAACCCATAGTGTAAAGTAGATGGGAAAAAGGTAACAATAAGAATGACTGAAGAATCTAGTGCTTTTAAGGAATTCTGGGAATGTGTTTACAATCAAATAAAAAAGCAGAGTCAAGTGGTGCTTAAGGTCTGACTTTGCTATGCTTATTTCAATAAGCTGCTATCTAGTCATGAAAACAGGATTTTCGTGCAAGGAGGTATATAAATTGAAAAAATTGAAAAATATCAAGTGCCATTTCTCTAAATATCATAAATAACTCAACATGTCATTACTTCAGTTGTCTTACTCCTTAAATATTTAATAAACACTTGTATATGGTCATTCAAGTACAGGTCTAAACTTCTTAGATGAATAATTTCATTTCATTCATGAAACACCACTTCCGCTATTATTACCATTTTACAGGTGAGGAAATTGGGCCATTGGGAAGTTAAGCAACTCACTGAAACTCACCCCACCAGTAAAAGGTGGCTCCAAGATTCTACCCAGACAGCTTGGCTCCAGGGTACAAACTGAAACACCATAGTGTGTTGCCTCTGATGTCTAAGAATAAACCTAACACAGAAAGTTGGGGGGAGGGGGCAGAGAACTAAGGAAAAGAAAGTTAAACACTCAAATTAAAAAATATAATGCATCCAGGATCTGCCATTACTATGTAACATTTACATTTAAGGTTAGAACTGCAATCCCTCTGTATGTCAGATCTGTCATTTGATTTGATCTGACAAATTGAGTATTGCTTTGACATCCACTTTTCAGGTTATAAACTATTTCATCCTATCTTTATAAATACTATTTTAAAAATGTTACCTCTTACTGTAGACTGTTAGAATTTTTAGTACTAAACATTATCCTTGTGTGTGATGGTGATGGTCACTATTATGTGTTGAATGTATTAAAGACAGTGCATAGAAAAAGCTTTTCTAATGGGCACAGACATTTATATCAATTGGTATATTAATGGATTTATTTCTGTGACACTGAAAACAATGGATATATTTAGATGTGCTTACTTTTTGTATGTTTCAAACCAAATTACCTGAACACTTATCATCCAGATAAGACAAATAACTCTGACTCGCAACTTCTCTAACCAAACACTTCTACATTTTCTTCAAAATGATAAATTACAGCATCAATACTTTTGTCTCTTTGTTTTGTTATCACCCTTTTCAGTTGTCTTTCAATGGCTTGTTTTAAATCTACATTTTATGTTCTGCTCCCATTACACTTCCAAAGACATATTTCCAAGATAGACATTGAAAACAGCTCCTAAATCGAAAAGAGTTGTGAGTGGTTTGCAATCTGTCATACCCAAAGTTCCTGTTACATTTTCTTATTGGTTGACACCCATGACTGGAAGGGAAAGGAAAAAAAGTGTGTGCGTGTGTGTGTGTGTGTGTGTGTGTGTGTAACTCATGTTTAAAAGATAAACTGAGGCATGTTACAAATTTTTAAGAGTTTGAGCAAAATTCAAATCTTGCAGCATCCAATATAGCAGGTAGGAAGGAACTCCAAGTAGCTACACAAAATGAAAGACTTTTATAGACAGAAGGGAAATGGAACAAGGAGGTTATACTAGGCAAAAAAAGTGGGTTGATTGCAAAGTTACTTTCCATTAGGGGATGGAAGGGGCCTCTCAGGCAGATTACCTAAAGAGGGGGTGATAGGTGATTCCTGATGAACTGATTTAAAATTCCATTTCTGGGAGAACCAAAACTATAAGCCTTGGTTTGTTGGCATGGGCTTATAATATGATCTTCATTTTGAGTCTGTTGTCTTATTTTAAACATTCATAAGAAGCTATTTAAGAGTGAATATCAAAGTGTGAAGAGGAAAAAGCACATGGATAAGAAGAGAAGGGCCACAGAAAGAAAGAAATAAAGGAAGAAATCTCTTTCTTAAAAACATGTTATTGGCTCTTTGAAAAATGCTCCCAAAACTATAAAATAAAAACATGTATCTGCTGGCTTGGAACATTAGCCATCCAGCCAATAAATGGCCAGTGTTTCTCAGCCCTAAAAGTCGTAGATTGTTGAACATTCAATAGCATTATTGGCACAATTATACTAAGATGATGAGAAAAGTTACTGTTATATGATGAAGTTCTAGAACATAAGTGAGGTTTGGTGAGGTGAGGTCCGGAGCCAATGACCATGAAACAATTCTTGAGACATCTTTGGTGCAAAATGGTGGTTAATTAAAGCACGGGGACAGGACCTGTGGGCAGAAAGAGCTGCTCCAGGCACCCCAGGTTGTGAGGGATGGCAGGTTATATACTCTGCAGTTGGGGGAAGGTGAGGGAAAGTGAAGTTTCAATGGAGCTTTCATATGCTAAAGAGGGCCTACAAGGTGCCAGGATACCAGAGGTCTTGAAGCTAGATCAATGTTGTCTTTTCCCTTTTGGCAAGCCATTAACATCAAGATAGTTGGGACATTCCTGGTGAGATGTCACAATCCTGCTATCAAGCGTCTTTGTTAGTGAGATTTAGGTTCAGAAGAGATTTAACTTTATTTACATTTCCTTCTACCTCAACCTCCTTCAGTTTTGTTTATGGAGGGGAGGGTGACATTAGGGCTTGAGGAACTGAGTTATTTGCCTCTGGAAATTGTGCTATTGATAAGGTAACTTCTTTGTTTGTAGATCTCTAGGACATTTGTAAACCAAGGGAGACTCCTGCCTTGCAGGATTGTGATCTCTGCAAGTTAACTATTTGCTTTTCTCTTAGGGCAGTCAGGGGTGCCTGAGGAATGTCACACATGCTACCAAGGCAGCGAGTGGAGAGGGGGTGCAAGGTGCCAGCTTTTACTTTGTCCTCAGACAACTTCTTGCTCCCTCATCATTATGGATCAGTGGAGAATCTATTAAAAATTTGTTTGATGGGGCACTGGGGTGGCTCAGTCGGCTAAGTGTTCCATTATTGATTTTGACTCAGGTCCATGACCTCAGGGTCTTAAGATCCAGCCACATATCAGGATTCCTGTTTAGCACAAAGTCTGCTTGAGATTCTCTCCCTTTCCCCTCCCTCCCAGTTTGCACCTCTCTCTGCTTGCATGCTCTCTCTCTCATATAAAAAAATGAAATCTTTTTAAAAATATGTTTGGCAAGATGTGGTATATATCTACAATGGAATACTATGCAGCCATCAAAAGAAATGAAATCTTACCATTTGCAACAACGTGGATGGAACTAGAGGGTATTATGCTTAGCGAATAAGTCAATTGGAGAAAGACAACTATCATATGATCTCCCTGATATGAGGAATTGGAGATGGAACATGGGGGGTTTCTGGGGTAGGAAAAGAATAAATGAAACAAGATGGGATCGGGAAGGAAACAAACCATAAGTGACTCTTAATCTCACAAAACAAACTGAGGGGTGCTGGAGAGGGGTCAGGAGAAGGGGGTGAGGTTATAGACATTGGGGAGGGTATGTGCTATGCTATGGTGTGAAGTAAGTGAGTGCTGTGAAGTAAACCTGGTGATTCACAGACCTGTACCCCTGGGGATAAAAATACATTATATGTTTATAAAAAATTTTTAAAAATTAATAAACAAATGTGTTTGGCAATTACTGTTTCAGAAAAGAAAAGATCCGTTATAGGAAGGGGTTTGAGAAGTTCATACCAAATACCCTGAGACTCAGCATTCCAGTAGGAAAACCTGAAGCCATTGTCACTTTAAAAAATAATATTGTGATCTTATTTTTTCAAAACCAATATTTACAATGTTGTGCTAATTCTATTATAGTCCCTGTGCTTCTTTTAAAGGATTTTAAAATTATGATAACTGTTCCTTCAAAAGTCGGCGAAGGTAAAACTTCAAGTAATTTTGTCTTCAGATATTTTAGTGCCCTCTAGTGTGCAGAAATCCACAGTAGCATCTTGTCTTCTAAATTATATAACTGTTTTAAAAATGCAAAATTTAAAAAATAAAAAAATGGAGTGGTAAAAAAAAAAAAAAAACATTGGAAAGCAAATTACAACCAGATGTCAGTTCAAACTAAATATAATACCCAACAAAATGCAACATTTTTCCTACTTTTATTCAAATCATATTAAACAGTCCTCGTTCCCCTTCTCCCCTTCTCTCTCTCTCTCTCTCTTTTTTTTTTTTTTCTTTTTTTTGGCTAAACAGGACTCTCATTTTCATAAATCCATCTCCAGATTTCAGACGTTCAGGTGAACTAGACTGTTGACTTCCCCTTCTAATACTGTGAATTTCACGTTTTCTCCTTGGTGCGTATGCAGAACAGTGTATGCATGTGGCTAAAAGGGGTGTCTTTTCTCCATCTACTAGCCTCTGACATACTGAATCATTTGATTTATGACTAGGGCAGTTGGTTATTGCCAAGTAAAAGGAGTCTAATAATACAAAGCCTGCCATTCCTATAAACGGATTTTTTTTTTTTTTTTGAACAAAGATGGGATACTAAGGAGATGCACCCTTTCAAAAAAAAAAAAAAAATTCAGGGTCTCTAAAGCAACAACAGAAGGGATATGAGCCAAAAGAAAGTTTAATTTAAGTTTGGAAAATCATTTTGTGGGAGGCTTTTTGAAATTTAACTTTAAATCCAGTAGTGGATTCATCAGTGGTATTGAATGCCAAAGGCCAATATCAACCCACAGACCTTCTGCATTAAAAAGATATCTCCCAGCATTTGTAAAAATTTCTATGGTGAACTCATGACTTCTAAATTAAAATGCATTCATATAGAGATCATAGCCCAGTTCATACTATTAGAAAATCTGTAAATGCCTCTCAGAACTTACTTGCATCACCTTCTTTATCATGCTTTTACTGAAAAGTGAACAGCAAAATTGAGTGATTACAAATTGCTTTGTAGTTTTTAATATCAGAAAAGAGAAAGAAAAGATCAAGAACCATTGCTGAATATTTAGAGGACATCCAAAATGCCAGATAATGATATTTTATTTGGCAGTGCTATATTTCTAATGTGATCCAAATTGTATGAAAAATCATTTCCATAAAAAGCAGAGAATTATTTTGTCTGTGTTTTGGCAAGTCTCATACATGTTCCTTATGTGTAGGTTGGGATGAAATCATAAAATTTAGGGAATTATAGCATCAGAGGAAAACTAAACATTTCCATACATTTAAAACTTAAATGAAATTTGGGTTGTTATTTTTAATATCTTAAGATAAAATATTAATAAGCATGCTATTCTGTCAACTTTCTAACTATCCTCAATCAACATAACACTCTACACATTGCTATACATTTTATAAGAAATTGGCCAGATAGACTGAATTTCCCTAATTTGAACAAAAATTCACACAAATAATTGCAGGATTACCGAGTGACTTAAATATCCTAGTTCTTTTACTCAACAGCTTGGCTAAATATGGAATTAAAACTATGCCAACTATTATAATTAATAGCAGCAAAGGTGACATCAGTATTCCCTTCCATGTATTTCCTGGGATAAGTTTCATTTTCTTGTATATTTATTTACATATACCATTTCCCCTACTCTCAAATAATTAGGCATATGAGAAATATGAGGAGACTTGAATGCAACCATCTTTTTTTATACCCTGAGCATAAGAGGGGGAAATTTAGGTTAGTTGAGTGTCTACCACACACAAGATACCCTTCATGTGATTTTATGGTCTTAGCCTCTTTTATCCCTCATAATAGTTATTTGATATGGACAACATTACCACTTTTTAAAAATAAAAATAACAAAGGTTCAGGGCACCTGGCTGGCTTAGTTGGTAGAGCATGTGACTCTTGATCTTGGGATTGTGAACTTGAGCCCCATGTTGGATACACAAATTACTTTAAAAATCTAAAAAAGATAACAAACGTCCAGAGGAAAAAAAAAAATAATAATTTCTATCATGTATTGAGGTCCTTCTAGTTGCCAGATACTTTTATAAAATCTTTCCAGAAGAAATTATTTTCAAGTCCTGATGGCAACACACAAAATAGAGGTTTTATGTCTTCAATGTTACAGATGAAACAACTAAACCTTAAGGACCTTAGTAACTTGACCATGTTTACATAGCTTTCCAGTAGTAAAACTGAGACTTTATCCCAGATTAGTCTGATTCTAAACTTTGTTCTCCTACTAGTGTTAACAGGGTGAATTAGTAAGAATACCCGGAGTGTGTCAGCTTCTCTGGCCCATCTCATCCCCAGGAAAATGACAGCATTTCTTTTCTTTGTGTACTTAAAGGCAGACTGGGACTAGATACCAAACTGACAGCCCACGATTTCTTTGTATTGTACTGAACACTAGAACTTGGGCTTCCAAGACTTGGCAAAGACTCATGTGCCCAAATTTGGCATGAAATTATGATATAACCCAATTTAAAAGGAACTACAGAATAATGAGGAAATGCTAGTGAACATCTTAAAAAAGAGCCAGACCAGTATAAACAGAAGACTACATATGAACAGTGAAAAGAAGAGGGCAAGCGGCAAAAATCTTACTTCTTAGAGAAAGGATCAGACTTTATCACTTGCCGTCCAACCCACTTCCAAACTCCAATTCTACTCTCCATTCATGTTTGGTTACTTTTACTTCCTGGAAAGAGCAATGTCCTCTTTTGCCTCAGACCCTTTAGTTATGAAGCAACTTCATATGGAATCCATTTCCTACAACGTTTCCCCCACTTTGCCTTGCCAATTACTAATCATTTTTCAGGTTTTAATTTATGATCATTTCTCCTAGGAAGCCTTTTCTTACCCTAAGTCCACATTAGGTCTTCTTAAACTTCCTAAAATACCTGAACTTCCCCTCTCATGACTCTAATTGCCTAATTGTTAGGTACTTGACCACACTAGAAGCTCCATGAAAACAGATTTTAGATGTCTGGTATACCAGCATTTCACTTCATTTAGCATGCTGTTGAAGATATGAATGAATGCTAATCTGCAACTTTCACATACACGGAGGATCATAATTATAATTTCAATATGAGAAGGAGTTCTCATGAATTTATGAGCTTCTCATGAGGATACAGAGAAAGATGAGCTAGAGGGCCTTTTTCTTTAAACGTTCTGAGTATAGTTATAGGAAGAAAGTAAATAACTATAAAATATTATGGAATGAAAACAAATATACAGTTTTGTCCAGGCTATATGTAGAGGGCTGGATTGCTCATAGGTCACTTAAAACCAACCAACAAACAAAAATCTCAACAGAAAAGAGGTCTAATATGTCCATTAATATTTTATGAATAAAAATCAATTATTCTTACCATTTATGTTCTCCTAGTAGTGAAAAATATATTGTAGTCCTTACTTATTCAATCATATTCAAATACACTCAATTCAAATACACATTCAAATACATCAACATCCACATGCAAAGCATTTAGAACACACTAAAAGGTTGACATTGAGCATATTCAGGGTGCATACTTATTAAATCTTTTGTGCTGGACTAATTAATCAATAAAATTTGCATCTGCTTTTCAAAGATGCTTTAAGTTCTACATAATAAGAATAACTCAGATTCTTAAAAAATACACTTTCCATAATGAGTGAGTAAACTACAATTGAAAACATATTAGAAAAGTTTAAGTAGATTTGTAGAAACTACATTTTCAAAAACTTAAGAAAAAAAAATAGTTCAAAGGATATATTTTCTTAACTTTGGAGCTCTCAAAATTCTTTAGCATTTATGATTGTCAAAAACAAAAATAATCCATGCCTGTATTAGTCTGATATGGAGAAGTAATCTGACCTAATTTATTCTCCATGAGAGCAATTTTGCTAAATTTATTCACTATCTATTTATATTTATAAATCATCAGCCATAAAATGGAATGAAATTGATTGTATTATTCTACATTTTAAACTTGTTGTCTATATTTTGCTCTTCCTTAATATCCAAGTCATTCAAGTAAATTCAATCAGGCTTTCCTTCATCATCTTATGGATGCAAATAATATTTTTAAGACTCCAAGCCAAAATAAATCCTCACTTTAACTGACAGTGAATGATATAAGTATCAGATTTAATAATAAGAAGCACTGATATTCAGTAGACTGACTAGATGGATAGAGGCATCAAGAGATAAAAAAAAAAAAAAAAAAAAAAAAAAGATAGATAGGAGTTTATTTTTCCCTGAGACAAGAACTCCACATGTAAGCAGTCCAGTGATTATACAGCTGTTCAAGAATGTCAAGAAGGACCTGTGTTCCTTCTGTCTTTTTGCTACATGATGTTTATTGTCTGACTTTCGTCCTCCAGGTTGCAATATGGCTGCATATAGAGGCGTTATTCTCTATTCTTCACAAAGAAGAAATACCAGTGTACAGAAGTGAAAGACTGTCCCAGTTTGGCTTTTCCTTTTCATTTGGAAGGGTTGTCCTCCCATTAACTTTCACTTATGGATCATTATTTTTTATGTATGTTACACCCCACCACTAGGTGCAAGAAAAGCTCAACTCAAGGTATTTTGTTTTGTTTTTAAGATATGCAGCCTTGCAGACTCTATGGCAGAATTAGGCAATGGAGAAGGGAATTGAACAAGTTTATCCACTCTCTGTTCTCTCTCTCTCTCTCTCTATATATATATATATATATATATATATATATAAGAATACATATATGTGGGACGCCTGGGTGGCTCAGTTGGTTGGGCAGCTGCCTTCCTCTCAGGTCATGATCCCACCGTCCTGGGATCGAGTCCCACATTGGGCTCCTTGCTTGGCAGGGAGCCTGCTTCTCCCTCTGCTTCTGCCTGCCATTCTGTCTGCCTGTGCTCTCTTTCTCCTTCTCTCTCTCTGATAAATAAATAAAATCTTTAAAAAAAAAAAAAAAAAGAATACATATATGTATATGAGGTGCTGAGGAATGAGTTAACCATTATCCTCAAATTCTCTGACATTCCAGGGATGCCTGGGTGGCTCAGTCAGTTAAGCATCTGCCTTCAGCTGAGGTCATGATCTCAGGGTCTTGGGATCCAGTCCTGCATCACGCTCTCTGCTCAGCAGGGAGTCTGCTTCTCCTTCCACCTGCTGCTTCCCTTGCTTTGTGCTCTTGCAGTCTTTCTCTCTGACAAATGAATAAATAAAATCTTAAAAAAAAAAAAAAAAGTTCTACAACATTCCTCTTTTATCCTTCCTATATATCCTATTATCTGTTACTTTACAACCATACTCCTATCCTCCCATAGGCACATTTAGCTTATTTAATACATGTGACTTTCTGCTTATATCTGTTCCTATAAAATGCCTATTTCTGGTTTTATAGGTAAAAATAATTAATGGACATGATATTGTGCTGCATTTTTCATTCCTCATCTTCCTCTTACATGAAGTACATTTTAGGTGAACGTTGTACTAAATAAAAATTTTAATGTAAATGTAGAATTCTTAATGACTATTTGAGGATATGAAACATTAAAATTCATCTATTTATTCAGTATGTATTTATTGAATGTCCGCTGCATGTCAGGAACTATTTCTAGGTACTATAACACAACAATGAATAAGAGATATTTTTCATGAAATGTGTTTTGGAGCTTACATTCTAGTGAAGATGGAAGGAAAAAGTAAATTATTAAATTACACAGTATGCTAGATAGTAATAAGCACTAAGGAAAACAAAGTCAAAATTAGGGATAAGAAGGGCTGCAGGCAGGGCTCAAATAAGGGGTAGAACATCAAGATGTGATTTTAGACTAGAGGGAAGGCAGCCAGAGAAGATGGCCCTGAGTAGACACCATGTGAGTAAAGACCTCAAACGTGAACACAGTTGTGTTGATATCTGGGGTAGAGGATCCCAGAAAGACAACGAAGTATACAGGCATTCAGGAAAGAGAACAACCAGTTTATTCAAAGAACTACAAGGAAACAGTATTGCTGTAGCAAATGGAGGGAAGAGGAGAATCGACGGATATGTGAGAGAATATAAGGAAATAAGTTATGTGAGGCTGGTATGTCATCATGAGCACGTAGGCTTTCACTCTGAGTCAGCAAGCTCTTGGAGAGTTTGAACTGAGGAATAAAAATGGGCATGCTAATATTTTACGGGATAATTTGCTGCCAGATTTAGAAAAGACCAAAGGAAAACAGCACCAGAATCAAGGAGGATACACTGAGAAACTATTAAAATAAGGTTGATGAAGCATAGTAGCTACTTGAGAAAAGTTGGTAGCAGAAAAGTGATGAAAAATTACTAAATTCTAGATAATTTTGAAGGATAGAGATAGGCAGAATCTGTTAGTGAATTATGTATCGAATGAGGAATGTAAGAATATATGAGAATAAAGAGGTGTCAAAAATGATTCTTGGTTTTTTGGACATGTCGAATGAACAGGCATGTAAAAAGTCAGGTGACTCTTAACCTCGTAATATGTGACTAGGCTCTGGATCCCTGACTACAAAAGTGTCTTTTTATCAATGACTGCTCAGTAAGTCCCAACATGGGCACGTCAAGGCAGTGGACTGGAGCAAATGTTTTGCCATAAATCTCTCATGGAGATGTCACAAGATCATGATTAATGCATACAGTGTATTATTGTTACAGTGAGGATGGATTAGGTATGGCTCATCTCCAAGGCAGACTGCAGAGCTGAAGAATCAAACTACATGATGCAGAGTGACTTTAACTTGCCGCACAGTGTAGCAAAGCTTAAAGATAAGCCAGGCAGCACCAAAGATCAAGAGTTTCTTGTAACATTGTGTGAGTGGAACCTATATACCATTCCTGCTTCCTAGGTCAGGGTGACTTCTTGTCCACTTGCCCTAGATAATTCTTTCTTCATCTGGAAAAATAATCACAGACTTGATAACCTGTCACTAGAAAAGTATGACTTGGACCTTTCTCTCTCAATATGCAATTTCTATGTTACATAAAAGAGCAGACTCAACAGCAGGGTATGCTCATAGTCTTTATATCTTGCTGCTAAGTAAGTTGGGATCTTTCTATCAAAAATGCAGTGCCAAAATAGAAATGGTATTTCTATAAAGAAAGAATGCGATGTAGGCATTGCTTAGGACTGGGGATGCAAAGTAGCACAAGATAAAGCCCCAACTGGACTGTTGTTGAGAATGTAAATTGGTGCAGCCACTGTGGAAAACAGTGTCAAAGTTTCTCAAAAAATTAAAAACAGAAATACCATATAATTCAATAATTCCATTATGGAGTATTTATCCAGAGAAAATGAAAAGACTAACACAAAAAGATACATATATCTCTATGTTTATCACAGTATTATTTGCAATAGCTAGGACATGAAAGCAATCTAAGTCTCCATCAATAGAAAAATGGATAGGGAAATATGTGTGTACACACACACACACAGAGAGAGAGAGAGAGAGAGAGAGAGAGGAATATTACATAGCTATCAAAAAGGATGAGATCATGCCATTTGAGACAACATGGGTGGACCTAGAGGGTATTATGCTAAATGAAATAACTCAGACTGAAAAAGGCAAATACCATATGATTTCACTCGTAAATGGAATCTAAAATAAATGAATAGACAAACAAAAAGCAATCAGAACTATATATACAGAGAATAAACTGATGGTTACCAGAGGGAGAGGTGAGTGGGGTTTGGAGCAAAATGGTTGAAAGAGAGAGGGAGATACAGACCTCCAGTTATGGCATGAGTAAGTCAGGGGAATAAAAAGTAGAACATAAGGAATACAGTCAGTGATATTGTAATGGCAATATAATGGCTGAACATAGCATAATGTAATAAACTGGTCAAATCACTAAGTTGTACACCTGAAACAAATGTAACATTGTGTGTCAACTATACTCAGTTAACAACAACAACAAAATGTTAAAACTCCAGCTATAGGTCAAACATTTATAAAATCTCAAATGAAATCTAGTGATACTGTTTTTAAAATGCTATCTACATCAAAAATTGGGATAAAGATTTTAACTTTCTTTTAGGGCACTCCTGATCTTTTAATATGTGGGCCAAAGAAGCCTATTTCCTGTCATCCTTTTCCTTCTCATTCACTGTCCACTATCTGCCCTATGTAGCCCATGACTCCCTAAACTAACATTCACATTGCAGCTCTTATCCGGAAACATCCTTTCTTCTCTTATCTGAAAATAACCTACTTAGATTTTTGAGTCTCTGTCAAATGTTTCATACTTTGGGGGAAAAGCTGATTTTTTCCAATAAAAAATGTAAAGGTCTTTTTAAGGTACCCATATAAAACTCTGACAATATTCATTATATTGTACATTGTATTATAAAATGTTTTTAGTGGTCTGTCTTTTCCAGTGCAGTTTGAGAGGCTCATTAACAGAGATATGTCTTTAATTTTTGTACACACCATGTCTGCTCAAAGGGTTATCTATTTGAATCAATCAATCAATCAAGAGTGTCTGCTATATCACTACAGTGAACTATACCTGTGATTTGCATGAGGGCACTGACCCTATGTCTTTTCTTCATCACTGTTTAATGCCCCCCACCCCAGAGAGCACTTATTCTGTGATATAACATTGATATTTTTATGCATAAACCAATTACTTATAATCCTTTTGTTTTGTCCTTGGATGATGTTTTAGACTTTGCCTCAGTTATAATACAGGTTTTGTTTTTCTAATTTCAAAGGTATACATGAGTATATAATACCTTTAGTTTTTTTTTTTTAATTTAAATCTTTGCATTTTTTTCTCTTTTATTTTATTTATTTATTTTTTTAATTTTTTATTTTTTATAAACATATATTTTTATCCCCAGGGGTACAGGTCTGTGAATCACCAGGTTTACACACTTCACAGCACTCACCAAAGCACATACCCTCCCCAATGTCCATAATCCCACCCCCCTCTCCCAAACCCCCTCCCCCCAGCAATCCTCAGTTTGTTTTGTGAGATTAAGAGTCACTTTTGGTTTGTCTCCCTCCCAATCCCATCTTGTTTCATTGATTCTTCTCCTACCCACTTAAGCCCCCATGTTGCATCACCACTTCCTCATATCAGGGAGATCATATGATAGTTGTCTTTCTCTGCTTGACTTATTTCGCTAAGCATGATACGCTCTAGTTCCATCCATGTTGTCGCAAATGGCAAGATTTCATTTCTTTTGATGGCTGCATAGTATTCCATTGTGTATATATACCACATCTTCTTGATCCATTCATCTGTTGACGGACATCTAGGTTCTTTCCATAGTTTGGCTATTGCAGACATTGCTGCTATAAACATTCGGGTGCATGTGCCCCTTTGGATCACTACGTTTGTATCTTTAGGGTAAATACCCAATAGTGCAATTGCTGGGTCATAGGGCAGTTCTATTTTCAACATTTTGAGGAACCTCCATGCTGTTTTCCAGAGTGGCTGCACCAGCTTGCATTCCCACCAACAGTGTAGGAGGGTTCCCCTTTCTCCGCATCCTCGCCAGCATCTGTCATTTCCTGACTTGTTGATTTTAGCCATTCTGACTGGTGTGAGGTGATATCTCATTGTGGTTTTGATTTGTATTTCCCTGATGCCGAGTGATATGGAGCACTTTTTCATGTATCTGTTGGCCATCTGGATGTCTTCTTTGCAGAAATGTCTGTTCATGTCCTCTGCCCATTTCTTGATTGGATTATTTGTTCTTTGGGTGTTGAGTTTGCTAAGATTCTGGACACTAGTCCTTTATCTGATATGTCGTTTGCAAATATCTTCTCCCATTCTGTCAGTTGTCTTTTGATTTTGTTAACTGTTTCCTTTGCTGTGCAAAAGCTTTTGATCTTGATGAAATCCCAATAGTTCATTAATTTAGTTTTTATAATGTATAGCTATATATTATGTTTGCCTCGGAAATGCCTTATAAAAACTCTAGCACATTTTACTGGTCTATACATCCAGAATAGTCCTAATACAAGTTTATAGAATGAGAGATAGAAATAATCTACAAGCAATGTAAAATAAATAAAATAAATGTTAGTTATGGTGAGTGCTGTGAAATACGTAAGCCTGATGATTAACAGACCTGTACTCCTGGGGCAAACAATACAGTATATGTTAATAAAAAAAAATACAAAATACAAAAATAATAATAAAATAAAGAAGTGTTAGAGATCAGTTCTCTACTTTGAGCAGTGTATCATTTTTACATCACTTAACAAAGGAATCTATTTCCTAAAAGCTATGAATGAATGCAAAATATAATTCCTAAAAGTAAGAATCCTAATTGAATGAATAACTGACATTGGGTCCTTGCTTAAAATTTCTTGCTTGGGGGAGACTCTAGCTAGATTTTGTACCAAGCAAAACAGAAGTTATTTCTAAAATTCTATAACTAGGGGCACCTGGATGGCTCAGTGGGTTAAACCTCTGCCTTCGGCTCAGGTCATGATCTCAGGGTCCTGGGAGCCCCGCATGGGGCTCTCTGCTCAGTGGGGAGCCTGCTTCCTCCTCCTCTCTCTCTCTCTGCCTGCCTCTCCACCTACTTGAGATTGAAATAAATAATATCTTAAAAAAAAAAAAAAGTAAAATTCTATAACTAAAAATAATAAAGAAATAACCATGAGGGCTACGAACAGGTTCTGTTCACCCTTTGACATCAAGATCATTTAAAAAAAAAAAAAAAAAAGAGTTTTCTTCAAATATCTGATGCTACTTCCTTCAGTGGCATTATTGGCAAAAATGTTTTCATTTAGTTTTACAATTTGCAAAAATGCTTTCCTAATAAGAAAACTACTTTCATTTCTCAGACCTTGTGACCACAAGAAAATAGATTGCTGTAACAAAATGTGCTGCAATGTTATGTTAAACTTCCCTTTCATGTCAGAACATGCTAAACTTGAAGTTATTATCAAACACAATGAGAGAAACAAAAATCGCAAAAGCACAGGTAATTCAGTGCATCAACATTGTGTTTGGATAATGTGCTTTTATAACAGCCAAACAAAATTCTAATATTTCTGATAATGGCTCTGGAAATTGGGACCTATATATAAATGTCCCTTTCTTCTAGAATTTTGCTTTCATTCACCAGAATTATAAATTGTGGGCATTCTGGTTACTTTTATTTTTGTGTGCTGGGGAAAGGGGCTGATGCCTCAAACTCATCTGTGAGATCAAACTAATACAGTGAAACTCTGGCACCTTAAGTGATGTAGAGAGGGTCTGCTATTTTGTTTGCTGAAGGCATCCAAAGCTTCTGGAAATGCAGTAAACTGGAAAAGACCTATATGGAATTATTCTCCACTTAGGGCTATAGCAAAATAATACGGTTCTGTATAATGGAAGGTCCTAGGAAGAAAGAAAAAAAAAAAATCTGTTCAAACACCTGCCCACTTCTATCAGTAGGTAAAACCAAGATGATAATGGCCTCCAGTTCTTTAAATAATGTATTGTAACTTACTCTGCTGGAATGCTCTGAAAATGTAGTCTAAAGACTTTCTTAATAGTCCACAGGAGCAATAATAGAACTAAAATAATTTAAGATGTTTTCTATGTGCTTTATCTAAGAACAGGACTAAAAGTGAACTTGGTTTAACTAAATAAATGGTATGCCAGCCACCCTTTTTATTTCCTATTTGTTTCCTCCTTCTTTCTTTTTCCCACCAACTTTGCATCTCCCTATGATTTAATTAGATTTTTATGCACTCTTTCAGAAAGGGTTTACATTCTAAAGGATTAAATTAACCACAGGCCTAACTGAGGAAATCACTTACTGGCAATATGCACATAATAAAAAAAATTTCAAATGGGGTTTAATATAAATTGAGTCAGAAATAGAGTTTGTATATTTAAAAATCAAATAACACTTTAGTTATGCTAAGATTTAAACAATCTGAATAGAGTTCTCAGCATTTTAGAAAAATGAAAACAACCCAAAAAACTCAGGAGGGAAGAGAGAAACTGTTTCAAAGTTGGATTCTTTTTTGTTGTTTGTTTGTTCAAATGAGAGCTAAAGTCCAACAACATATTCTCAAAAGTATAAAAATCTCAAAAAACCAAGATAAGCAATTGCCTATTTTTGCTAATTTTTGTTAATGGGGAAATACCCTTCTGACCAGAGTTTTGACACCAGCAGATTCTTATATTATTATTTGTGTATTCATTCATTCGTTCATTCATGCATTCATTCATTCATCCATTCATTCATTTTTTTTTAAAGATTTATTTATTTATTTGATAGACAGAGATTACAAGTAGGCAGAGAGTCAGGCAGAGAGAGAGGGGGAAGCAGGCTCCCTGCTGAGCAGAAAGCCTGATGCGGGGCTCGATCCCAGGGTCCTGGGATCATGACCTGAACTGAAAGCAGAGGCTTTAACCCACTGAGCCACCCAGGCACCCCCCATTCATTCATTTTAACCATCACCACCACCACTGCCGCTAGTCACTTACTCTGATGATCGAATGTGGTAGAGATTGAAATTCTTCTGTTCAATTAAAAAAAAAATCATTTCTTGGAAGACAGTGGTCATAACTTAAAATTGTTTTAAAGTAAGTGTATCAATCCCTTCTTCCAGTTTGTGTCTGCTGTAAGTGGAAGAACTGAGATGGGAAAGTGGTGAGCCATTGACTTCCTCTGTCTCCCCCTGCTTGACTTCTATTCCTCCTCTCCCCTTCCCTAGGGGTCCTGGTTCCTCCAGGTTGAAGAGAGAAAGATGAGAAAAAAGGGATTTTCCTTGTGTTTTAGCATTGCTTATTTCAGCCCCTAGGGAACTTATTTTTTTTATTTTTTTTTTATTTATTTTTTTCCCCTAGGGAATTTTTAAAGCTACTTTGTTCTGGTCTCAGTTCATGCTCTTATAGATGCTTTTTGTGGGCTTTGGAGTCACACTAGAAACATTTCATGCATTCCCATTGAAAGATGATGTAGAATTTTTGTGAAACCCTTTATAGTTCTTGTCTATTCTTGGGATTTGCATTATTCATCCTTTTGTTGGGATCTCATTCTTTTTCTGAACAGCCACTAGGGAAGGATTTGAATTAACTCTTGGGCAACTTTTTTCCACTGTGCTGTTCACATCTGACCCTCAAGAAAACAAAAATATCCTTGCCCCTACTAGCAGTAGAAAAGAAGCTCCCAAAGCAAATTAAAAAAAAAAAAAAAATGTTTTCTTCTGATGCCTCAGGTCAATATCCACATCCTTTCTCATTTATTTTCTTTACTAAGACTAGTCCTTTCTGTTCTTCAAGCAACATGTAGGATTCTTAAACCATTTCTCATCTGGCTTGAGCTAAAGAGGAAGCAATACCTGTGTGTGGTGAAACAGAGCACATTTTCTCCAAATTCCTGCACTCCATTTCCAATATTCCAATACTCTGGTTGCTTCCACTTTGACTACTATACATGGGCAAGGTATGGGAGGGGCTGCTTTTGTTTGTTATTCACTAGTTCTACATTGATGGTCTACCAGGACATTTTTCAATCTAAAATATTTGCTACATTTGTTATGCTTGTTGGTGCTATTGTTTTGGACCATTATGTGTTGTTTGACTATGAGGCAAATTTTCACCTTTACAATCAATTGTGAACTTAAATCACGTTCTAGAAAATCAACTCATTTCATCCTTACATTCATATTATAATAATTCCATGCCTCCTATTGATTTATTTAACCAACACATGTAATAGACACTATTGTCAACAGGGTTTTCAATTTAAAAGCTATTGAACACGTAAAATAAAAATGAGACAAACAGGGTAGGGTATGCTATAAAATTATTTATGTAGCTGGACCTGCTCTGAGGACCAGAGAGGATTTGTTAAAAAAAAAAAAAAAAAAAAAGTGCTAAAGCTGGGAATGAAGAACAAGTAGAGAACAGAGGTATTATGAAAGTGAAAATAACATATATGAAAGCATTAAAGGAAGAATAGTTACAGCACATTCAAGAAAGGGGGGAAATATTTTGTAAACAAAGTATCAAGAATAAGAAATGTTCAAGGGGCTGGGTGGCTCAGTGAGTTAAGCATCTGCCTTCAGCGCAGGTAATGATCCTGGGGTCATGAAATCCAACCTCAGCAGGGAGACTACTTCTCCCTGTCCCTCTGCCCTCCCCTTCTTTTCTCTCACCCTCTGCCCCTCCCCTCTTCTCCATCTCCCTCTGCCCTGCCCTCTCCACTCCTGCTTTCTCTCTCAAATAAATAAATGAAATCTTAAAAAAAAAAATAAGAAATGTACCAAGACATAAGCTAAGAAATAAGTAGCAACCGCACTACTTAAACCTTTCTCTAAAATACATAGATACATACATTAAGGATTTAATTTTCATTAAAAGGCAACACAAAACTATTAAAGTGTTTTAAATTAGGAGATGACAATCAGATCTGTGTTCCTAAAATACCACTCTAGCTTCAAGGCATATGTCACCTAAAAGGAAGAACAGGCAGTCCCTACTTGGGTTTTTGCAGAGGAGAAGAAGAAAGATCAGATTTAACTAGACTTGGTGCTTGACTGTACATGAAGTCTAAGAGAAAAGGACTCATTGATGACCATTAGGAAAGTCATCCAATCAATAAGCCCTGGAGAAAAAAAAAGAAAACAAAACAACAGCAACAACAACAACAAAACAAGTTACCTTACTTACAGAATCACAAAACAAGTTACCTTACTTACAGAATCATAGATTTTATCAAAGGGATACTAAAAATCACTGAGTCTGATGCCCTCTTTTTAACGAAGAAAAATGTATCTCCTTCTCCATTCAAGTATCTTGTGAAATTTCACTTTCTTCACCTTGTTCACTAGAAAACTTTCTATTTCCTGAGGATAGTGCTTCCTTTACAGCCCTCTCAAGTGATAGCTGTGTTCTCTCATACCTCCTATAGCAAATTGTCCTCTCTAAATATCCCACCACCCCGCCTCCCTACAAACACTTAGCTTAGCAGTCATTATCTGTTGCTGTAGAAGTAATTTATCAACTGCCCTCTCACTCTGTGAAGATTATTTCTGAAATAACATCAATTTCTCCATTATTAACTTTGTTTTGCTTTTCTGGTAACCTCAATATCAACATAGAATAGACTTCTGAGTGATTTGATCCCTTCCAATGATCTTGTTCTCTATTCCTATATTTTTTCATTAACGTAAGTACAATTGCTCTAAAATCTCACTTTTAAGTACCTTCATTCCTCTATACATTCACCAAACTGTATTACCATTAAGTCCTCAAAGAAGTTTACATGTTTTGGAAACTTTTTTAAGACTTTATTTTTAAAATGATTTTAGATTTATAACAAAATTGAGAGGGAGGTACACAGATTTCCCATATACCCCCTACCCCCACATAGGCATAAACTCCCCCATTATCAATATTACTCATTGAAATGATACATTTTGTACCAGTATGAATATGTATTGACACATCATTATAATGCCATACAGAGTATTTAGACTGGCCTATAAAGCTTTTGTGTTCTGCTTATTCACCTTCCCTCCTCCACTCGCCTCCCCTGTCTCCCTCATGATAATCACCAATCTTTTCATTGTGTCCCTAGTTTTGTCTTTTCCAGAATCACAAAGTAACAATAACATACAATAACATTTGTGTTTTCCAGTCATACCATAACATTTCTAGGATCATACAATAACATCATAACAATAACAATACATACAATAACATTGTATGTTATACAATAACATTCAAAAACATTGGCTTCTTCTATTTACTAATATGCACTTCAGGTTTATCTATGTCTCATTTCTCATTTTTTAAAGTGCAGAATAATATTCCAATGTCTGGATATACCATAGTTTACTTTTCGATTCACCTAATGAAAGGATGTTTCAGTTGCTTCCAAGTTTGGACAACTATAAAAAAAAAAAAAAAAAGTTGCTATAAACATCTCTTTGCAGGTGTCTGTGTGGACATGAGTTTTTAACTCCTTTGTATAAAGACCAAGGAGCACAGTTGCTAGATTATATGACAAGAGTACATTTAGTTTTGTAAAAACACACAAAATTGTCTTCCAAAGTAGCTGTACCATTTTCATTCACACAACCAATGAATGAGAGTTCTTGTTGTTCTACATTCTTGTCAACATTTGGTGTTGTCAGTGTTCCAGATTTTGGCCCTTCTAAGAGGTGCATAGAGGTATCTCATTTGTTGTTTTAATTTGCATTTCACTGATAACATATGATGTGAAGCATCTTTTCTGTATATGTACTTTAGTGAGGTGTCAAAGTTTTTGACCCATTTTTAATTGGGTTGTCTATTTTCTTATGGTTGAGTTTTAAGGGTTTTTTTTTTATATATTGTGGATAATCATCTTTTATCGGATGTGGCTTTTGCAAATATTTTCTCCCTGCCTATTTCTTGTCTTCTAATTCAATTGTTTTGGAAATTTCTGTTACTTAAAGTGAAAGAATTAAAAAAAAAAAAAAAGTAAAGCTTAAATGAGAAAATTAAGAATGTGAGAATGGATTATCTAGAAATGCACCACCTCATATATATATATTTGTGACTTAGATATCTATATCTATATCTATATCTATCTATGTATATATATAAAGCCACTGGCTTTGCTCTCTCAATATCTCTCTCTTCCTATATCTATCTATAGATAGATATCTATCTATATGGCCACTACCATATTTTATGCACTATCTATAGATAGATATAGGAAGAGAGAGATATTGAGAGAGCAAAGCCAGTGGCTAAGCCTTGAGAATTCACATTATGCCACCCTACATCATTCACACTATGTCTAGCAGAGCATAGATGGAGTAGACACACCACAGAGGATTCAAGTAAAGAGAGTCCTCCCCTGAATTCTTTACTTTTTTTTTTAATAAGAAGATAATACAGAGATCACCCAGGACACTATTTCATAATGGGAAATTCCTGATTTTAAAAATGGCTTTATAGAAAGGAGTACCTCTGGGGTTGTTAGGAGGCAGGTATCATTTTATTCTTATGCAGAGTTAACTCACTCTTGTTAGGTCAGCTCTTGCTAAGCTCCTAAAAAGGAATGGAATGATTCTCCAGGGCCATCTGAACTTTGAGTTTAATTTTAGCTATTATAATCACAGCAATCAAAATAGTTTGAAAGCAATTTTGATGCACCTACGTTACACTAAGTAGTATATTAAAAGAGAAAATATCAAGCTTATTTCTAATACTTAATTTTACAAAGCTGAAAATACAGTAGAATATTAAAAAGAAAATATCAAGCTTATTTCAAATACTAAATTTTACAAGACTGAGAATACAATAGAATATAAGGACTTTAGAGATTTCCCATGACAGGCTTCCTCATATAAAACTGAACTTCATCTAAAAAGTAAAGAAAAAATGCTTAAGTTAAATCAGTTTAAGCATCATTCTTTGATATAGCTGCAAGTTAATTACCAAAAAGAAGTATAAGGTATGGGGAGATGGACAAGATTGCTAAGGAAAATCATATTACATTTTATAAATAGTTTCCAATAAATATGATTTTATATAAAATGCAATAGAGAAAAGTGTAAAAACATCTTCTGCCATTCTAATAAAAATGAGTCTAACATTTTTTACTAAGAAATTCGAAGGCTTATTTTAAATATATTTTATATACATTGTTTAATAAGCAAAATTATTTTTCTACATTTTAATACTTTCAACATGTCTGAAATTTTGTTCATATTTAACCACAATCATATAAATTAAACTGAAAATAGAAAAAAGTTTAAAGAAGTACAAAAATATGTTTCTTTAAGGATTCAGTACAAAGCATGTTTATAATTAGGCCAGAATGTGTTCAACTTTAGATCTATATGAACTTTACTTATACTCCTTTAAGGTCTATAACCTAAACAAAGAAACTATTTCATTTATTTACGCAGTCTCCTGTAGTAGAGTTCTCAAATAGAAATAGTAAAGCCTTCAATCTAAAGATGCCTCAAAGAATTCATTGCTCAAATAAAAAATATTCTTTGGCTTTCAGTCCCCAAAAATGTGTTCTCCATGTAAGAACAATGAAGTGTTTAACAAACTTCTTTATTCTAGAACTTTTTATAAAGATTTTATTTATTTATTCAAGAGTTCACGTATGTGTGCTCATTCACACACACACACACACACACACACACACACACACACACACACGAGCATGGCAGGAATGGCAGAGGGAGAGAGACAAACAGACTCCCCTCAGAGCAGGGAGCTTAATGCGGGGTTGAGGGCCCAATCCCAGGACCCGGGAATCATGATCTGGGTTGAAGGCAGACACTTAGACTGAGTCACCTAGGGGACCCTTAGAACTTTCCAAAGGTATACACATTCTAAAGATATTTTTAATCTACAAGAGGGATATATTGTGGCAGTATTTTACCAGACACATTTACTAGAGAACTCATTAAATAACATCTCTCAGGGTATGTATTTCAAAGAAAATACTTCGGCAAGTGGCACTCAGGCGTTACTTCTTATGTCAAATACTCTTTTTGCTCCAATCTCTCCCTCACTTCCTTCAGCCAGCAGTTTGCCTCATGTATTTGTGTGCCATAAACTACCATAGTCTGTTTTGTTTTGTTTTGTTATTTTAAGAGGAGATGGTTCTCTCTAGAGGCACATAGTGCACTTTTGACCCCACTCATATCCTTTTACTTTCTTTGAGAAAGCAATTAGCTTGATGCCTCCCTCAATTATGCTCCCTGGCAATTCCATCTTACCAGGATGGAAATAATTGTATTTTCATTGATTCCTGGACTCACGGCTAAGATTGAGACTATCGTAGTAAAATAGTCAGTCAATAATCTGGATTGCATATGTAAAGAACAAATTCAAGATTTTTCAATGCATATTATAAAACTCATAAGTGTCCAGTGTCAGAGACTATTATAATGTAAATGAATCAGTGAAAATTACATTTCAAGCCAAATATATTTCCTTTATGGCCACTACCATATTTTATGCACTAAATTATAAATTGTGTGCAATACATTTTACAGGCAGTCCCTGATAGTAGCCCAGTGGAATTAAATTGGGTTTAGAGTACATCAACTTTGCGTAGCTCAATTCAAGTTGACTTTTAACCCACTTGAAGGACTAAAGATGTAAAAGTCTATGGATGTAGCTCTATCTGTGTGTTCTTATTTTGGATATGCCAGAACCTTCTTGCATCTATATATTCTGATGCTTGCCCATTTGCATCTACTCTCCTGAGCAAGCAGCCTGCTATCCATTTCCCCACCCCTTTATTATTTATTTGTTTGTTTATTTTTTGCAGCTTCCGGGATTACAGGGTCAACAGTGTCTCCTCTGATTAAGTGGCTGCTCCACTCTAAACTCCTTTGATATACATTAGGATATACACCCTCTCCCAATTTTAGAGAGGCATTGAGAATCCGTACATACTGCCTATGCTGATAACTGTAAACAAAAATTACATTTTATTTTGCTGGCTAACAAGAACTTTGCCTGGGTTTTTAGATGAGTTTTTGAGCCCACGGCACAAACACATAAATGTTTTCATGAAAGCTTATACATCAAAATCATTGCTTTGGGTCTAAGACGAATTTCTCAACATTTCCCCAACATGTCTTATAAGTCAACTTAGAGGAGAGCAATATGGGAAAAATTATAGAAAGGCAGTCATAAGAGGCTCTTAAAGAACCCGATTTACTTGTATTTTAAGTCAAAATTTTGTTCAAACATGTCTTCTCTACAAAAAGGTTTCTCAGACCCAGAGAGAAACCCTCTTACTCCATGCAGTAGAAACCAACAATAGTCAAATGTGGTATAAGGACTTAGACCAGACCAGGACATCTTATTTTTATTACGGTTAATGCTAAAGAATTTTTTTAATCTTATAATCATTGGTGAAAAAAATAGCTATACAAGAAAATCATTGCATGAAGGAGAACCTGAAATGAGTCTCACTAGCTTGGATGACAACAAATACAAAGCTAGTGTGAACGTACTAAAGAACACACAAAAAAGAATGTGCTTATGCAATGACTGGCCCCATGTGATGTTGCTGCTAGCTGTAATGGTAGTAATGGAGCTTGTTGTTATGGTAATCATTAAAGTCACCTATCTAAAAGGAAATGAGAAAACAAATTATTATTAGTTAGGAAATTAAGGAAATTTAGTAGGGAAGAAGATATAGTACCAACTGTCTTAATCATCTTTCAGTATATTAAGATAAAAAATATTAATACAGTTACTTGAAGACAGATTTCAGTGTATGCAATAGCTATCATCACACTCTGATTTTTCTGTTCCCTGGAATTTCCCATACTATGAATTGAGCTATGGCAGTAGAAATCATTGTCATCTGTACTTAATACTGCATACGAACAGCTAAATATAAATAAACAGGGCTTATGGAAGGATTAGTTGTAAACTCTGTTCTAGAGAATAAAGATGCAGTATGTTAAATATCAAAAGTAAAAGACTGATCAGCATGACAAGAAAAACTACGATAAAAGAAAGGCACTAAAAATTTGAAAAAAGTATAGAGAAAAAAATACTAATAATAAAAAAATAAGTAAATGTAATGCAGAGGTGCAGGCAAGGCTAGGCTATTCTTAGACATGTTGCTTTGCAACTTGTTCTTATTCCGACTTTGCTGAAGTACCATTTAAAGACAATAAAATGCACTCATCACAAGTGTGCCATTTGATCAGATTTAACACCAGGAATTCCAATACATTCCAATGAATGTACGGACCATCAAAATCAAGGTGAAGATAATGACTTTTACTCCCAAAATTTCTCTTGTGACTCCCTTACCATCAGCTGACCATATTCCCATCCCAAGTAACCCTGGTATACTATATGTCATTAGATATTAATTTCACCTTTCATAGAACTTCATATTAACAGAATTATGCAATAAATGCTTTTTGTCTGGCTTCTTTTGTTCAACATATTTCTCATATTTGGTTTGTTATTGTTGTTATGAATCAATTGTTTGTTCTTTTTTTAATCGCTGAGCAGAATTCCAGTGTATGGCCATCCCACAGTTTGTTGATCCTTTCACTGGTGAAAGACATTTGTAGAATTTCCAATTTGGGGCTAATAGAAATAAAGCTGTTACTGATGCTAATGTCAGAGTTTATTCATGTCGTGAGAGGGTCAATTATAGGGCATATTTTTACATTTTTCTTAAATAACTGGAAGTGTAATTCTATTCCTGGACTCACTATTCTGTCCATTTGGTCCAATCATCTATCCTGATGTTTCACCACACTTTCTCAATTACTGTAGTTTTGCAATAAATTCTAATATAAGGTCATGTAAGTCCTCAATCTGTGTTCTTTTTCAAAATTGTTTTGGCTTTTCTAGGCCTCTGTATATTCTTTTAAAGTTGATATACAGTTTATCAATCCCCTACCCCACCAAGAAAGCCTGATCGGATTTTGATTGGGAGTACATTGGATCTATAGATCAATTCAGGTAGAATTGACTTTAAACAATATGAGTCTTTTAAGGCATAACTATATCTTTCCATTCCTTTAGTTATTTAACTTTTATAACTCTCTGTACATATCTTGGTTAAATTTATTCCTAAACAACTCATGTTTTTTAATGTTATTTTAGATGGTCTATTTTCATTTTATTTCCCTGATTTTGATCACTAGTGTATGGACATACAATTAATTTTTTTTAAGTTTTATTTAGATTCTATTTACTTAACATATAGTATAATAGTGGTTTCAGCAGTAGAACTTAGTAGTTCATTACTTACATATAACATCCAGTGCTCATCACAACAAGGGCCTTCCTTAATACCCATCGTCCACTTAGCACATTCCCCACCCTCCTCCCCTCCAGCAACTCTCAGTTTTTTCAGTATAGTTGAGCCTCTTATAGTTTGCCTCTTTTTTTTTTTTCCTTACTTCCTCTGGGTTCATCTGTTTTGTTTCTTAAATTTCACAAATGAATAAAATCATGGGATTTGTCTTTCTCTGACTTATTTCACTTGGCATAATACACTCTAGCTTCATCCACATCATTGCAAATGGCAAGATTTCATTCTTTTTGATGGCTGAGTAACAAACATTCCATGGACATACAATGAATTTTTATGCTTTGACATTGTATTCCAGCTGCTATCAATGCTGGTAGCTATTTGGGAGATTCTTTAGGATTTTCTAAATGTGCAGTCATCTTATTCATCTGTCTTCCTCTTTATCTGCTTTTCCTTATTTTTCTTGCCATACTGTATGGAGTAGGTGCCCAAATAAAATGTTACGTAGAAGTAGAGAGATTCAAAGTCCATGTCTTTTTTTCTAACTAAGGCGAATATCATTGATGATAGTTAAATACTTCTCATAACATCTTTTAAAAGTCCGAGAAGGAATGCCTGGCTGGCTCAGTCAGTTGAGTGTCTGACTCAGGACTTGATCTCAGGGTCATAAGATAGGGCCCTGTGTCAAGCTACATGCTGAGCCGGGAGCCTGCTTATACTGTCTTTTTCTTGCATATAGCTGGATTCTATTTTCTAATATATTTGGGGAATTTTTACTTCTTTATTTCTGAAGGATATTGGCGTATAGGTTTAAAACAATAATGACTTTATAAGGTTTTAATATCAAGTAATACTAGCCTCATAAAATAAGTTGGAAAACATTCATAATATCCTTTATTTTATGAATAAGATTGTGTAATATTAAATGTTTAAGAGAATCCACCAATAAAGGCATCTCTAGCTGGGGTTTTCCTTTGTGAGATGAATTTCTATTAAAATTTCAATTCTTCAAGCATTTGGATTTTCTATTTATTTTTATGTCAGTTTTGATAGTGTCTCTTTAATGGAATTTGTCCACTTAATCTAAGTTGCATACCTTATTGTTGTATAAGTTTTATAACTAACAAATTTATAAGTGTCCTGTATAAGCTCCACTCAGATCTTTGCAATTTAACACTCAGGAACTAATAAGAAAATAAAAAAAAATATTGACTGAGTTTTTACTATACTATTTTATTTTTTTAATTAAGGTATCATGTATTATTTGCTTCAAGGGTACAGATCTAATGAATCATCAGTCTTACACAATTCACAGCACTCACCATAGCACATACCCTCCCCAATGTCCATAATACAGCCACCCTACTCCTTCCCTGCCACCTTATTCCCCCTACCCCCCAGCAACCCTCAGTTTGTTTCCTGAAATTAAGAGACTCTTATGACTTGTCCCCCTCCCCAGCCCCATTTTGTTTCATTTTGAAAATATATGTCTTGTGCCTCACTGAACAAGATTATGTTTGGAACTTTAAGAATATTTCAATAAGAATTTTTAAGTATTTTTCTCCTTCTAGAAAATTATGTTTAATCTAACATATATGATCATTTTATACTCATTTCATCAATAATTTAATAATTTAAGTACTATTTTATATAAAGAAATACTTAGAACATAATGGTTTTTTCCTTAGTTATATTAAGAAATATTATTTAGAAAACCCTGAGAGAAAAGAAAACTAATATTTCACAGTATCCACACTAAACCAGCTCCAAGTTTCACTGCTTTAAAAGTAAATGATAGGCACTCGTTATTTTTCAAAGCATCAAAGAAGAATTTATTAGTATTTTTCAGAGAGGAACTAAACTCCAGAATAGAACAAAAGTAAACAATTGTTAATGACCACAAATATTTATTCTTTGGAATTCTGTATTTTCTCATTAATGAAATAGGAGAATTTGTTTCTTGTCTCACAGCAACATAACTGCCTCAGAAGTGAAAACTTCATATAATCATAAGTCCCAAGAAGTTTAGTAATTCATCTTCATGTATGCATAAGTAATCTATTTTCTGAAACTATTTTATTACTCTACTACTTATTTTATTACTTATATTTAATGGGTACAGGTGTATAATTTGCCTCCTTAGGTAGATTATAGTTTCAGGGATAGAGACGAATAGTATAGTCCTTTGTCAAGTATTAGCAATACTATTTAAAAGAGTATTGGGACTTTAGCCAACTTAATCTCTATAAACCTCAATTTCCTCATCTGTAATATGAACTTAAAAATTATGACTTTTTCTTGACATAATAAATGTAAGTCAAAACTGGCATGTAAAAACACTAAACTAATTTTAAATAATAATGGTAACAATAACGACAATAATAATGGAAACATTGTCTGCTGATTATCCACTTTGGTCCTTTTCCCTTTTCCATATTGTACTTTCAACTAAATTCAGTCCATGCACAGATTTGGAATGGCCTGTGATACAAAAATGTCTTTTACATTTTTAAGGCTGGAAAAAAAAAAAAAAAGACAGACAGACAAGAAAAAAAGAAAAAAAACAAAGAATCAAAACCAAAGAAAATCAAAGATCTTATGACCTACAAAACTATTTTTGCTCTCTACCTTGACAGAAAAGGTTACTGCCCCTTACTGAGTTATATGCAGTTAATGTGTGTATTTAATTTCATATTTAATCAATACTTATCTTCAATAAGTATAATAATAAGATAATAACCTTAGATTTGATTAATTGATTAGCTTACTCAAGCTAGATAAATGGAAAAGAGTACACAGAAAGGAATCAATTTAGAGCCGTGTTTTGAATAATATGACTGAAATTTCTACTTACATATAGTAAAGCTTGTAAAGCATAATGAGTATCATGTAAAACATAATGAATAATGGAGTATTTCACAAACAGTTGTAAATGGCCAATTAAATGGTGCAAAAGTTGAACAAAACCAAAAGGAAATTACAGAAATTCATTTTGTTAATTAATTGAAGTGACTGATTTGGCAATTAAATGATGCCAGCTAAAATAATCTCTCCATTTCTGCTATTTTAGGGGTTTTTTTGTTTGTTTTTTGGAAACAATGAACTTTAAAAAACTAATTTGTATAACTAAAAATATTATCTAAATGCATGGCAGGTAGAATTCCAAGATGACCCACAAGATCTGCAGCCTGAGTATACATACCTCCTGCCAGTTACTCTGTCAAAAACTAAGATAAGTACTCTGTGTAAATTAGGTCCCAAATTAGTTGACTGTAAAATAAGAAGATTATCCAGGGAGTCTGACTTAATCACCTGAAGTTAGATACAGAGGAAGTAAGAAATTAAAACTTGAAGGGATTCTCAGATGAGAAATTCTTTTTTGTCTTTGAAGATGGTGAGTTCATAGGTTAAAGAATGCAGATAGCAACTGAGAACTGAAATTGGCCCTTGGTGACAACTTTGAAAGGACAGACTTAGTCCTACAACCATAAACAACCAAGTTCTGCCAAAAACCTGAATGAAGTTGGAAGCAGATTCTTCTCCAGAGCCTCTAGCCTAGAACTCAGTGCATCTGACAGTCTGATTTTAGACTATGAGACCCCAAGTAGAAAACCTCGTCATGGCACGTATAAATTTCTGACCTATGTTGTCTTAATCTGTTAAACTTGAGGTGATTGTTATTCAGCAATGGAAAAGTTATACCAATGAACATTTTCAAAGTCTTAAATTTCTCATATTTGGGCATTTTTATTATTTAAAATTTTTAAGTTTGCCGATTTTCATTCACACCATGCCAGGTCAACAGAGACTTAGAAAAATTGTCTGAACAAAGATCATATTAAATTTAAAATAGATGATCCTTAAGATTTCAGAGTTTCTTGGGCAGAGAAATGACAGACACATGTATGATTTCATAACTCTTTATTAACTTCTCTATCTTTTCAATTTCACAGTAATGATAGTTAATAGGAGGTTTTCAAAATAAGTTCATAGGTAAAGTCAATCAAAATTCTTGCAACAAATATTTACCTTATTTTATGAGATTATGTTATGGTCAAGTGGTTTCATTCCTAAAAACACTATAACCTATCTGGAATATTTCTAATACTTTCAGATTTGAATTTTTGACCACAGAAGACTATGAGTCTCAGCTAGCTATCATGATATTTGTTTCAGACACAAAAAGAAAATAATTTTTGAGCCATTTTTACTGCTATGTGGACCATATTCAATACTGCAGTATCATACTTTTGCTATATATTCACAAATCTAACTTTTCCTGAAGGCAAACAAACGTATTAGATAGGAGATTAAGGAACCACTGCAATGCTTTTTGAAAAATATTTGCCCCAAGTCATGTCTCCAGAGTTCCAAAAAATGTCTTGTCTATTTAAGTCTATGGAATTGGAGAAACTGAATAACAGGAAAACAGTATGTGTCAGACATAGTCTGTTAAATTTTCTAGAAATAATTTTTCTGCTATGTGCAGAGTATTTATCAGCATGATCTTTTTAATCTTTACACCCAGACTGTAAAGTAAATCCCATTATTATCCCCATATTACAGATAAGCAAACTGAAGTACAGTGGGGTTAAGAACGTGTCTAAGACCACAAAGCCATCAAGAGGCTGAATCAGGATCTCAGTGAGGCATACTAGTCTCATCTGCTTAACCATTGCCCAATATTGTCTCCATACCTGAATATGAGGAACAGAATACCTTCAAGTTAAATCTAGTTACTTCATAAATGCTTAACTTAAATAGTAAAAATATTTGAGAAAATTTTATATAAAACAAGATTAAATGTTCAATTTGATCTGGTGTCTATTTGACAATAAAAATAAACTCCTTTAAATTACATGTGGCATAAGGACTGTCTTTAAAGGTTTTATTCATGTTTTTACTTGTCTCTTACTTATTAGTAGGTGTATTTAACAATACATCAGAGGATGTATTGCAAATTGAAATTTGCAAACACGTGAGATTTGATGAGACTTGCTTACAATGTCAGTAAATGCAATACTTGCTGTGTACCATGATGCTCCATGAAGTGCTTCATGGAAAGCCTCTGTACTCTGTCACAGTTGGCTGCACTTATGCCTGCAAATCATGTCCACTAGGTCATACTTGCTTACTGGGGGGTAAAAATTTGCTAATTGGGATGTCACACTCTTTGAATATCAACTGGTTGTTTTCTGCTTGTTTTATTGGCTATGGAGAGGATTATACCATGATTTTTGATTCATCTATTTTTCCTTCTAATTGTATTTATTTTTGTTTGTTTGTTTTTCAGTGAAACTATGTAGTTGGTTGTTGTAGATTTAGAATTCCTCGAGTATTATTTTATCATTATGAAACGTTCCTCTTTTCTCTTAAAAAAATATGTTAACTTACAGTCTACTTTGTCTGATAATCCAATAGCTATACCACCCTTCATTTACTAGATTGTTTTGGGGTTTTTTCCCCATCCTTTAACTGAACTTGTTGTTTGTTGATTTAAAAAGCTGTGTGTTAGAAATTCCATGTTTCTACCTTGCCTTGCATATGGTAGGAGCTCATAAATTATTTGTTGAACGAACAAGCGAATATATGTTTAGATGAATGAATGAATGAATGGCTTTGAATCTAGGTTTTCTGACTTAGAGACTTTCTTTCAAATTACTTCCAAATGCATTGTCTTTACTTGGCTGCCATATAGTTTTACATTTATTAACAACCACCTCCCTTCACTATATATTCCCCCAGGTATAATGATTTTATGAGGTACAGCTTATATGAAGTACCGATTGACATATAGCCCTGTCTCCAGAGCTTGCCAGAGAGTGCAAGTTATGGTGAGCACAGTGAGCATGCTGTTGAGATCAAAGTTACTAAATTCTCCAAGGCCAAGTTTTTAGAAATCCTGCTGCTTGGTCTAATGTGCCTCTTCTGCCTCTGGATAGGATAAGGGATAAATGTTTTATAGATTTACCACCAAAAAAAAAAAAAAAAAAATTGAAGGAAATCAGAGTTGCTGTTCTTCAGTACTTAGTGGCTGAAGAAGCTTCACTGTTCTCCTTCCTCCTCCCCACCTACTGAAGGTAACAGCTGAATTACAACCAAATATGAATACAAATTATGAAATCAGACTGAGATGGCATTAAGAAAGTCTACTATCTGGCAGGAAAAGGGAGAAACAACAGAGCAAAGTCAATAGCAGTTTCTAAAATATTAAATTTCACCATGTTTACAGTTGAACCCCCCAAGAGATTAATTTTATATATTTTATTTTTCTTATTAAGATTTCTTGTTTGCATGATTTTTCCTGCATTATACTGAGCAACTGACCAATTCCATTGCCTTAAACTCTTCCCTCTTCTTTATTCAACCCAGTTATCAGAATGGTTGAATAATTCTCCAAGGATAAATTTAACTATACTATAAGAATGTTGATGTGGGGAAATAATGTATTAACTCCGTTGAAATTTTAGTGAAACTGCAAGTAGGTTCTCATGTGAAAAGATAATGAGTCCTAGGAAACAGTTCAAATCTTAAGTGTTGAGCTATAAGGATTTTTTAAATGTGTTAATTATTAAAAAATTATTAAATATGACTATTGATTATTTTCTAGCTCAGTTTTATCTTTCTATTTAAAAAAGTATCTGTAGAGTTCCATTTTTGTTTAATGAAACAAATCTTTATACTATTGATTTGTGTAGAGTCTGCACTGAATTAGCTAACCTTTTATTTTGCCTTACCCTCAAAAGTACTCAATCTAATTTTTATAAGAAGTCTTTGTTCTAAAAAAAAAAAGAAGAAGAAGAAGAAGAAGAAAAATAAGTCTTTGTCCGAAAGTAATCATTTTCAACTAAATGCTTTGTGCCTTATATACCTTAGAGGAAAGATACTAACATACAAAGGCTAGTACTGAAGAACAATGTCATTCTAACCTGTGTGATCCGCACCCCCAAGCAATTGCTGACAGATTAGGAATTTCAGATAAAAAGCCCAGATCAGTTTGTGTGATAGAATCCTATTGAGGAAAATTCATTAACACATCAATTTATAAGCATAAACAGTGTATTTGAGATGTTTATGTCGTGTGAACATATTAAAAACTTAATTTAGCATCATATTAGAATGAAATAAATAGATTGACCCTATTCAGGAACGATTATGTTCACAAAATAGATTTCCATCCTCTGTATATTGGCAGCATGTCAGCTTTGAAACAAAACAACTAGAACATTACTGAAGTGTCTCCTACACAAAAGCATTTCACAAAAGCAAGAGGTTGCTCTAGCTGGTGGAATTAAATTATTAAATTTGTTGCTCTTAAATATGCTTTCTGTCCTAAGGTTACTGGGATTTGAGGAATTAGGAATGAGATGTGATGAAAAGCCAAAACCCTGATTTTAAGTTTACTCTTCAAAGAAGTAGAAACAAAAGCAGTAAACAAAGGTGATGGATACTAATTATAGGAAATTATAATTTACTGAAGTTAAATTTTTCTATTTCTCCAAGAGTAGTGTTTTCTTTACGCACCCTCAAGCAGCCAAACTCTCTAACTCTCAGGAGTTATTTCTATGTGCAGTTTCCAATACATTACAGAATGATAGACAATAAAATGGCCTAATATCAAATCTGAAACATTACACCTTTAAAAGTAAAGCATACCTTTGGGAGAAGACGGTGTTAGTCACGAGTTCAGGATTCTCCCAAATATTGGAAAACAAAAGCAAAGCAAAATTTTACAACACAATGAGACAAATTATAACAACACCACCAATAACAAAAACACAAAAGCAAAAACTAAAAACCTATATATGGCATGAATTTATCCTTGCTAATATTACAGAAGAAATTGCACTGGTATAGCTGGGCCCTCCCATTATAGCTATTCCAAGAGGAATATCCATATAGAATTGATTCCATGTATGATAACACATACACCTATCCACCCTAGCTTTGCCTTTCTAGAAAATGGTGAGGGTAGGGATATAAGGAAAAAATTAAAAGACACTTATCTTAGGAGATAGGAAAATGAAAATGAGGGAGCTAAGGATAAAACTTCAGCAGTGTATCTTTGTCCATCTCCTTTTCTGTCATGAATTTCCATCTTTCTGTCTTGGTTTCCATTTGACAAGTGCCTTCATTCTTTCCCCCAACCCCACTGGAGAGACCAATTCAAAAGTATACAAATTACATACCATCTGTTCCATTGTCAATTCAGTGCTAACTATTGCTGATGGATAAATTTCACAGAAGTAGTTAATGTTTCTAAGATAAACCAATTAGGAAAAATAACAGACTTCAGAAAGAACAACTCAGGCAGCCATAAACAATTTATCTAGTTTTTTCAAAGCCACTGATTTCATACAAAACAATTCCCAATCAAGCTGATTTCATATTCCATATGAGGATATTTGATGACTTTGAGAGGGAATGCAAAGTCTTCTAATTAGCTATGAGTTCAAACTAGATAGGACATTGGACTTGTGATAGAACATAACAAAGCAATAAACAATGCAACTAATGGGGCAGTCTGTCACTCACTGGTAAGTTACTCACATTGAGATAAACCACATCATTCAGTAAGTAGAAGTTCTGTTCTTAAAGGATCTTCATTATTTTATTTTCCACAGAAGGTATGTATGCATCAGAAAGAATTAGATTTACTTTGACAACATACAATGACATTGTGAAAGTCAGAGTTCCCTCTGCTTGTTCACTATTGACCCAAATAAATGAAACCCAGCAAGTCATGTCCTCCTTTTCCAGCATATGAACAGATAAATAAACCTTTCACCCAATTGTTTATGTTCTACAAATGTGTGACAAGTCTTCCTCTCCCCCACTCAGTCATTCCTCATGAATTTGAGTCTCTTATTTATTTCAGGAAATGTCTTGAGCATCTAATTACACTTCAGAGAGATTAGTAGACAATCTCTCTACATTTGCTTGTATTATTGCTGACCCAGATTTATTCATTTAGTTTCCAAGTAAATTTCAGTCAATGTACCTGACTCAGCTGGTTTCCTGACTGATGACCGCTCACATTTCGCTTTGGATGTTGTATCTGCAGAGCAGTCTTTACCTGAATTAAGTAATCTAATAGCAGAAAACCTAATGTAAAAATATTAATGTGAGCAGAAATTTTCCAGAGAAAGGATTTCTATAAGGAAGCTAAGGGTACAACAAAGCTAATACCTGTTGCAAAGGAAGTTGTATACAAATAGTGCATGTTACAGAGCCATTGTGGATGTTTCATAATTCCTGATTTTGAAACGCATAATTAAAAATTATATCCACTTTGACCCAAACAACTGTCTTTTATTATAAAATTAATTTACTTAACTTAAATTCTGATCTGACTTCTCATTCCTTGAAGAAATGGTTAAAAAAGCGACCTGCTCAATTTTTTTTCAGTCAAATACACTTAGTTAGAAAATAATAAACTCACTTTATAAACTATATTTAGATGAGCTCTAACTTTATTAAAAAACAAACTTCTTGGTCATTTCTGTAAGTAATCTTAGCCAAATAATAGTGACCCCCAAAAAGCATAAATCTGCTTACATCAGAAAACAATGTTATATTTAGAATATTGTTAGTGAAGTGTAATGGTGAAGGTACACATTTTGTGAAATTTTTCCATATCCAGAAATGAAAGTAAATGCAAACATTTTAAAATGTTTTATGAACGAATATTTTAGCATCAGAGGATATAAACTTTAAAAGTTATTGCTAAATATGTCACAGAATGCCTCAATGCAAAGTGGCTATTTTTGTAATGTTATGATAAAAATTTCACATTAACAACAACAAAAATAAGCAGTAACATTTATTGAATAGTTACAATTATCAGGCATTGTGTTCGGCTCACTTTACATGCATTATATTAATTGAATCTCATAATAACTCAATGGGACTGTTACTAATGCTCTCATCTTACAAATGAGAAAAATCATTCTTACTCATGGAAATGGTACACAGTATTTTGTTTAAAAAAATGTCAGGGGCACCTGGGTGGCTCAGTGGGTTAAACCTTTGCCTTCAGCTCAGGTCATGATCCCAGGGTCCTGGGATCAAGTCCCGCATCGGGCTCTCTGCTCAGCGGGGAGCCTGCTTCCCCCTCTCTCTCTGCCTGCCTCTCTGCCTACTTGTGATCTCTGTCAAATAAATAAATAAGATCTTTTTTAAAAAAGTCAAAAATTTCTTAGTCCATATTTAAAAATCTAATTTCTATTTTCGAGATCAATAAAATATACATCTATTGCGTAGCATGCTGTATACAGCTTGGGGTTTCAAAGGAAATAGTTTTTAATTACAGAATCCTAAAGCATTTAGGAGTTCAAGGTTAATTTTTGTTGTATAAGTGACACGTCAAAGTTTTTCATATTTTCCAGAGGTGCTCCTTTTGTGTTCCAAGATGACTACTGATGCTTTTTCATCACCCACAAAAACTATTTTTTTAACTTTCTACAATTCTAAAACCTTCTGTAATCTGGAGCACATAAGTTTTATATAGCCTGATATAGTAGAAAAATGGAATGCCTTGGATACACAAATATCTAGTTTATTTACATTTCTTGAGAACATTTATTCTATTTTTTAAACATGGTAACTGCAAAAATATGCAGGAAACATACATATTCTAAGCCTCTGCAGAAGACAATAAAATGTAGATATATATATTTACTATAAAATAAGGTTTTAAAACAAGTTAATTTCTTTAGAAGGAGCATAGATTATTTTTCTTTTTAGTGAAGCAGTTTTGATCGGAGGCCAAAGGATCTTTTGTGTCTACAGTACAAGTATAAAACGTAGATGCTTAGTGTTGAAGATGTACACTGTGATGGGCCACCCAGATGCCCTTGAGGGAGTAAGGACTGGTGGCTTTAAGAACTTCCTCAGCTCAGGCGGCCTGGGTGCCTGGATAGCTCAGTCGCTAGGCTAAGTATCTGACCAGCTCAGGTGGTGATCTCAGGGCCTTAGAATCAGCCTCCTTGGGCTCCCTCCTCAGCAGGGAGTCTGCTTGTCCTTCTTCCTCTTCCCTTGCAAGCCCCTCCACTCTGCTCCTGTGTTCTCTCTCCAATAAATAAATGAAATCTAGAAAGAAAGGAGAAAGGAAGAAAGAAAGAGAGAGAGAGAGAAAGAAGGAAGGAAGGACTGACTAACTTCCAGAGTGCAACCATACACAAGGTCACACACCCCTACCAGTGCAAATTGCAAGCAATGCCTGTCCAGCGTGAGCTTGTCCAAGCCAGGCCCCTCGACTCCACTGTGCTCTGAAGGACTTGCCCAGCCTTAGCTTCCTCTAAAACCTCCTCCAAGTTTATCTTCCTCCCTCTACCCACTGTTACTTTATCACTTCCTTTCACAAGGAAAACCTTGTTTGTAAACCTCTTGCATACTCATCTCTATCCCAGAACTGGCTTTCAGGTAACCCAGCCTGGAAAAATATTATTTGTTTTGTCTTTTGGTTTGCTTTGTTTTATTTGTTCCTCTGCAATCACTCCACCCAGAGACGCATTCAGAGGACATTAAAATAACAAACAGAAAGAAACAACCGAACTGATAACAAACTTCAGAACTGGGTGGTCAGCTTAGTACCTGTCTGATAGTGTAAGTCTCAAAACAGTGCAGCTCTTTGAGGCTGGTTCTGAAGGAAGTAGATGTGATGATGCAGCCCGGAGATGGAGAGAGTTTTAAAGGTACATGTCCTGGCAAATGCTTGGTCAGTTTTAAAAATAGGTGTCTTTCTTGTTTGTTTTCCGGCTTGCTAGCTGTTTTTTCCTTCCTTCCTTCCTTTCCTGACAATATTTGAATAATGAAAATAAGTATTGATAAATTTGGCATTTTCCAAAATGGAAATCGAAATATTCCTTACTGATATATGGAATTCTTTGGTTTATAGGTGCCAGTGTATTTTTCTTTTTAATTTCTAATTCTGAAGACAAACTGCCAAAATCTTACAAACTATTTCAGTCACTGTAAATGGCACTAACCCCACATGATATGAAAATAATCATTTGGGGTCTAAAAGGTGTGTATATACAATCATTGTGTCTCTGCCCCTTAAATTCAGAAGTTTAAAAAACTCTTTGAGAGTAATTTCTCATGAATCTGAGGTGTCAGGATTTTTTAGGTAAATGGATTTGAATTGAGAGCTTGTCTTTGCAAGATAGAAAGGAATTTAAGTATCTCCACCTAATTTAGCCCGGATTCAGGTGGCAAGTTGGTAATTTAAGTAATAAATTTTTGTTGTAAATTAAGATCATAACCAGTCTCAAAAAAAAAAAAAAAAAAAGGCAATGAAAACCTGATTACTGTATTGAAAATGGCCAAACTCTCTCGCCTTATAGAATCAAAGTTTCTGAAGCATTGCTTAAGTAAAAGCACACATAAAATATATCAGAAAGTAATCAAATTGAATTACTTTGGCTTCAGTTTTTGCTAACAGAGCAAAATTTCTTACCCTGCCTTATCCTAATATGAATTGAAGGAACAAAACACTTTATTACTATTCTCTATATTGTAAAATCAAAGATGGGTTGTTTTTAAAATCAAATCCATTTGATATTCCTTATAGTTCTTATAATAGTTCCCCAAAGGTCAGAGTTGATAAAAACTTCTTTAAGGAATGTACTCAAGTGCTGGCTTTTTTGTTCTTATTTAATTCCAATGAATCTTTACCTTTTTTCATGCTCTGTTTCATCCAGCCATAAATCCTCTTCATGCAGGGTAATACACCAATAAATCAGTTTAAGGAGGTTGGCCCAATTTCCTGATGAGTCTTCAGGGTAAATTCTCTATGTATTTATGAAATGGTATGTAATACTGAAGAATTATTGGAAAACAATTTTAAGGTAATCATACAGTTCATATGAGGTAGAAAAACATTTTTTTAATAAATTTCGAGTGGAGAAATCTTTTAATTGGCTTCAGAAAAATATACTGCTTAATATTTTAGCTAATAAAATGTAACAATTGTAAACTTTTCTCAAAAATGGGTAAAACTAGTTAATAACAGATTGGTCTTTCTGAAAGTTTTTTGTTTTTTGTTTTGTTTGTTTGTTTGTTTTGGTTTCTTGTTTTTTTTTAACCAAATGACCTCATCTTCTCTTTTTTCAAAAATTCTATTTAGTGCCAAACATTTAGTGTAAGAAAAAAAAAAAAAAAAGGCCAGCCCTGGACATTATGACACAGGGAGGGTGGGCCCAAGAACCCAGAGGGTGTCCAGCAAGACCAGCCAAGAGAGTGTCCTTGGTCTCACACAAGATAGACATCAAACTCGAGTCAAGAGAAAGAGAAAGCAGAGTTCATTGAATAGCGTAAGTGACAGAGAGAGTAAAGCAGGTGGAATGTCTAGAAGACTTGGAAAGGAAAGGAGAGTGAGTCTCATCACAGTTTGGGGTTAAGGGTTTACAGTGGCAAGAGATCCAGGGTACGGTAGGATCAAAGGCAAGTGACAGGTGAATAATAGGTATTATTTCATAAATCATCAAAGGTAAGGGGTATTGATGCCAGTGTTGGTTGAGGTTTGTTCAAAGCTAACGTCCTGGAACATGTTTGGATTCTGGTTCTTTGATGTTGTCGGGCGTTTGGAAGCCAAGGACAAAGCTCAGAAGATGATTAACTTCCTTGCTCCCACCTTGGAGTAGAAGCATAGCTTTTTTGGTTTATCAGGATGCAAGGTGAAATATAGAACCTGAGTAGATAGAGCCTACCAGAAAAACGACAGAGATGGAACCTGTCTAAGAGTGTAATCCCTTTGGTTTCCCTATCTGAATTGGACCTGGGACAACAAATATGACACTCACAGCTAAGCCTCCATAGTTTTACACATTTATCTGATGCTTAAGATTAACCCATGTTGTGTTTCCATTGGCTATAATCTCAAAAAATATTTACTTTTGGACAGTCACTGAGCGACCCACAAAATATCTCTTACTGGGTGACTGCTCCTTCTTTACTTACTCGGTCTTCATCCTCACTCTAGTCGGTGTGCTCGATAGATAAGACTTATGGACTTCCCAATCACAAAATTGCCCCCACTTTCTAATAACACCCGCCTGAGAGCACACCTTGACCACTGTTTTATTATTGCACCAATGACTCAAGCAGTACATGTTCTTTCTAACACCCTCTTGTGCACTGTGGTTCACGGGGTGAGCGTTCTCCCTCCCTGCAACCAGTAATAAACTCAATTTGTTTAACGATAAGAGTGTGCCTGGTGGGTTTTGGTTGAAGGGCACTAAATGAAAAAGTGTGTGGAATATTCATAAAGGACTAAAGGCCCAAAAGTAGGATCTTATAAGCAAACTTGCAGACAACCAGATCTTCAAATTAAATTTTAAATCTCAGTAGAACCTTTAAAGTTCCAAAATTAGGGTCTTGTGTGTTTGTTTTTGGCATGTCTTGTTTTTTTGTTTGTTTGTTTGTTCTGGCATGTCTTGTTTTTTGATCTAGGATGATTAAGTTCTGCTCTAATATATATCCTTTATTCCTTAGAGAAAAAAGATAATTCATTGTCTTGCATCTCTTCTTGTTTAAAGGCCTGTGTTATAGCTTCTCCATCTTTTTTTCTGTAATCCCAATAAAACCAATTATGGAAGCGTTCCTTGGGTAATCACTACCCAGTACTTTTATCACTGTAACAGATCTTTCACAATTTTCACACTCTGAGAGCAGAAGCAAGAAAGTTAATCATTTTCTGAGTTTTGTCCTTGACCCCCAATTTTCAGTTATGCTATTGGTGTTCAAGACTGCCTGAAAAAAAACTGCAAATGTGAAAGGGGAAACTTAAATTATAATTCAGGGTTTTTTTAGATATGTATATTTAATTTATGCATAGATTTTGTATTTATATTAATAGGATAGTGTTAAGAATAGGGGGCAGTCTTTTTTTTTTTTAAGATTTATTATTTATTTGAGTGAGAGAGAGAGAGAACATGCACATGAGCAGGGGGAGGGGAAGAGGGAGAAGCAAGCTTCCCAATGAGCAGGGATCCAGACGTGGGACTCGATCCCAGGACCTGAGCTGAAGGCAGATGCTTAACTGATTGAGCCACCCACGTGCCACAGTCTTTTGTTTTTAAATATACTGTTTTATCAAATTTAGATAGAGTTACTTAGATACAGAACAATAAAGTCATTTCATCATATATATATATATATATATATATGCACACAGATATATGTGTGTGTGTGTATATATATATATATGAATATATATGTGAATTCTCAATCCCTGCCTCTTTTGTTTCTACAGAATGCCTCCTGACCAAATTTTGCTGACTATACACTGAGATGCTTAAGCTATTCAAACTCTATACTTAAGATTCTTTGGCAAGAAGAGATAGCTAGTTATTGTATATGTTAAAGTGGTCTTAGAGTTTCCATCCAAAAAGCCCTGGACCACCTTTTAAGAGCAGATATAAGGGTACCCTGTTATTGACTTTATTGTCTCCCTGGCATATTTTGGAGTTCCATCACAACACTCAATATAGCACAACACAAATAAAACCCACCACTAGACTTCAAAAAGTTTAAGAAGCTTACAATTTCCACTTCTAATAGTCTTACATTAGAAAACAATCTGAAACTATCATACGATTTATGATGTACTATACAAAAATGGAGGGATTAAAAAGTCACTATAGGATAACAGTTAAGTAAAGACTACGTGTTAAGCAACTATTAGGCATGAAAAGTTACATATACGATTTTCTACAGTCATAAGTATATAAAGTAAAGAAAAAAGCATAGAAAAAATGGAAGAAAACGCAGAAACATTTGCAAGTGTTATATTTTTCTCATCAAGCAATGGTGTAACATTTTCTTAACAGTTTTCTATATTTTATAAAATATCTATAGCCCATACATTTTATTTACTAGAATACAAGAAGAACCTAATTTTAAAACATAACAGTATAAAATGATTTTGTGTGTTTAAATATGAATTAATTGGGGCGTCTGGGTGGCTCAGTGGGTTAAAGCCTCTGCCTTCAGCTCAGGTCATGATCCCAGGGTCCTGGGCTCGAGCCCCACATCAGGCTTTCTGCTCAGCGGGGAGCCTGCTTCCCCCTCTCTCTGCCTGCGTCTCTGCCTATTTGTGATCTCTGTCTGTCAAATAAATAATAAAATAAAATCTTTTTTTAAAAAATAAATGAATATGAATTAATTAATAGTCTAAATTTTTTTTTTTACTTTTTAAATAATTAGACAAAATATAAGCATGGATATATAACCTAAAATATTTTTATTTCTTCATTTTTTTTAAAGATTGTATGTATTTATTTGTCAGAGAGGGAGAGCATAAGCAGGGGGAGCAGCAGGCAGAGGGAGAAGCAGACTCCCCACTGAGCAGGGAGCCTGATATGGGACTTGATCCCAAGACACCGGGATGATGACCTGAGCCAAAGGCAGACATTTAACCTGCTGAGCCACCCAGGTGTCCCTAACCTAAAATATTTTTAGTGCAGTCCTAAATATGACCAATTCACAACCAAAGTATAATTCAGCATCCAAGGTGAACCCTGTTAAACACATATATTCAATTAGGAATTACAATGTCTGGCTTCATTACTATTTCTGTATAATCTAACTATATGTTAAATTTTGTGAATTATTTCCATTTTATTTATAAAGCATTGATATTGGAGCTAAAAAGGTTATATCTCACAGGGATCTTGTGCAGAAGTAATAGAACCTCATTCTGGCTCAAGTGAGGAAAAAAATAGTTTATTCAAAGGAATTTAGGTATGAGATAGAATCAGTAGGAAGCTCGTAGAAGAGGCTTGGGCAATGGCCAGCATCTATTTCATTTAGGCAGCAGGACATTCTGGCAGAAGCACAGGACAGAGGCAGTCCAGGGAGATGCCGGCCACTGACACTACTGGGTTTATTGTGAGGCCTCAGTATAACTTTGATCACTCCTGACTTCTACCTTCCTGGCTTTCCCCTCAAAGGATCTGACAGAGACAAAAGGGAACCATGTTCCCTACCAAGGTGTGTGACATTTTATTTTTTGTATTATCAAAACAGCTACTGATCTTATGCCTTAGCTGAATGAACCATTATCTTCATGGTCATTCGAAGTAAAAAGTTGGAATTCAGCCTTAATTATTTACTCTTTCATCCCACTTATTCACTGCATTGCCAGATCTTACCATTTTAATTGTCTTTAACCTTGGCATCCTATTTGTATTCTGAATATCTCTGCCTTAATATGCATCCTCTTTTTTTTTTTTTAAAGATTTTATTTATTTATTTGAGAGAGAGAGAGAGAGCACAAGCGGGGGGGAAGGCAGAGGGAGAGAGAAAAACAGAATAGGCTCCCCACTGAATGAGGAGCCCCACCCCAGTCCCCTAGGATCATGACCTGAGCCGAAGGCTGATGCTTAATCACTAAGCCACCCAGGCACCAAATACCTGCTCTCTTTAAAACTTGCCAGGACTGTTGGAATAATAGCCTTAGTTTCTTTATGAAGGAGGTATTAAAATTACATAGCAACCTAAACCATTATTCAACTAACAATATAGTTCTCTCTCTCTCTCTATATATATATATATATGAACTTTACATATATGCATATATGAAAAAGCAATGGAAATAGAAGAAAAATATGGCAAAAACCAATGATTTATAGAATCAGTCTCAGAAATCGACAGATCAGATGAAAACAATGCATAATAATATTAAAAAGGTAAGTAACTGAATCGATAAAATGGATTTCATAAGTACTGTATTGTTTTTCTATTGCGGTTGTAACACACTGTGGCAAAGTTAGTGGCTTATTAAACAGCACAAATTTAGTATCTTCTAGTACTATCGATCAGAAGTTTGTCACAGTTCTCACCTAGCTAAAATCACACTGTGAGTGAGGCTACATTACTGGAGACTATAAAGAGAATTTGTTTTCTCGCCTTTTCTAATTTCCAGAGGCTGCTCATAATCCGTGGGTCATTGCTCCCTCCTGCCATCTTCAAAGCCAGAAAAATCACATCTCTCAAATTTCAGTTGTCATATCTCTCCCTCTTTCTCTTTGACCACAGCCAAGAGAGTTTCTCTGCCTTTAAGGTCTCATATGTTTAGATTAGGCCCATCCACATAGTTTAGAATAATCTTCCCATTTCATGGTGTTTAGCCTTAATCATATTCCCTTTTCTATTGTAAAGTAACAGAGTGACAGATTATAGGGGTTAGGATATGGACATCTTTTGAATGCCATTATTCTGCCTTGTACAGATATAACTAAATTTTGAACAAGAGCAAGAATATACATTGTTTTCAAATCCATGTGGGAAGTCCACGAAAAATGACCATAAAGGCAATATTGACAAATATCAAGATGCAGAAATAATACAGACCATTTCATCAGAATAAAATTAGATACAATAACAAGAATAGCTAAAAATATTTATAGATCTGGAAATTCATAAATCCCATAATAAAACACTATTCAGAGGAATTAAAAAATATTTTGAAATGGAAATTACAACCAAATGATAAATGCATACCACTGAGAACACAGTGCCTCAAAAGCTTGGAGGTAGAGCTAAAGTGACACTCAAATGAACAGAAATGCCTCATGTTCATAACCATCCAATAGGAAATTTTTAAATAAAAATAATTATCCTCCCCAAATCTAGAAAAAGGACAACTAAAAAACCACAAATAAAAATATATTAGTAAATGTACAACTTGAAGAGAAAACCAAAATAGAGTTAATCAAGACAATGATCCATGGAAAGATTTATGAAGTTGATAATGCTTTTATGTTCACAGCTGATCAAGATGGGGGGAGAGAGAAACAGAGGTAATCTGGCTTCTTGTTTCCTCCATGACTTAATTTCCCACTATCTCTCCCTCTAACTTAGTCCCTATCGCCACCCATAACACTATCCGTTTGCCCCTGGAAAATTCCAGCTATGTTCTGTCTTGAGACATTATATCTGCTTTTCCTTTGCTTAGAAATCTTTTTCATCACATATCCACATAAATATCTTCAATATAGGTGTTTGTTACTTTTTTCCATGAAAATCTCTCTTGGTTACACTATTTATCATTGAAACCAACCCTCCTTACACTCCCCATTTTTCCTCCTTTGTTTTATTTTTTTCCTCCATAACTTTTACTGTCTTCACAGATACACTATTGTTTATTATTCACTGACCTCCACTATTCTATAAAGTCATTGAAGCTAGTGATTTTATTTAGTTTCTTCATTGTACATACCCCAAGAACAGAAAAGTGATAATAAATACCTATAAATAGTTGTTTAATAAATATATGAATGAATAAAAGTAAAATGACTTTTAAAAATTAGTTATATAACATACAAAAGATAAAAAACTACCAAAAATTTACAACTTTGTAGAAACAGGAACTGAAATTTAGATGAAATTTGATTATCTTTGTGGAACTATAGGAATGATATTTTCAGCAATTAGTACCTATAGACTATCATCATATAACATTACAGTGGATAGATTCAAAGAAAACAACTGATCTGAATATTTTAAGTAAAATATAAACTCATTCATGAAAAAAAATCACCTCTTTAACTGTATATTTTGGGGATGCCTGGGTGGCTCAGTGGGTTGAACATCCCTTGGCTTCAGCTCGGATCATGGTCTCAGGGCCATGGGATCAGGCCCCACACCAGGCTTTGCACTCTGTGTAGAGTCTGCTTGTCTCTCTTCCTCCCTTTCTGCTCTTCCCTCCCTCCCCCATGCTCTCTCTCAAATAAATAAAATCTTTTTTAAATATTGCATTTTTTTAAATTGTGCTTTGCTTGAGGGTGTTGTTTGGAATTTAATTTGTGCCATAGGGACCTAAAAGGTACAAGTGAAGAAAAAATTGTTAAAAGGTGGCATAAAGGTGCCTGGATGACAGTCCTTGGTTTCTCAGGTCATAATCTTGAAATCCTGGAAGGAGCCCTGCACACTCAGAGGGGAGTTTGCTTGAGGTTCTCTCTCTCCCTCTTCCTCTGCCCCGCCCCTGCTTGTGGATATGTGTGCACATGCTCTCTATCTAAAATAAATAATCTTTTTTTAAAAAAGTCTGATGTCTTGACTTTCCTATACTACAAATAGTACAAGATAAGCATTACTTTTATAAGAATAAAGTATTTGTATAAGGCATCAAATCTGAATTTATAATGATTCAATCAATGAACTAACATATGGAGTCCCACTTTTTTTTTTGGCGGGGGAGGTTTCTTCTTATACATGGACTTTTCTCTCTATATCCATTACATTTGTCACTCTATGGAGTAGTCACTGCTTTACTATTCGCCAGCTATCCCTTTTTTTCTAAAAGCATCCAGATTTTCCTTTAGGGAACTAGTCTTCTTCAGTTTTATTTATCTTTGTGATTTGGGTAATATTTAACTCACACCAAGCTCCATTGTTTGGCCCTCAGTGGCATGATCCAATCAACATAATCTTGTCCTCTTGCTGATGGTTTGGTTTAGGAATAGGTAATAGCTAAGAGCTAGCATTCTCTGGCCAAATTCAGGGGTTTAGGTGATGATGATCAAAGTTGTTACTCTCCCTCATCCTTATTGTGAACTGGAGAACATGTAACCCTGGTTGGTAGCGTCAGCCATTCTCTGCCTGCGCTAAGAAAGCCTGGGGTATAAGCCAACCCAGAGAAGAAGGAATTGTTGAAGGAGTCACAGAAAAATGGAGCTGGAGTCCTGCTTGGGTCAGATCTGTCCCAGACTTACCTCTGGGCTTTTCAGCTGTATAAACAAACTGATCTTTTCCATTTAAAAGCATGATTGAGTTGTTCTTTATTTAGTAAGAGACAATTAATTGTTGGTGCACAAGTGCGCATGTATATGTGTGTTTTATAGGTCAGATTTGGACTCTGGGAAAACAAAGCTTGTTCTCTATTTTGTTGTTTAATATTGAGAGATATTTTTGCCATACATAACTTTTTCCTCCCCTCTAGTACAGCCGAAAACTGCTATTCTTTACATAAAATTAAAATACTCAGCAGTTTCACTTCTCCAACCTGTCATTTTGTTCTCTGACCATAAAATAAGTTAGATATGAATATGTAGACACTTATTCAGTGCATTATTACAGATTGAGATAATTTGGCTCTGTAATTACAATGTTTCTCTTTAGAAAAAAATGGAATCAGAGCACTAATACTGCAATTTGTACATTGATCCCTTTATATCATTCTGTCAGACTCCTGGCCTTCAAAGGTTTCCTGAGTCTATTATAAAATAGCATAATTCATCCATTTTGCTATCTGCACCATTTGCAAGAATTTTCTCATTAATTACTTTCAATTTCAACCATTATGCCCTAATCCGAAACCATGTCCTTTTCTTCAACACTTTGCCATGATGTTTTAAACTCTTTCTCAGGGAAAAAATAATAATCCCAGATCTTTGTGAAGACATGATGAACTATTTCCATGAAGGCTCATTTAGAAAAACAACAAAGTGCTCTTATTTGAAACAAGGGAATAATCAGTTCATATGAAAAAAGAAGTGACCTATGCCTACCCAAACTCAAATGAACCTTTCCTATGGTTCAAAATTTGGTTAGCTTATTTCTATTTGTTTTCTTTTTCATTTTCATGCTTCTATGCATTTCCAGCTGGACTGACTCTGGAAGGAGCAATATATTACAAGAAACTTTGTTCTCATATTTCCAATCTGATTTCAACCTCTATGAGAAAGGTTAGGATAATCACAAGAATGTTGAGTTTCTTATCTGGATCCCATCTTTAAATCTTGAAAGGCTTACCCATCACTAGTTCTTAATTTCCAGTGTTTCCTTCTGGGCTAGAATATTTGTTATGATTAATGTACCTCTGATCTTTCCCTCTGTCTCTGTCTCATTTTCTTTCTTCCTCTGTCTTCCAAAGATAAAATCTCTCCAGTTTTTCTCTCACATTGATTTGTTTATTTTCAGTTCTTTCATCTTTGAAAGGTTAACTTTGAAATCATGGCTAGAGAAACACTGCAAAGTCTACTAGGAAAATATATTAGAGATTTAGCTAATTTTCTGAAATTTCTCTTAAAAAAAGTACCAGTCCAACATTCAGTTATTTGTATAGATTTCACAGTTAAGGTAGTATTGAACACATATTTGTCACTATTGAGTAGTTAATAGTCATTGGCTTTATTGTACAGTGGGTATAATTAAAAAGTTTTAAACTAACTCTCATACAAATATTTTCTTACTTAAAATGAAATAACTAAAAACATTATTTTCAAAATATGGTATTTTATTAGAGCAAGAAATTGAAGCCATTATTGGCGTCATTTCAATTTCTCTGATCTGTGAACACAAAAATAAGAAAGAAGATAGCCAGAGACATTCAAATGCTAGGAATTTAATTTACTATTTTACCAGACAATCTGAGATTTGGGGAAAAGGGCTACATGGGAACGAGCAAAGAGGATATCAGATAAATAAAAGTAACTCCTAGTTACTCTCCATAATACTTTTACTCCCAATAGCCTTGTTTTCTAATGACAGTGATTATCAGCGTTTCATTGAATGAGTTCTAGTCTAGATCACTATTATTAGAGATATTTTAGAATGCATAACAAAACCTGGCTTTTTATTTATCTAATCTCAATCTCAAAAGTAGTTCCTTTAAGGCACTATCCCAAGTGCAAGTTTGACAGCCTGGCCATAGAAGTGGTTCAGTTTATGGGGTAAGAATTAAAAATTCAAAAAGATTCAAATCTCCAGCTCATCTTAGCCTTCTAGATTTGGCAAATAAATCAACTCCTAAGCCTTTGTTTTCTGATCAGGGTAATGGGAAAAAATAGTATCTACCTTATATAATTATTTTGAGAATTAAACTCTAATACAAGTAAAGTTCTATTGAAAAGAATACCTAAAATAGGTATTATTCCTAAAATATTTAATAGGGAGCATCTGGCCAGTTCAGATGGTAGAGATGAGACTTGATCTTGGGGTTGTGAGTTCAAGCCCCATAGTGGGTATAGAGATTACTTAAAAAAAATTAAATCTTTAAAAAGTAACAGTATTCAAAAAATATTAGCCAGTACTGGGAGTAGTATTATAAATTACCTGTTCATTTTCCTTTCCTTAAATTGAATATTAAGCTATTTCTGTGAAATTATTGATCTACAAAGTATATATTACCAAAAAAAGTATTACAATCCTGAAGGTTATATTTATTAACTGTAATTGGCTTTCTAAGGAGAGGCATTTTATTTTATTTTTTTTCCTAATGAGAGGCATTTCAGAATGCTTTGTATTTAAATATGTAGGTTCTCCTTCTCCCTACATATACACATTATTGCAGAGAAATATATAAAGTGAGAAATAATGAGAAAAACAATGAGACTCTAGTAGGTTGGACTTTGAAGTCAGAAACACCTGAATCCAGAATAGAACTTTTCTACTTTTAAACTGATGACTTGATGCAAATTCCAATTTCTTGTATCTCCAGTTTCCTCAACTGTAAAACAAAGATAATGATGCCTATGTCACTGAGCAGCTTTGAAAATTAAAGATGATGCTTAGCAGAGCTCTTCAAAGAGAATAGCAGTTACTGGGACTAACAATAATAATTAGCATTACCACGTTATTAATAAGAACATGCTTTCCAAGTGTTTTTCAGTCAAAAGATTGATCCAGTAAGAAACTATAGCCCGCTGAAATTTGTGAAATTGACCTTTTAAAAATCTATAGGTCTTTACAGGCTAAAGGATGCTGAGCTAGCATTTTGTCATACCATCATATTGGAAAGCTTAAATGCACATTTTTCATATGTATTAAATAATGGGAGAAACTAATTTTAAACACATGAACCACTTTGATGCAACGTCCCCCCCTCACTCCCCGCCCAAACCAATTCCATGAGGACTTTTTAAACTCCCTTAAGGTTATTGTCAATATGATACTGTTTATTTCAACCTATGGAGCTGCTCTCTCTCCTTGTTCCTTCCCTGGCCACATTTAACCAGTTTTAACTGGTGTCAACTCTTTGTGACCTCTAGCGAGGCAAATGGCTGAAGTGTCTGGCAGGTTCATTTGCACAGTAATGAGTTCTGTCTACTAGTCTGCTAGAGACTGATGGGGAGAAGGAGATTACCTTCCACCACTGCCTATTAAATGTGATTGACATGCCTGTATGATATCTGTCTTCCTTAACAGCCCTCTCGTCCTCTAAAAACTGTTTGTGAGCAAAAAGAATAGTTACTTAAATGAGGTCTGAAGCATTGTTCTCCTGCCACTTGTGTTTGTTTCAATTGCTATGGTGTAAAATGACTTTTTTTTTTTTTTAAACAAAGAAAAATTGTATGATATTGTGAATAAGTGGTAAGAGAAGGAAACATTTCATTATTTTTTTTAATTGGGAAAAAATACTATAGCAAGTCTCCTGCAGCACAAGGATTATTAAAAAAAAAAAAAGTAAAAAATATTTCCTCAACTCATTTTAAGCTTTTTTAATAACATCTTTAATTGTGCTATTTCATTTGATATTTTAAAACACTGACATTTATTATAGCTTTTATATCTACATTTATTCTCCTATCTTCTGTTTTATTTTTTATTCAGTTCATATCCTGTTTTAATATAACTTTTGCTTTATGGTGTAATTGCTATAAACATCTTCTTAAAAATGTCTCTTAATAGCTCAATAACACATAAAATTGCAACAACTCACATAATGACTCTAATTTTATACCTCTATAAGAATGCACTTACCAGAAAACATTCCAAAAACCTCAACATAAAAGGGATATTTTAATTCTTATAAAAATTACCTTTTCCTATTACACTTTACCTACAGCATTTTAGGCAATCAAATCATATACATTTTATTTTAAGGTCCTATTGCAAGAGTCATTTTTAAACAAAATGAAAGGCCAAATTCTATTTAATTGCAGGAAATCAGGGGCAAGTCATGTTGAAATTCTCTTCAATTGTGAAGTGTGACAAGTATTTTCCATTGTTAAAGATTTAAATTTATTCCTGCTTATGTTTTATGATCTATATTTCATGTCGAATTTTAGCATGGTTTAATTTTTAAATATGCCCAATCACAACATTATTAATGCTAAGATCTGATGAATTAATAGCTTAAATACTTGCTCACCAACTTTGAACTACAAGCATTGGCTCTCTGTATAATCATAGTTCCCTATAATGCAATCAGGATATAGCCATATGGTTATCATGAAGCTGTCTGTTGGTTCAAGTTGTGGATATAGCTCAGACTGAAGCTACTTGAAACCTGAAATCCATCTCACCATAACCTAGAAGTTCTGAATGTGTTGGTTTAAATTAAGTGCTTGACTAGAGCAATGTAGCCATGCAAGTGAGAATAGAGCAGAAATGTATTTACATTTGATCTACATTCACTTGCCTCAAAAAGGAGAGCAAGGGGCAGGCAGCTGCAGAAGGAAAAAGCAAATGCTGCTGTTTGGATTCACTAAACAACTGTGCCACATCAATAGTTTATAATATACTATTCTACAGTTTTGCTGTTGCAGAACTGTAAGCAGTAAAGAATAGTAGATGTCTTCTTCCATCAACTCTAGCAAAACATTTGTTCTTTATATTCTCTATATAAAAATAAAATCCTGCTTCTACCTTGATGATTGCCTTACTCTAAAGTATGGAGAAAGAACTATTGGGGACCCTTCTGGTATTAGTATTATAATTTAATTTAACTCAGGGCACAGCAGGAAATTGATTAATAGCTACAAAATGCACACGTGACTTAAAAGCATGAAAAGCAATTACTTCACCAATTACAGAAAGTCCAAAACAATTGTGATTGACAGAGCACAAGAAATACATTAGAATTGAAAATGTTGATCTTGAAAAAAAAAAAAAAGGAAACCCTATAATCTCTTGATTTTATTTATAAAAACACACATAAAAGAGCCACATATACTTTTTTTTTCTGTATAACAACCTATTAAAATGAAATAATAAAATCAAGATTCATAAGTATTTATAATTATTTAATTAATTTATTTATTTAAGGGAGAGTGAGAAACAGTATGAGAGGGGAGAGGGTCAGAGAGAGAAAGCAGGCTCCCCACTAAGCCAGGAGCCTGATGCAGGACTCGATTTCAGGACTCTGGGATCATGACCTGAGCCAAAGGCAGTCACTTAATCAATTAAGCTACCCAGGTGCCCCAGAATTTATAATTCTGAAATAATTTTAGATTTGTGATGTTTTAGTCACACCAGAATGATCATATTAAGGTTGAAACATATCAATATTTTTTTAAAGTATTCTAAGTTTTCTAATAAGAAGCATTCAATGTACAACAGAGCAAATAATTACATGCTTTAAAAAAGCTAGAATTTGGGCGCCTGGGTGGCTCAGTGGGTTAAGCCGCTGCCTTCGGCTCAGGTCATGATCTCAGGGTCCTGGGATCGAGGCCCGCATCGGGCTCTCTGCTCAGCAGGGAGCCTGCTTCCCTCTCTCTCTCTCTGCCTGCCTCTCCATCTACTTGTGATTTCTCTCTGTCAAATAAATAAATAAAATCTTAAAAAAAAAAAAAAAAAAAAAAAAAAAGCTAGAATTTTTCTTTAATACCAGAAATAAGGAAAAGAGAATTCACTTCTAGTTTTATATGTTCCAAAAGTTTCGGGTATTATTTAATTTGAAAAGTGGAAAAGCAACCTATAGAATTTTATAATAAAACATACAATATTATATAAATTTCATATTATTGAAATTATATATGTATATTTTATATTATATATGTATATTCTATATTATATTGTAATAATATATTTTTGTTCCAGATAGCTAATAGTAAAAACTAGATAGTCTTAAAGCTTACAAAGTTGTTTACTTTCTTTTTCCAAATATCCATTATTTTGACACACTCGTTTATTTAATAGCTCAAAAGGCCATACATAAAACCAATCTTTTTCACTTCTTTATTTACTCAGTACATTTTTTGAGGGCCATATGTTTATCACTGAGCACTACATATAGTCACACTGAATGTTCATCAAATATATTTAGAAAGATTGAATATTGAACACCAGCATTGTCTTGAAGATGGTGTTAATCATTGGGCCTTGGTTATTTCTCATCTGCATGATAATTTATTTGATATATAGATATTTGTCAAGAAATATAGTTAAATATTTCAGATATTTTGTCTTCCAATACAAACTTCACTTTTTGAAATGCAGATGTAAATGGCATTTAAAATAAGCTCTTTTCAGTCTATATTGGCATTGAAAATAATAAGCTCTTTTCAGTCTATATTAAAACTTTCAGAATCTTTGAGTAACATACTATCCCTTATTCTGAGTCCTTACTCAGAAAAAAATCTAAAAATTAAAAAAGATATAAACTTCAGATTTCTCTGTAAATTTATCCATGTGGAAAAACTCTATATGTTTATTAATTTCTGAGATTTCTTGTCCCTGTGACAATGACTTCTGCACTTGATCTTAGCCAAAACGCCAGTGACAATGACTTTTGATCATGCATTAGCTTTCTTATGAGTTGAATATATTATATTATTATATTCAATAATATGAAGAATAATAGTTGTCATGTATACAAGATTTGAAAAAAAGTAAATGACTTCCTAACCACCTAGCCACTTTGACATATTATTTTTAGCATGTACCCACTAATACTGTAGTTAGTTTGCCCTCCAAAAAGTCCATGAATTGTTCTATAGAATGTTGATCTCATTAATCAAACACCCTTTAAACACCCTTTCAGAATCCATAGATAAAATATTACCTAGGATACAAACAACAACAACAAAAAAAACCAACTTTTGTTTAAGGATAATATACTTAGTCATGTGAACTGGCCGATATAAATTAGTTATTGTAGATAATCACTAATTGTTAAGAAAAGAGATAAAGCAGATTTTAAAAAGAGTTTGATGAAACTGAAGAAATCTTTGAATATTAACCAAAACTGCTAAAATTAATGCCAAAATATTTTAAAAATAAAAACAATGATTACCTATGGCTTGTAAAAAAAAAAAATTAATGCCAGATAGCTGTAGGAATTCTTCAACTTTGAATGAATCAGAACAAATAGTGGCAATGTTTGAAATTGTTTTCAAACTCCGACTTTCTAATAATCTTATTTAAGAGTTTCTGTAACAATTTGTCATAAATCTCTAATATTATCTGTCCAAAAAGTGAATGCCAGAATCAAAGTCAACCAGAGTAATAATTAAAATACACAGTATTCATTCAAAAACGAGACAAATGCAGCATACGGATAACTAATGTTAAAATAAAAGGTTTCTTTTTAACTAGAAATAGGCTAAAACCAGTAGTCAATTCTTAAAATAGACTTTTATAAAGATAATCTTGATTCATAGATTATATCCAGTTTTCCCTTTAGAAAAAAATTAAATATATATGTATGAAATCAGCATTTATATTTCATGTTTAATGTAAAATTTACCTAGCTTATCCTAAAGCCATTTATAACAAATTGCCTATACTTTATTCACTGTCTCCCTTAATGAAAAATTCATTTCCCTTTTTCTGATCTCTGGAAGTAACTTGAATGTTTAGGATTCACTTTGGCCTCTTATTATTCATTCAAATTCTGCTTCTTTTCTGGGGGTAAAAGATATATATTTATGAATCACTCAGTATGTCAACCACATGTGGATTCTACAATGCTATGAGCATATGTTATTTGTATCCTGCTTTCTGATTTTCTGATTGACAGCAGGAGTTTAAGGGTGACTAGGCTTATTTCCTGCGGTTTAAGATTGATAGAAGTTTAGCAAAGCATATTCACTGATATATAATATTGCTTCCCTGATGACAGAGGGAATGAAAATTGGCACACGAACTCTTTGAACTTCAGAAGGAGGAAAAAACTTTAGCAGATTGTGTGCTTATGCAAATAGTGACATAAATTAACTTTGAAAATGTTGAGAATACAACAGGAAGTAAGAAATTTGAAAGTGAGCCAATCATAATGTCAGGAAATTACAGAATCTTTTCAACCACTTTTCATTTACTGAATTGTAAATAAGAGCATTATTCTTTTTTATAAGTTAAATCTTATAAGTTTTGTTAATTTGCATTCAGAAAAAGGAATCCAGTTATATGATGAAAATTAAATAAAATTCTATTGGAACTTCTTGAAAGAAATATGTCACAATTTGGGTTCTTTGGTGGAAAGTTTGACACAGACAGAACAATGAAAACTACTAAGAATATGTCATCACTGCTGAAACTGATAATGTCACACAACTTTAAGAAGAGAATAGAATTCAAGTTTTGATTTATATTAAAATGCAGTTAATATGGCTTTGAATTACTTTGCAAAAATGATCAATATAAGTTAATGACAACAAATGTTTTTCTATAGCTTTTTTGTTAGTCAAGATTTCACAATCAGAAGATGAAGTTCCTATTTTTTCAGTCTAGCTAATGTCTTTTTCAGTTCTCAAACTGACCATACTTCTCAAGTGCACTTAATCTTCCTGATGCATGGAATTCTGCAAGTATTTCGGCCAGAATTTCTACTAATACTTTGTTTCTTGGTTTAGATATGGCTTCCCCTGGGAAGAGATCCTTAGATACGGGTTAGACAGACCTCTCAAACGTTCCACAGACCCTTCCTTTTCTCTCTCTCGGATCTTATCATACACACGGTATTTGCCTGTTCACTTCTCTTTATTCTTTATAAAATGTCCATGAGGACAGAAAACACATCTACTAACATAATTTTGGTATCAGGTGTGTCATCAATAAATAGTGCATGAGATTTATGAGTTAAATATCATATCCTTAGATAGGGAATATGAACTTGTCTGTCTCCACATGCAATTATCTTTTTATGGACAAGAATAGTGTCTTATTAAACTTTTTATTTCCAATGCCTAATACAAAGCCAAGAATATAATATATATTCAATAAATATTTTATTAAGTAAATGCATATTCAAATAGATTTTGGAGAGACACAACTGAATGAAGCTAAAATCCTTACATTACACAACTGAAATTCTTACATTTACGAACACAAAGCTTGCTTTCATTAAAAAAGAATCCTTCCCTTTTTCAGAAAAAAGCATGTGTTCCTGATAAGAAAGAGCAGTCTCTTACTAAGCATTCTTTGTACTTACAATAAGCCCTGATATCATAGGCTAATGTAAGACCTCCTTTTTTCTTCTTATCCCAGATAAAACCATTAGTGTATCCCTCCTTTTCCATTCAAATAAACAAAGTTGTTTTTGCTTAAAAAAAAAAGTCAAAGTACTGTGTATTTCCAAGATGAAAAGAGGCACGTGCTCAGAGTACAACATCCAAAAATAAAATGATTGTTAGTGGCTTTTCACAACGGATACAAAACATGGGTGGCATTCTCTGCACACTCATCTGTCAAGATGAGTTTCTCACATTAGGTTGTAGCAAGGTTGATATTCCATGGTGACAAAAACATGAGCTGAAAAGTCAGAAAAACCTAGGTTTGTTGGAATTCTGTTTCTGCAGTATACGGTGTGAAGCTTTGGGGAAATTATTTAAACATTTTAAATATCAATTTCTTCAATTTTTGGTAGAGAAAATAAAATCTAATTCATAGGGCTTGTAAGGAGAAAGTGTGCAATCCTGTAAAGGTCTTTTTCTTTAGTTGAAAGAATGTTCTAAGGAAAGCTCTATGATTTTTTTCTGAAAGAGCTGAAGTTCTACAATATCAAAATATATATAAAAAATATAGAATTTTTCCAAGACGCTCTGATTTCCTGAGCATTTCATGGCCTCCAATAACACTGTCCATGATGCTTGGCAGTGATCACTGAAAACTAGATCATTCCTTTCCTAATCCAGGTCACTTTCACGGGTACCTCTACCAAAAGGGAGTCCACATTCAAATCCTCAGGAGTGCTTAGGTGTTCCTAAGATTCTAGTTCAAAATTCAAACCACAGTCAGGGGCTGGAAAAATCATCACATTTCTCTCCAATTAAGACAATTTATCTGATTTTTCCTTTATCTTGTTTTGTGGTAGTAATTAGATTCCACTCTAGATTCTTTAAAGTTCTTAGTCCCTTGAAGCTCAACATATATTTTTCTCTCACAGAGCCCTAACTCCATAATTACAATCTTGGCTTTCAGGATTATTGCTTAGTTTATGGGTTTTAGGAGAAGTTTGATTTGAAATACAAAACTGTGCAATGATGTCTTTGTTCTTGGATGTATTCCCCTCTTCCAAGGCAAATGGACCGCTCTCACAGCTGCCTATTATTGCCAAAAAGTCAGAGGTTACTAGAAATCCCTAGAAGTTGAATTGCTAATAAGTATCTAAAAACATTTCCTGCCAAGGAGCGCCTGGGTGGCTCAGTGGGATAAGCCTCTGCCTTGGGCTCAGGTCATGGTCTCAGGGTTCTGGGATCCAGCCCCACATCAGGCTCTCTGCTCAGTGGGGACCCTGCTTCCCCCACTCTCTCTGCCTGCCTCTCTGCCTACTTGTGATCTCTCTCTCTCTCTGTGTCAAATAAATAAATAAATAAATAAAACCTGAAAAAAAAAAAAAAAAGAATTACCTGCCAAAAATACTAGTGCAAAATTCTAAACCAGGGTTATATTTGAAAGCCTCTATTAAATTTGACTACAAATATTGCCATATTCCATCATCTTCCAAAACTCCTTATTTCCCCTTAGTTCACAGAATAGTTTTCTGTGAATAATAAAATTCATATTAAACATTTCACATCTATAAATTAGCAGATAGTAATTCTTAATAAATTGTAGCTAATATTTTAACTCAGTTATGGCCTTTTTTAGGAAAAAAAAGGCAGTATTTCCCCTCTTTCTATTTTATTGGCACCATCTGAATCACATATAAATTTGTAAAAAGCCCTACTTTGAATTAAGCTTGGTCACAAGAATGTTTACCAATGATCACATCACCTTTCCTAAAGTCAGGCTATGTGTTCTAACATGAGTTATTCCTTTTACTATTTTCTACAGTTTCTTTGTATAAAATGAGTAAAGTATTAGTGAATTTATTTTGAATGGATCTCTATGTCTTTCAACTATAAAATTTATGTCTTTAAGCTTTTATTTGCTTACTTCTAAATTTTTCTACCCGTGGACAGAAAGTTTACCTAAGAAGCTTCCTACATCATTTAAACTATTAGTTTGAATTCATTTATGGTCAGTTGCTAAAACACCGTCTGGCAAACATTTTTTTGTCTGTTTGTTTGTTTTAATTATTATGTTTAATAAGTGAAGAGAAGCAAAATGTAACGTCCTCAAGTATGCCTTTTTGGCATAAGGATTATCTTGAGCTGATTATTTTTAAGGAAAAAGAGACACAGGAGAAGCTCTGAAAATTGCATAAAAATTACTCTTTTGTAGTAGATATTTATAAGAGAAATCTTCATTTTTAAGGGTTTCTCCCTTTCTGTAGCAAGAAGAAAAGGATGGCTAAGTCCCTAGAAATTTATCAGAATTTATGAATTTCTGACTTAGAATTTATGACTTAAAATTGTGCATCAACCATATATTTGTTTACTGTGCTTTGATAATAACTTCCCATAAACTGGCTCTCCTTAACCCAAACATCTTCTTTTGTCTTCAGCAGGAGATAATATTTAAGGTGATAGCTTGAGCCATTTTGGGTGTTACTGAGTTTTCCTGCGTATCTCCCATTCATGCAGGAGGGATATGTGTTATTAAATTTCTGTATGTGTGTTGTTGTTTTTTTTTTCTGTTAATCTGTCTTTTATTACATGTTAGTCTCAGCCAAGAACCTTAAAGGGTAGAGCAAAAATTATTTTTTGTCCCTTACATAAGTTTACAGTAAACCACACATTTTTGATAATATATTAACTACTTTTGACTAATTAGAACTACAAGTATTTGAAATAATAGTTAATACAAGCTAATAATTATCCTAATCTCCATAAAGATGGAACTTCTAGTACTATAGAAGGGTATTGGGGGTAGGGAGATAGATAGTTGGCAAAACATTTTGCTATTCTTTGTTTTGATTCATGCTAACCAGGTGGAGGACCCAGAGTGGGTTGGGCAGGACCAGCCAAGAGGGTCCTTGGCTTCATGCAGGATGGAAATCAAATGCAAGCTAAGAGGAAATGAGAGCAGAATTTACTGAAGACATAGAGTATAGATAAAGACAACATCTGGGAGACTTGGAAAGGAATGGAGAATGAGTCTTGTCTTTACTTGGCTTGGGGTCTGGGTTTTTGTTGAGGACTGTGGTCTGGTGGGCATGCCTCTCAGGTATTGCAGAACTGGTTAAAATGAAGAGGAGTGTTTAGATGTCCTCCATTAGTCAAATATGATCTAGAGCCAGGTGTCTTGGTGAGTCAGTGGGCTCACTGACTTACATGATAACCCTGCCTGATCACTCCTTAGATGTTACCTATTGTGTTGGAAGACTCAAAAGAAATAAATCATTAACTCTTTGACCTTTACAAGAATATACATCATGGGACCCCAAGGCTATAAGGTAGGGTTGTAGGTCCTAACAAGAACAGAAGCAGCAAAAAAGCAGTCTTTTATAGGGTCCCTTAAGTTCCCCTGTCTCAGTTTTACAGGTGAACTGAAGGAATATGTTGGACTGTTTCCAAATGTGCAAACCTGGTTTTAGGCATTATGTAATGACCCTCACTGCTTCCTATAACCTATAAGTAATAATATCAAAGTTCTATAGGTATAGCTCACAAATGGCTAAGACAACCTTGTGTTCTTTCCCTTTGTTAAAACAATTTTTATTACTCCAACTTTTTTTTTTCTTTTTCACCATTGTTATGTCTAGGCCAACATCTCAAACTATTTTTCATTTCAAAGGAAGGTTAGAAAAGCCTTGACTGGTGGCAGGTAGCTAGGAATTCAGAGAAATCTGAAATAAGAGTCCATGTACACTTCTGACATGGCTCAGCTAGGTAGTAAAACAGTTGTTAAGATTTACAGGGATCTCAGCACAGAAGACAGTACACAGAGCTTGACTAAGCTCAACAAGCTACTCAAGTATACAGAAAAACCTTTGCTTTTTGCTTCTCTTTCTCTGCCAGAGCACATCCAAAGTAGGTAACTAATTGCCCCAGGCATTGTTGGAGCAAAAGACCTCACATCGTTATTGATCCTGTACTTTTGTCTTTTCCCCTGAGTTCAACCTTCCTTCAGGGTGTTTGTGGGTGTTTAGAATTAAAGACTAAAAGGAAGTTTGAAACACTTACTGTAAGGCTCTTTGGTGCAGCTGTATTAGTTCTAAGAAACTGAGTTTAAACTGGAAAAACTATGCCAGCCGTATTTCCTAAACACTGTATAGAGAAGCAATAAATAGAAACCATCTGCATTTCCAGTTTATCTAATTTTTAAAGTATTTAATAACCCAGGTTATTTGATAATATATGTGATGAGACTTATGGCATTCATGGATTAAAACAAATGCACCTTAGCAGGTAGCTTTATGTAAACATGTGGTTGCAGGTAGAGAGTAGAAGTGGTCACCTAGAGGAAAAGTAGAGATCTGTTGACAAAAAAACAACAACACAAATTTCCACTATATTCTTTCCACAACAAAATTTTGTAGTATGTTAAACCCCCAAAACAATATCAAATCCTATAGAAAAAAATTATTCTGTATGTATATATACATGTATATATAAGTACATGCAAATGTATATTTAATGGTGCTCTCATTTCCCTTAGAATAAATAAAAGTATCATGGGGTAAAATTCCATAAAGAAGAACACCGACCCAATGTTTCTGTATCCTACAATACTTAAATAAAACAATTAATGTAACTACACAAAAATGCATATTTAGGAATTTATAATTTGTTTCCACAGATGTAACTCACCTATATTTCTATATCTAATGTGTTCCTAGGCAGGAAGTTAGTTTCTCAGGGTTGCCCCCCTCATCTTCAAGAGGAGGAAATCTTTTGCAAAAGCAAGATTAGCTGGTTTGTACTAAATAATTAACTAGTGGGGTTTTTTTTTTCATTATATTATTATTTTTCTTAATGCATAGGGTGGTTTCTATACCTCTACGACTTCACTTTTGGTTGAACAGATTAATAAAATTAATGTAACATTATACTTTCAAAAACTTAACAGTAATATGCAAAAACTTATTTCATGAAGTTGCATTTGTAATGCTTTTAGAATATAGCAAATACCATACAAAGAAGGGATTTCACAAACAAACCACAAAACAAGAAATATTTGCATTGACTACCTTTTGGCATAAAAGGACTTGGAGAGTGGGTACAAATAGTGAGAGTTAATTTATTTGAGTTGGACTCTGGGAACTAATGAAGAGATCCTCTTTTCCCTTCAGGTAAATCCAAAAGTTGTTCTTGGCCATTATTTTGCTATCCAGGGCAACAAGTAGGAAACTATGGTTGACAATTAGAGAAAATATTAAAGCAGATACACAGGGGGAAGTAAAAGAAAATGATCCAAGTGAGGTGGGGAGTGGAGAAAGGAAAACTCAAGAGGGAGAAAGGGGAGGAGGAGGAATGGAGAAACAAAGAGAGAAAACTTTCTTGGTTTCCCTAGTATTCTGTTCACTCATTTCTGTTTCTGGCATGCATCTTCAACCTTGAATGTCCTGAGATATCATAGTGATGCTATCCTATCAGGCTGGGTCATAGAATCCAGAGGGGTACCACAGGCCTAGCCAAGAGGGTCCTTGGCTTCATTTTCATCCTGAAGAAAGGAAATCAAATGCGAGCCAGCAGGAGGTAAAAGCAGAGTTTATTGAAGTTGAGAGAGTGCTTGCTTTGGCAGCACTTATACTAAAATCCTGAAGTTGAGAGAGAGAGAAATATGGATTCAGTATTTGAAAGACTCAGAAAGGAAAAGAGCACGAGCCTTCTCTTAGCTTGGGGACTAGTGCATGTGTCCTCTTAGGCATCCAGGAACTGGTCTGAAATAGGACAGAGTTCAGGTGTCCTTTATAAGTCATTCTTTTCCTGAAGTCAGGGGTCTTGGCATCAAAGTGTTTGGAGTCATTGTCTTAGAGAACAGTTATGAGGATCCTGCAGGGTCACTCCTTAGATGGTATCTATTGTGCTGGAAGCCTCCCATCATTATCTTTGTCCTATATAAGGAGGACATAGGATATTTGCATTACAAGGCATCCGTAGAGCAGGGTGGGGGTGTAGGTCCTAGGAAGAAGAGAACCTGGGAAATGAACAAAAGGAAAAAAAAAAAAAAGGCTTTTCTGTGGGGTCCCTTCAGTTTCCCTATCTCAGTAGCACCTGTCCAATGAACATTCTTTCTTAATTAATTAATTAATTAATTTTACTCTAACCAAACAATGAAAAAATCCAACTCCTCATAGAAAATTTCAAGTCTAGAACCAGACTAAGCGAATGGTTGATTGGATAAAGTAGCATCTATTTTGGACCAGAAATCTGAAGCAAAATCATAGTCATAGCTAATTTTTCATGGGGATTTCTTATCTTTTCTTTTGTAAGCCTCTTTCTGCTCTAAAATCTAGTGCTTTTTTCCGACAAAAAAAATGTGAACCTTGTATTTTAATCTGAATCCATCTCTTACATGTTCTAGTCAATGTTCTTTTGACAGTAGGGAACATAACTGGCTCAGGCCAGCTCATATAAAACTAGAAGGAATCATGAAAGGAAATAATCCATAGCTAGGTCTTCAGAATCTAGAATAAGGAACCAGGAAGCTGCCAGTTTTAAAGAAGCTACTCTCTGTATTTCTTTACTTTTGAAGTTCCTGTGGTCAGGAATTCTCTATGCAAATTTACTAAATTTCTCTCTTTGAAAACTGTCATTCTTCAGTGAATCTAGATTTCTGCATTTAATATAACAGGCTTGAACATGATTTGACCCAGGCACTGTGCTAACTCTGATCCATCTTCTATGTCAGCCTTCCACCATAAATTTACTGACTAATCTTGGTGTCTTTTAAGGGATAAAGAGAAGATAAGATAATGTATTTCGTTGCTAGGTGGCTAATTGCTGGTAGATTGGAACTGGCTGTTTCACACCATCGTTGCCAGGAGGTCATAGGATTAAGAATGGGTGCCCTTGACTTATCTGATAAAGGATTGTTACCAAAACATACAAAGAACTCTTAAAACTCAACAATAAGAAAACAAACATCCTTATTAAAAAAAAAAAAAAAATGAGCCAAACACCTTCACAGACACCACACCAAAGAAGACATACAGATGGCAAATAAGCATATGAAAAAATACTCCACTTCATATATCATCAAGGAAATGTATATTAAAACAACAAATACCACCACATATCTATTAAAATTGCCAAAATCCAAAACTCTGACAATACCAAATGCTGTGAAGATATGGAGCAACAGGAACGCTCATACATTGCTGGCAGGAATGCAAAACAATATAATCACATTGGAAGACAGTTTGACGGTTTCTCATAAAGTTAAACATACTCTTACTACATGACCCTGCAGTTGTGTTCCCTGCGTTTACCCCCCAAAATTGAAAACTCATGTCTAAAAAAATCCTGCACATGAATGCTTATAGCAGTTTGACTTACAATTTCTAAACCTTGGAAGCAACCAAGATATCCTTCAGTAGGTGAAGGGATAAATAAACTGACATGCAGATGATGGAATATTACTCAGTGTTGAAAAGTAATGAGCTGTCAAGCCATGAAAAGACATGAAGAAAGTCTAAATGCGTATTACTAGGTGAAATAAGTCAATCTAAATAAGTTACATACTGTACAATTATAACTAACATTCTGGAAAAGGCAAAACTGTAGAGAGGCTAAAAAGATCAGTGGTTGCTAGAGTTTGGGGGTAGCATGAAGGAGGAATAGGTAGAGCACAAAGGATTTTTAGGGCAGTTAAACTCCTCTATATGATGCTATAATGATGGATAGATATCATTATACATTTGTCTGAACCCATAGAATATACAGCATCAAGAATGTACCCTAATGTAAACTATGGACTTTCAATGATTATGATGTGTTAGAGTAGGTTCAATTGTATCCAACGTTCCACTCTGGCAAGGGGTGTTGATAATGGGGAAGGCTGTGTATATGTTGGGGCAAGGAATATGTAGGAAAACTCTGTGCTTCACTCTCAATTTTGCCATGAACCTAAAACTGCTTTAACAAAAAAAAAAAAGGGTGGGGGTTGCCTGGGTGGCTCAGTGGGTTAAAGCCTTTGCCTTTGCCTCAGGTCATAATCCCAGGGTCCTGGGATGAAGCCCCGCATCAGGCTCTCTGCTCAGCAGGGAGCCTGATACTCCCCCCTCTCTCTGCCTGTCTCTCTGCCTACTTGTGATCTCTGTCTGTCAAATAAATAGATAAAATCTTTCAAAAAAAAAAAAAAGATATATATGTATATCTTTTTTTTCTTTTTTTTTGTTAAGTGTCTCCTTTCAGGCCTTATGGTCAGGGCAACTTCTCACAATAGTCCATTGACAGGCAAGTTTGAAGCAAGAGATTTTAAGAAACAAGACAGGAAAACATTCATTTAAAAAATGCTTTTATAAATTAAATTGATTTGTGAATTAATGTGGAATTCACATTATTTTTGAATTCACATTCATTACCTTCGACCAAGGCAAGAGACTTTTATTTGAATTAATTAAATTAATTGATTGATAGCAGTTAATGAAATGATCTAATAGATTTTCCCCATTTCAGATTGATTTTTAACTAACATACATACAAATATTAAAACAATCTTAAAGTATCAAAGATATACTAGAATTGTAAGTTAAGTGAGAAGATCATTTGTCAAAATGATGCTTGTTAGCCTTTATTGTTTATAAGCACTATTATGTCTTTCCACTCTTTTTGGTCAGAGGAAAGAATATCCACCTTGTAAATCCCATTTCAAACACCATCTCCTTCATCCTCTAGGAGGCTCTCTTGGTTCACCAGTTTGAAGTATTTCCCCTAAAACTACTGAAGCAATAATTTTCAGTATTAGTTGTCTTTATGATACAATACCATTTATTGGGAGCTATATATTTGAACTATTACATTCTCTCCTAGCATACATATTCCATATTGGCAAAGATCATTTTATACTTCTCTATATTCCTCAAATGCATGCAACCAAAATTCATTCAAAGTAATGTTATAGATTTTGAACAGCCAAAAGGAAAAATATCCCAGCAACTGTTTCTCTAAATCTAGTCAAATCTGCCTCAACCCATGCGTCAACCCAGATGCCTCTTAACAGATAGTTATAAAAACAATGACCAAGAAAAAAAAAAAAAGGAAAGAAAGAAAGAAAGACAGAAAGAAAGAAAGAAAGGAAGGAAGGAAGGAAGGAAGGAAGGAAGGAAGGAAGGAAGGAAGGAAGAAAGAAAGAAAAGAAAGAGAAAAGGCAAGGCAAAAACAAAAAACCCACAACTCTGTCATTGACTCTCCCTTTCTTTACCAATTCCCTGAGAAGGTCTTGAACCTCCTTGCCATGTTAGTACAGATGGAACTAGGTCCCCTAATTTGATCAATGAATTATGTAAGTATATATGGTCCTCAGATGGTGGATATCTTCATTGTTTTCAGTGTCGATTTGGGAATCCTTGCCATGAGACGAAGCCTGTGTTATACAGCCAGACTTCCCAAGTTCACCATGGTCCAGGGACCTGCTCCTTTCTGTGGTTGCACTTTCTGTGGTTTCACTAGCATTCTACAATGACAGTGTTCTGCTGGTCTCAAGTCTTGCTGTAAGGCATAAACCATCATCTCAGCATTAGGAATGATTTCATTTCCCACAACCCCTACCAGAATTGGTAGCTTCCATTTCTCCCCTACATGTCCTTTCCTCCATATCTTCTCTCTTTGGTGATGGAAGTTTGAATCTCATCATTTCCCTTCAAAGAAACCTCAGAAATCCAATGTTGGTCTCTTTTCTCCCCATTGTTTGACAGCAGGTTAAAAGTGCTGAAATTCAAGTTGGTTTTTTGGGGGTCTTTTATCTTACTTGGTCCCTTTATTACCTAACATAGTGTACACGGTTCAATACTAGCAACTTTTTTAAAAGATTTTATTTATTTATTTGAGAGAGAGAGAGAGACAATGAGTGAGAGAGAACATGGGAGGGGGCATTAAGGTGCAGAGGGAGAGGAAGAAGCAGATGCCCTGCTAAGCAGGGAGCCTGATGTGGGGCTGGATCCCAGAATCCTGGAATCATGACCTGAGCCAAAGGCAGACACTTAACCAACTGAGCCACCCAGGTGCCCCTAGCAACACTTTTTTAAATAGGATATTTGACTTGTTAATATTTTCATTTGTAGAAATGTAAATAGAGAGATAGTCTTGGAACTTAGAAATTTTGCCAAGTCTCTACCTGAAACTACTATCTTACTGACTTACAGCAGACAGTATTATTAGTATACATTGCCCATTATTGGACATGAGCAAAGTTAAAAGAAATCTAATAAATTATCTTACTTCCCTTCTTGTTAAATTCCAAATTGGCCAATTTCCATATGAATAACATTTGCTCTAGATGAAAGGAAGTACTGTTCATTATTTATAATAAGTGTCTGACATCATGGATCAAATAATTAAATCATAGAATTGGCAGTGCTGACCTGACATTCAGGAATAATACAGAACATAGAAACTGATATTTAAAAATAATAGCCCTTTCCTGAGTTGCTTGCATGGAAAATTCTCACTAAAATGAATTATGAAATAGAATAGAGTTATTTTTAAAGCTTAAAAATGTGTGCTGGGAATGATAAAAACAATATTTAGGGCACTCAAGCATCAACTTGAAATAAAATGGAAAATATTGATGAAAAAAATTAAATCATACATGCTTACAAAATCAATAAACTACAAACATCACTATTATAAGATGTCATGTGAAGATAAGCAAAATATCTGTAAGCTTTCATTCTCTGGAAACCACCAAACTACTGAGAATAATGTAAAAAAAAGAAAAAGCCATTCCTAAACTCCAGTTGTTACTGCCACAGATGAATTATGTTCGTTTTAAGAGTCCTCTAAAATGGGTAGACCAAACATTACATTTTAAGCTTGACAATTTACAGACTTTCACAAACCTGATTAAAGTCTGCCTAGATCAATTCCAAACAATGTGCAGGAAGTTATGTAAAATAAGGTACTTGGCAAAAAGATGTTATACTGAGTGTCCCAACTTTTATAAAGACATTAAGCCATCAAGCTTTAAAATCAGTCAAAATTAGATGTTTCTTAACAGGAATAATGTGACATTCTTTTTTTCTTTTTTTTTTTTAAAGATTTTATTTATTTATTTGTCAGAGAGCGAGCGAGCGAGAGCAAGCACAGGCAGAGTGGAAGGCAGAGTCAGAGGGAGAAGCAGGCTCCCCGCGGAGCAAGGAGCCCGATGTGGGACTCGATCCCAGGACGCTGGGATCATGACCTGAGCTGAAGGCAGCTGCTTAACCAACTGAGCCACCCAGGCGTCCCAGGAATAATGTGACATTCTTAAAGAAAATTAAAACAATGTATGCTTTTAAGTTTATAGTCCCTGGAAAGTATCCTCAGTCCTCTTCTCTACAGCTCCTGCCTATTCTCAGCCCATTCTATAAATATTTTTCCAATTTATTATTTCAACTTGCATATTCTATATAGAGCTTATATTTCTTTCTCTGTGCTACATATTAGCTTCCAAATTGTGTATAAATTTATTTATGGGAAGAACTAATTCCAATAATGTTGGTTTTATAATTCTTATTTTGATTTTAAACTCACTACACCTAAAATATTTATTTTAGACTCCCTACATCTAAAAGCCAGAATTTTTTTTTTTTTTAAGATTTTTATTTATGTATTTGACAGACAGAGATCACAAGTAGGCAGAGAGGCAGGCAGAGAGATAGGAAGGGAAGCAGGGTCCCAGCTGAGCAGGGAGCCCAACAAGGGGCTCAATCCCAGGACTCCGGGATCATGACCTGAGCCTAACTCAGAGGCTTTAACCCACTGAGCCACCCCGGCACCCCGCCATAATGTTTACATTATGTTTATTTTATTTTAATCTACATGTTTGATGTAATACAGAAATTTTGGTAGACAAGCTTCTAAGACGCACCAAAAGATTCCAAGGCCCTTGTGTTCATGGCCTTTGTAGTCTCTTCTCCGGAGTAATTTGTTCTTATCAAGAGAATATGGGAACGCCAAGAGGATGTCCTTCCATGATAAGTCTACAAGAGATTACAACCTTGTCACACTAGCAGAGCCTCTCTCTTACTGCTTTGATGAAGCAAAATCCCATGTGGAAAGTCCTCTGCTACAAGAAACTAAAAGAACACCACAGTCAGTTCTAGGGAAGGAACTAAAGGCCTCAGTTTTGCAGACCAGGAAGAACTAAATGAATCCTGCTAACAACCACTGATGAATTTAGAAACAGATCTTTCTGCACTCAAGCCTTCACATAATTCCCCAACTCTGGTTGATATCTTGTTTCCAGTCTGTGAGAGACTCTCAACTAGAGGACTCAAAAAAATCATACCTTGACTCTTGACCAACAGGAACTATGAAGAAATATATATTCCTAGTTTGTAATCACTGAATTCATAGTAATTTGTTAGGCCACAACGGATAACAAATCCATAAATAATACAGCAATGAAAATAAATCAAAAAAGCAAAATTTAAAATGTCATAAATTGCCAATAAGAAGAGTTTCTCTGTCTCCAAAGGTATATTTATATCTTCTGAAATATTCTCTGAATTATTTGGGTGTGGACCTAGCATTAAAAATAACAAAGTACCACCATCTGCTCAGTTGCTTACATCATGATTCTTTTATTCCTGGTAATCACTAAGCCCTCAAAAACAAAAAACAAAAAAACAAAAAACAAAACAAAACAAAAAACACTAAAAAAAAAAAAAAAACTCTCCTATTCCACTTCTCTCCTTCTCTACTGCTTTTACCATTACTTGGTGTATGAAACACTACATCATGATCCCTGTGTTCAGGTTATAGGTCTCCATTCTCCCTCTGATCCATTTTATTGAAGTAATCAAGAGCGAATTTTTAAAATTCATGTCTGATCATATCCTTACCCTTTTTATGGCTTTTATAGAATAAAGTCACAAATCTTTAATGGAATGCACCTGTGTAAATATAACCTGGCACCTGCTGACCTCTCTAGGTTTCATATGATGGATTGCCCTCCATACTTTAGATAAACTGACATTTTGTTTTCACTTCTTCAAATGGGCCATACTTTGTTCTTCTCATGCTTCTTCCTCTGCCTGGGGTACTCTTTTCTTCTATATCTACTCCCTTCTCAATCTTTAATTAGCTTAATCTTTTAGAACACTAATATCTCAGCTTACAACTGCTTCTTGAAGGGAAGTTTTTCCCAATACCTGGTTTACCTTCAGTTCTTGCTGCATACTTCAATTTTACCCTACATTTCTTCATAGCAGTTATATGAGATTACTAGTTTAATTATCTCTGTTTCCAACTAGATTTTAGGGTTTTTTTTTTTTAAGATTATTTATTTATTTATTTGACAGACAGAGATCACAAGCAGGCAGAGAGGCAGGCAGAGAGAGAGGAGGAAGCAGGCTCCTTGCTGATTGGAGAGCCCTATGTGGGGCTCAATCCCCGGACCATGACTTGAGACCATGACCTGAGCCCAAGGCAGAGGCTTAACCCATCGAGCCAGATTTTAGGCTTTTGAGGGCACCAAGAAAGTCTCTTATTTATTTTGTAAAATATGCAGCCTGCAGCAAATATCATTTCATCAGTAGTTCTCAATTATGTCTGGGCGGGGTGTGGGGGAGGGTAATTTTTCCCTTCCAGGGCACTCCTGGCAATGTTTGGAGATATTTGAATTTGTCACAAATGGATGGGAGATGGGGAAAAAAGAAAGATACTGTTAATACCTAGTGGATAGAGATAGGGATACTGCTATGTATCCTACAATTCACTGCCAGCACCCACCAGGAAAAGAAAACAGACCAAAATGTTAATAGTGCTGAAACTGAGGAACTGCTTTATGAATTAATATTTACAGAATGAATAAGTTAAATAACTATTGAATAAGCTAATTTTGTATTATGAAACCATACAATCTTCAAGAACATGAATAAACAAAAGCTTTTGTTTCTATTAGTTTATTGTTTTCCTTTATAATTCTTTAAAATAAAGAGATTCATTTACTCACTCAATTATTAAGTGTTCACTGACTTTAGACATTGAGCTTGGTGGTTGTGGGGGAGGATTCTACAGTAAACCAGCATCCTGCCCCTGCCTCAAGGAGTTGTATATCAAAGGAAGCAAAAGATAACGAACTGATAAATAAGTAGATTGTGATAAGTGCTAGCAAATAAACAGAATGGTATGATAGAAACTGGCATAAGAGATCAATGTTGGCAGCACTTTAATAAGGATATACGAGGAGCCAGTTGTACAAAGAACTATGGGGAGACTATTCCAGGTGTAGAAATAGTGGATGCAAACTCCACTAGACAGGAAAGACCTTGGTATATTCAGGAAACTTAAAGGATTCCAGTAGAGTTGGATCATTTTGAAACTATTTCAAATGGCAAAGGAATTTATTGAATGGTTTGCAGTAGAAAAAATAACATGATTTGACTTGTATTTTTAAAATACTATCGCTGCTGTGTAGAAAATGCATGGAAAAAGAAAAACATAGCTAGTAAAGTAAGACACTGCCTTGCAGCAGACCAGTGAAAAATAATAGTGATGTGGATATGAAAAGAAATGGGTAGATATGAAGTCTATCTTGTAGATACAATTTACATGACTTGTTGAGAAATTGGATGTTGGTGATGAAAGATGTATAAAATGCAATGCTAAAAAATTGTTAAAAATACAATAGAATTTAATGTTTGAGTAAATGAAGTAAAGGTGATACCATTTATTGGTGAGTTTGTGAAAACTAAAGAAAAACATATGACAGGAAAAATTTAGTTCTTCCTCAGATATGAAATATTTGAAATACCCAGGAGTAATTTAATTGGAGATGTTATAGTCCAGGATCAGTTGATTATGAACCAGAGGACATATATATTCCACTGCTTGTTTTTATATGTTTTTGTAAGTAAAGTATTAGAACAAAGGCCCTCCTATTCATTTACATATTGCCTCTGGCTTCTTATACTCTACAACAGCAGAATTACAAAGGGGAGCATATAGTCTGCAAAGCCTAAAAGATTTTCTGCCTGGCCCTTTACTGAAAAAGCTTACTGACCCTTTTATAGATAAACACTTTTTTCAGAGATATATTCCCAAGTACCAAAAAACGTGTCTGGGATCCTTATAGGAACATAATAAATATGTATTGTAAGAATAAATGTCAAGTGAGCACTCAGGCTTATAAACTTGGAGGTCAGAGAGCAAGTCTTACACTGAGATACACACTTTGAGGGAATCAGCATGGTCATCATTTGAAATCAGAAGATTAAATAAAAATGCCCCAAAGCATGATGTTAGTGAAAAGAAAGAGAGGAAAAAATAGATGTAAAAGAAGAAAAGTAAAAAGGAGGTGAAGAAAAGTGGATGCAACTGAATCCCAGAAGCATGTTAAAATGTAGAGATGGGGGCACCTTGGTGGCTCAGTGGGTTAAACCTCTGCTTTCAGCTCAGGTCAAGATCTCAGGGTGCTAGGGTAGAGTCCCACATCGGGCTCTCTGCTCAGCGGGGAGCCTGCTCCCCACCCCCACTTCCACCTGCCTCTCGGCCTACTTTTGATCTCTTTCTCTGTCAAATAAATAAATAAATAAATAAATAATGCAGAGATGGGATAACAAAGTACTGTAACAGAAGGAAGCCTGTAAGGTAAGAGGAAGAAAAACCTGTGCATAGTACTTTATGCTGAAATAGGAGGAAATGAGGAAGCAGAGGAGAAGGATTTCAATTTGGAAAATGGTGCTTCTAAGAAAAAGTGGAAATGATGAAGCAAGACTGGAGAGTTCTGAAAAGAGAAGTGATTAGTAACAGCACAGACAAAACGTCCACTCTTTGCTAAGACACAGCAGAAGGGAGACATTTGGGAGATGATGGAAGGATAAAGTGAAGTTTTGTTTTAGGTGATTGGTCTTCAAAGTAGGAGATCCCGGAAGGCTTTAGTGACAGGAATTTTAGAAAGGGGAAAAAAAAATAATAATGTTGTTACTTCGTGAGGGAATAATTGAAAAACTTTTGAGAAGCTGAAAGAGATAGGACTCAGAGGCAGTTGGAGGGTTTGTTTGATAGGAGGAGGAACTATTATTCCATTATGATAGAGGTTAAAATGGAGCAAACTGAAGCAGATAAAAGAAAATGTGAAGATAGGGTGATTGGGATATACTAATTTCAATAGCACTTAATAGAAGCACATTTAAATCAATATGCTCATTTAAAAGAATGGAATTTATTATTTCACATAAGCTGAAAGTCCAGGAGATGAACCAGTTCAAAGAGTCTTTGAATTAGTTATTCACATGACAGCATTCTACCTGGTTGGTCTGACATGGTCCTACCTCTACGTACAGGCTCGTGGCATTAAATCAATGGCTGCAGCTTCACATCTTTTATCTTTGTGCCGCCTAATCTGAAATAAATTGCAAACTTCTTTTTCCCCGAAGCATCAAAAAGAAAGATCTTCTACTTCACTGTCTTTGGTTGATTACATACTGTTTGTTAGATCATCTGTATTTAAAGAGAGAGTATAAACTGTTTTGTTTAAGCCTGTTATGCTCTTCCCTTCTATTGAGGTCCATTCTGCCCATTCCACATTGCTGAGTCTTAAGATGACAGTTAGGAACTCTAGTGGAACTTAGGAGTACAAAAACTGAGAGAAAGGTGAATGATTGCTGAGGAGTAAAAGCCATACAAAGTGAACTTTTGTATGTATGAGTGATGTGAACAATGAAACAATAATTCTCACTTTGTGTGCCCATTCTTTAATTATGCAAATCCTCGTTTTTAACCTGTCCAAAACTGGAGTGATTTCAAATATCAGAGACCAGGTAAACTAAAAGATATGTACACATTTTGACATTGTGGAAGCACTTTGAGAAGAGAACAACAAAATCTATTCTAGTGTTTATGTGTTTCAGTACTTCTGTAGGGAAATTGTTTACTCTTATGCCATTATTTCTATATCATCATATAATTTATTGTCTTATAACAATGCCATCTGAGCACTCTTTAATCGATGAGCCTGGTGCTAAAAATGACCTTAAGACCCAATAACTTTAGAGAGAAAATCAGATGCCATAAAAGCTAATGAAGAGGACAGGTGACATCATTATATACCATTAGGTGATTTCAGGAAGCACACACTGCAGAATGTAAGAGAAGATGCTGCACAAATAAAAATCAGCCTCAAATGGGAAAATATGTTAACGCTTTTAGCTTGATTTATTCCAGGCACGAACACATGCACACGTGTATATGTTCATTCTTTGCTTTCGAATGAAAACTTTAATCTGGAATATAAAACATGGATATAAGATGACTACATGGTATATCTACTACAAAAGCAAAAAGAATTTCCCTTTAAAAGAATTAGTTTCTTAAAGAAGAATGAAATATGGTCATGAAGAATGAGGACTAGAAACAATTATAAGAGAGTTTCCCTCAAAAGGAAGTCATTCAACACGACTGAATATTTTATATTGCTAAAATATAAATCACAGGTCAAAAAACCAATTGAGGGAATTGCAAGAAGTCGCATCTCTTTATTTTCTCTTATTCAATTTAATTTCTGGCTAAAATCCCCTAGTCCAAGCTGGTGAGAAAGTTAAAGGTAGTTTCCTGGTATTTCTTTCTTTCAGTAAAGAAAGAGCTTCAATTGCAAGGGGGAAAGTTATTATCTATTAACGAAACACACTGTGAGAATGTAGTACAGTTTTAAAACATTTTTGAGTACTGAGCTGAGGTTTGTGGTGATGAGTCTAAAGTGATAAGAGTCAGCCCAGGTGGGTGGCTTCTCCAAAAACTTTCAGCTGCTTGAGAGCAGCTGCTTGGATAGTTGGATGAAGGCAGGAAAAGTGTTACCAGATGAATGCAAAGGAAGGAGTATGCCTTGAGGAAGCTGAGGATATTCACAAGGATGTAGTTACATGCCACCATTATCAGGTATTCATTGTGGGTAATAGTGATGTTAAGACAAGGAAATTGTTTATATGGTAAGCAGTTAAACTTCTTTAGTGGCCTAATGTGTTGGGAGGAGAATGGGATCCAGTCTCCAACAGAATTGAATATTTAAACTTAAAGATATTAGCCTAAAAGCTTTCAAAGCCTTTTGCATATCTGCTAGCATGTAAATAGATAGCTTAAAGAAGGTGGGTTTAGACCAGGAATTGAATCTTGTTCTTATTTTAGAATTTAGTGGCTGTTTTTATCATGTGTTATATGTATATACATGTGCACATATATATAATATATATTATCTACAAGAGGTAAAATAGAGCCTGCAATTAGAGATATATTTACCACATATCCAAAACATATCCAGGTAACTTTGGTAATGATTATGATTTCAAATAAGAAAGTATATCATCTTTGGGAAATTATCTTCATATCACAACTATATGATTCTTCCTCAAATCTCTTGCTTACAGGTCAGTAAAGTCCACATTACAGTTTCATCTGTTTTGTGCAGCTAATGCAGGTAGACATACACAAGGCACACACGCCCCTCAAAGAAAGGACTGATTTAAAAAAAAAAAATCCTATTGGAGTAGTTTGTTTCCAGTTCCAAATAAATCTTCTATAAAATGTGCTAGAGGGAACACAAAGATAAACTGCTTTTACTCCTGTCATTTCATTTAACACTAAAGAAATATTGAATGCTGAAGGAACTCTCAGAATATGTTGATGGATGAGGCAAATATTGAATGTCCAAATTCTGAAGTCAATATTTACCTTGAGCAACAATATATCTTAATACTTCCTCAAGCAAGAAACCAATATAACTTATCTATGGCATCATATGTCAATGTATATATGTCATAGGTTTGAGAACATTAACAAATTTTGGAAATTATTCTGGCAGTTTTTATCTGGAAATTTCCCTATTATGGTTACTCTATAGAATATTTTAGTTTGTTTTATTTTTAAAAGGTTACCATAAGAGTTCTGATTTTAACTCCCTGGAGTTGTTTCTGTAATCAAACAGTGACTAATACATCAAAATAAATACCTGATATTTATTATCTTTCTTTAGACATATGTTATGAGCTTTATAGTCTTTTAATCTCCTACTAAATTGTGAAAATGAAGTTCCTACAATAATACTTCAAGGTTTTAAGCATTGCAGTGCTTTTCATATATAAAGTGAGTCAATATTAATGCATATTCACAGATGCAAATAAAACTTAGGATAGACACCTTAGAAAAATGTCAAGGTGTTCCATAGTTAATATGTATTAGTTTCTAGGGCTATTGTAACAAATTACCAGAAATTTGTTGGCTTAAAGCAACAGAAATTTATCCTATCACAGTTCTGGAGGTTAGAAATCTGAAATCAAGGGTTCCACAAGGTTGGTTCCTTCTGGAGGTTCTGAGGGTAATCTATTCCTCAGCTCTGTTCTAGCTTCTGGTTGCCTGAAATTCTTGATGTTCCTTGGCTTTTAGATAGATCACTGTAATCTCTCCTTCTGTTGTCTCATGGTATGCTTTCCACATGGATCAATTGCTGTGTCTCCTCTCTTTCTAAAAACACATCAGTCAAACTGGATATTAAGGGCCCCCCTTAATCTAGTATGACTCGTTTTAACTTGATTATACTACAAATAATTTATTTTCAGGTAAGATAAATTACAGATAGCCATGAATTTGGGGGGGATACTATTCAACTCAGCACAATATACAGTTAAGCTCATGAAATGGATGGTCTACAAATACTCATTATAGAGCTAGACTTATTTACCTGTCCATATTAGAGATACAGAATTAGTGTAGGCATTTATGTTTTTAGAAATATGATAGACTAAATAGCTGAAGAAATCCACTCAAAACTGGAAAATTTTAAATGCTAATTACAATATTTATTAAAGCATGTTAAATTTATAACTGAGTTAGCAATAAAAGGAAGGAAATTCTCAGAGAAACAAATTACAAGAAAATATGACCCTGGAGAGGTAATCAAGGTCTAAAGCGAACAGTTATCCTTAAGACACCTGCCATTCTTTGTCTACAGTTTTCTATTTTAAAAGGTTACATAAGTATGGGATGGAAAGTAATGTCTATGGCCTGTGTGGAAAGGAAAGTTAGATGGATGCCTTTACATAATTCCATGACCCAAAAGGAGATGTTATGAGTGAGTGTCTCAGTCTTGCTTCTGGATAAATGGAGGGACAAAAAAAATCTCCCCCTAAGATTACTAATCACAAACCAGAATTGAATTTAAAATAGTTACAGATTGGTAGTGTCCCAGATGCCTGGCAGAAGGAAATATAACTCCTTTCTGGAAGAAATCACCTTCAGCCTGGAGCTCAATGGCTTACCATAGGTAAAGTCCCATGGAAATTGAGTCCACAGTTAGTCATAAAGTAAATAATGAAACAAGTCAGCATGAAAGTAAGAAATAATGACAAACAGAAACAGAGCCACAAAGATTACTGATTTTAGCATTATATAAGATAGAATATGAAATAAGAATTATTGACCAGGTTTAAAATTTAAAAGAAGGTATTTAAAATCTGGGACAAAGAAACAAGAGACTATTTTTTTAAAATCCACTAGATCTTCTAGAAATGGAAAAGGAGTAATAATAATTAAAATAAAGAATCACTTTGTGGACTAAATGGTGCATTGGAAACACCAAAATGAGAACATGTGAACTAGAAAATGCATCTGAGGATTTTTCCCATAGTGCAGAAAAAGATAACAAAGACTAAATATTAGAAAAATAAAATTGAGAAAGAGAAAATAGAGTATGAGAGAGAAATGAAATTCAAAGAGCTATTGGATGAGATGTCCAGAACCGATCAAATATGCAAAAAAATCAGATTTAGGGGTGGGAGCAAAGACATCTTACTACAATGAATAAAAATAAATTTGAACTAAGACACATTAGAATGAAACGTCATGTGAATGCAAATAAAGAGAATATCTTAAGAGAAGCCAGGATCAAAAGGACAAACTAACCACCCCCAAGTTAAACACACAAAAAATTAAATTGACCATGGCATTTTCAGCTGCCACAATAGAAATTAGAATTATATTCTGGAGAAACTGATAAAAAAATTGGTAATCTAAAATCATATACCTAGAGAAACTATTATGCAATGAGAATCTATTAAAAACATTTTTAGGAAAAGTAAAAACTGAGATGGTACAACTAATAGAACCTCACTAAAGGACTTTTTTTTTTTTTAAGATTATGCAGCAGGAATTACCAAAATGAACCCAGAAGATAAGTCTGAAATACAAAGCCTATGGTGAGTAAAGAAAATTCCAAATCCAAAAAGACAAATCTAAAAACTTTAACTGTACAAAATAATAGTAATGATATTTGTTTTGTGAGATTATGAAACAATATATAATTAAAATACTGTACAACCTTATCAGTTATATGTTTCTAACTAGAATTAATATCTTCAAGTTTTCTTACATTGTTTAGGTAGAAGATATGAATGTATCTCCTAGTCAACAGAAAGGAGTAATGTGTGTGTGGGGGGGGGTTGGTTACAGTATAGAGAATGAAAAAGTAGGACAAAAAGAAAACTCAAAATAAAATGGTAAAAATCAGTCCTATTTTAATAACTGCAACTGAACTCATGTGAGTTTTCTCCTTGGAGAGTCAAGATAGAAACTACATCAGGTGAAGTTGTCACACAAAGAAAACTTCATTTGCAGCAAATAAGACTATGAGAAGTAACTTCCAAAGCCATGACTCCCTGAGCAAGGATAAATCGGTTTCTTTTATTTAGGATTAAGATTGAATATTTAGAAAGGAAAACCTTGTTATCATACGTAGAGGCAGGCATAAGGTCACACATGTGCCTTAAGGAAACCTGTCCATGCATACACTGCATGTTATGTAAATGAGGCTCCTCCTTGGGTGGAGATTTTAGTATTATAATGAGGTTAAAGTAACTGTCAGCCACTCCATTGTCCATCTGTGCAGGTGTGTGTTGGTGGTTAAGCTTGGAACTGGTCTGGGTATTCTGGGACTCCAGAGCTCTTCCTCCAGGCAGTCATTATTGCTAAAGGGGTAGTTTTGGTCTCAGTCACAGGATGCTATGCCTGTGAGGTCTTTCGTCTGAGTTAAGAGATAAACTGCAAAGAAGAGCTTAAGGAAAAGTGTGGGACAAAGGCTGTTGGGTCGAGTCAGGAGAGCAGTAAGGGTTGGGTCTTGGGTCTAGCTGATGAAATAACCACATATAAAAACCAAAAAAACAAACCTATCTCAGCTATATAGTGTTTATAAAGAGATACCAAACCAAAGAACAAATTTTAGAAGTAAAATCCTGGGAAAATATGCAGATGCATACAAATCAAAGGAAAGCTAGAGTAGCCACAGTATTATAACACCAAAAGATTTTTAGGCAGCAAGGATTACCAGCGAAACAGTGCTCTACATTATTTAAAAGTAAGGCAAATAATTTAGAAATCAATCACAAAAACAAAACTAGAATTAGAATGGCTGGACTAAGCCAGAGAGCTCAACTAGTATTGTATAAACTTAGACATTCCAAAGTTTCTTTGAGGATGGATAGTTTTGTGACTTAGTTATCAGAAATAGCAGGTGGTCCTTTAGGTACCTGGCCGGCAAAGTGTTGCTAAGCACTGAAGTTGTCTTGAGACGCAACTTGTAGTTGAGTCATGGGTCCCAGACATTTTGGGATAGAGAAAAATGGACATAAAATGAGAATATTATTGACAGTGGGGGAAAAGGGGGGGATTTACTGAAAAGCTCTGGATTCCATTGCAAACAACGTAAACAAAGAAAATAGAGTACTTACATTCAAGAACAAAGTAAACTATCTAACCAAGGGTGCTATGTGCTAGAATATTGGTTTAGGAATTGAAAAAGTAAGCTACATCATCATACAAGATGGTGGAGTGAATCGCTTTCTCCCCTGAACCCTGAAACTTACCACATTTGATCACAAGTAAGAATTATAACAAAAATTTTAAGGGATACTCCTTTTCGAATTTTGATAAAAAATCTCCTTAGAAAGGATATCTGATAAATTAGTTTAAAAACTGGTTCATTTCTAGTAGATAGAATCTTTGTGACAAGTTTTTGTGATTATGGTTATTTATTTTATTTATTGTTAAATGTTGTGCTTTGTAAAATAGTTCAATGATTTTTGCAACTTAAGCTCTGATGGAAATCATGGGAAAGTTCTTTACATTTACATAATGATTATGCCATCCATTCTCATTACCTTACATTATTAGCATTCAGGATTTTCTAAGCTTAAATTGCTCAGAGAAATAATGTTGGTTTGCCTCAGAGTGGTGTCCTACTGTTTAAGTAAAATGGATAGTGAATAACAGCATTCAAATCTATGAGAATGAATATACAAAGATGAAGTTAAAATTTTCCAAGTATGAACCCATGATTGGATCTTTTTTATTTACTTATTTATTTATTTATTTTTAGGTAATTTGATGTGTATTTCTCATTTTAGAGGAAATATCAGAGCTGCTTTAAAAAATGCATGTTCTCGAGTCAGGATTACACAGAAACAGAAATGTCAGTGTTTTCCTCTCTTTGACTAGTAACCATGTAAATGTAATTAAAAGACATAGTGGGCTATTTCCTGTTCTTATAAGCAAAACTCATTCTTGGATCCTTTATAATGGTACTAATTTGCATCACATTATTTAACCAATCGGCTTTTTTTTTTTTCTAAGTAAGAAAAGGGTGCTGGATAGAAAATTTTATATTTTTATTGTAGAACTTTCACTAAAATGCCTTAGGTAGATTATCATTGTGAATGGTAAAAGTAATCTTGAGAAACGTCTTTGAATTTTTGTTGCACATTTTTGTCTACAGAGATTTTTCCATTGGTTTCTTCAGGGAGTACACATCTGGTATGCCCTCACATATCTGGAGCACTGCTATTTCTCAAATTGAGTACATGTGTATCATGTCTACATATACTCATCTTGATAGTTATAAATCAAAGGAAGCGTTTCAAGAAATCATCTGATCCATCTCCACATCTTTAGGCATAATTGCCTTGGAAAGAAGCCAGGAAAAGAATGATCTGACTTACCATTAACAACATCAAAGAAAATGATTCCACACCTAAGTATGGTCGTGTCCTCTCTAGCATTCCAAGCTGTAAAAGAGTACGTTTCTGTCCATTTTATCTCAAATACTTTTTTGCCATTTAAAAAACCCATTAATATTTGTTTCCTATGTTTGTGATCACTTACTGCACCTGTGTAGAAATTAGGACAGTAATTTTTGCCTGCACTTTCTTCCCTGAGTCCTGCTTCTTTTCACTGATCTTTGGAAAACCAGTAGAACACTGTTCAAGATCTCATACATTTTTGTTGTACTACAGAGACACTAACATGTTTAAAACATGTACGAAAAAAATAGTGAGGACTGAGTGAAGCAGGACTTGGGTGGGAGAATTTTGAACATTAGCAAGCAAGTCTAGGAGAAAAGGAAGATCACAGTTGTCATTTTCTTTAGACTTCTTACCCAACACTGACACAATGTCACTTATTATTGTGACTCTACTAGAGCTTAATAGTGAGTGTATGAAATTATTTTACTTTCTCAAGCACTGAGGATGAGATCATACTTCTTTCAAGAAATAGCTATTGAGATAGATACATAGGTTGGTATGGTTGTAGAGCTACCAGAAGTCCTCTATATTGCCCATGACTCATCATTTATACAAAGAAAAATTTTGTAATAAAAATAATAGCATAAACAGTGAACTATGACAATGATTCATAAGTTCAAATAAGCAGTGATAAAATGTAAATTATAATTGTTTTGAGTTTCTAATTTAATTTTTCAAAAACAAGTGGCTTTCCCTTAAACAAAACTTTGTTGTATATTTTCCCTTACCTGTTCAAGCCACACATAAACCCTTCCTCTCTGGTTTATATTCCTCAATTTTCTCTCTATTGATATATACTTATTAATCTTAGGACTCATCCACTGAATAGAATACACTAAAACATAAATTTATTCACTATGTGGAAAGCACTGTTAGGAACCATTTGAATTCAAAATGAATATGCAAATACAGTATTTAAGAATGTATTCTCTGGTAGAAGAAATGTTTTTAAAGCTACCCATAAATGTTTTACCTCTTTCGTTTACAAAAATACAGTGTCAGGACTCCAAACTGAATTGATCCAAGAAGGGGAATTTATTGGCTCAAATAACTGATATATCCAGTTGCTGCATAACACAATTGCAAGGGTCATCATTCACAAAAAACACAAATGTAAGGTGTTCTGCAATACATAATTCCTTTTTTTTTTAAGTTTTATTTATTTTTTAGTAATCTCAAGTACTACCGTGGGGCTGGAACTTGTGACACCTAGATCAAGAGTCTTATGCTCTTTGGATTAAGCCAGCCAGGCAGCCCAGCAATACAAAATTCCTAAATCTAGAGTCTCAAAAAATTTTTATTAGAATTTGGACTTTCTTCATCTTTCATTCTTCTCAATTCCATTTTAATCTGTGTTGACTTGATTCTCAGGCTTGGTCCTGTTCAAGACATTAGTTCTGCCACTAGAGTGACTCCAATAGAATAAAACACATCATTCTTTACAGTGAAAGAGAAGTTCAGGTATTGATACTTGATTGCTCTGCCCTGTTCACTAGGATTATGAGACAATTCACTATGGGCATGAGAATAGGGTCAATCTTACATGAAATCATGGTTTTGGTGTTTACCAAATTTAAATGAGGCTGCCGTTAATAGAGGCATATTGAATGGATGCTGAACAGGCAATGTATATCAACTCAAGTAAAATAAAAATATGATAAAGAAAAAAGTGTGTAAGTGTCATGAAGGGTGTTTGAAGACACTTCAGAAGGGTAGGTCTGCAGGTGGGGAAAATCAGAGTGAGTATAAGTAGATAGTACTTAATATGACATGAATGATGCCTAGGATATTGAAATTGAGAAACTTAAAAAAAAAAGTGGTATTTCCAAATGAGCAAAATAAAAACATGAGAAAAGACATTGAGATGAGAAATAATGAATAAACACAGAAAACTGCCTGTTATATAACTATTAAAACTGTGATGAAACATAAGAACAAGAAAAATTGATTGGAAACAGGTAATGAATGGCTTTGAATGCCAGGATAAAACCTGGGGACTATAAATAGTGACTATTTAGTGATGGCTTTTGAGCAAGAGAGTCATATGTTCACATTTGAGATTTGAAAAGTTTATATTGCAGCTATGCATAAAAGGCATTGCACCAGGAAAAAGCTATTTAGAATGCTATGGCTGTAGCCCAGGTGAAATATGTGGCTCTGCTCCTGGTATGAAGACTAAAATTTGCATGTCTCTTTCATGTAGCTTTCTCTTGACCTCTGTACCTTCTCTCTATGACCTGGCATATGTGTATAAAAGATTGGACCACCTAATGAATAACCCAGTGAACTTTCCAAAGCCTCATTTTCTTTGACTTTTTTGTTATTAGTCACTGTGAACTAGTAATTCTTTTAAAAATTATTTTTCTCTTGGCCCTCATGTTACTACCCTACAGTAGAAAGATTGATCTGTATCTGCATCCTTCACTTCTATAAACACTAAGTCTTTGAATCTCTCTCTCTCTCTCTGTCCCTTCCACTGTGTCCCAGTCCCCTTCTTTCTCTATTCTCCTCTCTAATCTCTCACTCAGATGATCTTCTACTCTCAAGCTTCTTCTTCTACCATGTGGCTGGCTTTCTCCTCAGTTGAGGTCACTGGCCCCAGCCTTGCTTTTCAGCTGCAGACCCACATTTGTAATAATCCACCTGACATTTCAGCAAAAATACTGTACCCTCTAAAGCTTAACTTGTACAAAACCCACATCTATCATCATTTTTTTTATCATCACCTTTCTCCAATTTTCCCATTATTTTTCAATATTTTTATCATTCCAATAGGCCTAAGTCAAATACTTCTTTATCCATGAAGACCTTTATGACATACCGGACTATGTAGGTGATTTCCTTTTCTAAGCTGTTTTTGTAGCTGCTGTATGCTTATCATGTTATATGCAGTAATAAATTCATTAATTTTTTGTTAGTGTGACAAATAATTATTAAGCCTTATGTGTTCAGATTCTATCTACTAATTGAAAAATACAACACTGAACAAATCACCAAGTATTATTTCCTGCTTTCATGGAACATTTATGTCCAAGTATAATGTCCTTGTGTGTAGACTATGTACACTACAGTACAGGAATTGCCATATAGAGTTTTTGCAATAAATATTTGTTGGGTAAGTTAATTGATAAATGGATGAATCATCACAACTTTATCTTTTTCAATGTTGAAATATTTGGAGTATCAGTGCAAAAACATTCACAGTGTAAGATCCTAGAGACAGCGTTATGTCATATACTTTTTTATATAAGCCACGATTTCCCACTCACCATATTTTATGTTTTTCCCTTTTGATCTTGTAACCATTTGAAATGTCTAAGACTGACAATGTATATGTAACAGAATACATTGCAAATACATGAGTCATTCTTTGGTTTGCACATTTTCAAAATATAAATGATAGTATCATTTATAAAATGATACTATCTAAAATAAGATCAAATAAATAAATAAAATGATACTATCTAAACTAAGATCATTTCATGAAAAACTGTAGGTGAATTTCTTATTATGTGAGTTCTTCTAGTCATTTTGGAAACATGAAAAAGGTCCATGAAGAGTGGAAATTTACATATCATTTACATGTTGTATCAAATATACATGAGTTAATGCCATGGAATTAAATTTATTTTCTAGTCAGAAATGTCAAAACTTTTATCATGTACCAGGGTTCTCTGATAATTTAGCTCAATAAAAATTGTTAAACCAAAAATTTGCAGTTACTTGGTATAGGGAAGAGTTTCATAGGATAAGAGAATTATGAAAATACCTTTTCTTTAACTGATTGAAAAACTGATTAATTGCACAGCTTTTTTTTTCTGCATAATTTTTTTCTAGAGTAGTTGCTATAAAATATTAAGTATATGGCATACTGTTGCTGTTGATGTTTGAATTCAAACACAAATAACAAAGTATTATTTTATTTGTTTCCTTTCATGCAAAACTACAGATTCTATAGAGCTACTCAATTAGCTTTAGTGACTGCCAATAACAAGATTATCTTTACCTTAGGGTAGTCAGGGTTTCTCAACCTAGGTGCTCTTGATATTTTATGCCAGATAATTTTTTGTTGTGGGGGCTGTCTTGTACATTATATACATAGCACGTATGTCATCTACTTACTAGATGCAAATGATACCCCCAGAGGTGACAACTGATGTAGGAAAGACATTAGGGTTTGAAGCCAACAGCCAAGAAAGAATTCTTGAGATATCTTTGGTGCAAAAAGATCATTTTAGGGCAGCCGGGTGGCTAAATTGGTTAAGCATCTGCCTTCGGCTCAGATCATGATCCCAGAGTCCTGGGATCTAGCCCTGCATCAGGCTCCCTGCTCAGTGGGGAACTTGCTTCTCCCTCTGCCTCTTTCTCTCTCTTTCTGTCTCTCATGAATAAATAAATAAAATCTTAAAAAAAAAAAAAAGATGGTTTTATTAAAGCACTAGAACAGGACCCATGGGCAGAAAGAGCTGCACCAGGGTATGAGGTTGCATACTTTCAAGTTGGGAAAGGGTTAGGGATAGTGTGAGTCGCTAAGGAATTTTGGAAGCAAGGTTTCCAGGACCTTGGGGCTAGCTATTCTTGGGAAAAGGTCATTTCTTACCATCTCATTAAACATGAGTCATGAGACCCTTCAGACGTATATTGGTGGGCCGTATGCTTGGGGGATGATTGCCAACATGGATGTTTTGGGTAGAGATAAAGGAAGTTTCCAAAAGAATTTTTATATTTTAAAGTAGGCTTACAGGATCCTTAGCAGCGTAGTTGTGGGGAGGTCAGTCAGGATTGCCTTTTCCCCTCAGCAAAGTGTCAACATAAAGGCAGTTGAGTCCCTCAAAGAATATCACTTTGCCTGTTTCAAGGACTCACCAGCAGGCTGTAGGTAGTAAGGAAATTTGATAAGTGTTCTTCTGCCTTTGCTTCCCACATCAACAATTATGAAATGTCTTTGGGATAAAAAGTAAGGGGTGTGGAAACCATCCTGCTTGGGAAACAATGGCCTTAGTGATGTTGAATTATCTAAAATCTGCTGGAACTGAAGAGTCACTTTTGAATATTTCCCTGAAACTGAAAAATGTATTTCAAATCGACTATTTTATCTGATTTGTGTGATGATCACACAATAAAAAAAAAAAATGCAATCTTCTCCTTTCATTCTCAGTGAAGATAAATCCTTCCTTGTTTTCCATCTCTGGAGATATAAGTTGAAGAAGACTGTCAGTCCCTGGCTCTCTTCAGTGGAACCTGAATGTAATTTCATACTTCTGATCAAATCCTTCTAATGAGCCCTGCCATATGAAAAATAAAATCCACCATATGTAATGTGAAAAATAAAAATAAATTATGAAAAAAATCTGTTTTAATTTTTCCAAAATCATAATAAATTCCACAGCCAAAGAATTTTTAACTATAACATGCTTATTCTTAACAAGTTAAGTTATACGAATATTGTTTTGACTTTCTCTGAGATGACTAAAAGGATTTCTGAGAAAATTAAATTGATATAAGCATATTGTTATATAAAAATATCAAGTATAATCCAGGCATTTTTGAGCTTTCACTTAAATGAAGAAGCAAAAATATTTCATATTAAGTTACTACTGTCTTGAGGGAGAAAAAACCCCATGGAATAAATGGAAACGTGGAGACATATTTATCTTGCAAATGCAGCTTCAAAGATAACGATTTGGAATTTTTTCAATCACTTTTCTATGTCCACTTGCTTGTTTTCTCATTGTGGATTTAAAGAGATTTCAAATAACAATTCCCTGAGCAGAGCAATTTTGCATGTGCAGTTATGTCTCCTGTAATGGAGAAAACAGAGCTAACAGATGATGTTGCTATCATTTAAAGCCATTTTCTTTCACCTGAATAAAAAGAAATAAGGGAGGAGGGAATCTCATCTGTGAGGAAGAAAAAAAAAAGAAAGACAAAAAGTACAATGTGTTGAGCAACTGTGATTATGACATATTGATCATTATATTTTCTACATTGAGGAACAAATGTAAAATAAATGGAATTCCAGGCAAGCCTGAATCATGACCAGTGGGGCACTTTTCCACTGTGTGTCTCCAAAGATTTCATTAAATGCTATTATATTGTTTGCATCTGGTTTGGACTCTGTAAGACAAGCAAGAGTTGGAAGTAGGGATGATGGCATATGTGTATTGTCCCCTAGAAGCTATAATTTCCTAAACTTACTAAAGTGTCTTCATTTAATTCAACAGGAACCATGTTTCCAAGGGCCATTTTAAACAGATGTTCAAACAGCTTTGGAATAATATCCCAGTGAATCAATTTAGATTTTTGATGCAACATTTTTTCTTATTATTAATAATTGCCCTTGTTTCACACTCTGTTAGTTGGATTTTTAGAAATATTTAATTTTGACTAACCAGCAAGGAGGTTACAAATATACATATACAAGAGTATCTAAAATGTAGATAAATACAATATTGATTAAAAATAGCTGTCTCTATTTGTAATCTTATTCATATCCAGGGAATTCATTTAGCAGTCAAAACAACTTTGCTTGAATCTTTAAAGCATCTCTCCTTTCAGAAGAACAGTTACAGAATCTATTTTCCTTTCTGTCATTTAATGACCAAGAACGACAGTAAGCTACTGTAAGGAAAAACATGCTTAAAAATATTTAAGAAATTGGGTGCCTGGGTAGCTCAGTCAGTTAACTGTCTGCCTTCGGCTCAGATCAGGTTGTAATCTCAGGGTCCTGGGATTCTGGGATCAAGCCCCATGTCTGGCCCCATGCTCAGCAGGGGGTCTGTTTCTCCTCCATCTGCTCCCTTCCCTGCTTTGTGCAGGAGCTCTTTCTTTCTCTCTCAAATAAATACATAAATGCATAAAATTTTTAAAAAGAGATCAATTTAACGCCCTGCACTGGTACATAATTTCATACTCTGTTGAAGTTGAAGACAACAAAATAGTTCATTTTAACAGAAGTTTTAAAAATTCCATTATTATATATTTCGAATTTTAAAATGTCTTCCCATGTAATCTACCTTTTGTTAATTCATTATCTGTCTCCCCTACCTGAAATGTACATTTCATGAGATTCCAGAATTTTGTCTATGTTCATTGTGTTAGGCCTTATAGGTAGGAACATGCCTGGAATATATTTGACACACAAGTATTGGTTGAATGACTGAGTGTGTGAGTGAATAAAGTCTATTCAAATATGATTCCAGGGAAAAAAAAGATAGTTTGCTCTCACTTCTTTTCATTTTATGATAGAATGACTTAACGGTTCTATACATTACTCAGTGCTCATCAAGTTAAGTGTATTCTTGAGCCCTTTATTCATTTCACCCATCCTCCCAACCCACCTCCCCCGGCAACTGCCAGTTTGTTCTCCGTATTTTGTTCTCTGTTTTTCTCACTTGTCTCTTTTTTCTGTTTGTCCATTCGTTTGGTTTCTTAAATTCCAAATATGAGTGAAATCATGTGGTATTTGTTTTAATCTGACTGACTTATTTAACAACATTATGCCTTCTAGGTCTACACATATCATTGCAAATGGCAGGATCTCGTTCTGTTTTATGGCTGAATAATATTCCATTGTGTGTGTGTGTGTGTGTGTGTGTGTATTCTACACCTTTATCCATTTACCTATTGATGGACACATGGGTTACTTCCATATCTTGGCTATTGTAAATCATTTGGCAATAAACACAGGGGTGTGTATTTCAAATTAGTGTTTTCATTTTCTTTGGATAAATACCCAATAGTGGAATTACTGCATCATATAGTAATTTTATTCTTAATTTTTTGCTGGACCTCCATACTATTTTGCACAGTGGCTGCACCAATTTGCATTCCCACTAGCAATACATGAGCATTCTTTTTTTCCCCATATCCTCACCAACACTTGTTATTTCTTCTCTTTTTCTTCTAGCCATTCCAACCGATAGAAGGTGATATTTCATTGTGGTTTTGATTCACATTTTTCTAATGATTAATGATGTTGATCATTTTTCATGTGCCTGTTGGTCATCTCTATGCCTTCTTTAGAAAAATGTCCATTCGGGCGCCTGGGTGGCTCAGTGCGTTAGGCCACTGCCTTCAGCTTGGGTCATGATCTCAGGGTCCTGGGATCGGCCCGTGTCGGGCTCCCTGCTCAGCGGGGAGCTTGCTTCCCTCCCTCCCTCTCTGCCTGCCTCTCTGCCTACTTGTGATCTCTCTGTCAAAGAAAGAAAGAAAGAAAGAAAGAAAGAAAGAAAGAAAGAAAGAAGGAAGGAAGGAAGGAAGGAAGGAAAGAAAGAAAGAAAGAAAGAAAGAAAGAAAGAAAGAAAGAAAAAAAGAAAAGAAAAGAAAAGAAAAGAAAAGAAAAGAAAAGAAAAGAAAAGAAAAGAAAAGAAAAGAAAAATGTCCATTCATGTTCTCTGCCCATTTTTTTTTATTTGTATTATTTGTTTGGAGAGGTTGAACTGTGTAAGTTCTTTATATATTTTGGATATTAACCCCTTAACAGATATGCCATTGGCAAATATCTTCTCCCATTTAGTAGGTTGCCTTTGTGTGTTAGTGATGGTTTCCTTCACTATCCAAAAGCTTTCTATTTTGGTATAGTCCCAATAGTTTAATTTTGCTTTTGTTTCCCTTGCCTGAGCAGACATCTAGAAAAATGTTACTAAGGCCAATGTCAAAGAAATTACCACCTATTATTTTCTTCTAGGAGTTTCATGGATTCAGGTCACATTTAACTATTTAGTTAGTCCTCAGTTTTAAAAATTTAAATGCCAAGGTCTAACACGAAAACAATTTTGCTTATAAATCCAAACAACTAATAAATATAAGTTTTTATATCAGATTGACCTGAGTATAAATTTTAGTTGTTGCCACAGAATTTCAATAACTTTAAGCAAGCAATTTAACTTCTCTGAGCTTTTATTTCCTGGTGTATATAATATGGCATCTGCAAAAATACCTGGCAAAAAGTAGATGCTCAAATAGAAATAATTTTCATTCACTACCAAAAATATTGGGAAATCACTTAAAAGGGAACAAAATTACTAGTAAATGCCAAATGGAAACAGAATATTACTTTATGGGATGTCTTTTTAGTACTTAACACCACTGAAGTAGCTGAGAAGTTATGTATTTGCATACCCTGAGCAGAAAAAATAATCTATCATTCTCTTAAATCTACCTATTCCACATCATGTATGACCTTGCAAATATAGGCCTGCTGTGTAGATGATACAGTTTCACTTTGGATTTTGTGCCTTGCATAATTATAGCAACAGTATCATTATGCCTACTGTCAGAGTATATTAATCCTTTCTTTTTCTTTTTTTTTAGATTTTATTTATTTATTTGACAGACAGAGATCACCAGTAGGCAGAGAGGCAGGCAGAGAGAGAGGGAAGCAGGCTCCCCGCTGAGCAGAGAGCCTGATGTGGGGCTCGATCCCAGGACCCTGGGATCATGACCCGAGCTGAAGGCAGTGGCTTTAACCCACTGAGCCACCCAGGCACCGTATTAATCCTTCCTTATATGGGAGTAGGAAGAGTACTTTTGAACAGCTTTTCTTAAGGTGATATAAAATAAAGATCTATAATCATGTGATGTACTTTCTACTTTCTCTTTTCCATTAGTGAAGCTATAAATTAAATTTGAGACAGGGAGGTAGAAAAGAAATTATACAGACAGAGGAATACAACTATGGTTATTTTTTTAATGCCAAGATATGAGTACCAAAAGTGACAAGATAGTTATCCAGATAGATTTATCTAATCACTCACAAGTGATTATTTCTGATTAAGTTCAGTGTTCAGAAGCAGTTGCTTTGTAGGAATAAAGTCAGTGAAGTCAGTTAAACTGGGATCTAATCTAGACTTTACTACGTAATAGTTAGACAACATCAAACAAATTATTTAATCTCAAACTTCCCAAACTCATTATATTAACTTGCCATTGTCCTTTCAGCTTAATATACTTTGACTAATTAAATTTCTTTGAGATATTATATGTAAAGATTCAGTATCCAGTGATATTTGATATTTAATAAATTATAGTTACTATTATTGCCTACCCAAACCCATTCTTTCACATCTAGCATATAATAGAATTCTACAGCTCAAGCCAAGAATAACAAGGACATTTTAGCTAAGGACATTTTAGCATCTTGGAGGCAATTGCCAGTGACTCACTCTGTATCCAAGCTCCTTCTTAGTTTATTCTTTCATCAAATTTCTGGCCCTTGGATTATATTCTTTTTTTTGTTGTTGTTGCCATATTGCCTATTTCACTCACCTCTGATTATTCTCTTACTGGCTTGATTCCTAACACTCACAAAAATTTATGGCTTGGAAATTCCTTTTTAAAATTCTGGTTAAAGATACCTTTTTCTTAACTCTCAGTATCAAATCTCTGCTTACCTAAAAGCTTTTCAGTGTCAAAGGTTTTGCAAAACCCATCACAATGACTTATATTGGGTAAGAAATCTAATTCTGTTTTAGTTAGAATAGACACTCTCAAATGTATAATGGCTGTAAACAATAGAAATTTATTTTTTATTAATTATAACTTCTTTTTTCTAATAATTATAACTAATTCTAATTAGTTCTAATAATTCTAATTAATTATAACTTGCTTTTTTCTAATTTTAAAAAGTTTCTCCTCCATGTAGTAATTCAGGAATGCAGTTTCTCTCCATCTTATGGCTCCAGCATTCTTTATATTTTATTGTCATTTACATGAAGCCCTTCAAAAGTAAAGAGAATGGTGAGTTAGAAAGGACACACATCACTTCATCTTCATTTCCCTTCACTAGAATTCAATCATGTAGACCTCCTTGCTGCAGAGGACACTGGGAAACATACTCTAGCTGTATACCCATAAAGTAAAGGAGAACATGGATTTTAGTAAACAGATACAATCTTTTTATTTTTTTTAATGATTTTATTTATTTATTTGACAGACAGAGATCACAAGTGGCAGAGAGACAGGCAGCGAGAGAGGGGGAAGCAGGCTCCCCGCTGACCAGAGAGCCCGATGCGGGGCTCGATCCCAGGACCCTGGGACCATGACCTGAGCTAAAAGCAGAGGCTTTAACCCACTGAGCCACCCAGGCGCCCCAACAGAAACAATCTTTACTACAATCATTAAATCTAGATTTTGATGATCTATTTATCTCATCTATCAGTTTTCTTCTGCTCTAGACTTAGTATACTTTCTGCCTTAAGTATTTTTATGGCATTGAACTTGAAGCTTCCTCTTGCCTGAAATAGTCTACCTTTATATTATTCATTCCTGTATCTTTCTGATCCTTTAGCTCTCATTTCCAGGAAGCCATTTTTTAAAAAAAAATTTCCATCCTAAATTCCAACTTACAGACATTTTTTTTCATATCACCTTGCTTAACTGCCCTGAGAACACTTAACCTTTCTTCAAGGACTTCTGAGGATGACTATGTGAAGTTGGGCCAAATTTCATAGGTTAAGGGCACAGTCCTTCACATAACTGCCATCCCTTCAAACACCAGCCTCAAACTTGGGGGTTCCTAGGCCACCTGCAATTTCTGTCAAACTATCTACCAGTTTGGGAGTTCTCATTATCTCCTCAGTTTTGATAATTTACTAGGAAATAATAATTTATAGTTATATAAATACATAGTTAATATATTAATATAGTATAATATTATATATTTATATAATTAATATATAGTTAATAATGTATGGTTAATTTATAGTTTTTATAATATAGATAATTTATAGGACTCAGAAAAATGCTATACTTAAAATTACAGTTTTATTATAGCAAAAAGCATACAAATAAAGATCAGCCAAAAGAAGAGATACATGGGATGAGGTCTAGGAGGGTCCCAGATGTCCAGCCACTTGTTCCCTCACTCATGAAATCAGGTTGAGTCACACTTCCCAACTCCTCTCATTAATGTGTATTACCAGCTATGGAAAGCACACCAAAGCTTTACTGGACAGTTTTTACTGGGGTTTTACTACATTTATAGGCAATTCATTGAGTCATTGGCCCCGTGGTTAAACTCAATCTCTAGCCTCTTAGAGTTTGACTGCTACTATTTGGCTCAAAACCCAATACTCTAATCACATGGCTAGTCTTTTTGGCATGGCAGCCCTTATTCTGAGTCTTCTCCTTAGTGTAGATTATCCATAAATCATCTTATTAGGATAAATTATCAGGATCCACCATGAATAAAAAAGACACTCCCATCACTTAGGAAATTCCAAGTATTCAGAGACTACCTCCTAAGCACTGAGGCAAAGGCCAGACAAATTTTTTGTTACATAACACTTTCTCTGAAACGATTTTCTACATTTATTTTTCAGTCTCTACTCTTCCTAAATATAAGTTCCATGAGGCCAAAAATATTGTTTGCCTTATTGGTAAGTATAGAAAAGTGACTTGTAAATAGGTAAGTATTTATGAAATGAAAAACTGAACTGTCAATTCTGGCCTGGGCAGTTTAATAGAAAATTGTTGGCAACCAGTTAGTTCCTGAAGCAACTTTAAGCTATGATATATAGGTCCCCAAGTAATAGCTTAATAGAAGTTTTATTTATGTAGAGATATATGTTTTTACTCTTTGTTTTTTGGTATTAGCACTACTTATGCACTTCTATGTGCTTCATTTTATAATTTGAATGCAGTGGTAATAACACTACCTCTTTGTGAGGGTCAAATGGGATGTCTGAAAAGTTGTTTGAAGGGCACCTAGTATATTAAAATCTTTAATAATCATCATTTATTATCAAGGATACTGTGATTTGATGTAGAAAGGTATTGTCATTGAAATGGGAGAGTCACTGAAGTGAATCAAGCATCATTATTAACCTTACAGAGATTAGTACAGACCAGGCAAACTATTCATTAAATAATTTTTCTTTTCAAGAAGCAGCAGCCCTTGATTGATGTTATTTAACTTAATACAAAATTCACTATATTAGATGTGCTGTGGGATGATCAGATAGACTATCTCTTAAAACTATACAAAATGTCTAGAAAAAGAAAAAAGATTCATGTCAAAAGATTATACCAGAATGTCCTTGAAGACAGAGAATGTATATTAAGATTTGTCTCTTTCCCAATGTCTTAGCTGTCACCTTATAGTAAGATCTAACTAAATGAAATAAATTTAGCAGATTAGATAAATTTACTTAATTTATTATAAATTTACTTTACTTATTAAGTAAATTTATATATGTAAAACTCTGTGTATGCATAAAGCATGTGTACTACATTTATTAGGTTATATACATTTATGAAATTATGCTATGAAAATGGTTCCCAGAGAAAAAGTTATCAGGGAATTCAGTGCTGGACATTTCCATTTAAATATTCAACTATTTGGGTGCTATGGGTGGCTCAGTCAGTTAAGTTCTTGATTTCAGTTCAGGTATTGATCTCTGGGTCGTGAGATTGAGCTGTGCACTAGGCTCATGCTCAGAGGGGAATCTGCTTGAGATTCTCTCTCCCTCTCCCTCTGACACTCCCCCTGCTCATCTGTGTGTGCAACCATGCTCTCTCTTTCTTAACTAAATAAATAAGTTTTTTAAAAATAAATATTCAACTGTTGATTATGACTATATTAAAATTTAATGTATAAAATCAAAAAAATAAATAAAATAAAATTTAATGTATAAAATCAAAAGATGTGCTAATAAAAATGGTTTTTATTTTAGTGTTTGAAAAATATATATATTTTTAAAGATTTTATTTATTTATTTGACAGACAGAGATCACAAGTAGGCAGAGAAGCAGGGACAGAGAGAGGAGGAAGCAGGTTCCCTGTTGAGCAAAGAGCTCGATGTGGGGCTCAATCCCAGGACCCCAGGATCATGACCTGAGCGAAAGGCAGAGGCTTTAACCCATTGAGCCACCCAGGCGCCCCTGAAAAAGATATTTTTAAGTATACAGCTATTACTTCTATAATTATAAAGATTAAAAAGTTAAAAACAATAGCTTATAGTTTTTAATAACAGATTAAATTAAGTTAGAAATTTAATTTTATTTCTCATAAAATTAAAAATGTTTGACCACATTTAGAAAAATCATACATTTTCCTTCCTATACCAAGAATTTTATGTTGGATTTCCTTTCAAAACAAAGAGGCATTTTGGATGCTGTAAAGGGCTTCTGAAGACTTCTTAATTTATGCAATTGATTATTTATGCCTCGTAAGTGCCAGGCCCTCTCCTAGATTCTAAGATATATATCAATAATACAGAAAGAAATTCCAGTACTCATGGAACTTTCATTCAGATCATGATACTGACTACTCTGGGGGAAGAAAAAGGTCTAAATTTTAACAAAACAAACAGAAAGCTAGATATCAATTTCACCTTATCATTCTATACTTAATATTCCTTCAGTATTTGGGCACATATTTATTTGGTACCTCCTAAGTGTGAGCTATGTGCTTGATCCTGAGGATAAAGTATTGAAAAGGAAATAGGTGGTTTGTGTCATAATGAAGCAAACAAAACACAAAACAGAATTTCAAGGATAACAGAATTTTTAAATGACTCTACAAATAATGGCTTGATTAAAGTTTCTATGATGTGATAAATACATTTTTATACTTCCTTAAATTTGTAAGGGCCTACCTAAAGGAAGACCTTCCTTCACTTAAAGAACTGAGTTTCTAAAAAATTGCATTATTTACTCTAGTTAAAGACAGAAGCAAGGATAAAACACATCTCCTGAGACCACAGCCCAAATTCTCTCTACCTTAGCACCTTCCTTTCAGTTCCTCATGAAAATAAGTTCCACAGTATGTTCGGAAGGATTCACACTCTGAAATCTGAATATCTGAAAAATGTTAACCAGATTATTTAGCCTACTTTTCATACTGATTTTTCCCTTCCTTTTTTTTTTTTTTTCTTTTGCAAATGTGTATTCTTTGGGACAAGAATGGAAGAAAAATTAGTTCATGCCTTCCTTGCTCACTGAGGCTCAAATTTTAAGATTCCATAAAGACAGCAGAACCAAAGCATTCTGGGCACCATTGTCAGCATCCATCTTCAGCTGAGTGGATTAGAACTCTAAATAAACTGGAAAGAAAATGTCCTCTCAGCCTCCAATCACACCCTTCACATTTTCAGTAATCAGAGTGACAATCGGGGCTTTCTTGTTTTTGTCTTTTTGGTTTTTTTTAAAGATTTTATTTATTTGACAGACAAAGATCACAAGTAGGCAGAGAGGCAGGCAGAAAGAAAGAAGGGGAAGGAGGCTCTCCGCCAAGAAGAAAGCCCATCGTGGGGCTCGATCCCAGGACCCTGGGATCATAACCTGAGCCAAAGGCAGAGGCTTTAACCCATTGAGCCACCCAGGTGCCCCAAGGAGCTTTCTTGTTTTTTACTTCAAGTAATATTGCCAGATAAAATAGAGGAAGTCCAGTTAAGTTTGAATTTCAGATAAAAATAATGTTTCACAGAAGTATGTCCTATGATATTTTTATTTGTTAAAATTGTCATCCCTACTTTGAAAAGAAAGAAATTGCAGTTGCTTTAGTCAGTGAAAGATATGGTTGACAGAAAAATGTAAAAGAGACAAAGAATTCTATAGCATTTTTCTGACACACTTGTACTGAGATATTTTTAAAGGTGCAATAAAAGTATTAAAGTATACGAATAGTTAGTTGTTGTATGTCTGACTGATGATTCCAGTACCATAACATTCATTAAAGAGCGGCTCGGCTTCAGTGAGATGTCCTACCCTTGAAGATTTCTTCCAATTTCCTTCAATGAGGTGTTGCTCTGCCTAGTATTGATTTTGTATCTGTATTTTAGGGTGAATCAAGAGGAGTTGTTCTTAGTTTTCTACACATTTGGCATTTATATTTCTATACTGACTGGGTCTGACAAACAAAAAAATAAATTCCCATCCTTACTGTCACTTTCTCCTCAGCCGAATTGTAATGGGATAGAATAGTGAATAGTTTTACAATGAATATTTTGTACAAAACCTTTGCTAAACCTTCTTGTTCTATAACGAATTTTGTCTATCGATGGCATAGTGATTTTTTTAAAAGATTTTATTTATTTATTTATTTGAGAGAGAGAGAGAGAGAGAGAGAGAGCACAAGCAGGGGGAAGTGTGGAGGGAGAGGGAAAAGCAGACTCCCAGCTGAGCAGGGAGCCTGACTTGACCCCAGGACCCTGGAATCATGACCTAAGCCAAAGACAGATGTTTAACCACTTAACTGACTGAGCCACCCACGTGCCCCAGCATAGTGACGATTTTATTACCACAGAGGAATATGCCCTATGGTATATTGAACCTACTAATTCAAAAATTAAAAGGAGGGCATGTCTGGGGGGGCTCAGTAGGTTAAGCAACTGCCTTCTGCTCAGGTCATGATCCCAGGGCCTTAGGATTAACTCCTGCATAGGGCTCTTTGCTGAGAGGAAGGCCTGTTTCTCCCTCCCTCTGCCTGCCACTCCTGCTGTTTGCACTCTCTCTCTCTCTAACAAACAAATAAATAAAATCTTAAAAATAAAAACCTAAAAGGAGAAAAGATGTAAAAATATAAACTAGAAATCATACATTCAGATGTGTATGTTATCCAAAAGCATATACCTGAAGAGACCAAAAGGACAGTGATCTTGTTAATCAAATCCTTATTGATTTTCACAGTAAATGAACCTATATTTTCAGTTATAAATCAATACTGATAGAAGGAGCTGCTTTTTTAATGACCATTTCCTGTAACATAATTCCAATTAATACCTAGTTTTCTCAAATTAAAATGCTCTAATTTTATTGACAAACTATAATAGTGAATGTTTTCCTGTGCTTTCTTTAAAAAATCAAAGTTAAGCCACAATTCCACTAGAAAGTATAATTTTCAAGTTGTATCTTAATTAAAAAAAAAAACCCACATTGTTATAAAACTGAAAAGAATGCTGCTATGCTCAAAAAAAAGTAATATAAAATTTTATTATGTAAATATAAAATGTTACAAGAAAGAAAATAAATTTTTAGGAATCTCCTTTTAAATATCTTGACCATAGCTGCTATATATTGATACCTATCTTCATGAAGAAAAGAGCTGATTATAGAGGAGAATCCCATACACCTAACTTGACATCAAACAAAAAGATCAGAAATGGAAGGCACATAGAAGAATCATGAGCGAGATTGACTAAGTAATCAACGATCAAGACTCTTGCCATTTTAAACAGTGGTTTTCAGTCTAAGAAAAAGGAAAACCGCAGACAGTAAGAAATCTAATCTTAAATTCACTCATTGGCTGAATTAGATTAAGAATGTAGCATTTACACAATTGAAAATTTTCCAATTTCACTCTATATCAGTGGTGAAAATCTTGACACCTCTCTCTGAAGAGTATTCTAACTCATTATAAATTATTGGCTGAACAGGTGTAAGTTGCCTGTCAGAGCATCTTAAGCAGTGCTTCTACCTTGGCTTAGATATCTCTAAAGGGAATAAATCTTTCAAGTTTATACCAGTCTAACTCTTGAGTTGTTCTGTCTGGGAGAAAAGGAATACCTTGTAAAGTGAGTAAATAAAATACATCTAGAAGATGGGACAATCCCAAATCTGTAGGTCAAAAACACATTTTATTTGTCTATCTAGTTAATAGGCATATAATTTATACAAAATTCAACATAGAATTTTCAGAAGTATTTTACCTTTCAGAAGTATTCAACTGAATGAAAAACCAATGGGCAGTCAGAGAGGAAGCAGAGATGAAACAAAGTATTATTTATTGAAATTGTGCTCCATTTAAATTGATTGGAGAGAGATCAGATATTGTTTCTTACAGAGAATAATGTGCATGACAAGGAAATGGTAAGTTTTGGCATATAGTAATAGAAATAGCCCTGAAATGATTAATTTCATTTTGACAAAATTTTCTGAATTGGTTAGATATTAAACACTGTATTCAGAACGACAACTAAAAACAGGATAATTCATGGAAACTATTCATAGAAAAATTTTAGTAGTACATATATAAAACAATGTGCAGTTTCTATAATGCACTAGAAAACCTGCTCTGGGGCATTCACAGAAAAACATTCATCTGGGCAACCATTTCTTTCTCCACAGTGCCTAGTATGTTTCTGTTTCCTGGAATGTTTCCTGGAAACATAATATGTTTCCTGGAAAATTCAATAAATAATTGCCTAATGAATGCATAAATGAGTTGTGAAATATCAGAACAGAGAGTAATTAATTCTGCATGGGGAAGCCTGGAAAGGTTTCAAAGAGAAGCTAACATTTGAATTAGGTCTTGAAAGATAAATGAAATATTAACAAGCAGTTAGAAAGCAGAGCATCCAAGCCAGAAGCAACAATATGCAGAATAGGTGCAGTTTCCTGTTATATTCAGAAAAAGTATTTAGTCTGATTTTCTTAAGCTGTAAGTTGTAAATAGAATTTAAGAGGTCCATGGTTGAAAATGGTGTGAAAATGTAATTTTCTATGTTTTCTATGTAATTTTGCTATGTTGAAACTAGAGCAAAGTATAGAAATAGAGAAAGGAGTTATGTGTGATTATAATAATCATGGTAGGACATGATGGTGGCTTGATCTCATTTTATATGATTTACAGAGGTAGAATCAGTGGGATTTGTAGAAAAATTGAACATGAAGAATGAGAAAATTGGAACTTCAAGAGATGCATTTGATACAGTACATCAAATATGATCTAAGCAAATGGAAAGATAGAGTTGCCAAACACTCAGGAATGAACATCTTTGCGAGGGAAAGAGCAGAAGTTCAGTATCATATACATTAACATTGGGGATACCTAGGAGTATATTCAAGCAAACAATGTTAAATAGGCAGTTGGAATATTTAAAAATATGGAGTTTAGGAGAGTGGACAAAGCTATAAATGTGAATTTGAAGCAGTCAGTCCTTGGGTGGCATTTAAATATACATCCTGGATAAGGTCAAAACAGATTGTAGATAAAAACAAAAAGTACAAGGATTGAACCAAATGGTACTGCAGTATTTAGAATCTGGGAAATGAGGGAGAAAATTGCAAAGAAAAAATAACTAGTAAAGTAAGAGCATCAAGTAAGATTGATACTCTGTATTCAAATGATAGAAGAATTCCAAGTAGTTGTGTGGTTAGCAATGGCAGAGTCTGCTTAGTGGTCAAACAAGATGTGAGATAAGAGTTGACCCTTGGTTTTCCACAATGTAAAGATCACTTGTCACCTTGGTCAGAGTGGTTTCAGTGGAATGATGGTGACAAAAAAAAAATATATTGAAGTGGGTAATATGAATGGGAGAAGATGAAATCGAGCCATTGAAACTCTCTAGAGAAGTTTAGAGAATTGTGATGTTAGATAAAGGGAGTGTGGAGTTAAGGAAGAAGTATTTTAAGAAGAGAGCTAATACATTTGTGTTCTGATGGAAGAGATAGCAGAGAGGGAAAATTGACGACACCAAAGAGAAAGTGAAGAAAATCAGAAGTGATACTCTCAAGGAGATGACAGGAGATAAGATGGACAAGTGGAGGAGTCAGCCTGAGCGCAAGAATGGTTCATCCATTGTAAATAAAGGGAAAGAAAAATGTGTAGGTACAGACTCGGGTAGAATGATCTATTTAATGATAGGAATTTTAGAAATTCTCTTCTAATTGCATCTATTTATCTCGGTTATTGAGAAGCAAAATTACCAGCTGAGAGTGTGGAAAGTGTTGTGGAACAGTCATGAAAAAAGTAAGAGTAAATTGACTAGAGAAATATGATAAAATTGCCTGGGAGTGCTAAGGGCCCACTGGAGATTCCCGGTCATGAATTTAAAGTGAGATCAGCTAGCATGGTTTTCTGTTTTTCTGTAGATATAGTGAGCTGCTGTCATGGAGTTGAGTAGGTGGCCAAATGAATTAAAGAAATATTGCAGTTGTTATAACAGTTGCTGAGGTTGCTACAGTACTCAAGTAACCAAACATATATAAAAGAACTTTGAAAGCTATAAAGTACCATGGAGGTATAGTTTATCATTGGGGCCCAATACTCTAAGTTCCCATGTAGTCTAAGTTTTGTTTTATGAATGAAAGTCAGACTGCCAATTATTGGTGCCAGTCCTTAAAGTAGTTCAAAGATGCCTAGTAGCCTCACAAGTCTTGAAGCCTGTACCTGACAGGTCATAAAGTAAATTAAATTTCACTTTGCAGCATAAAAAGAATTAAAAGGACCCGGCCAAGAACATATATATATATAACTGAGCCAAGGACTGTAGCATTTTCTTTTTTCAGGATGCTTGCAAACTCCCTTGAAGCCCGTATTATTGTGAGATTCTAATAGACAAATTTTGCTTTAGGATTTAAAACGTCCATGCTTTCTCTTATATGTCACGTTAATAAGTTTCCTTCCATGAAAAAGAAGAATGCTTTTGCCAGTTATTTCCCTGAAGATTCCTCTGTGAAACAAGTGTTCCACTCCAAGAAATTCTTTTCATATTGCAAGATTAGATCAATTTCATTCATTACCATCACCCTTGGCAATCCCTGTAGGACGTTTTCGGAATAATTGAGTAATTCAACAAATTCAACAATGGCTTCAGCTTTCCCATAACTGAAGAATGGTTCTTTAGAATCTCCATTTTCCATTCAAAGTTTTGGAAAAGGAATTGCAATTTTAAAGGCAAGAAAGAATATACATTAGACCAAATGGATTTCCAATATTTGACTTGAAAATAAGGTCTTTCCAAGCAAGGTGACATTTTCTCATTCCTTTTCAATCAATTTAATTTTCAACTTCCTACACTGCCTCTTAGTTTCATATGTAACTTTATATTCAGAAACACATTTTTTCCTCAGGTAATTATGTTTATTTATTTTATGATGACATTAAAATTGGTATTTAGTTGCTAAAATATTTTTATAATATTTGATTATTAAATTATTACTATTGGATTGATAAAAATATCAATATGATGAAAATGGTCATGATCAAGAAAAGTCTTAAAATTGCTTTAACTAAAATGCACCATTATTTACCAATGTAACTATTGTATAGTTCACTCAAACATAAATTCCTAAGATCCTTATAGCAGGAACAGAACAATTAGTAAAACATGTCATGATTCCAAACTTAGCATTGTAAGTTACAATAAATACCTGAGAAAATAATTTGTTTTAGCTCAAATTTCAATAATTATGGATGTAATTCTGATTATTTAAGTATGTATAATTAGATTTTTTTAAAATTTTTTATTTTTTATAAACATATATTCTTATCCCCAGAGGTACAGGTCTGTGAATCACCAGGTTTACACACTTGTATAATTAGATTTTTGATGGAAATATTGTATTGTAATCTTATAATCCACCAGGGGAAAATATGATAAAACTGCATTCAAATGGGAAAAAAATTAAATGGAAATAAGGATTTTTCTTCTCAGCACATTAAATATATTTGATATAAAAAATCTTAGGGGCTCCTGGTTGCTGCAGTCAGTTGAGTTCTGACTTTTGGTTTCAACTCAGGTCCTGATCTCAAGGTCATGGGTTGGAGGTGCTTTAGCCTCTGCGCTCATGATGGAATCTGGTTGAGATTCTCTCTCCCTCTCTCTCTACCCCTTCCACTCATGTGCTCTCTCTCTCAAATAAATAAACAGAACTTTGAAAAATATCTTAAATCGTTAAGCAGTAAGAGCATAGCATCATAATAGTATATTGAAAATGCTGTTACAACAAGGGGTTACAAACCTAGGAAGAGCTCATACAGTTCTTCCCCCTTTATATGGAAATGACAGAATTCTAGTTCAGAAAAGTTTCCTACCTAAGTTACAAAACTCTACCAAGTCCTTCAAATCTATACTCTCCATATTTAATAAGTAATCATACATTTTAAAAATTAAAATAGAAAATATAGGCATATTGACGGTTGAGGCAAGATGACAGGTACTAATCTTCTGAGGATGGAAGAGAATTAGAGGGATATATATTGGACAATACTCACATTGGCAAAAGCATCTTTCCTAAGTATCATGGAGGCAGGGAGGGGGAATAAGGACATTCTCAAATGAAGGGGGAAAAAAAAAAAAAAGATCTGTTGCTTAGCAAACCTACCCTTAAAAAAAATGGCTAATGGGGATTCTCAAACTAGAAAGGAAACAAGAGCAAAGAAAGACCTGGAACATCAAAAAGGGAAAAAAGAAATTGGAATTTTTAAAAAGTAAAAAGAAAAAAATACTTCTCATGAGTCTCTTAAATTATATTTGATGATTGAAGCAGTTACTATATCAACTCATGCAGTGCTAAAGATATGCAGAAGAAATTCTTAAGACAAGTATATCCCCAAGATGGGGAAGGTACTGGGACCTAAATGGAAGTAAGTTTTCTACATTTCACTTCAAGGCCATATTAAACATCAGTATCAGTCAACTCTGATAAGTTATGTATGTAACCATTACAGAAAGCACTAAGAAAACTGTGCAAAGTGATATACTTGAACACACGACAAATAAAAGAAAATCTGAGAAGGTAAGAAAAGATCTGAGGATGCTGTTATGAATAACATAAAAAATATACACCCCTAGAAAACATGGTTAATACAGATCTTCCTGATAGACATTGTGAAGAAGACATTTCTGTGTCCTGGGTAAAATATATCCCTTTGAAACAAGCTAGACATATTACACTGCTCACTCCAAATGGAATTTGCTGGTTTTGTAGCCATGAAATATTTCTCAGATTATTATGCAGAAGATTTGTTTTGACACCTTATAAGTAATTTCAGGACCCATAAGAGTTCATGAGAAATGGCAGAAAAAAATGCTTTAAAATGCTAGTTAGAGTATAGACTGGCTCCCAAACCTTATTTTCTCTATACTAGAGGCGAGGAAGTAATTTTATGAGTTAATGATATGTTCTTGTGAGGAGTAAATGACAAGCAACTGTATTTTGGACCACACCTTTTTCAGAAGTTCAGTATTCTCTAGATAAATACAAGCTTATATCAATTTTTTTTCAAGTTCAGTAGCCTCCTTCTTTTCTAGATGAGTGTTGGGGTGCCTGGGTGGCTCAGTGGGTTAAAGCCTCAGCCTTCCCCTCAAGTCATGATCCCAGGGTCCTTGGGATCAAGCCCCACGTTGGGCTCTCTGCTCAGCAGGGAGCCTGCTTCCCTTTCTCGCTCTGCCTGCCTCTTTGACTACTTGTGATCTCTGTCTGTCAAATTAAAAAAAAAAAAATGAATGTTGTCTGATGTCTCCCATATTTAGGAAACTATATCACCACTGATAAAGCTTGAGATTAGCAAACTTTTTATATAAACGATCAGTTAATAAATAATTTAGACTTTGTGGGCTACCTGGTCTCTGGAAAATACTTAATTCTGTTATGTAATATGAAAGCAGTCATGGGTAGTATGTAAACCAATGGACATAGTGAGATTTCAAGAAAACTTTATTTACAAAAACAGGAGGTGGGACAAATTGCCTCACAAGTCATAGGTTGCCAACTCTGAGAAGGGTTAAAATTGAAACTTAAAATGGAAACTTTGACAACAGGGTCTGGAAACTTTATCAGAAGTGTTCTGCCTATTCTATTGTTTTGATTAATAACCATTGCTTGGAAAAATGAAAAATTTTATTAAGCATGCGTCAAGTGATGCCAGTATCTCAGTCAGTCTTTCCTATGAAGTGAATGCCTTTGTTTCCGTTATGCCTAATTTAAAATCTTCTCTTATAGTGAGAGCTATGAAATATTTATTATTGATTTAATAAATACAATCTAGTGACAAAAGAATGTATGCATTGTTCAAACTCCTAATAAATCATTTTAGTCCTCCTTGTTTAATGTTTTTTAAGGGAAAACAATGTATTATAAAATCTAAATAAGTCCTATCTTTATAAAAAATGAAAGTAAAACAGAGAGAGATTAGGCAATTTACATATTAAATTGGTAAGTTTGTGTCACAGATAAGAAATAGCATGGAGAATCATGAGAGACTATGGACTCTGAAAAACAATCTGAGGGGTTTGAAGTGGCGGGGGGGTGGGAGGTTGGGGTACCAGGTGGTGGGTATTATAGAGGGCACAGATTGCATGGAGCACTGGGTGTGGTGAAAAAATAATGAATACTGTTATGCTGAAAATAAATAAATTAAAAAAAAAAAAAAGAAATAGCACTGAGGTCTGGCCAAAAGACCTGTCTTATTTTGTTATTTTGAAGTTCAAAAAAATATATATTCATGTCCAATAATTTTCAACTGAGTTACAAAAGCAATTCCAAGGAGAAAAGGCAGCCTTTTCAATAAAAGTTACTAGAGCAATTGGATATCCAAAGGCAAACAAAACAAAACAAAATAAAAAACAACCTCAGTCTAAACTTTATACTTCATATAAAAATTAATTCAAACTGGATCACTGACTAAAGTGTAAGCCCACAAAACTTTTAAGGGAAAAAGGAAAACAAAAAACAGAAGAAAATCTTTCTCATCTAGGACTTGGGCAGAACATTCTTATACTTGACCAAAAGGAAAATCCATAAAAGAGAAAATTGAAAACTGAACTTTATCAAAATTTACAACTTTTGTTTCATGAAATACCTTGTGAAAGGATGAGAAAACAAGAAACATACAGTGAGAAAATATTTGCAAACCACATTCCCAATAAAGGACTAATATCTGGAAAATATAGAAGAACTCTCAGAGGTCAACAGCAAAAAAGCAAAAAATTCAACTGGAAAATGAGCAAAAGACAGAGATATTTCAACAAACACTATACACAGCAAGCAAGTAAGCACATAAAAAGTGTTCCACATTGTTAGGCACTAAGGAAATGCAAATTAAAATAAGACTATATCACTACATATGTTATAATGGTTAAAATTTGAAGAAAAATTATAATGATGACACAAAATGCTAGTGAGACCATAGATTGTGAAAGGGTAAATGTTTTTCACTCTGGCCAACAGCCTGCAAGTTTCTTGTAAAACTAAACGTATAATTACTATTAAGACCCAGCAGTTATTGTCTTAGACATTCATTCCAGAGAAATGAAAACTTATATTCACAAAACACTTCTGTTCATCTGTACACGAGTCTTCAGAGCAGCTTTCTTTTAATGGCCACAAACTGGAAACAACCCAGATGTTCTCCAACTGGTGAATGTTTAAGCAAACTGTGGTACATTCTTACCATTTAAGCGCTGAAAAGGAAAGAACTATGGTACATGCTATAATTTAGATGAATTCCAGGGAATTCTGCCTCCTGAAGAAAGCTAATACCAAAAGGTTACAAACTATATGATTCCATTTATATAACATTCTTGAAATTTAAAAAATTGTAGAAATGAAGAACAGATTATTAAGTGTCAATAGGATTATGGTAGGAGTTTGAGGGGTGAGAGGCTGGATAGGATGCAGGACAACATGAGGTACCCATGATGTGATGGAATTATTCTATATCTTGAATGTGGTGGTGGGTACACAAATAGATTCATTAAAAAATTTGTGTACTACAAAATGCACACACACACACACACACACACATACACAGATCAGTATATGAAAACCTAGGGAAATTGAAATAAGATAGTTGCTGTATCAGTATCAACTTCTTGGTTGGGATATTATATTGTGGTTTTGAGAGATGGTATAATGTAAAACTGGATCAAGAGTACATAGGATCCGTATATATTATTTCTGACAAGTGCATGTGAATCTATAATTATCCAAAAGAAAATTAAGAGTATAAAGTGTGTTTTGTGTATTATGTATATATATTATATTTTATTTATTTCAAAATTCATTTTCCCACTTAAAGGTCTCTGAAATGAAGATTTCTTTTTAAAACAATGACTGTATGTTTTTATTCGGTGCTGTTTTTTCTTTTTTAATTGCGCATAAAGATACAATCACTATTTATGGTGTCTTAGATTCAATGAAATATACAAATATTCTTTTAGAATATAATCTTAAAATCATATCTATTCAGCACTAAGTAGAAAAATGCCATCAATCACTCCTTCCTCACCAGAGACATGTATTTGTCCATACACATATTTTCACATTCTCAATTAAAATTTTGAATTAATAATATATTTCTGAAAGATATTCACATCAGATCTACTGAATTTAAAGTAGACCTAGACAATTGGTAACGTGAGTTTACTCAATGCATTTCAATAAGTTCTACATTTTCACATAACCTCAGGGAAAACCAAAGGAGCACTTGATTAATAAAAACCCCCTTCTCCCATGTCAGGTAGCCTTTCCAGCTCTGAAGCTGACAAGAAATAATGATTTGAGCATAAGGACTCCTGAGGATTTTATCTATGAAGGCTGTGCCTCAGTTTTTAAAAGGTCAGGAAAGGACATCATTGTGTTCAGCCTTGTATTCCCAATCTCCATCACAATGCCTTTTGAAAGAATGAATAAATAAATGTCTCAATACAGTTGGAATATTGAATATAAATCTCCAAATTATAATACTCTTTTCAGAACATTCACTCCCAAAGCTTTTCTGTGTATTTTGTTTCAAGAAATATTCCACAAAAAGGACCAAGTATAGTATAAAGATTTTCTAAGGGATAGTAGATTTTATTATACCTTAATCTTTTACCACTGTTTTTGGTAACAGAGTTGTTCAGAAGCAATTACAATTCTCTATAAATTCCAGAGTGGAGAATCTAATTATCTGGAGATAATCTTTTTGGAAAAATCTTTTGTATTGGTCTGAAAAAATGGGCAATTTTTCTGTGAACTAAGGTTTGACTAGGCTAGAGACAAACCCCAGGGTAAATTAAAGCTGTAATTCTTTTCTCTACAAATTCAATCACATCATCCACTCATTGTTTCCCCTGGTTTGGATTTTGTTACACACATTATTTAGAAAGAAACTATATTAGTAAGTTTTTATAAAACCTTACTTTAATTTTATAAAAACTTACTTTAATTCAGACTGAGGCCATATTTTCTAGCAAATGATCTTTGTATTGAAGGGGGCATTTGGGGTTCCTGGGTGGCTCAGTTGGTTAAGCATCTGCCTTTGGCTGGGGTCATGATCTCAGGGTCCTGGGATTGAACCCCGCATTGTGTTCCCTACTCAGCAGGGAGTCTGCTTCTCTCTCTCTTCACTCATGTTCTCTCTCCTTCTCTGTCTCTCTCAAATAAATAAATAAAAGCTACAAGAAAAAAAGAAAGAAAGAGAGAGAGAGAGAGAAAGTAATAGAGAAAAAGGAAGGAAAAAAGAGAGAGAGGAAGGGGCATGTATTATTTCCTTGTTCTATCATGGCATATAACATTTAATCTAATTTTAATATTAATCTCTGACATATATGAATTCAATAAACTGATTTTTTGTATTCTCATCTTTACATTTTAAAAATGAGGTGTATGCTAAGGATTTTTTGAGAAAATGTGCAAGAAATAATATATTTTAGATATAATATATTCTAAATAGTGTTAAATAGGGATAATTAAGATGTAGTTACAAATGTTTGTTCTCTTTCTTCAGAATACAGACCATGTGTAACACTTATCATTGTGTGAGTTCCAAAATTCTTATTCTAACCACCACGATCTATTACCTATTATTCTGATCTCTCTCATTCTCTCACTCCCTCTTTATTATACTTAAAATATTTGTTCTCTTGTTTTTCCTTATTTTACTTATGAACTTTCTTCTGAACTTTTTTTTTTTTTTTTTTTTTTGGTCTCATTTAATGTGGAGCCAACCACCGATCATATCAACCATGACTTTTCAGTGCCCTAAATGTTTCTATCTATTATCTATCTATTATAACCAATTTGGAATGAAATCCCTTTTCCCCACTATAGTCTGAGACTAATTTTATAGCTACAAAAACAGAGCTTTGTCTTAAATGAAAAGGTCTTACAGAAAGAATATAGACTTTCCCATTGTCTACAAACCTATAGGAAAGAAGTCAGAAGATTCTTAGCAAAGGAGTAAGGAAGAATTATTGCTTTCATAAATAGAATAAATTGACAGGATATTTCCTGTAGATTGTGGGAGGTCTCTAGAGGACTTAGGTCACCTAATCCATTAAAAGGAAATGAGATAGATTTTTATTATTGTATTCAATATAGTCAAAAAGGTACTTTTCAAATGAATTGTGGGTGTGTATATTTGTACAAAACATGAAAAAAAATTTCAAAGTTGTACCACCAAAGGTGCCAATAGCATAGGTTAAGATGTAAAAAAAAAAAAAAAAGAAAAAAAAAAAAAGAAAGAAAGAAAAAAAAAACTTTTAGAATTCCAAATATTGACAAAGATGCACAATGAAAATGCTACTCAACTTTCAGGAATAGTGTATTTCTCAATGTTCTTTGCAGAGATGGCCAAAGAGAGTCCTTGCTATGGTCTAAATACTTTCGTCCCCTTAAAATTTATACGTTGGAATTCTAAATCCCTATGAGATGATTTTAGGAGTTAAGGCCTTTAGAAGATGCTTAAGTTGTGAGGGCCTAGCCCTCATACATGGGATTAGTGTTCTTATTTAAAAAAAAAAAAAAAGGATTCAGAGAGGTCCCTGGCCTTTGTATCATGTGACAATTTAGCAGAAAAGCTCTGGCTATGAGGAGGAACAAAGCCTTCATCAAAAAGCAACGATCTGTCACCTTGATCTTCAACTTCTCAGCCCCCAGAACTATGAGCAATAAATTTCCATCATTTATAAGCTACCTAGCTTGAGGTAATTTACTATAACAGATGGAAAGAAACAAGACAATCCTTACAGATGGGGAATCCGAAAACCATGGAGGAATGACTCCCAAGGAATAGAATTGAGGCCTAATTTGTGAACATTCCCTTATCATCACGTAAGGAGCTCTCACAATACTTGACCAGAGAATTTCAGAATTACTATCAATAAGCAACTGCTTTGTGCCTTCCATGCTTTGCCTTAATACACTAGACACTGGAGTATGCATTGCAGTTACTGTGTAACTTTTTCCCACTATGTATTATGTAAGAGGGAGAAAGATAATTTTAATTTATTGTTTTAACTTTAATTGAGTGATGTCTGATGGAAGAGAAGCCGCATCTAATTTGATATAAAGAGTATCATGAGATCCAAGGTTTGGAGCCTAATGCCATGATTGGATAAGACTCAGGGGTGTTTTCCTTAGGAAAAAGTGAATTCTGCATGCAGAAAGTAAGTAAATATTTGTGTAGAACAGAGGGGATTACCATGGTTTCTATTATTATTTCTAGCTGTTTGTTCTCTCTTCCTGTAAGAGGATTAGATATCCTTGCCAATTGCTATGCGTCCAGCAGTAACTTTTTTGTGGCAAGAGTATACTTTCCCAGCCCATAGATATTAGGTTTAGCCATCTGACTTCCTTTGTCTGTGGCATACAAAATAACTTTTTGTGTGCCAAATCCAAGCCTATCATTACAAACATCTCATTTGAGACAAATTCAAACTACCCATTAAAATTAAATTACTTCAGTCTGCTTTTTATTTAAAGTCTTCAAGCTTCAATTTAAAGGACATTATGGAGAAAAATTCATTTTACATGTAGTAATTTCTTGGGGGATTTTGAAGTCTCTTTTGATAATAGCCCTAATAGATCATAACAAACTTACTATCTTTTTTCCCCGTTAAAATTTATTTCATGTGCTCAGTCCTAGGCTTTTGATAGTATCTGAAGAAAGCAAAATATGCTAATTAACTCCATTGCAAAGTATGGTCATCTAATCTAAATTTGACAGAAAATATTGCTTAGCAATCTTTTCTAATTTCTTATTCATTTGGCATTACAGTGTTTACCAAATTTTATACTGCAGAATATTATTACCATGTGATAGACCAGGAATGAAGAAATGCATGGTCTAATCAATTAGGCAACTGTTATATAATATATTTTTCTTTATTGGAATATAGAAAGCATAATGATATATTTCAAACACAGAGAGAAGTCTAGAGAACAGAATGATGAACAACCATACACAGCTATAGAACTCTATCATATCCAAGTGTTTTGCCACACTTCATTTCATTTTATAGCTGAAACAATGTAGATATAACCAAAAGCTCTCTGCATAACCCTCTAAATAGGAGGGAATATTAATATCTCTATTTTACTGATTGAAATAAATTGAGGGGTAATCTTCTCCAAACTAGAAGGGAAATTACCTGATGCCTAAACTGGTTCTGGCTCATAATCCAGCTCTTTCTTGAAAATAAATCATAGGCATAATGAAGAAAAGAGAAAGAAACAAGAAAATGAAAGAAACAAGAAACAAGAAAAGTTAAATATGCATATGCTATAATATCTCTTATCTGCTAAGATTTTGAAATTAAATATCAAATCTAAATTTTGTATAGATGATAGCCTCTAAATATGGAACAGTCTGTGTATAAACCTACACAAAAATACCTCCTGAGAGATAATTGTATATTTTAATCCAGTTATTTGTCCATTTTTCCCCCTTCACTTTACACTTCCTTTGACAAGACACCATCTCTTTATCAAGGGACTTGGCGCACATATTATATGGTCATTAAATGCTCAATGAATGTAACTGAATTTACAATAAATACAATAGCATATAAAAGGCAGCATAAAATTAAAACATTCTTAAAAATATAAATCCTTAAAATATTGTGGACACAAAATTATTTTTTAAAAAAATCCTAAAATGAACATTTCATTTTGTAGAAGAAGCAAACAGACACACTGAAACTTCACCTATATGTTTTTTACTCTATTTTCTATTTTTAGTGAGAAGAAAAGCCTCATATCACATACCTTTTTACATATAACAATGATGTCAAACCCTACCAAAAGAAGGCCTTGTGCAGTGATTATTCTCAAAATACTCTTTTACTATATTCATTGTCAGCATCAACACCTCCAGGGGCACCTTGGTGGCTCAGTTTGTTAAGCATCTGCCTTTGGCTCAGGTCATGATCTCGGGGTCCTGGGATTGAGCCCCTTGTCAGGCTCTCTGCTCAAAAGGAATCTGCTTCTCTCTCTCCCTCTATGTGCTCACTCTCTCTCTCTCTCTCTCCCTCCCTCTTTCTCAGATAAATAAATAAATAAATAAATAAATAAAATCTATAAACAAAAACAATTATGGCCCACAAAAAACAAAAAAGAAACATCAACACTGCATTCTGATTTATCTGTACTTGACTATTTCACACTGGCAGCTAGTTTAGAAGCATAAAACTATTTTGAAGTAAAACATCTAAACCCTCAATTTTTTCATTGATCAGGGAATTAAGAAAACAACTGAAATAAGAAGAAAAAAAACCATTCCATGTCATAGGGTGATAGAATTATATATAAAAAAGCTGTTTCTAATTGTTTTAATGACAATATAGTTTGTTAAAGATTATAGAATTTGAGGGGTGCCAGGGTGGCTCAGTGGGTTAAGCCTCTGGCTTCCCCTCAGGTCTTGGTCTCAGGGTCCTGGGATTAAGCCCCCTCATGGGGGGGGGCTTAATCTCTGCTCAGCAAGGAGCCTGCTTCCCCCCCAACCCCCGCACCCCACCCCTGCCTCTCTGCCTACTTGTGAACTCTGTCAAATAAATAAATAAGATCTTTTTTAAAAATTATAGAATTTGAAAACTTACTTAAAGTAAGAAGTATTATGATGTCCCCCCCAGGCAGGTAAAAGGATGGGAAAATTTGTCTATTCTCTGCTCCAGTAACACTCTCTGGAAGTCTTAAAAACAAAATCTACGTTTCTGTTTCCTAGTCTTACAGTAAACATGTGTGTATTTGAAAATAAAATTATAACTAAATAATAGCTAAGTCTCTTGATCCTTACATTAGAATGATATTTAAGATTTTTAAAAATAAACTTAATCTGATTTTCTCCTCCATCTTAAATTTTTGTATCACATTTTTTAAGAACTGTAACTTGATATTTTCCTAATGATTAAGTTAGTCATAATACCTTATACCTTAAGCAAAAAGTACAAAGTTTTGAATTCAGTTGTAATTTTATAACATTATATTGTAGGGGATTAGGGTCCCTGGCTGGGACTAAAATTTAAACTGACAAAGACAAATTAGGAGGAGATCATACAAATTTATTTAATATAAGTTTTACATGAAATGGCAACACTAACAGGAGAAAAACATAATTTTATTTATTTATTTAGTGTAGTTTGTGAACCTTGGTGGGTCCCTAAAATGCTTTTCAGAGGTCATCAAGGTCAGGATTATTAAGACTTTTTTTTTTTTGCCTTTGCCTTTTCCTGCTTTACCCCTAGTGGATGGATAAAATTGCTGTTGCCCAAACATGAAACACGGCAATGGCACCAAACTGTAGTAGTTATTTTAATTTTTGCTCTGCACCATGCACATGGTAAATATATGATTAACTTAAAAATACCACTGATGAAGCCATAAAAAGTAGTAATTTATATTAAACATTAACCTATCTTCTAGAATTGTGATTATTCAACTGCTAGCCATCTGTATTGCCACTGCCAGAGAAGCCCTCCTAAAGACTGATCACATCACCTTTGAAGGTCACCAAATGTCAGTGATTCTCTGCCTCACTGCTTAGCCACATCATCTTCCTGCCTCATATTTTTACCTATGCCAGTAATGTCATTTCCCTACAGTTCTGCCTTTCAAATACTTTTCATGCTGCAAGATCCAGTGCAAACACTTTTTCAAAACTTCTTGGATCATCTGCACCCTTCCACAGGAAGTCAACTTTCTCTGCCCTTACATTCATTAGAAAGTTCTTTAAATTGTTCTCATGCTTGCAGTATTATACATGTTAGCATGACTATTGTTGTCTTTCTACTCCTATTATTTTTGAGATTCTTGAAAGCAGAACCATGCCTTTCATAGGACCTGATGTTTTTAAACCATTCATTCTTTTATTTATTTATTATTTTTTTTTTGACTAAGATTAGTGATGACTTACCATGTGCTGGGGAGTAAACAATTGTTTAGATACAGAACTCTGCATCATGGCTGTTAGTATTAGTTACAGAAAAGATTTGGTCTTGTTTTATATAAAATTCTTCCCATATAACAGCATTAAATCTCTACTCTGTCTATAGCCATTCAGCTAATTAATTCTCAATGCTTTGTAGGTTACATTTACATAGAATGACTCATTTCATGAAACATAAACTATATCAAATTTGTTTTTATAAGAATTTATAGAATAATAAAGGTTCATAGAGTAATAAATCAGTTAAGATACAGTCTAAATGCATTTTACACAAAGTGTAAGTATATCCTTGTGCCATAGCCATAGTTCTCAAGATGTTACTCTAGACAATTTTAATGAAATGTGTTTAAACCTCTCTGAGTTAATATGATCAGTATAATTATTTTAGAAGGTTGTGTCCTACTTTCTCTTTCATAACATCTTATATGGTTGTAATTTCACTTTGTTGTATGATTAATATTTGATCATTCCACTGGACTCTGAACTTATAAGGGCAAGGACATCGATATTCCTCACTGTTGCATTCTCAAAACCTAGCACTGTACCTGAAATATAGTTGACTTACATATTTTTCAATAAATAAGTGCAAAGAAATAAATGCTCCAAGATACCGATAATCTCTGCTTCCAGTATGATTTCCATAATCCTAACTGTGAACCATTTCTATGTATGGCAGTGTTCTGTTTCCAATGTAACCAAACCTTTGTTATTATAATAGCAGAGAATAGGAAATACTATACTTAGGATAGCTGTGTCTATAAAAACAATAGCTCTAGACAATATGCAAAATATTAGATACATAAGCCAGAGCTGTTTGTTAAGCACCATAACACGATTAATAATATTATGTATTTGGCAATAATACTTGTGTTCAGAATATGAGGTAATAGTCAACATGTCTGTGGGTTGGCCTTTCAGAGAACGTTAAATATTTACTTTGGTTACATTGTTGTTTGGCTTGTCCTTACTCAGCAAGGAAGAAGGCTATGGCAATAGCTCCGACTCTGGACCGTCAGCCTGCAGTTCACCTCTATCCTCTCTACTTGTCATATCATTCTTATTTGTCCTGCCACCAAAATTCTGCCTCTAAAGCCTAAATTTCATCATATAACCCTGCTACCTGGAACACTTTCATGATTACGAAACTCAGTGGTTCTCAAGTGGGAAGCAATTTCTCCCTTCCAAGGAACATTGGGCAGTGACTAGAGATATTTGGAGTTGCCAAGCTGGGGAAGCAGGGAGTGTTCCTTGACTCTAATGGGTAAAGGCCAAGGAGGCTGCAGAACATTTGACAATGCATGAGAGAGCCCTCGAGGGTATAGAATAATCAGGACGAAAAAGTCAGTGATGCCGAGGCTGGGAAACTCTGACCAAAGGATAAAGTTCAAATCTGTATACAACCCAAATGAAATCTTACTGCTCCTTCTACCTCTTTCACATAGGATTCCAACTTGTAGCTTAAGGGACACATCTGGCAAACACATGTGTTTTGGTTGATTGTCTGCCCCTTCTGGATGCTTCAGATGCTTTCCAGTTTGCCACATCCCCCACCACTTGTTATCATCTCCATCCAGCTGTCTTCACTTATTCATGTCTCCCACCTTCCCTAAAGCATCCAGTCTTGGCAAACCCCACTCCACATCCACACAAGAACCATGCTAATTTGCCTGTGTTCCTCAATATACCCTTTCATGTGTCCATACCTTTGCATAAGCTACAAGGTCTAACTGGGATTTCCTACAACTGTGCTTCTTAAGTCCCATTTGCCTGATGAATTAATCCATGTTTTTCTAGGTTCATTCAGAGTTTGCACAGAGTAACATGTTGGTATTTATGCCTTTCTTTTCCCTTTGAGGTTCTTCAAAACTAGGACCATGTAGTAATTAATATGCATTCTTCACAGTACCTAAGATAGTGCCTAGGCATACATACAATAAATGTTGATTGAACTCCTGTTATTAAATCAACTTCTAGTGTGCTTTTAACTTTGTAGATCACAACTGCTATATATCTAATCATTTTGGAATCCAAATAAAGAATGTTTTACAGTAATATTTGTCCGCAAAGTTACAGGCAGCAAAATTAATATTTTATTTTGAAAATGTAGGCATTCGACTATTAAAAAAGAAAATATTATGACAAAAGTCTAAAGAACAGTTAACATATTTAACAGGGAAAAATAATTTTCAAAGTTAACAAATATGTAGTAATTTGGAAATGGGGATAATTATAGGTCTCTCTTTGTATTTATTGGTATATTTTAAGTTCTCTAAAGCACCCACATGCTGCTTTTAAAATTAGAAAATAAGATAATAAAGAAGAGCATATTTATATTCACATTTTGAAGAACAATGATTTCTTTATTTTTTTTTAAGATTTTATTTATTTATTTGTCAGAGAGAGAGCAAGAGCGAGCACAGGCAGAGTGGCAGGCAGAGTCAGAGGGAGAAGCAGGCTCCCTGCGGAGCAAGGAGCCCAATGTGGGACTCGATCCCAGGACGCTAGGATCATGATCTGAGCCGAAGGCAGCTGCTTAACCAACTGAGCCACCCAGGCGTCCCAGAACAATGATTTCTTTAGATTAAGATTGAGTTTCTATATATATATTTTTTTAAGATTTATTTATTTGACAGAGAGAGAGATCACAAGTAGGCAGAGAGGCAGGCAGAGAGAGGAAGGGAAGCAGGCTTCCCGCCGAGCAGAGAGCCCATGCGGGGCTCAATCCCAGGACCCTGAGACCATGACCCAAGCCGAAGGCAGAGGCTTTAACCCACTGAGCCACCCAGGCACTCCGAGTTTCTATATTTTGACATTAAAATAGGGAATCACTGATTTGGAACCCATCCTTGCTGTGAAAAACAAAAAACAAAAAACAAAAAACAAAAAAAAGAAAAGAAAAAAAAGAAAAAACCCTCATGGTTAGTACAACCATTATGGAAACAGCATGGAGTCCCCTCAAAAAATTTAGAAGAACTACCTATGATCCAGCAGTCTTACTTCTGGGGATATATCCAAAGGAAGTGAAATCAGAATCTCAAAGAGATATCTGCATTCCTGTGTTTATTTCAGCATTATTTGCAATCCCCAAGATATGTAAACAAACTAAATGTCCATGGATAGACTGACAAAGAAAATATGATGTGATATTTCAAATAAATACAAATAATGCCTGGTATGTAGGTTGTAAATTAAGGCACTTCAATATTAGACAACTGTCCATAGTGTATAACAAATAGTAAAACTCACTGGCAGACACACACATGCATATTCATACACACATAGGTTTTACTGAAATAGACTTAAATAAATTATAAATAATATGAAACCACAGCTAATTTAATTTTATGCACACCTTAAAAATAACAAATTAAATTTCATTAATAGAAATGTAAATAATTAAAACTCTACTAAGGAAATAATGGCTAGTATTTACTGAGAACACGGCTAGTATTTTTTTTTTTTTTTCTAAATAGGCTCCAGGTCCAGGATGGACCCCAACATGGGGCTCGAATTCATGACCCTCAGATCAAGACCTGAGCTGAAATCAAGAGTCAGACTCTCAACCAACTGAGCCACAGAGGCACCCCAATAATGGCTAGTGTTTACTTGGAAATTCTCTTGGCTCGTTATAGGTACTGAATCAATGTTAGTAATGAACGAATTAATAGTAATGAATGAATAAATTCATCAGTAAATGAATGAATGGGCACTAAGCACTCTTGTAAGTACTTTACAAGACGTATCTTATTAATTCCTCCCAATAACTCTATGAAGTGTTATTTCACAAATGAACTTTCTGAGGCTGAGATATTAAGAATTATAATGTGATGGCATCAGCCTCTTAATCTGGATATCTTTGTTTATTTTCTTCTCTTTCACTCAGATGCATATGCATTTTCAGCACATGAATTGGATATAGGTGTCCAGGGAATGAAGACACGTGGCTGGGGGCTTGCACACACCAAACCACACACCAATGGAATAGCATTTATTGGAGAAAGCTCAGGGAAAAAAGCAAAAGCATGTGTTCAGGTCCCTAGTAAGCACTGTGGTCCAGCAAAATCAGAAGTCAGATTCTGGGAGAGAGACCTCAAATTTGGGCTATGTGACTTCTAAGCTAGATGTTGGAAAAGAAACAGTTTTTTTTTTTTTTTTTTTTTTTTTTCTGGGGTATGGGATGAAAAGGGAGTGCTGTTATGTATGTCCTGTAGTAATCCAAAATTGATTGCTTTAAGCATCGGGCCACTGCTGCTCTCCATGGAGCTTGGGAAGAGCTCATTTCTTTTCTGGGAGGCCAGTCTGTAAGAGATTTTCCCTGGAAAAATTAACCCTTAATTTTTAAAGTTAAATCTTAATTACAATTCCTATTATCTGTTGAGCACTTCCTTCACCAACACTAAATGCCTACAACAATTGTCTCAGTCAGCCTCTAAACTCTATAATGATTCCAAGGCATTCCATATATAAAAATAAACCTGGTCTAGAAACTCTAAAGCAAAAGTCCTGTTTTCCTATCAATAAATAAAATCCACAGAACTGAGCAAGATTGGCGATAAAGATACAGTTTCTCTTTGACTGCTTCCTTAGTCTGAGTAGGAGCAGGTTACTCACAAAAATAGCCATCTGGCTAACAACTTTGTGTTTAAGAAGACAATAAATAATCTTCCACTGAAAAGCTTAACATAATTATTACATTAGATTCAAATTCAGGTTTAAAAATCAAAAGGTTTTACCCACATGTGAAACCTTCATTAAAAAACAAACCCAAAGAGTAATTTAAATGGGATTTGCAAACCTCCAGGTTATACGTTTCTCCTGAAATCCAATTAAGTGAAATAAATACGAAATCCTGAGGAAATGTTAAGAATTTAGACCATTCTCTTTAGTTGAATAATACCAAATTTATTAAAGAAGTTTTCCACTTTGGGGGAGCCTGGTGGCTCAGTGGGTTGAGCCTCTGCCTTCAGCTCAAGTCATGATCCCAGGGTCCTGGGATAGAGCCCCACGTCAGGCTTTCTGCTTGGCAGGGAGCCTGCTTTCCCCTCTCTCTCTGCCTGCTTCTCTGCCTACTTGTGATCTCTCTCTGTGTCAAATAAATAAATAAAATCTTAAAAAAAAAAAGGAGTTTTGTACTTTTTTTTTTAACCAAGTATTTCTTAAAGGAATTTGGAAACCTATATTTCCTCATAGATATTTAGCATAGACTATTTCATAAGTCTAAATACTAGAAAAGGTAGTCATTGCTGCATATGGTAAATACTGACTTTTTGAAATAAATTAGTTACAATACTTTTTTTTTTTTAGCACATTTATTTTTTTATTTTTTTTTAATTTTTTTTATTTTTTATAAACATATATTTTTATCCCCAGGGGTACAGGTCTGTGAATCACCAGGTTTACACACTTCACAGCACTCACCAAATCACATGCCCTCCCCAATGTCCATAATCCCAACCCCTTCTCCCAAACCCCCTCCCCCCGGCAACCCTCAGTTTGTTTTGTGAGATTAAGAGTCACTTATGGTTTGTCTCCCTCCCAATCCCATCTTGTTTCATTTATTCTTCTTCTACCCACTTAAGCCTCCATGTTGCATCACCACTTCCTCATATCAGGGAGATCATATGATAGTTGTCTTTCTCTGTTTGACTTATTTCGCTAAGCATGATACGCTCTAGTTCCATCCATGTTGTTGCAAATGGCAAGATTTCATTTCTTTTGATGGCTGCATAGTATTCCATTGTGTATATATACCACATCTTCTTGATCCATTCATCTGTTGATGGACATCTAGGTTCTTTCCATAGTTTGGCTATTGTGGACATTGCTGCTATAAACATTCGGGTGCATGTGCCCCTTTGGATCACTACATTTGTATCTTTAGGGTAAATACCCAATAGTGCAATTGCTGGGTCATAGGGCAGTTCTATTTTCAACATTTTGAGGAACCTCCATGCTGTTTTCCAGAGTGGCTGCACCAGCTTGCATTCCCACCAACAGTGTAGGAGGGTTCCCCTTTCTCCGCATCCTCGCCAGCATCTGTCATTTCCTGACTTGTTGATTTTAGCCATTCTGACTGGTGTGAGGTGATATCTCATTGTGGTTTTGATTTGTATTTCCCTGATGCCGAGTGATATGGAGCACTTTTTCATGTGTCTGTTGGCCATCTGGATGTCTTCTTTGCAGAAATGTCTGTTCATGTCCTCTGCCCATTTCTTGATTGGATCATTTGTTCTTTGGGTGTTGAGTTTGCTAAGTTCTTTATAGATTCTGGACACTATTCCTTTATCTGATATGTCGTTTGCAAATATCTTCTCCCATTCTGTCAGTTGTCTTTTGATTTTGTTAACTGTTTCCTTTGCTGAAAGCTTTTCCGCTAAGGTCAGGAACACGGCAGGGATGTCCATTATCACCACTGCTATTCAACATCGTACTAGAGGTCCTAGCCTCAGCAATCAGACAACAAAAGGAAATTAAAGGCATCCAAATCGGCAAAGAAGAAGTCAAATTATCACTCTTCGCAGATGATATGATACTATATGTGGAAAACGCAAAAGACTCCACTCCAAAACTGCTAGAACTTATACAGGAATTCAGTAAAGTGTCAGGATATAAAATCAATGCACAGAAATCAGTTGCATTTCTCTACACCAATAGTTGCAATACTTTAAAAAGTGAATTCAATAGATCCTAAATACCATGGGTATTTTATTCCAATGATTACACATTTTTAAAATGCATGAAAAGCTATTTCTAACATTTTTAACTTTTACATCATTTTCTCTTGAACTCTTATTTCCAGTATACTTCTCCAATAGAATATTATCCTAAAACGTGTTTTGATGCCTGAAAATATTTTATTGATTATCTGTCATTTTTCTCTGATGAAAAATTATAAGTCAACATTTGACATTTTTCAGTGATGGAGAAATGCTCAAGTTTTCTTCTGATTTAAGTTATTATTACAAAACTCACCCATACACTATTGATTGAAACAGTTTCGTAAATGCAACACACGTGTTTGAGAATTTTAAAATTCCCTTTAAATGTGATGAAAGAAGCATATTTTTTTTAATAGTTGTTATGTATATTTGGATGACTGTAACTTATTTACCAGATTGAGATTGGGTCCAACATTAGTTCTATTTCTATTTCTTTAAATATATGTCCACACTGATGACCACCTTCTCATGGGTCATCTGTTCCTCAGTATATTTCATCTGTGAGGAAAATACTTCAATTCACAGATATTTGCTTATTCACAGAAAGCTAATGACATCAGGGCAAAAGCAGCTGTTGTCACCAGCAAATCTCTGTGATTCTGCTCTGTCTGGAACACCGACCTCTTCAGTCTCAGTTCTTCTGTACCTTTGTGATATCTTTAATAGATCATTCGATAAGTTAGTTTTCTCTAGTTATTGTCTGTAGGGGCATTTAAGAGAATTATTCAGTTCCACTGTTTGTTTTTAATCTGTCTGGTGACAAAGTAAAGAAATTTTGGTGCCCTCATGCAACTAAATACTGAGCAGTGATTTTTTTTTTTTTTAAGATTTTATTTATTTATTTGACAGAGGGAGAGAGAGATATTGAGAGAGTGAATACAAGCAGGGGAAGTGGGAGAGGAGAAGCAGGCTTCCCGCTAAGCAGGGAGCCGGATGCGGGGTTCAATCCCAGGATCCTGGGACCACGACCCGAGCCAAAGGCAGACACTCAAGGACTGAGCCACCCAGGTGCCCCTGAGCAGTGATTTAAAAGAATAAAGCAGGTTTACAAGCCTGCCAAGAGAAACATCACCAAGTTATATTGCTAAGAAACTAGCCTTACTTTATTGTACACCTTTACAAAAATACATTCATACAATAAAAATACAGTTTAAATTTTTTTTTTTTAAGATTTTATTTATTTGAGAGAAAGAGAGCAAGTGTGATCTGGGTGAGGGAGGGGCAGAGGGAGAAGCAGGCTCTCCACTGAGCTGGGAGCCCTATGCAGGGCTCGATCGTGGAACTCTGGGATCACGACCTGAGCTGAAGGCAGATGCTCAACTGACTGAACCACCCAAGCCCAGGTGGCCATCTGCCACATTCTTTTTGCGGGAGAAATGAAACCAAGATTGAAAGGGTTGTTTCAAGTTTTTTAAATTAAAAAAATCCTGCCAGTGGAATTCTTTCAGTGACATTACAAATTCAAGAATTGAGCTTCTTTGTTTCAGAATTGAAAATGAAGGAAACACATGTTTACCTTCTAAAATTCTGTCCGTATGGAAAGTGCATTAATAGGCAAGCTTCGATGAGAAAATGCCGTACTGAAAAACCCGGACGTTACAAGATTTATCTTCCAGTCTGATTCCGTTAGCTGAGTGATATCGGAAAGTCTCTGACTTCTCAATGTCTCAAGTTTCTATTTGTAAGATGACGACACTGAATAATATAATTCATTTCTAGAATTGTAGTACCCATTGACAGAAGTGTTATTCTATATGCAACAACTTGACAAATGAAATAAATGGGTAAGTCTTGTACAATCAATAGATCCTCCAGTGAGGAATATATTTATACGTATATTTAGTTGTACATTATATGTTTGTTATATATAGTTTAATTTAGTTTTTTAAAGATTTTATTTATTTATTTTAGAAAGAGAATGAGAGAGCATGCGAGCAGGGTGAGGAGCAGAGGGTTTGGAAGGTGAAGGAGAGGGAAAGAATCTCAAACAGAATCCAGGAGCAGGGCGCCCAGTGTGGAGCTTCATCTCACAACCATCAGATCATGACCTGAGCTGAAACCAGGAGCTGGACGCTCCAATTGAGCCACGCAGGTACCCCATAATTGGAAATAAAGTATAAAGATGAAGCAAATAACCTTAGGTTAACTTGCTATTATGTCTGTGTGGATGCGAGTGTTTCATTTAGGTACAAAGTGTATTTCTAAGTTACTACGTTTATTTGATGAATACAAAAGAGCAGTCTGGTTCTCAATAGCCTTTCCTTTTTGGGGGGATATTCTATTACTAAAGCTTTTTGGTAGCTCTCTCATAACCTTGGCTATACAGATCATTTACATTTTAAACGGCATTTATTAGAACACTTTTTTTTTTAAGTCTTAGGATTTAAACTTGCAAAAGCAATCTTCCAACTGTAGAGTTTCGATTATCCAAAATTGATACAAATATTCCCCTTATGAAGTGTCAAATTTAAATTGACATATGAGCCAGTTTATTATTAAAAACATAAAAGCTAAATAGTAATATCTAAATCTTATAGCTATTTAATTGAAATAATTTCAAATGTAATAATTACTTTTGTGTTCTAGAATGCCTCTAAGAAAACTGGTAGCCTTATTTAGACTGGATTCAATATGTATTAAAAATACATATGGCAACTAAAGGGTATTATGCTTAGCGAAATAAGTCAATTGGAGAAAGACGACTATAATATGATCTCCCTGATATGAAGAAGTGGAGGTGCAACGTGGGGGGCTTGGGGAGTAGGAAAAGAATAAATGAAACAAGATGGGATCGGGAGGAAGATAAACCATAAGAGACTCTTAATGTCACAAAACAAACTGAGGGGGGCTGGGGGAAGGGGGCATGGGAGAGGGTGGTGGGGTTATGGACATTGGGGAGGGTATGTGCTATGGTGAGTGCTGTGAAGTGTGTAAACCTGGCAATTCACAGACCTATACCCCTGGGGCTAATAATACATTATATGTTTATAAAAAAATTTTTTAAAATACACATGGCTATTATATTGAACACTATAATAGTTTAAGTAACAGCCACAATATTTTATAATTCAGGTACGAAGACACTATAGCAGACACCGTGGATGCCCTGCCCAGATCCCCTGACTCTCTTTAACTGATTCTGTGGGGCCGTCCCCCAGCTTCTGTCGATTATTCATATTTGCAACTCTCTTTGGAGGATTTCTTTTGTCTGCTGGGGCAGCTTTGCCTACCAACATACGCAAACAAATGGAAATGTTTGGAAGTTTCACCAAGCACTCCTTGCCTTCCAGTTATGGTACTCTGAGCCGATATTGACTAGTGTAGAAGTGTGCAAGTTCAAGTCCTGTGCTTTAAGACATGACGAACTCTGAGACATCACTTACACTCCCGAGATGCCCTGTAGGATCAGGGCCAGGATGAGGCTTTCCTGAAAGCACGCCATGTTTTTAAAACTTAGTTTCTTTCTCTGTCCTGCTTCCCCCACTCTTTCACTGGGTTATACTATAAGCATCCCTTTAAATAAATCCCTGTACCAAAACCTTATCTATGTCTACATCTGAGGAATTAACATTAGAAAGGCAACTTGTAGTTTAGCAGCAATTTAGCAGATGCTAAAGAGAAAAGATAAGGCATTTTCACCCTAGTCTTCATCCTAACCCCTGCGTCCAAAGAAGTTATCACTTTTTGAAGGACTGAGCAACGGGACAATTCTCTTGCCCTGTAGCTCTGCTACTGAAGGCCTACCAAAGGCAAAATGATTGTCCTTGTCCAGAGCAAACAGAAACTCTGTCCAAGGTGCATTCATTCTTTCTCAGCATGAACATGGGGCATGCAGAGATCCATGCAGATAATGTTGCTCTTATTGGAATTTTTCCAATAAATGAAAACAGTGTTTGACTGTTCCTACATACCAAATGAATAATGGTTTCATGTATGCCTTAAGGTTTATTCTAATTAAGTACTTTAAAAGATATTTGTAACCACCGTTTCAAACCTAGTAGTGAAATATTCTTATATTGATACAAGTTAGTTTTTGTTTTCAGAATTTAAATGCCACAGCAGATGGTAGTATATTTGAAGCATTTCCAAATAATTTCACCTAAATGTAATTACATTATAGTCCTATTACAGAAAAGAAGAAGGGGGCATAGAGGCCATGTTTAAATTAAAGAATTACATTCACACCAAATTGTCAGGTGTAATGCGACAACTAGAACAGATGGCAAAGGTGATACCATACTTTGAAATCAAAATAAGTTATTTTTTAAGTATAGATGAATATATTTGAAACCTGAAAAATTGCAATTAAAATAATAAATTTTGATCTTATTTGTTATTGCTCTGTAATTAGAAAAACCCTTTTACTAAAACAAAAAAGGCTTTTTCTTTTTTAAGATTTACTTATTTATTTGAGAGAGAGAGATAGAGAGAGCATGGGGAAGGGGGGTGGACAGAGGGAAAAAATCTTTCAAGCAGACTCCCCACTGAGCAAGAAGCCAGATGCAGGGCTGGATCCCAGGACGCATGAGACAAATGACCTGAGCTGAAACCAAGAGTCGGATGCCTGCCCAACTGAGCCACCCAGGTGCTCCCAAAAAGGCTTTATTTTTTTTTTAAGGTTTTATTTATTTATTTGACAGACAAAGATCACAAGTAGGTAGAGAAGCAGGCAGAGAGAGGAAGAAGCAGGCTCCCCACTGAGAAGAGAACCAATGCGGGCTCCATCCCAGGACTCTGGGACCATGACCTGAGTCGAAGGCAGAGGCTTTAACCCACTGAGTCACCCAGGTGCCCCAAGGCTTTATTTAAATGCAACATACACTTATACTCTCAGTTCCCTTCCAGATGGATTAAGGCTGTTAATTTACCTACTTCACTTTAAAAATAGTCCTCAAATTAATTAGGTCGTATTTCCATATGTATTTCCATTAGAAAGACACCCCATGGAGCAGTTTCATCTTTTCATTTCATAAAATTACTATTTCTAGCAATAGGATTGTTGGTTTTACACCTGTTTTCATCGCCAGGCCCGGATAAATATGGTCTTACAGAGGACAAAAAGTGTCAGATGCTCTACATCAGGGCTTCTCAAACTTGAGCATGCATAAGATTCACGTGGTTGTTAAAACTCAAGTTCTTCTCTGACATCCCAGAGATTCTGATTCAGTAGATCAGGGTTTGGATCAGAGAATTAGTTTTTTAAACAATATAACAGTGCTCATGCTGTCCTTATCAGGGACCACATTTTTAACAACGCCCTTTAAGTAAAATTATTATTTTGTTTTCCAGTAAAAGATTAAATTGATAGTGGGCATCTGATCAAATGTATTCTTTTGATCTCTCTTTCTATATATAATAATACAGAATGCAAGATTTTTGGGGGTTTTTATTTGCTTTGACTTCTGAAATTACATTTTTAGATTATTTTGCAATATAAATTTGGGATTAATCAAAAAGGCAGAAGACAGGTTTCATAAAAACATGTATCTTGAAGAAAATATCCAGCTGTTTACATGCTATTTGGAGCATCATGTCTGGGAAATTAGATAAATCTCCTCAAAGGAAGCAACTTTTGAAAAGTAGTGTCAACTGCTTTCTTCCTCTGAACTATCACTCATGCTCTCACTTGCCCGCACCTATCTTTCAAAGGATGCTTGACGGGTCCTTGATTGCTTGATAGCTTTCTGTCATTTTACATCACGTTGGGAAAAAGAAGTAAAAAATGAGAAGCACCATAGCGTTTCCATCTTGAAAAAAAAAAAAAACAAAAACGTTACTCCATGTGCCTTCGAGTTAACTAAGCCTGGGATTGAATTCTGGTGCAGCTCTGGGACTTGATCACAAGGTCTTCAACCTCCAGGAATCTTGATCTATAACCTTCAAACCTCAGAGGACCTTTATAACATATTTTATCAAAGAGCTAAGTGGGCCCAATTTGAATATTTTATCACAAACATTTTAGAAGTTTCAGCAAGCCTTTTGTTGTGGTTGTTAAATATTTTGGATAAACTTTGATATTCCTCAGTGGTCCAGTTACTGGGCTGAAATCCTGGACACGCCCCTCTGTAACTATCTGTTTTATAAGCTCTTGTACCAGACACTTCTCTCAGCCTCTCTCTCTTCTCCTCTGAAATATAAAATAGACCAGATGATCTACATCCACCTTCTCTTTCAGCTCAAAAGTCTTACCATTCCAGCAAACAGTTCCTTATACTACATTTCTTAAGCAATTTTCTTTTGGAGGTGGTGAATATACATACTGCTTATCCCTGAGAAAGAAGGAAGGTAGAGGACAAATTAAGTTTGCACATATTTTCATGAAGAAAACTAAATTACAATTATTTAAGGATTTTAACTACTTCCCCAGACCAATTTCTTAATCCCAGATGTAATCGTTAGGTTCTCTATAAACCTGTATTCCTTAATTACATCTACCCTTTGAGAAATCATACTGCCATACACTGCAATTTAATTAACACTGGAGAGTGGTGTTACTTGATAGGCTTAAAATATTATCAAACTCCAGATTTCTTTAATAAACATAGCTTTCCGAATTCCTAAATGCATTTTTAGAGAGGTATCATAAATATATATAATGTAAATTAAACGCTGCTTTATAGCCTATACATATAAGAAGATAAAGTTTGAAACAAGATCTAAAAGAACTAGTCTCAACTTATACCACTCCTAATTTTAATAACAGTTTGTCAAAAACTTGGCTCTTATTATGCTTCCGTAGAAAATCTTTAACTTTCAAAGGAGCCGGACCCTTACCACCCAGGGCCCCAGGCCAGCCATTTACAGCTTTGGTCTCTGCTGTTCTGCCTCCAAGCTTGTCACTTCATCAGAGCTAAAGCATCTCTTTAAAAATCTGGAGAACAGCTTTCTGGGCAGAGCTGGAATAGAACTCTTCAGCCTCCTCAGGATTTCCCTCTGGATCCTCAAAGAAGGACTTCCACATGGCGGCCTTTTGCTTCGGAGAGGATTATCAAATCAGTCAAGGCCTCACTTGTCTTGGAGGTTCCCCATCTCTCCACAGTCTGTTCTCACTCACTAGAGCAGCAAGCGCTCTCTGGCTAACTTCTCCTTCCCTTGAGATCCGAACTCACCCTTCTCACAGCTGGTAGCTTTTAGCAGCTTCACAGTCTCATCCAGTCCAAGACAATTGGAGATATCTTATGAATATCATAAAATATTTTTAAACCAATGTACTTAAACTATTTTTCCTACTAATCAACAGTGCTTTTAGAATCCAAACTTCTAATTTTAAGAATGAATAAAAAAAAAAAAGTATGAAATTTTCAGATTTAAAAAAGCCAGAAAGAAAAGAAAATAGCATAGATTATGGATTCAAGACTTTATTATGCAGAATCACTTTGTTGAAATTTAATAAAAATTTTAGCACAACCATAAAGTTGATAAACTTCAAAACTAGTTATGTAGGCAGCATGATTGAGATAAAGCAAGTGTAAATGAAAAATATACTTATTTAGCCATAAGCTTAATATATGCTAACAGTCTGAAGAAAATATATATATCAATAAATTGTATTCTGTAGGCTTCAGAGAGCTTTGTCTAATTTTGAACCTCCTCTCAAAAGAAAGTATTTTGAAAAGACATCCAGAGTAATTAAAAAAAAAAAAAAAACGTAATGTAGCATAATAAATATGGTTGAAGGAACTCAGTGCTAACAAGACCATATGGCCAGTAGTGGGTTGGAGATATAAATACATGATTTTTGCATAAAGGATGGGGGTATGTTGGGGAGCCAGGGTGGTCCAGTTGGTTAAGTAGCCAACTCTCGATTTCAGCTCAGGTCATGTTCTCAGGGTCCTGGCTCTGAGCCCCATGGGGGGCTCTGGGCTCAGCAGAGAGTCTGAGGATTCTCTCTCTCCCTTTTCCTCTGACCTCCTCTACCCACTCTGTCACTCACTCTCTCTCTCTTTATAAAAAAGAGAGAGAGAGAGAAATTTACAAATAGATTATTCCGTGCTGTTTCTGAAAATAAAGTTAGGACCAAAAGGGTAAATATAACTGAAACAATTTGAGCTCCAATAAAAATCAACTTCCAAGAAATTATCAAAGGTAGCAGAGAAGTAAACTTCCCCACCAAATGCAGAACTGGTTACTAAAAGAAGTTAGTAGTAATCATGTAACTAATTTTTACAGTGACATCTACCTTAGATTTAAATTGGAAAATAGAACCTCTATTCGGGCCGAAAAACATCTGTGATTCTTCAGTTTGAATGTAAATTTCTTTTTTTATTATGATTATGTTATGTTAGTCACCATACAGTATATCATTAGTTTTTGATGCAGTTTCCATGATTCATTGTTTTGAATGTGAGTTTCTTAGAGACAGGGTCTTGCTTTCTTTCAAACTTCTCAAATTGGAAGGCTGTCTTAAAAATGGTGTCATGAATCACACTGTTTCTTTTATCCTAATACAAATGTATAATTACCTAATGAGAATAATAAGCATTATAACGGAGGAGGGTGAAAAGGACTAAGACTGAAAATAGAGAAAATAAATGATATTTTAAAAATGGGTTGTTTTTCCCTCCTCCCAAACTATATTTTAGAGGGTCTTTATTTAAGCCTTATGGATCATAATTTCTTTAACAATTGATAACTAGAATCATCATTATTTTTTATTGCAATCTGAGAAGTAACATAAAAAATTCTTCTGCCAACATAGCTTTCTACTTTGCTTTTTCCAACAGTCCAGATTTCCAGTGATGGGATGTTTTCTTACAAATTTCATGGATGAGGAAATGTATGGAACAAATAGTATACATAAGACCCCTTCAGATTCATAAATAGAAGTTTTTATTTTCTTATTTATAGATCATTTTTTAAAGATTTTATTTATTTGACAGACAGAGATCACAAGTAGGCAGAGAGGCACGCAGAGAGAGAGGAGGACGCAGGCTCCCCACCAAGCAGAGAGCCCGATGTGGGGCTCGATCCCAGGACCCTGGGATCATGACCTGAGCCGAAGGCAGAGGCTTTAACCCACTGAGCCACCCAGGCGCCCCTTATAGAGCATTTTAAATGTGAAGAAATTCTGAGGGAAACCTAGAAAAAAAATTTAAAAATATAACTTATAAGTAAGCTTTGGATTACATTTTAAAATCAGCTTCCAACACTACGCTTTTGCTAGATTTCCACCTCAAAACTCTTTTTGTTTGGATGATCTTTATGCAGTGTTTCATATTTCCTGCCTTCAAGAAAATGATCTTTGATGGATATTGACATATTACCTCTATGCAATACTATTAGAATTGTGCTTAAAGAAAAAGAAGAAAACAACTCTAGCAGGTTAATGTACTAGCATTTTAGTGTTAGGCTCAAATTTCAAACTGTTGAATGGATTTGATGCTAGGAGGTCATTTATCCACTTCACAAAGATAGTATAAAATTGGTAGCTTCATAGTAAGAGAGCAAGACTACTGAATATGAAGGAGACATACATATTCTTCATAATAAATCCTTTTTGTGGGTCTTTTCAAATGGTGCTGTACTGTCATTTATATAAGGGTGAATTTTCTGAAATTCTTCAAACCATTTTGACAAGGATATAATCTCAAGTTTTCCTAAAGATGTTCCTATGTATTTTGAAAGCTTATTTTAAAATTTACATAATTGGGATAAATAATTTTCCCTCCATGTCTCTAATAGTTACATTTAAACATAGTGTATATTACTCTTTTCCAAACATTGCAGCCTTGATGCAAGCTAAGTTGTCTCCCTGGAGAGCTTCCAGCACTTTTTATTTTTATGAATTATGGCATTCTGATATATTCTGATTCCTTCAGGTTGAATAATTTTGCTATAAGTTCCATTAGTATTAAATAGGGAAATATAAGATGGAACAAAAAGAAACTATGGAAGATATCCTACAGAGAAGAATAAATTAAAGTGAATATTAGATTTTCTAAATGTTAAATTTTAGCTTGAGATGATAATCATACAACTTTTTTTCTGTGAATCTTGAATTCCCCAAGTAAATTTGAAGCCCTAAATACATCGCTTGGCAGAAGACAACAAACTTTAGGAGTTGAATGTGCCAAGTATGTGCAAAGAAGTCTGCAGAGATTGACAGCAATGAAAGGAATCTCAGAGTTAAGTTTCAGAGCATAAAGCATTTCTTTTTAGCTAAAAAATTAAGACACAAGAGAAGATGGAGGGTATTTTCCCTACTACAATGAGAAATATGCTGAAGAAAAGTAATAAAGAGTTGATTATGTGTCAAAGTGGCAGAAGTCACTATCAAAAGATATGAGGACTCCAAAAATGTGGACACAAAAATATTTGGTGATTCTCCCAGTTGGAGAATTAGACGTCCACAGCTATTAAATTCAAGCATGGCCATATGACTTGCTTTGGCAAGGAAATGTGAGTCAAGGTGACCTGTTCCCCATCCAGTCTGAAGGTTTAAATGTGGTTTACCACATTTGCTTTCCAGTGCCTGCCATTCTGGAATCATATGTTACAATAGAGACTTCATCACCTTGCATCTTTAGATCACTATAACAAGCATAATTTTCTTGCTTTTCCGCAACACACATGTGGCATGTATAAGAAATTAACTTTATTGTTTTAAGTAATGAAAGTTTCTGTTTGTTTTTATTGTTCATAACTTATGCCATTCTGACTAATACATTAGGGCCATCTTGCCCATGAGGCCATCACAGAAATGACAGGAGAGAAAGATGCTCCCCCTAAGTGGCCTAGAGGATTCTCAGCTAGTCTATCAATTTTATACACATTTATAGATAGATAGATAGATAGATAGATAGACTGGATTTCTATAATTCCAGGGTGGATATCTATCATGCAATATCATTCAGGAGGGTCGCAGGCATACATCACTTACATGCAGATGTAACAGATTCCATGGGAGGAAAACTTACAAGCAGAAAAGGAGTAGAATACACACAGGCCAAAGTTCCACATAAAACGTTAAGGAGTCGAGGGAGCCCCAAAATCACACCTTGCTTCTCTACCTACATACTAATAGTACTGACTAAAGGAAATATTAGGAAGTGGAGGCTTAAGCTCATTAGAAATCCTTAGTGTATTAGGACAGTCGAACAGTATAACCATTTCCCTAATCACCAATCTTGGTCTTAGCACAAATGAAGAGACATTTCCTGTGATATACTCTTATTCGTCTGAATGAGGATAAAAGGACTTTGAGAGATAACAAATTCCCTTCATACAGTGACTTTCAAATTTTCCATACTCGATCAAGAAATTTCAACCCTGGGATGCCTGAGTGACTCATACAGTGACTCCTGGGATGGAGGCGGCTGTTGGGCTCCCTGCTTCAAAGGGAGTCTGCTTGCTCCTCGTCCTCTGCTCCTCCCCCTCTATTTGTATGTTCTTTCTCAAATAAATAAACACAATCTTAAAAAAAGAAAGAAAGAAATAGAAATTAATTTCAACCCTGGTGTTAATTTACTCATTTTTCTTCTGTGAAGAGGAATAAGAAGTCATCCCACCATCTTTATTTTTCTCATTTTGTCCTGTACACATACTAATTTTATTCATTTTTAAAAAGAAGAGTAAAAAGTAAGAAAAGAAGGTAAGAGTATTTCGGGAAACCTCTCTATATAGAAGTTAGTAGTGAGGGAAAAGTCATTTCTCCCTAAGATCATTTTGCTGTCTTAATCATTTGAGCTTAACCATGAAGTCAATGGTATACCAGAAGTATGGTCCAACATTCTAGAAGGATATCAGTGATTTCTCAGAACACTGATCCAGCCTTCTGGAAGCAATTCCCAAATGTTAGCCACTGTGGGTGGCATACATCTAGGTCTCAAAAATTTCTGAGATGAATAAAAATAGCGAATGGAAAACGATCATCCCAAGGCCACTTTTTACTCAAGACTAAAAATAAATTCCCTATTGCATTTCTCTTCCGAAATATGACTGGTTATTTTGCCCACTATAGCCCATGAGACTATGAAACCAGAGTGACAACATTAAGATAAAACTCATGAAGACATCCCCATGGTAAAATACTGATGCTTTGCCTTACCAAATTCACAAGGAGAAATTAAATATCAAAAATCGCATTGATTGTAATTTTAAAGTGAAAAGGAATTGAAGTCAAATATTAAATTATTTTACCCTATGAATTTAGAGAGTTTGACATCCAAATTCTACCCACCCCTATTTTGTATTTTGCTTAGTCTCAGCTATAGTGTTTCTCAAAACCAAATAGAGTTGTGGTTTTTCCCAGAAGCTGCAGTCTGTGTTCTCTCCCTTCAATTGTTTGTGGTTCTTTGACGTGAGTTTAGTGCCAAGTCTTTCATGGGCCAAACATTTGAAGAGTCTAAAAACATTAATCAGTCTCAAAAGATTATCACTGCACTGCTCAACATCCACCAAATTTAGAAAATAATCCAATGTGTACCTCCTATAAGAAATCACCCCAGAAAACAAAATATTATTCCTAGAACACAATTGGGGTTGCCACAGACTCATTGCTATGTTGGTGACAGACGGTAGGCAGAGATAGAAGGCTGTCTTTAGCCTCAGCAGGATCTCAGTTCATCTACAGTTGACTGGAATCCACCAATTTGAAGCCATCAATTGAAAGAAATGTCCCAGAACTAGTTCATTTTTATGCTCTGCCTCTATCATACTTTTGAAGAGGAACAACAGTCTTACCTTCCTTCAGAAAAAGACATTTAAATCCCCTCTGCTTTTGCAACTAATTAAGACCTTTGGGGGCATGGGAACCCAGTTGTTCTAATTTGAGGTGCTGTTCTCCAGGCTGTTCTTCAGATTTTAATTTGTTTCCCCTTTTAGTTCTCTGTTTTTGGCATTTCAGTGTTGAATTAAAGGTGAATTCTTTTTGTGTGCTTGTGTCTATTAAATAACTTGTAACTAATAGAATTGCTTGGTAGGGAAGAGACTACATTATCCTCATTTTTTTTTTTCTTAAATCTGAAAAATCACCTTCAGCTTCTTAAATGAAGCCAATGTTAAAAGTTGTGAATCTGATCCGCTAGAGGAGCAGTTCACGTCAATGCCTCAGCCAGGCAGTCCTCATATTATCTTTTCCTCAGTGTTTTAATGTTTCCATCTCTGAGGGGGTTTCCTCTATAGTAGAGGGAGAAAACTCTAGTGTGTTTCCTGTTACTATTCCTATCCTTGCTTCAGGAAGGCACAGCCAAGTGTGTACAGCTAAACCCATGTAATATTGCCTCTTTCTTTACCTAATGTATCCAGGTAAGGTTTCCTGGACCAGAGAGCCTCTTTTTGGCTTTTGTTCCAGATGTTTTTATCAACATTTTCCAGCAGAATCCTGTCTTTTTGATTCCCAGCAGTGAGAGATTTGAAATTATCAGTTCTGGGACTGCCAAAACTCATCAACCGTTGTAACCTCAGGAGATATTCTCCCATTGTTCATGTTTTCAACCACAACTTGGACTCCTGCAATCATTGTCTTCCCTGATTGTCTTTGTGTCATTATTCCTGTATCTTTCCTTGGAGTCTAAATTCCACATACTTTTAAAGTATATTTTCTCAAGACCCAAACATTACCTGGGTCCTTTGCTACACTAGGACTTTTTGAATCTCAAAAATATTTCTTTGATTTTATTTTACTGAATTTCATGGTCTTTTCTCAAATATGTTTAGATTCTTATTTCATATAGGTACCTCAGTCGTGCAAAGATGTGTCCCAATTTCTCTGACTGTGGATGTTAATACCACTTAAAAGTCAGTTTCTGTATGTTTTTTGGGTTCTTCTGCTTTGTTTACTGATGTGTCAAGTGTCTAGAACAATTCATGGTACATGGTTGTTGCTCAATGAATATTCACTAAATAAATTACTGTGATTATTTTTCAGCATTATTTCAAGATTGGTCTGTCCATAGTTTTAGTCTAGAAGGAGTCAAATTAAATGCAACCAATCTACTCTCATTCTTCTAGGCCTGGAATTAGTATCTTCCACTGACATCATGGAAACACAAGATACAATGCAGCAAGAAATTGTCTGCCTCCTTAGGGCTTTAAAATTGTGACTGTAAAAAGTTTCTCTTTTCCCTAAAATCTTTACTTTAGCCAAGCCTACACTCTTGATGCCTGTTAAAGCTCTAAGTATTATTGTTTAAGGCTGGAGGTGGGGGGGGCTTTAATAGATTTGGATATTCATCTATATTTAAAAAATTAAAAAAGCACATACCTCATCTATGAGTATAGTGACCCAACCAGTCTTTCTTCAGAAAGTGGCATTTAAGACCGCTTTTTAATTCAAGCTATGAAAACAACAATTGACCGTTCTAATTTGAGGTGTTGTCTTTCTTTTATATACAAATGTTAATTTTTATTTCTATTTTGAGCTCCTTGCTTTGGCTATCCAGAGCCAGTACAACTGAAACCCAAATAAAGCATCGCCAAAATTTAGAGCCATTGACAAATCAGAATCCATGAACTCTGTATGTCAATTTTGCCCATAAACTTATCCCCCTTTTTTTATTCCCAATGGTTGTCCCCTTGCAACCACAAAACACACTTAATAATTATGTATTATCTTAACCAAAGAGAAGTTAAACATTGTTTAACTACTCTGAGAAGAGGAGGATAGAGGGTGCAAATAAGAAGCCAGTAATGCTTAGGGAAAGTTCTTAATGGAAAACAGGTCTAGGCCAGTGAACCCATATAGGATAATCCTCTTTGATATGTGAGTATCTTGTCTGAACTCCAAAATCCATCATTTGCCTACTTGTCTCCATTTTTTTAAGATAAGGAACCTGAGCTTTAAAACAAAATGCTTGCAAAATCATACAGCTTGTCGTTGGCCATAGTTTCCAAATATGTCTCTTATTCTCTTCATTATTGAAAAACTATGTGTCTCTGTAAGTATATGTAAGACATTAACATCCCCAAAAATAATTCCTCAAAGCTTTTTTAAAGATTTTATTTATTTATTTGACAGAGACCACAAGTAGAGAGAGGCAGGCAGAGAGAGAGAGGGGGGAAGCAGGCTCCCTGCTGAGCAGAGAGCCCAATGCAGGGCTTGATCCCAGGACCCTGAGATCATGACCTGAGCCAAAAGCAGAGGCTTAACCCACTGAGCCATCAAGGCACCCCAGTCCTCAAAGCTTTTGAAATTCTCTTTATATCATCTCACCAGTCTAAAATATTCCAGTAGGTACTTTGCCTACTGCAAAGCAAGACTAGTACCTCAAGAAAGAAGAGAGAGTGTGTTCCTTACCCTGTACTTTAAGTGCTGTTTCCAAATAAACTTAGGTTGTGTTAAAGATGTGGTTTTTATTTTGTGCTATGATATTAAACTAGGAACTGCTCTGAACTATCTTATGTAAAGGAAGGAAAGAAAAGGTGGAAAAGAAACTAGAAATATATAGAAGAAAAACATCTGTGGCATTAAAATACCAGGAAACAAAAAATTGAAAAAAAAATAGAATAAGTCATAGGTTTGGAGAAGATCCCTGAGATACCAGGATTTGTTCCCTTTATGCTCACTCTTTCCCCATTTTAATTCTTTCTCCTTTATCGTTATATTCCTTCTTTGACCTGCCATGGCAAGCCCCATAGTACAGAAGATAAGTGTCAGAAACACAGAAAAGTCCTGGAAGACATAGAAAAGTCCTAGAAGAGTTTTAAAGGTATTCTTTTTAGACAAAATGATGGATGTAGTTATAGATATTAGGTGTGATTTTTAAATATTATACAAGCTTTAGCAAAAATACCAGAGCTCACATATGAAAGTGAGTGTTATTCACTTAAAACCTTTGATGACTATGCAAAGGCTACTCCTAGAAATGCAAACCATTAGAATTGTCTTCCGAGCATGAGACTTAATGTTTAGAATGCACTTCTTTGTGACTCTCACGGCACAATTTGTTTTCAGGTAATCATTTGGGCTCCCACATACTCTACGAGAAGGAAACCGATGTTTCCTTCTTCTTTCTAACTGTCAAAGAACCTATGGGATAGTGTCTAAAAATAATTTTGTTCTGACTTCCAGACCCAAGACAAAGACTGTTAGTTTGGTATGATTCTCCTTTGATTTGTTTCCTCCACACTCAAGTGAAACAGGCAGTTGGTCCCTATATAGGTCATGCAGTTTGACAGGAAATCACCTTATTCCTCAGTCTCAACTCAGCCAAGGATGCTTTTTCATGCTAGTGTTCCCATGTTTTCAGTTCTTATTACTGACTCCTTTCAAGCCCATACACCTCAGAAAATCCAGAATCACTATGCTCACTTCTCTTGGAGGTTCCACATGATGCGTGCCAGCTTTTAAGAAAAATATAGGAAAAAAAAATAATAGTGCTACACTCACACTGATAGCTTTTAAGAAAAATACAGTGCTACACTTACATCGACCTATTCATGCACCTACCGAGGGCCTACAATAAGGAGGTATAATAAGAAATAAATAAAATTAAAACGACTTAGTAGCTAAGCTTCTACAATATGTGAATAGATGTCTTCTTTGCAGCCTAGTAATGGAAATGATAAACATACACCCACTTCAGGGAGAAATTTGTTTGAAGAAAGGAGAATGACAGATGGCAAATGGCAAGGTCAAAAGTTAGGAAGGACTTCAGCAACGTGGGAATCAGCTATACAAGGAAATTCAGTAAAGACTCAGAGTAGAGGAGAGCGAGGTGGAAAAAAAAAAAAAAAAAAAAAAAAAAAAAAAAAAAAAAAAAAGACTCAGAGTAGAAGCCAAAGAACCATAAAGCTGTTAATGGAAATGATGGAAGAAAAGAATGTCACTAATGACAGAGATTCTTTCCCATGCCCATCTGAGGGAGCTAACTTCTAGAATTCAATGATCCTATATGTTTCCAAGGGAAATTTGGAAGTTTTCCACTTCCCTTAGGGTAAAAGAATAGTAAGTTTTTGGTGATTTTCATTTGAATTCCTTTTTTTTTTTTTCTTTTTGGTAAGTTAAAGAAAAAAAAAAACTAGGAATTTACTCCCTGATGAGACTTTTTGTTACATTTGAAACTGGCTTTAATTTTTGGTAATACCAAAACTCACAACTGAGTATATTAAATGAGAGCGTTATGCAAGCTCTGTAATACTGATCTGGGCCTAAAATGAGCTGTATCTCTATTCTGAAAATGGGTGGTTGTACAATTGAATGTATTTCCTACCACTGAACTGTACAGTTAACAATTGTTATGACAGTAACCTTTATGTAAATGATCTGTAACTCAAAATGAAAATGATCTGTAACCTTTATGTTATGTGCCTTTACCACAATAAAAATAAAAATGATCTGTAACTCAAAATAAAAATGATCTGTAACTCAAAAGGAAAATGATCTGTAACTCAAAAACTAGGTGGCTAACAAACTGGTTTTGATGGTATTTTTGTGTCTATAGTCCTGGTACATTTGCTTTTATAAAGACTTTTACTTTATCGTTGTGGCTCATAAAAACAGATAATTATATCAAAAAATAGAATGCTTAACACTCCAAGAGCTAGAAAAACTCATTCAATGGGTAAATTTGGGGGAAAAATTTTTAAATAATAAAAAGATGTTGAGAAACATTCTTGAAAAGTTGAAGCATGCCTTTCACATAAATTTTAAATATCTGTCAAAAACTCTACTTAATTTTAAAATTCAGATTGTAACCAGTAAGATGATAAGGCTAATTAAAAGGGGAGCACCTGGGTGGCTCAGTGGTTAGGCATCTGCCTTCGGCTCATGTCAGGATCTCAGGGTTCTGGGATCCAGTCCCACATGGGGCTCCCTGCTCGGCAGAGAGCCTGCTATTCTCTTTGCCTTTCTCCCAGATTGTGCTCTCTCTCTCAGATAAATAAATAAAAATCTTTAAAAATAAAAAAAAGACTAATTAAAGGAGAATTTGAGAACCAAGGATTTATATAGTTAGTTAACAGAATGCTAAATTAAAATTGCTACCTGACACAAAACTAGCTTATGTCCTCTGACTGAAAACTGGTTATTTTTTCTACCAAATCAAAATAAAAAATTCACCTGTTACAGTTAACAGTTTTTAAGACTCAAATAAGATATTAAATAATAAGTCAAACATAAATAGCTTTTCTTCTGTAATTAAAAAATTGGTGGGGCACCTGAGTGGCTCAGTGGGTTAAATCCTCTGCCTTCAGCTCAGGTCATGATCCCAGAGTCCTGGGATCGAGCCTCACATCGGGCTCTCTGCTCAGCATGGAGCCTGCTTCCTCCTCTCTCTGCCTGCTTCTCTGCCTACTTGTGATCTCCATCTGTCAAATAAATAAATAAAATCTTAAAAAAAAAAAAAATTGGGGGTGAAACTGTTAAAAACGACTTGAAAATATATGCAAGATTTGGAAAGAGTAAAGACCATCCACCTGTTATGTTTCAAATTTAGGTAATTTTTCTTAACAAAGAAAAAGCAAAACACAGAGTGCTATAGAGAAGTAACTATTAACAAGTTAATAGCTTAATTTGAGATTTTCTCCTTAAAACTGAACTGAGCTGCTTAAAGAGAAAAAGGATATTTATTATAGGTAAGGGCCTATATGAAAGTACAGATTTAAAGACATAAACTGAAATGCAAGTAGTATTCAATTTAGAATAGCGCATATTCTGTTCAAGCCCTGGAAATAAAAGTAGGTTAAAATTAGAAGAATATGGATAACTTTACTTTTTAAAAATTAGTTGTTTCTCAGAAAATCTTTCTTCTTGAATTGTGAAAGCTTCCCTTAGAGTTTTGCCCTGTACGGAAAATCATTCAGTATCAACGTGGCACGTCAGGATATAAGATTCAGCATGCAAAGAGCAAAAATCCATGACTCTAATTGGGTAGTTCCATGTCAGGAAATAGTTTTTCCTTCCTATATTCTTGTTCTCTTTCCACCGAAGGCCCATTTTAAATAATTACAATACCAGTCTCAGCATGAGAGTAGGACCAGCTAGCCAGTCATGAACATACGTGGGCATGCGAGGTAGCCATTCCTTCAAGCATACCATCCCTTATTTAAAAGAGTACTGTGGTTTCCTCAATGGGTTTTAGAAAATATTTTCAATACTTTTGCCCTAGGGCAAAGCATCCCTTTATCCACAGGATCCTCCAAATATTTATTTGCCCACAGAAATGTCAGTGCATTTAAAAATTTTAAAAAGATCATGGGACGCCTGGGTGGCTCAGTTGGTTAAGTGACTGCCTTTGGCTCAGGTCATGATCCTGGCATCAGGGGATCGAGTCCCACATCGGGCTCCTTGCTCGGCAGGGAGCCTGCTTCTCCCTCTGACTTTGCCTGCCACTCTGTCTGCCTGTGCTCTCTCTCTCTCTGACAAATAAATTAAAAAAAAAAAATCTTTAAAAAAAATAAATATTTTTAAAAGATCAGTGCATTTATTTAATAAATACAAGTTTTCTCAGCAACATTTGATTTGTAATAAAAATATTGCTAGACTCTTAGCTATCGATATAGAAAATGCATGGTACAAATTTCACCTCATATCTCATCAATTATTATGAAGAATCATACAAAGTATTTGAACTAAAATTTTAACTGTCTATAATAGTTTACTCATATTGTCCCCTAATCTAACAATTCATGTAATTAAATAATAAATACAAAATAAGTACTATCATACATTATCATATCCTACCTTCTCCACTTACTAACTATACTGTTTCACCTTAAGCAAATTGTTTATCCTCCTTGTGTTTCCCTTCCCTCATCTGGGCAGTGACAAGATAGTAATAGTACTTCCTAATGGCTTTGCTATGAATTTAAAAGAGCTAATAATAAATATGAACCACTTAGAAAACAGCTCAGTATGTTATAAAAATACTGGGTGCTTGCATTACAATTGTAATTATTATTAATAGTAGTAGTATAGTGAGATTTAACTTAATAGTCCACTTTTCTAGAAGGGTTTACAGAAATCCAAAGCCAATGATAATACAGAGTCAGAAGTGATTTTGATTGATTTATTTAAATTAGATTATACATTTCCAGAAGAGATGTGTATGTGTGTGTGCATAAACCAAAGCACATATTATATATTCTAAATTTTATCACAAATTATATATTCTAAATTTGCTTTACATTTTTTGTTTTTCTACTATTAGCTGAGAACACTTTATTTCAGATCTCAACTAGTATACTACTCCAAAGTATACACCCTATGTACTTAAACCACTAAGTTGGGTGCTCTGGAATTCTGTGAGGCCTGTATCTGCCCTAGAACATTTCGTCATTTATTCAAATAAGAACGGACATATGCGGGGCGCCTGAGTGGCTCAGTGGGTTAAAGCCTCTGCCTTCAGCTCAAGTCATGATCTCAGGGTCCTGGGATCGAGCCCCACATCGGGCTCTCTGCTCAGTGGAGAGCCTGCTTCTGCCTCTCTCTCTCTCTACCTGCCTCTCAGCCTACTTGTGAGCTCTGTCAAACAAATAAATAAAATCTTTAAAAACAAAAAAAAAGAACGGACATATGTAAATTAAAGTATGCACTCTCTAACTTAAATTGCTAGTCTTGCTAGAAATATTTTGTTACAGAGTATGTTTATATAAAACCACCCAACTGGCATTTGTTTTATTTACTTCTAACTATAAATATTACTATTATATTTTAATAAGAATAATTGTCACAATTGATTTCGTGTCTCTCTTGCAAAAAAAAAAAAAAAAAAAAAAAAAAAAAAAGCTGCCGAATCTTACATACTTTCTGATATCATACCCATTTTACAAATGAGAAAAGGGTGATTTAGAGAAGTGCAAGACTTGCCAAAATCTACATGAAAATAAAAGATAGCGCAAAGAATTAAAATCATGTCAGAATGTATCCAAAGCCTAGAAGTTGTCTATACTATATAACACAATCTCAACTATAAAAATTATTTTAATGCTTTGGAAGGAAATGTGCTAAAATTTCAAAAGTTTGTACCTGGAATTGCAACGATCCTTTTCTGTTTTTGTTTTTGTTTTTTTTAAATTTTCACAAAGTATAACAAGTAATTGTTACTTGTATGATCAGAATAAAAGTTAAATGTTATGCCCCCCTCAAAAAAAAAGAACTCATCTGAGACAGGAGGAGATATATATTCTATGAAAGAAAAAAATTGACAAAGCATAGTTAAGTCTACTGTATAGTGATATATGCTTTATTTTTAAAATTTTTTCTTAAGATGTACAAAGTTCCTGTATGAGAATGTAATATTTAAAATATTTTTATTGCAAATTCATTTTCAGGCATTACATTTCAGGCATTACATTTTACTCAATTAAAAAAAATGAGTACAGTATGAAGTTATAAAAGTCTATGTTATTTATTAGTTATGTTATTTCTTTTAATATTATAGTTCGGAGAGTCTCAGAGACTATGAATATTTTTTTATCATATGTAACATCAAAGCTACCCAGCATCTGGAAAAACCTTGCCTATAAAATAATGTATACAACCACATGGTAAATACATCTGCCACTAAGGTTTTTTTTTTTTCCTTTAATGCTGAATCACAGCTGGAAACAACTTTAAAAATATTACCACTAATATTAAACTTCCTTATTAAACATTTTGGATATATCAGTCTATATGCTAAAAATAGAGTAGGTTTTTATGATGATAAAAAAAAAAATAAAGAAAAAGACCTAATAACAAATATCCAGATATCTTTAGGTCAACTAAGTTTAATTTTTATGTCTAATTTATCCAATGATATACCTTCATTGTGGTTCTCCAATAGAAAATAAATAATTATTCATGGACTTAATACAGTTCTAGAATTTTAGTTGGCCACATCTAAACTTTGAATCTGAATAATATATAAGTGCATGTTTCTGGAAAATATCACAATATGTGGTTGAAAGACTGAAAAAATTCAGTCTATCCCAATGTTGTATCTACATTGTATTTCTCCCTAGTGTTCCATTGCTGCTCTAACAAATTGTCACATATTTGATGATTTAAAATTACAGAAACTTATTATCTCACAGTTCTGTAGATAGGAAGTCCAACACAGGTCTCACTGGACTAAAATCAAGGTGTTGACAGAACTGCATTCCATTCTATAGTCACTAGGGGAGACTCTATTTCCTTGCATTTTCCAGTTTCCAAAGCCTGACCACATTTCTTGGCTAGGAGCCCCTTCCTCCATCTTGAAAGCCAGCAACACTGCCTCTCTAGCAACATTCTTCCATACATACATCACCATCTGATCCTCCTGTGTTGTGTGTCCCTCTTCCTCTTATAAGAACCCTTGAGATTACACTTAGGAGACCACCAGGATAACCCAGCCTAGTCTCTTTATTTTAAGATCAATGGATTCACAGCCTAAATTCTACCTGCAGTCTTCATTTCCCTTTGCAACATAACCTAATGTAGTCAGGATTCCAAGAATTAGGATATAACTATTTCCCTGATGATGAACCCTCCCTCCAATTGTTTTTCCTGTATTCCTTTTTAAATCATTGGCTAAATTGTTTTAGGGACATAGTTAAATCCTCAAAGAAACATTTGTGAAGAAGATACTATTCACTGGCTTGCCAAATGAAGATCCCAAAACCCCATTTTCCTCACAGGTTCCATTGTGGAGACTGACACTGTTTACAATTTGCCGTCCTAGCCAGAATCCTGATGAAGAATAGTTATTATTTGACATAGTTTGGGCTAATGAATCTGCTGTGTCTTCTGTAAAATAGTTTCCCTTTGCTCTTAAAAGTTAGGTCAGACCTAACTACTCTCATGTATCTTTTCTTATTTTTGTTTTGGTTGCAGATACAGTTCCTGAAGATGACATACCCATGTGGCATGCATGAGGAAAAGGCTGGGAACATCACAGATACAGCAGCCTCGAAATGTCTGACCCACCAAATCAATGCCTGATGCTACTTACTCCAAGAATTTGTCTCATGTGAGAAAAATCAACAGTTATTTGTTTATGGGACTGTTTGTAGTCTATTCTGTTACTTGCCACCAAACTTGAGTATTCTGCAATTAGTAGGCAAAGTTACTCATATCTAATTTATCTTGAATTTAGAAGCATTCAAGACTTTCTGTGGAAAAACCATCCAAGTGTTATTAATTACTGCTGATTGTTCTTACTTTTTACAAGAAAACCATTTTTGGGGACCAAGTCCTAGTCATAGTGTCTATAGAAGATTATGAATGTAAACAAAGAACAACAAAAGCACATAATTAATTTTCTTTTAGGTATTCATGTCAGTTATCAACTTAATGACTCTCATCTTGAAATTTACCTTCTTTGCCTACTCTGTAAAACTGGATATGGCACTCTAAATATATTTTTCCTTTGCCAGCTGGCCATGAGCTATGTCAATAGCTGGTGCTGGTCAAGCTTTGCAAAAGGGGCTTTTCCTTCCTGGTTCAGGTGTGCTCACCTGGCAGGCTTACGCAGCATATTTGGCTTCTCCAGTACCGAGGAGCTGTGGCATGGATGGCTTCTCAGCTTCTCCAGTGCCCAATTCCTATCAAGCATGGCATCCAGCAGGACTTAATAGCCAGCAGTTTTCCCAAGAACCTCCTCAGGTGGTTCTAAGGCAGGTTTCCATGAAACACCCTTGTTTTTTTTTTTTCCCCCTTGAGAGAGAGAGAAAGAGAGAAGGAAAGAGAGCATGCACACAGAAGAGAGAGAGAAGTGGGGAGGGGCCGAGGAAGAAGGGAGAGAGACTCTTCAGCAGGCTCTATGTCCAGCATGGAGCGAGAGGTGAGGCTTATTCTCACAACCCTGAGATCATGACCTGAGCTGAAATCAAGAGTCAGAACCTTCATCCACTGAGCCACCCAGGCATCCCTCTGAGACACCTTTCTTTTTTTTCTTTCTTTTTTTTTTTTTTTTTTAGATTTTTATTTACTTATTTGACAGAGAGAGAGAGAGATCACAAGTAGGCAAAGAGAGAGGAGAAGCAGGCTCCCTGCTGAGCAAAGAGCCTGATGTGGGACTTGATCCCAGGACCCTGAGATCATGATCTGAGCTGAAGGCAGCGACTTAACCCACTGAGCCACCCAGGTGCCCCGAGACACCTTTCTTTAAACAGCTTTCTTCCTTGGGGCACCTGGGTGGCTCAGTGGGTTAAATAGCTTTCTTCCACACCCTATGGCATTAATTTCTACCAAATTCCAGAGGAAAGATTTCTGGCAAGTTCCACCAGTGCCTCATCACAGAGACCTCTCTGCTATTCAGTGAGTAGTCATTCACTCTCCAACAGGTTCTAGCTTTCAGTCCTGGCAGAGTGGAGGATAGGGGCTCTCCCATGGCCTAGAGGTCGTGGCTGACTCCTGTATCAGCTATGGGAATATTCTTTACAATTCTCTTTACATTTTTACCAGCCTATCTGTCATTAATCTAATCCCCACCATTGTTAAATACTCTTTATATTAATTTTTTTCATTCATATTACTGTATGATTCTCTCTTCTGATCAGACCCTGACTCCATTTGCCTCTAGTCACATTTTTGAAGTACTGTTTATAAAGTTACAGTGATTTTTAAGAAGTAATTATAGAATTTGCCTTAAAGCAGCTTCTCTCAAAAATGTTTCTCAGAATTTGTCTCATGATGTGCTCCAAGAAAAATGAGTTCTGTGGGCCAAGAGCTTAAAGAATTCTCTTTCAATTAGAGATTCATAGTGTATATGAGCATCTCAAATTCTCCCAGAGGTTCTGCAGTAAATATAATCTATTTAATCTTGTTTAAGCTAGCATTTCCTAAACCTCTCTGGCCTTGAAAATAGTTGGTTAAACAAAAACAACCATACTAACTTGTGAAACATCAGACTTGGAAACAAATCTTAGAAAATGTTTTCCCAAAGATATAAGCATAATACCCTACTCTGTCAACAACAAAAAAGGTTTTGAAGAGCATGAAAAATGTATCCTCATGACATCATGTGCCCTTTTTAAGACCCTTTATTTTTTTGCAGATGCCATGAAAAAATTTGACTGGAAGAAAATTTTCCCACTTTCTCATAAATGCACTGCTCTTCACTTTGAATATAATCTGGTGTAATTTAAAAGTGCATCTTTAAACTGTGAATAGCGGGGGGTAAAAAAGAGAGCTTTGAGTTCATGTTATCTCATACTAATGCTCACCATGTGTGATACTGGTCACTCTATTTATTATGACTTGTTCTTGATCAAAAATAAATTCCTAACTGAAGTCTGGTTAACCTCTCCCTCATCCAAAGAGGATTTAAATAGAAAAGTTGCTCTGTAACACTCCATATCTGTGGCTAGCCACTGCTGAGTGAGCTTGGCTGAAAAAATCGATGCTAACTGCTATAATAAGGGAAAGTGACACTGTGTAATGACGATGTGATCATTATTTGTTTAGACTAAAACTGCAAAGACTGCTATTCCTTTCCAAATCATAACCAAATATCTAGTCTCACTTTCCATTATATATCCATGTGATGATAGATTAGATTAAAGAACTAAAATTGATTCTTCAGAAAATAGAAATATTTTTACAGTTTTACTGATTAAAAAGATGCAGCCAAACTGTTTCAAGTTTTTTCCTTCTGAGTGCTCAAGATGTTTCTATCAAAGAATCTGATATCACATTGATTCTTGTGTTCTTTGGCATATGATAGTAATTATTATAAGACTTCTACTGGAATATTTACATGGTATCTTGAAATGGTGACACTTCTTACAAAGTTCATGAGAGTGGCATTAAGCCTTACATTTCTTTTGTAGTTCTGTGTACGTAAGTAGATTCATGCATATAGTGGGTCTCTGACAAATGATGAAGTCAGAAATGACCACATGTAATAAAGTGCCTAAGACCTACAATCAAATGTTCAAAATAGCATTAATTAATTCTCTTTAAGACAGTTCTGTCTAAATTATTCCACACTCATAGTTTGCCAGCATTCCTACTTCTTAACTGCACTTCAGGCAGTAGTTCAGACACTACTGTGTGGTAGAAGTTCTTAGTGCTTCACCTAGAACCCCTTTACCAGCTCATTATCAGTCATCCTCTAGCTGCTGTGAATACTGAAGCCAAGGGCTTATAATTGTGACCTTCTCAAAAGAATTGTCCTTGGCTGAAAGGAACCAACTCGCTTGGAGACACCTGAGTAGTTAAACAAACCCCTTGCCATTTACTGCCTAATAAAAAGATTTAAAAAATCCTGTCTCTTAACCTCAAGGAGGTACAACCCCATAGTGTAATTTACTTTCAGAAATATCACCCATTCCCTCTGTGTATCACACCAAGGTTGGTTTACGTCCTTGCTCAGATTGTTCCCCACCCCTCCCCTGCTTCACTTACTCCTTGTAGGATTTTCCTGAATGGCACTCACTCAATAAATCACAAACACCTGAATTTCTGTCTCACTCTCTGCTTCTAGGGAAGTGACCTAAGGAGTGATCCCTAGGAAGCCAACTCTAGGATGGGATTCTGGAGCTGAACATCCGGTGACCAGCTGGTAGGAGGACCCCATCTCAAACAGAAGGTGGAAAATTGATAGTTATCGGTATTCTATAAAACTGCAGTTATGAAGACGTTCACCTCCAGTGAATGTGGCTAAATTACAGTTGGAAAGAGTGCACTGGCATCTGACAGTTGGTAGAACATCTCTTGCCTTTGAGAAGTACAACTATTAGAGTAGTGATATCAATTGAGAAGTTAAGTATAGGGGAGCAACACTGATACTGTGAAAACAGAAAATAGCAGACACTTGTTGGTCAAATATTAATTCCAATAATTCAAATAAAAATTTGGTTAAGAAGATATTTAAACACCATAAAAATGGAAGGGCTGATCATGTTGAGAAACGGGCATAGAGGTTTATTTAAGAATAGCAAAATTTGGAAGAAGGTTGATTATTCATCTTGGCAAATTTTCTTCATGAAATTTGGATTCCAGTTATTAAAGGATTGGGATCCTAAGACTTGGGGGCGGTAACATAAGGTAGATTGATGAAAAAACCTCAAGGGCCCAGATTCTTCTGAAATTTCTAGGCTGAGAAAAGTAGCACAAAGCTTATGCTAAAGGATAACATACCCCTCCTTGCTTTAGGACTATGTGGAATCCTCAAATGAGGCAGATGTCTTCAAAAGCCTATTTGCCTTCTTTAGGATCTGTTCCCATGATCCTTCCTGCTCAACAAATCAAATCACAACATAACTAACTGAGGAATAGGGGAGTCCTGCCAAACAAAGGAGAAATGTTATTTTTCAAGGAACTGCCATATTGCCTAGAATGTAGCAGCAAGGACTAGGAGAATGACTAAAACCAGATCTGAGGGAACTGAATTAAGGGGGTCAGAATATTTTCACAGAATAAAGTGAAGAAGAAAGTATGCTATATGAGGAAACTCTCTTTTGAGAGAGTTTAAACCCTGGCTTAGGTGTCTGCCACCAATTCTAATATGTTGTTGCTGAGATAGCTTTTGGACACTTGGAAAAAGATCGTCTATGCTAAATGAAGAAGACGCTAGAACTTCAAGGGCAGATCATGGAGAAAAGTAGTCATGTCTGAAATGAGCATGATAGAATGGATATATTATGAAAGCCCACAAATTCTATCAGTTGTCTATTCCTCAAGAAGACTGATATATCATTGAGGGACAAAAAGGAGTGTACTGTGAGCAGGCAGCAGCATTGGTAAAATGTTCAGTTACCGTTTTCCTTTTTGTAGACTGAAATAGGTGTTAGGCTGTTATAGAACTGAAATCCTTAGTAACAATGGAGATGATTAAATCTCTGAATAGCAGAGACCACATGCAAGCACATTGAGTATAATTACTATAATGGGACAGCAAAATTGAAATGGTAGCCTGTGACGTGTGACTAAGCATGACTATACATGGGCATATGTATGGAGATAACTAAAAGAACATGGTGGTTTACAGCCTGGAGACATAGGCAGAAAACAAGGAAAAAATATGTATATACACACACACATATACATAATATTTAACATCTACAGTATATATTAGTATTAACATAATAATATGTTATTTCCAAAAATGTCAAGAGAGTTATCAGTTATATTGGTTTTAAAAACAACAGAAAAACAACAATAAAATTAAGTCTAGATTCTTCACTAGTAAAAACCTAGTAACAAAACAAAATAAAAGGTGGAAACCAAGAGATAATAAATAAATCAATAATAAGCAAATATAAACAACAGAAATATTAATATAAGCTAAGGTTGCATTTAAATATAATAATAATGAAGAGAATAAATCAAAATACGATGCAATCATCTAATAAGATATACAGTAGACATTTATGTATCTAATAAAAAAACTAATTAGTCAAGCAAAAATTATTTTTAGAAAACATTTTTTTTATTATGTTGTGTTAGTCCATACAGTACATCATTTTAGTACATCATTAGTTTTTGATGTAGTGTTCCAAGATTCATTGTGTATAACGCAGTGCTCCATGCAATACATGCCCTCCTTAATAACCATCACCAGGCTAACCCATTCCCCCCACCCTAGAAAGACCTTTATAACAATACAATTATACTGAAAGACAGTTTTCCAAATTGGAAAAATATAATAGACACAAAAAGAAAATAAGTAAAATGATAGATGGGTTAAATAATATATTAAAAACTATTAAATCTATCTCAATAGCACATGTTACTAAGCCATTAAGTATTGTTATGAAATACATGCATTATTCTTGGTATGAATATAAATATTTATAATAAAGGGATTAAGTATCACAAAGAATACTTCACATATTTAAAACAACAGTTCTGTTTTCTGTCAATCTAGAAAAATTAAAAATAAATCAGAAAATAGTTTAACCATTTAGAAATGATGAAATGCATATCATATGATCCTTCCATCAGAAAGCTAAATTGTAAAACTTCTAAAACTCAGAAAAACTGAACTCAAAAGTAAATGTGTAGCTTAAAAAATTTAATAATAAAGAAGAAATAATAAAAATAATAAAGAAAAAATAAGAAGAAAAAGAAAGAAGGAAGGAAGGAACTTCTTACTTAGCTCACAAAAATACAAAGTAAACAAAATAAATCAAAAGAGGAAATTCATATGACTAAAATGTGAAATTAATAGTTAAAATATAAATTTAATAAATAGAAAATAAAGGAAACAAAATAGAAAAAAAATTTAAATGTTTCAAGGAGTTCTTTACAAAAAATAATTAGATTATCACAGTCCAGTAGAACTTAATACAAGGATAGAAATCTTTTATATCTCTATTGTCCAACACAGTATCCCCTAACTACATGTGTCACTTACAGTGTAGCC